>NW_022681439.1:600000-1200000 GCF_009764315.1 Trachypithecus francoisi | reverse complement strand
ATGGCCATAAACAAACACACACACACACGCACGCACACCAGCAAATAACAAGCATTGACAGGGATGTGGAGAATGTAGTACTTTGTGCATTGCTGGTGGGAATGTAAAATGGTACAGCCACTGTGGGAAACAATGGGGAGATTCCTCAAAAAAATTAAACATAGAATCAGCACATGATTCAGCAATTCCTCTTCTGGTTATACAGGAAAAAGAATGGTATTTGTACACCCATGTTCATAACAGCACTATTCATGATTGCCAAAACATGGAAGTAACTTAAATATCCATCAAAGGATCAATGGATTTTTTTTTTTTTAATGTCGTACAGGTTAAATATTCCTCATCTGAAATGCTTGGGACCAGAAGTGCTTTGGATTTGAAATGTTTTAGATTTTGAAATATTAAATGTTTACATTACACCACTTTTGCATCCCTAATCCAAAAACCCCAAAATCCAAAACCTGAAATGCTCCAGTGAGAACTTCCTTTGAGTACAATGTCAGTGCTCAAAAAGTTTCAGATTTTGGAGCATTTCAGATATTGAATTTTGGGATTAGGGATACTCAGCCCGTAAATATATACAATGAATTCTTATTCTGCCTCAGAAAGGTAGAATTCTGACACGATACAACATGAACTTTAAAGACATTATGCTCAGTGAAATATGCCAGTCACAAAAGATCAAACATTTTATGCTTCCACTTATAAGAAGTATATAGATAAGCCAAACTGATAGAGACAGAAAGAATGATTGCCAGGAGCTGGCGGGAAGGGGAAGTTCAATAGGCACAGAGCTTCAGTTTCGGAATATGAGAGTTCTGGAGAACCATGTGGTGATGGTTGTGCAATAATATGAATGTACTTAATGCCACTGAACTGTTGTGCACTTAAAAATGATTGGGAGCATTTTTAAGTGAACAGCAAGTGTTATACAGGGTGAACATCCCTAATCCCAAAAACCCAAAATCTGAAATGCTCCAAAATCGGAAACTTTTTCAGCGCCAACATAACATCACAAGTGGAAGATTCCATACCTCATGTGATGGTTCCCAGTCAAAACACAGGTACATGACACACAATTAATTTAGGTGTGACTAAGAAGGCAATTGCTTATTGGTAGCATCAGGAACTATGCCAAACAACTAGACTGTCCGTATCAATGGCTGAGACAGTAACAATTTTGCTTTCTAATGGTTCAATGTACATACACTGTTGCATCCACAAAGTTGTATGAAACTTAACTTCATGCTATGAGGTATATACCAAACAAAAATGAATTTCATATTTAGACTTGGGTCCTACCTCCAAGATATCTCATTATGTATATGCAAATATTCCATAACTTAAAAAAACCAAAATCCGAAACATTTCTTCTGGTCCCAATCATTTCCAATTAGGGACACTCAACCTGTATTACGTATATTTTACCACGAAAAAAAAAAAAAAAGAGAGATTAAAATGAAAAGTCCTAGATAATGCCCGAAAAAGAGTTACTAACTTTATTAAACAAAGGCCAGTCACTTCATGTTTTTAAAAATGATGTGAAAATCTGGACAAGAACAAACCAACCTCTTGCTTCCTCTGGCTTAGCAAGGAAAAGTTCTCCATCAGGTGTCTGAGTTGAAAGGTGAACAACAGGAAAACAAAAAGGCCAGAGTTTGCTGAGCAGTTTGAAGAAGGGCTGCAAAACGTAGCCTCCTTATAGACATTTTTCATCACATAAACCAGCTGAACAAGTCCCTATCAGAAGCTGGAGAAAATGTTTGACTTCAAGTGACAAGATTCTTGCATTTCAAAGGTAATGGAGTATGTCTTTGGAAATAATCATGTTATAACAGAAAACCTTAAAATGTCCACCTTTTGCTTGGGTTTGATATCAACTGAGGAAAGCTATTTGAAAGTCTCAAGTCTAACTGAGTACAACCTGGAAAAACTGTAGGAGAAAATTAAGTATTTTTCCTCCCTTTCAACACCAGAGTATGATGAGGTAAGGGATCCTTTCTCTCAATCTCTGTTCAGCCTGAGAATTCAATTTTAAGAAGAGAGCTTCATAGGTACAATCTGAACTGTACACCGGAGATGAGACTTTATGCTCTGCCCCTAGAAAAGTTGTGGATTTCTGCAAACATAGTATCCTGTCATTCATTTGAAAGCAGTAACATTTCACTGTAGTTTCAACTTTCTACATGTGTAAGCAAGGTTTTTTGTGTTTAACACGTATGAAGAGCAAAGGCAGAAATTGTCTAATTTCCAAAGAAAATGAATTCATGTGAGTTTTCTTAAATTCAACCCAGAATTAAGTATTTGTAAAGGGAGGAAAAAAAACCAGATTTTACAGCAAGGAAGTATATTCATCCTTTCCTTTTACTTCAGCAACAGCACTTTCATGCATATACATAGGCCTATAAAGACATAAAGAAGGCTGGGCGTGGTGGCTCATGCCTGTAATCCTAGCACTTCAGGAGGCCAAGGGGGGCGAAGTCAGGAGTTCAAAACCAGCCTGGCCAACATAGTGAAACCCAGTCTCTACTAAAAATACAAAAAAATTAGCACCTGTAATCTCAGCTACTTGAGAGGCTGCAGCAGGAGAATTGCTTGAACCCAGGAGGCGGAGGTTGCAGTGAACTGAGATCGCACTACTGCACTCCAGTCTGGGTGACAGAGTGAGATTCCATCTCAAAAAAAATAAAGAAAGAAAGAAACAGCTGTATAATTTTGTAAACGCTAAGCCCACATTTGCGCTTGATATGCCAGGCACAAAGAAAGTTTGGGTTTTCCCCCCAAAATCTTGTATAAAAATGTGTCTTGGACCGTATTTTCATTCATATTACTTCAGTCTACTTTTAGAAAAACCAAGTCTCATTTTAGCCTAAGCCAATTATTTCACAGAAATGTATTACAGTTACTACCTTTTAAATTTATGAAAGAGATTAAGCTCCAAGTTTAATTACCCATTTCCACCCTTTGCCCCCAAGAAAGATTGGATAAAACGTCATTCTTGACTGGGTGCAACGGCTCACGCCTGTAATCCCAGCACTTTGGGTGGCGAAGGAGGGGCGGATCACAATGTTGGGACTTCAAGACCAGCCTGGCTAATATGGTGAAGCCACATCTCTACTAAAAAATACAAAAAAATCAGCCAGGTGTGGTGGTGCACGCCTGTAATGGCAGCTACTCGGGAGGCTGAGGCAGGAGAACTGCTTGAACCCAGGAAGCAGAGGTTGCTGTGAGCCGAGACTGCACCACTGCACTCCAGCTTAGCAGACAGAGTAAGACTCTATCTCAAAAAAAAAAAAAAGTCATTTTTATTTTTAAAAAAAGAAAAATGTGTTTTTTGTTTTTTGTTTTTGAGACGGAGTCTCGCTCTGTCGCCCAGGCTGGAGTGCAGTGGCCGGATCTCAGCTCACTGCAAGCTTGCCTCCCAGGTTTACGCCATTCTCCTGCCTCAGCCCCCCGAGTAGCTGGGACTACAGGCACCCGCCACCTCGCCCGGCTAGTTTTTTGTATTTTTTTAGTAGAGACAGGGTTTCACCGTGTTAGCCAGGATGGTCTCGATCTCCTGACCTCGTGATCCGCCCGTCTCGGCCTCCCAAAGTGCTGGGATTACAGGCTTGAGCCAGGCTTTGCGCCCGGCGAAAAATGTTTTTAGACATACCATATAATATACCTTATTAGCATTACAGGAAACTTGTGACAGAGTTTTATTTAGGTCTTAGATAAGGTTAAAAAAAAAAGGAAACGTAAGTTTCTACTTATACAACTAATTGCATTATAGTTATCTATTATGAAGAGGGGAAAACCACACACAAAAAAAGAGTAGGCTAACAAACTGGCCAAAATAAACAGGTCCACAAAGAGAAACCACTGTTTACTCAAAAAAGCAGGGAGCATTTTATTGCCTTATAATATCTACAACTTTCTGATTACACTAATACACTGTGAGCTGTAGATTTATGCATGCCTGACTGAAAATTATTTTAAGGTTTATTAATTCTTAATAACAAAAATTATTCCATCTGGGAGTTGTAGCAAAAAAAGAACCTAAAGGGGATTGAGCTTCTCCAATGGAATATAAATTGACATGAAATACAGAAGACAGCAACATCTCTGAAACCACATTCCAGGATACGATTACAAAATCCAGAGAAGGGGAAACATAACACGATAAATGACTCAGTTTCTTTAAAGAATAAAATAAAATAAATTGCTAGGGAAGAAAAAGAGATTAAAAAAACTAAAGAGACATATTAAGATATCACACATATCAATGACTAAAAAACTTGAGACATATTAACCACCTACAAATCTGTGAACCTTATTCTGATCTGATTCAACACACAAAAGGTAAAAGAAAATATTTATGACTATTTGATGAAGGAATTACTACTAATTTTTTAAGATGTGAGAATGGGCCGGGCGCGGTGGCTCAAGCCTGTAAGTAATACCAGCACTTTGGGAGGCCAAGACGGGCGGATCACGAGGTCAGGAGATCGAGACCATCCTGGCTAACACGGCGAAACCCCGTCTCTACTAAAAAACACAAAAAACTAGCCGGATGACGTGGTGGGCGCCTGTAGTCCCAGCTACTCGGGAGGCTGAGGCAGGAGAATGGCGTAAACCCGGGAGGCGGAGCTTGCAGTGAGCTGAGATCCGGACACTGCACTCCAGCCTGGGCGACAGACCCAGACTCTGTCTCAAAAAAAAAAAAAAAAAGATGTGACAATGGTAGGGTAGCTGTGTTTCTAAGAAAATGACCCTTAGCTTTTGGAGCTTTGTAATGAAATTTTTACAGATAACATAATGTCTAACTTCTGCCTCAAAATAGTAAGAAAGAGGAAAGTGGGTGGGGATACACATGAAACAAGACTGACCATGAGTTTGTAATTATTGAACCTGGGTCATGAGGACTCATTATACCTATTACTGTATGTTTGAAATTTTCCATAACACAATTTTTTAAAAAATTCACAAAATGAGTTCAAAAAAAAAAAAGATCCACAAAAGGCCAGGTGCGGTGACTCCGCCTATAATCCTAGCACTTTGGGAGGCCAAGGCGTCAGATCACTTAAGGCCAGGAGCTCGAGACCAGCCTGGCCAACATGGTGAAACCCTGTCTCTATTGAAAACACAAAAATTAGCCAGGTGTTGGGGCGGGCGCCTGTAGTCCCAGCTACTCGGGAGGCTGAGGCAGGAGAATGGCGTAAACCCGGGAGGCGGAGCTTGCAGTGAGCTGAGATCCGGACACTGCACTCCAGCCTGGGCGACAGACCCAGACTCTGTCTCAAAAAAAAAAAAAAAAAAAGATGTGACAATGGTAGGGTAGCTGTGTTTCTAAGAAAATGACCCTTAGCTTTTGGAGCTTTGTAATGAAATTTTTACAGATAACATAATGTCTAACTTCTGCCTCAAAATAGTAAGAAAGAGGAAAGTGGGTGGGGATACACATGAAACAAGACTGACCATGAGTTTGTAATTATTGAACCTGGGTCATGAGGACTCATTATACCTATTACTGTATGTTTGAAATTTTCCATAACACAATTTTTTTAAAAAATTCACAAAATGAGTTCAAAAAAAAAAAAGATCCACAAAAGGCCAGGTGCGGTGACTCCGCCTATAATCCTAGCACTTTGGGAGGCCAAGGCGTCAGATCACTTAAGGCCAGGAGCTCGAGACCAGCCTGGCCAACATGGTGAAACCCTGTCTCTATTGAAAACACAAAAATTAGCCAGGTGTTGGGGCGGGCGCCTGTAGTCCCAGCTACTCGGGAAGCTGAGACAGGAAAACTGCTTGAACCCGGGAGACGGAGGTTGCAGTGAGCCAAGACCGCGCTACTGCACTCTAACCTGGGCAACAAAATGAGACTCCATCTCAAAGACAAATAAACAAACAAAAAATGCACATAAAAAAGTTATCAAATATAATTAAAGGACTAGCATCCATCCAAAGTAAAAATCTATAAACCAGTAAAAAACACCAGTGATGGAAGAACAGACTACCATTTTTTTTAAACAGTCAGAAATTTAAACAAGGGGTTTACAAAAAAGCAATCCAGATAGCTAATACCTCAATGAGATAGTATCACACACCCACCAAATTTAAAAAACATTTAAAATGTCTGATAATATCAGATGCTGGCAAAAACTTACAGCAACTATAAACTCACACAGTGCTGATAAGAGTGCAAAATGGTACAACTCCATTGGAAAACTATGTTTGCATTATCTAGTAATGTCAATGATGTATGTACCCCATGACCCAGCAACTGGACTCCTAGGTTTATACCCCAGAAAAGTCAGTGCACAAAGACACCAGGGGACATGCCCAAGAATGCTTATAACAGTACTCTTCATAGAAGCCCCAAATAAAAACAATCCAAATGGCCAAAGTAGAACAGATAAACAAATCTGGTACAATCACACAATGGAAATAATAGCAATAAAGTGAATGAACTGTAGTGACATACATGATGTGGATAGATTTCAAGCACAATATTGAGGAAAAAAAAACAAAATAAATAATATAGCCAGTATAACACTAATTATATTGTGCTCAAAGCCAGACAAAACTATATAGTATAAGGATACACATTTAAATATTAAAGCTATAAGGAATGATAAGAAAATGATTACCATGAAAGGATGAATGAGGGTTAACTCCAGGAGGAAGGAAGGGAGTTAAGTGGGTGGAAGTTACAAGGGTATTTGCTTTATAACAATCTGCAAAACTCTACTTTCTGCATGCATACTTCTCAGTTTTAAAAGACTGTTAAAACAGAAGAGTCTGTAAGGAAAAGCACCTTTTCTCATGAAACTACTTTAGAATATCCTTCTCCAAAATGAAACTGTAAGGGAGAAAAATGACGACGACATAGGATCTAACGAATGAGGGAGAATCAAAGGAAATCCCCTAAGATGATTTTAAAAGAAGTCTGAAGAACTAATAGGTCAGATTAGAACAGGATTAAAGGCTCCAGGAAGACAGTCTGCAAAGGAAAAAAAGAGGAAAAAAGAAAACCTGACAGACTACATGAGTGTTTTCAGTCATGAGCAGTGACTTACGGTTTACAGTTTGAATGGAGAGTAAGGGGGTAAGTAAACAACCCCAGAAGTAAATTATTACATCTAGAGGAAAGTTGTGAACACTGACTGCTCTGACTGAAAGGTAATAGAGCTATAGTAGGAAGATGCAGGAAGGGAAGGACATGCAGGAGTGGTAGCTTAGTCAAGCTCAATCTTCATCTTTCATTGCAGGAACTCAATAGGTCACAAACCGAAAACTCAAGAAGTAGTATAAGCATGAAACTTAGAAATACAAAGGTCAATATTCGGGGGGGAAAAAAAAAGAGCTTTACAGAAGTTGAAAGTGTTTGCCTCAGAACAGGAGCCAGTTCTGGTGAAGGCTATGGCAGAATACTGACATTCATTGTAAGTCTTGCAATAATATTTTAAACATTTACACCACACACACATAATAACTTTGATAAACGTAAAGTAAAATTAAAATCTAGTGGGGAGCATTTGCTCCACAAACGATCCATATACTGACTGCCCCTACAGTTTCAAACTTGTCAGGTATATACAGTTAACCTATTTAAATAAAGTTAACAGGTTGAATTGAGAAAAAGGCTTATCTAATTTGAACGTAACTAATTTGGAATCTGAAGAGTACGAACTAATTATATGGCCTTTTTCCATGAAAAACACCTGGAAAATTACAACAACGTACATGCAAAATTTAACAAATTTATGAAGAACCATATAATTATTAAATATAGAAATTTTACCTTGTAAAAGTTTCCATAGGACTTCCGAATATTGATCCACTTTTTAGCAAAAGGAGGGTATTTGAGCCTGCTGAGTTGGCACTGAATGTTCAAGAATTTACTCATGTCCCAAGAACTATAAATCAAAAAAGGAAAAAATTAGTGAAATAAACGGCATACTATTCTTACAAATGAGTATTGTAAATCTTTTATTGATGTCAACTTTCTCATATTCACATGTAACATTAACCTGACAAAATTAACCTTGCTTCCTACAAAATACTAATTCAAAATAAAGCTTAAAAAACAAAGAAGTCGGATATATTAATTTTTGCTCACCAACTAATTCCTATTAGGCTCATCTTGATTGTTTTTATGGTTCTGGGCAGGCTTCTATCTTGCTGAGTATTATGCTAAGCTTACTTTTAATGCCAGACTTAGCAAAGTAAGTTGACAGTGTGCTTTGAAACAATACCAAAAACAAAAAAATGGAAGAGACAAAAGTAGCTGGTATCAAATGGTTAAAACACAATTTAGTCTGCTACAACATGTTTCTGTAACACTAACCAATTTATTGTAGTTAAGGACAATACTGATTGTGTAATACGGAAATTGTGTTGGTTCACATGTGGTTATTCTTAAGCAAGGAGAGTCAGAATAATAGCAGTGGAAATTATAAACTTCAGCAGGAAATAAAAAAGCCCTCAACTCAACTGCTATACTGGGAACAAGACATAATCCTTTGCATTTTCTTATAATAATGTCAACTATATTATAAGAAAATTGAACACAAGTTTATGTCCCCAGGAGACTAGTGCTTCTGTGCAATTTTAATATACTTTGATACAACCCTCCCTTCCCTTAGTTGCTTGCCTGGGCTGTGTCCAAATTATTTATGGAGACGCCAATGACTGGTTTTTGTTAGTGCTCTAGCTACAAAATTGCATAGGTTTTGAGTGATCTGTCCCAGAAAATGACACTTTAACAGAACTGCATATACTATATTACGGCAGAAACACCTATATACTTTAGCAGAGCACTGCTCATTCATGTTTAAAATCAGTAATAGATTTCTAAAGAGGTCCATCAACATTTTTCCAAACTTAACAGTTATGATGTGATTAAATTCAATGCTCTTCTCCTATCATATGTGAGGATCTCTAAACCCTCTATGTTGGTGACATCTCAAGGACAGAGGATAATCCGTACAGTTTGAAACAGAAGTTGTTTAGGATGTTCTTTTCAACCTTAATGGCCTTAAGGTATAGGAGTTGCCCTGGCACAATGTCTGTCATCTATGTTTTAATTTTTCTGATCTTCCCATTTAGCTTTTAACAAATGCTTTTTGGGCATATACTTTAAGCTCACCACTAAGGTAAGCATTATGGAAGATTATCAGGCAGCAAAAGTCCTTCTCTGAAAGAATTTTAAATTTCCTTGCAAAAGTAAGTCTGATGTATGTACATAAAGATTACATATCAGAATATATGGTCAGATGTCAACATGAATGGTACATATCATAGAAGTTATAAGGTTTCAAGGAAAAAAGATCAATGGCGTCAGGGTAAAACACAAGATGGGCTTTGAAAAATGATAAAGAAGTTGTCGAGAAGAGACTCTCTCAGTAGAGAGGGAAGCATACTCAAGTACACAGAGAAAGGATAAACCATGTGAATTCCTGGGCCAGTCTGACTGAAGAGGATTAATGGCAGGTGAATGAGATTAAATGGGTAGGGTGGGATGCGATGAAAAGACCTTCAATGCCAAGCTCAAGAGTCTGGACTTTTTTGAGCAAGGAGTGTCATGATAAAAACAGTTCTAGGAAAGTCTTTTTAGCTTTACATATTGATCTTTCTGTAGTGTTCTAGTCCTGGATTGAACTGTGACCGCTGCTTTCCTCCTCTCTTTCATCCTTAGGTGAAAGGAAAAACAGTATCCCCTGTGGGGTGAGACTCTACGGTCTTCAATAATAGTTTGTGGTTATTCTAAAAGTTAAATCAATTAGGGTATCTTTAATCTTTAAAAAGTAGATATAAAAAATAATCTTCCTAAATACTTACCCATCTGTTAAAATTGAATATTTATACTTTGTTCCTAATTCCTTCAATTTCATCCAGTCAATTACTTTTTTTAGTACCTGAGGGAAGGTATCAGCTCTGTCTACCTGATCCTGAGGATATAAAAGTAAAATATACAAAAATCAGGGCTGTAGCTTCACGTAGTCCTACAAAATACCCAGACCTAAGTTAGAGGGAAAGAAACAGTATGAGAAAGGCTGATGCTTTACATTCATGATTTCCTTGGCTTAGCTCCACCTAAAGTTTCATTTTTAAGAAATTTAAAAAATTTCGTAACCAAGTACTAAGGATGACTTTCAACTGAAATGTATCATCCTCCCAAAATTAAGATTTAAGATCATCCCCAGTCGTTGGTTCTCTTTTTATAGGCCTCAACCTAGCGGCTTACTGGATTTCTAGAGGCGGGAAAAGAGAAATCTAAGTTGAAAGCCACAGCTCCTTAAGTGTCTTCCCATCTCAGGTCTCACAATTTTCCATGCATACTACATACTGCTGCCAGATTGATCTTCCTAAAACGTAAATCGGGTCCACCCTATCACTCTCATATTTAAATCCTCCAACCACTCTCCAAGGCTTTCAGGATAAATAGATGCACAAAACCCTTCAGGATCTGGATTGCCTCTGCCTATCTGGACCATTTTCTTACCAGCCCATACACATCTGAACCATCCTGAACTACCTGTAGTCCTGCAAGTCCCCACCTGAAATGCCCAGCCATTCTTTTCTGCCTACCTACCCTTCATGACTCAGCCCAAGTTCATCAACTTGAGGGTGTTTTTCCCCAGGACAGTCTTCTATTCCCTCTGTCATATGTGGAAGCCCTTTTCCTAGATGTCCACAACACCCCAATAAAACACTGACTTATCAGGCCTACTGTGACCACTGGACAGACATACATCTATATACACATAAAGATACATATGAATCCTGGCATATATTATAGTAGGCACTCAAACACACGTGGAGTGAATGAATGAACTAACTAAATGAAAAAAGTGCCTACCACATTAGAATACAACCAAAACTCAGAGACCTAAAAATGCATGAAACAAGCTGGGTGTGGTGGCTCATGCCTGTAATTCCAGCACTTTGCGGGGGCCGAGGCAGGCTTGAGGTCAGGAGTTCAAGACCAGCTTGGCCAACACAGTGAAACCCGTCTCTACTAAAAATAATAAAAAAAAAAATTAGCCAGGCATGGAGGTGTGTGCCTATAGTCTCAGCTACTTGGGAGACTGAGGCAGGAGAATCGCTTGAACCTGGGAGGCAGAGGTTGCAGTGAACCAAGATCGTGCCACTGCACTCCAGCCTGGGCAACAGAGTGAGACTCCATCTCAAAAAAATAAAAATAAAAAATAAATGCAACATATAAAGTCAGGTGGTAAACAGATACATTCTAAAACTTATCTCTGGCTGGGCATGGTGGCTCACATCTGTAATCTCAGCACTTTGGGAGGCCGAGGCAGGAGGATCACTTGAGGTTAGGTGTTTGAGACCAGCCTGGCCAATATGGCAAAACCGTGTCTCTACTAAAAATACAAAAATTAGAACAGTGTGGTAGCAACGTGCCTGTACTCCCAGTTACTTAGGAGGTTGAGGCAGGAGAACTGCTTGAGCCCAGGAGGCAGAGGCTGCAGTGAGTCGAGGTCATGCCACTGCACTCGAGCCTGGGTGACAGAGTGAGACTGTCTCAAAATAAAAAAAAATAAATAAATAAATAAATAAATAAAATTTATCTCCAAGTTCAGTATGGTAACAATTTGCTGATGCTTCATTTTACAAATGAAATATTTAGATTCATCACTACAACTCTTTAAGAGGAAAGGCTGAGGAAAATGTTACCAGGTGTAAAATTTGCTGGTTTTTTTTTTAATTATTACAACATGTAACGTCTTTACCAAGCAAGGTATTAAACTGTTTACAACAATAATAATTTTTTAAAACTATGTATAAAATAAATCCCTAATTTCAAAAACTCTTTCAAACTCTAGAAAGAAGAACTTAGAATTATAACCTGAGTAATTCCAGTAAGACTGATGCAGAAATCAGACAGCTGTGTGTTAATCTCTGGTCTTACATACTGCTGAAATGTGTCTTCCTGCAAGGGAAGGATAGCAAGTTAAAGTAATTCCTATGACTTAAGATACACGATACATGATACACGAAGAATTCATTACAGCAGGTTGTAATTTTATAGGATCTCATGGCATAAACCTTTCTAGTTTTTAAAGATAATTCCCCACACCAAAAGCACTCTTAATTTTTAAATGAAAAAATCATTTAGTTCATAATGCCAGCCTTCAGTTATAATAAATTAGCTTTAAACTATTGCTCTCATTTACTCCTGAATAGTCTTTATTTTCATATAAAAATCCAATGGAACTAAATTCTAAATAGTCAAAATTTAACTGTTAACGATATATACGTAGTTTAAGAGTTGCTAACACAGTGTACCTGTAGCAATGTTGAACCTTTTCAAGAAGCTTTCACGATGGTCTTGTTTTTTTTTGAGATGGAGGCTCGCTCTGTTGCCCAGGTTGGAGTGCACTGGCACGATCTCGGCTCACTGCAAGCTCTGCCTCCTGGGTTCACGTCATTCTCCTGCCTCAACCTCCCAAGTAGCTGGGACTACAGGTGCCTGCCACCACGCCCGGCTAATTTTTTGTATTTTCAGTAGAGACTGGGTTTCACTGTGTTAGCCAGGATGGTCTCCACCTCCTGACACAATGGTCTTATTTTATGCTCACAACTCCATAAACTAAGTGAGGCCAGTATTGTTATCAGGCTCCAATCTCTAAGTGCTTTTTCCTCTAGCCCAGTAATGCCTCCCTAACCAGAACACACTGAGTCACTTTTGAGAAATTAAGGACAATTTTAAACGCTGAAGATTTAAAGGCAGCAACTGTTAATCCTAGGTAGCACAGAGAAAATGACAAAAAAGATTCTTTATGGCAGAAGATTTAAAAATTAAGAAAAGTAAAGTTTGTATTTCCTAAGAATAAATTCTTTCTACATACTTATCTATTAAGCTATAAATGGTTGTAAAGAATTGTAAATGAGCAACAATAAAGAACAAAAAAGAACACTTGAGGCCAGATGTGGTGACTAATACCTGTAATCCCAGCACTTTGCGAGGCCAAGGAGGTGGGGTGGGGGGGTGGATCACTTGAGGTCAGGAGTTCAAGACCAGCCTGGCCAAAGTGGTGAAACCTGTCTCTACTAAAAATACAAAAATTAGCTGGGCGAGGTGGAACGCACGTATGGTCCCAACTACTGAGGCTGAGGTGGGCTAATTGCTTGAACCCAGGAGGTGGAGGTTGCAGTGAGCCAAGACTGAGTCACTGCTCTCCAGCCTGGGCAAGACTCCATCTCAAAAAAAAAAAAAAAAAAAAAAAAAGGAATAATTGAACTTCAAAAGTTAGACACTCTTTACTTACCAGACATACCACAAAATTCCACTTAACTGAATATCACAGATAAATTAAGTCTATATCCTTTTAAATATCACTATTTTATTTTAAATGACATTGTTTCAAAAATACATTGCATCTTCCCTTATAATTACAATTTGGTAGTACTAAATAACAGATATTACTAAAATGTTATTATTCACTATTAAAAACTTTTAACAGAAAAATGCTAGAGACAACTATGCATTCATTGGCCACATCTTTAATCATCACTTAAATAAATTACATAAGTTAAAAGGTCATAAGGGTTAAAACTAAAGGAACCTGAAAGCCTGTAATCCCAGCTACTCAGGAAGATGAAGCAGGAGACTCGCTTGAGCAAGCAAAAGAAAAGCAGAGCAGTAAGGGGAGTCAGAAACATGGGTATAGGCCACACTCTTAAACAGGATAAACAAATAGGCTTTATTTAGAGGTAAGATTTAAGGAAGGACCGGAAGGAAAAATGAGAGGGAGGGAGAGATGGAGAAAAACATTGGCCAGCAAGACTTCTGGGTAGGAAAATCGGAGCTAAAGTCCTGGCAAGTAATGGGATAAAGCAAGCCTGGCATCTTTGAGAACGAGCAAGCAGGTCAGTATGCCTGGAGAGGAGTGAGTTGAGGAAGAGAGTAGTAAGACAGGAAACAATCAGAGGAAACAACAGGCCAGGGCATGTAAGGAATATGGGGTGTACTCTGAGTTAAAGGAGGAGCCAGTGTAGGGTTTTAAGCAGAGCGGTGAAACGATCTGACTTATATTTTTTTTTTTTTTTTTTTTGAGGCGGAGTCTCGCTCTGTCGCCCAGGCTGGAGTGCAGTGGCGCAATCTCGGCTCACTGCAAGCTCCGCCTCCCGTGTTCACGCCATTCTCCTGCCTCAGCCTCCCAAGTAGCTGGGACTACAGGCGCCCGCCACCTCGCCCGGCTAGTTTTTTTGTATTTTTAGTAGAGACGAGGTTTCACCATGTTAGCCAGGATGGTCTCGATCTCCTGACCTCGTGATCCGCCCGTCTCGGCCTCCCAAAGTGCTGGGATTACAGGCTTGAGCCACCGCGCCCGGCCCTGACTTATATTTTTAAAGGATTACTCTGGCAGCTTTGTTGAGAACTGGTTGTAGGACGACACGGACAGAAACACAAAGACCAGTTAGATGGCGAATGCAGTAAGTTACATAAATGATAGGGGCTCAGAATGAAGTCACAGCAATTCAGTTAAGTGACTGGGTTCTGGATATATTTTGAAGGCAGAGCCAAACAGGAATCATTGATGGCCTGGATGTGAGAGAAACAGGAGTCAAAGATGACTCCAAAGTTTTTGAACTGAGCAATTAGAAGGATTCTAATTACAAAAAGCTGCCATCACCCAAGCTACAAGAGAGACAGAATGGGCTGCAGGTAAGTTCAACAGGTTGAGACATTTAAATAGAGATGTCAAGTAAGCAATCTGGATTTGGAACAGAGATACGGGTTTGAAATATGTATTTGAAAGTCACCAGCATAGAGATAGCTTCCGAAAGCTATGGAACTAGGTAAGATCATCAAGCGAGGGGATGTAAGCTAAGAGGAGGAGCTAGGATTGAGACCTGGGACATCTGATATGGTGAAGCTGGGAAGGAAAGGAGGAACCAGCCAAGAAAACTGCAAATAGGGAATCCAGTAGGGCTAGAGAAAAATCAAGCAGAACAAGTTATACCTGAAGAAAATGCTCCAAGGAAAAAGTATTCAAACCAGCAATGCAGTGTTAATTATTTTTTTAAGTGAGAATAGCTCACACCTGTAATCCTACCACTTGGGGAAGCTGAGGCAGGTGGACTGCCTGAGCTCAGGAGTTCGAAACCAGCCTGGGCAACATGGTGAAACCCTGTCTCTACTAAAATACAAACAATTAGCTGGGTGTGGTGACACGCACCTGTATTCCCAGCTACTCAGGAGGCTGAGGCACAAGAGTTGCTTGAACCCGGGAGGCGGAGGTTACAGTGAGCTGGGTTCACACCACCACACTCAAGCCTGGGTTCAAAACTCTATCTCAAAATAGAAAAAAAAAAAAGTGAGAATGTTCAATTTTGCCAAGATTTAGGGTAAAGGTCAAAGATGATGCTGATGAGTGATTTCAGTGGAATGATGGGATTGAACACATAGTTTAAACTTTATTGAACGTAAACCCACAATGGTATGAATTTGAGAGAATGGAAGAAAAGGAAAGAGATACAGATATGAGTACATATAACTTATGTGAAGAATTTTCCCAAAAAGAGGAACAAAGAAATGGGGTAGCTGGCAGCGCAGTGGGATGAAGAGAAGGTTTTTTATGGTGTGAAAAATATAACATATTTGTGTGTAGTGGGACCAATACAGACGAAAGCTATAAATCATAATGTCCAAATGGGGGAGAACTGCTACAGTAACATCCTTGGATAAGAGAGAAGTAAAATCTAGTGACTTATGCAAGATTATTTGCCTTCACAGCTGCCATTTTTCCTTCTAATTTACTGACCTTCAATCTGCTTTGGATGAGAAAATTATACAAAGACTAATTAAGACTATAAAAGAGATTTTTAATAGCACTAAGAATAACCTACGCATTTTAATTCACAAAGCCTTTTTATACTTACTCCCAAGTGGGTTGGTAGCAACTGAGGATATCATAGAAGTGACTTTTGGAAAGATGAGATGTTAGGATATTCTTGCTCAGATTTTATAAGGCGAGCAGTATTCTTTTAGGGAATTCCTACTATGACTTTCTGAACTAATAATGCACTGACAAGTATCTAAAGCACACATATCATTTGGCTTAGAAACCAGGGCTATATGAGTCATTTCGCCCTTAAACTTTCCACTAGAGAGACAGGTTCAAAAGACATTTTTGTAAGAATTATCATTCTTAGAGATCAGAGTTCACACTAGGCCACAGCAGTGGTTATCAAGCCTGATTGCATATTAAAACCAACTGAAAAGCTTTAAAAAAATGCTGATGTCAGGGGCCCTATCACAGAACTAAATTAGAATCTCTGTGACTAGGGCCAGGCATCTGTATCATTAGTATTTTATTTTTTCACTTACCAGGAGATTCTGATGTCCACGCCCAGATGTTCTAAGCAAACGGAAAAAAAATTTTAACTTTCGCTACTGCAAAAAGAAAGCAGTAGTATCTAAAATTGTTGTATTATAGTTTTTCTATTAATCAAGCTGATATAAAGTTCACAGCAAAGAAAAAACTTAGAGGTCTAATTCTAGCTAAACAGCAAGTGAGGTCCTCCACATAACCAGTAAACACCACAATAGTTGCTGCTAGAAATACAATTAAAATATAAAAATTCACTTACTATTTCTAAAGTATGCGTATTCAGTAAAACAACCGGAAATTCAATTATTTCATGTACAAACTCAGGTGGGTTTCCTTCTTCACAAGTGGCTTCAAAGTCAATAATACAAATGTAGTCATAATAACTGTCAGCACAATTGCTCTCTTTCAACATCAGCTTCTGCCTCTTATAATAGTTTTTCAGTCTCTTCTTTAGAACATCCTTTACTCCTCTAAGCAGAAGAAGAAGAGTAGTTACACTCAGGTAAATTCTACAGTCAAGAATCAAAATTCTTACCTGCCGGCACTGGGCTGAACACTGACAATTACAGCATAATTTAGCAAATGCTAGCTAAAATAAATGTAAGAAAAGCAAGACTCAAAGCTAAGTTAGCAAAGAACCAATTAAAATAATGTTTATTACAACATTAACATTTTCCTTCACAAGTATTTTTTTATTTTAGTAGTATATAACTGTATTTTCTCCAACATATACTGGTATTTCAAACCGTAAACATTGTCAGCACATACCACCAACACAGTCATATTGCCTTATATACTAAGATAACATATATGATACAAACATTGAAATTAATATAAAATTATTCCACTGGCCAAAATATAAACTTAAGAATATAAAAAGTTGGCTTAAGCTGAAGATACAGTATTATCTCTTTCCTTTCTTTTGGCTTTTGTAGGTTAGTCAATTCAAAAGATTCATATGAATATGAAAGCATTATGATCCTAGCATATAAAGATGAATGTCTATTGGTTACTTAACAAGGAAAACTAAATTAGAATACACTCTAAGTGAACTGCGTCCAGAGGAACATTATCATACTAATAGGTTCTTAACTAGAAATAAGTTTCTTAATTTATCATGGGTAGAATATGATTTAGGGGATTTCAATATCACAGGTAGCTTTAAAATATACATTCCACAAATGGGAGTAGTGGGGAGGAGAGAAAGGTCATCCTAACAGTAACAGTGATCAGGTGACTTCATTCTTTAAACAATATGTATTTTTCCAAAAAATAAAGTTGCAACCAGCATTCAGGCTTCCTTCAGTGTTATGCAAATGAATCCTATATTGGCCTGCAAATATGAAGTAGAAGTAAAAATAAGAGGATCTAAATTAACTTGTAGTGCCAAGTATCATGTTAACTGATTAATGACTATTTAAAAAAAGTTTTAATCTTTTATTTTCGAGATGGAGTCTGGCTCTGTCGCCCAGGCTGGAGTGCAGTGGCCGGATCTCAGCTCACTGCAAGCTCCGCCTCCCAGGCCCACGCCATTCTCCTGCCTCAGCCTCCACAGTAGCTGGGACTACAGGCGCCCACCACCTCGCCTGGCTAGTTTTTTGTATTTTTTTTTAGTAGAGACAGGGTTTCACCGTGTTAGCCAGGATGGTCTCGATCTCCTGACCTCGTGATCCGCCCGCCTCGGCCTCCCAAAGTGCTGGGATTACAGGCTTGAGCCACCGCGCCCGGCCTATTTTCCTTTCTAAACTACAATTAAGCACTGAAAAAAAATCCTACCCACGAAAATAGTAATAATAGATCAGTTACCTATTTTAAGACAAAATGTCTTAATATTGTTTCTTTGCTTGAGATTTTCCAAATTATCAAGACCTAGGGAGAAAATCCTTAACCTCTTTCATATTAAGGCACTGTGAGTGACCTCTGTGTCATGTGACAGCCTTGGATTACTTTCTTTTTTTTGTTTTTGTTGGGGGGTGGGAGGTGTGATAGGGGAGAGACTACATTTACCAGAGTTGTCTGCAAAGCTAATGGCAGGACAAACAGACAACTAGTTGCTCTGGATAGAAACCTGCTATCTTTAACATCTCCTTTGCTCTTCCAAATACTCACCATGTTTGCCAATTCCAACTGAGAAAAATATTCAGAACATGATTCTCTTTAATTCTTTCTGCTATGGCTCTCATTAGCTTTGTGGAGTATGGCAAATGCCTCCATTACCACAACCGTTCAATTCATTCTTTACCTTACTTGAGAACTGAGCACTAATGCCAATTTTCTGCTTAAATATCTTCAGTGGCTCCCTTCTGCTTACAAGGTAAAATGCAGACTTCAGCATAGAGTTCCTTCACAACTTGGCTACAACCTATCATTTCAGTATCATTCTCAAATGTTCCTGAGGTATACTGTGTACTGCAGACAAAACATACTATAAGTCATGGCCTCCCCCAGCTGGATGGCTCAAGTCTATCATCTCAGCACTTTGGGAGATGGGTGGATCACTTGAGCTGGAGTTCGAGACCAGGTTGGGCAACATGGAGAAACCCTATCTCCATTAAAAATACAAAAATTAGCTCGGTATGGTGGCGCATGCCTGTAATCCCAGTTACTCAGGAGGCTGAGGCACGAGAATCGCTTGAACCCCGGAGTCGGAGGTTGTAGTAAGCCGAGATCACACCACTGCACTCCAGCCTGGGCGACAGAGCGAGACTATGTCTCAAAAAAATAAAAAAACTTTAAAAGTCATGTTCTCAGTAATGTGTGGTACACTTTTATGTCCTGTAACTCTGGTTGCACAACAGCTGAAGAAAAGGCAAGATCATGTTGCAGAAACCATACAAACTGGAATTAGAAAAGCTTCTATGTTATTTTTTTGTCTGAAATACCCTCCCTCCCTTTTCTGTGTGGCACAATTCAAATGTCATCTTTCTGAATTCCTAAGAAATATTCTCCTCTGTATCCTCATGCTGTACCTGGCCAGACCTCCAATACAGCATTGGCCACTCTGTATTGTGATGATTTCTTTTTTTTTTTTTTTTTTTTTTTTGAGACGGAGTCTTGCTCTGCCACCCAGGCTGGAGTGCAGTGGCCGGCTCTCAGCTCACTGCAAGCTCCGCCTCCCGGGTTCACGCCATTCTCCTGTCTCAGCCTCCCGAGTAGCTGGGACTACAGGCGCCCGCCTCGTCGCCCGGCTAGTTTTTTGTATTTTTTAGTAGAGACGGGGTTTCACCGTATAGCCAGGATGGTCTCGATCTCCTGACCTCGTGATCCGCCCGTCTCGGCCTCCCAAAGTGCTGGGATTACAGGTTTGAGCCACCGCGCCCGGCTATTGTGATGATTTCTTTGTGTGTTTTCCCAAAAGACTGAGATTGTCAAAGTGGGGAACATATCTGTATTTACCTTTATAACTTCAATGCCTAGTGCAGTAGTTAGAATTCAATACAGGCTTGTTGAATAAATGTATAAACATACATCTAGATCTCTAGCTCCCATGCAAGCCAGGAGTAAGCAACTGATCTTCACACCTGGGAAGGACAAAAATTTTGCTCGGAAAATCTTCTGTAGGCTACAAGCTGTACCTTCACAACAGAAAGAATCGGGGAATTAGGAATCAAAAATTTCTTCATACATTATGATGTAGACAATCTAGAAATATATTTGTGCTCTTTTGAAGAGTGATGAAACTCTAAAGAGGAAGACTACTACTTTTAAGAGAATTAAGATTCAGAGACGCCTTGAAAAAGTAAGAGTTTTCACCTATTTCATACAGGCAACTTTTTTTCTTGATGCCTGGCAGTTCTACTGTTTATCAAAAATCTATGTATTTTTCTGGACTCCAAAAGCCATTCCTGCCCCATGGCCCAAGTCAACGTAAAGTGATGTGTTTCGTAAAAAATTACTAAAAACTTAGGTATGTGTATATCTCATTAAAATACACACAGTTGACTAAGGGGCCTTCTCACTCAATATACAGGTAAACATAATGCATACCATCACCGTACATTATTTTTTAGAAACTAAATCAAAACAAAAAATATTCCTGGTAAGTGAATGATGTTTTCCATTCATTGTACCTGGTTTCAAACAAACTCTTTTTATAAAAAATACAAATGGCAAAAAGAAAATAAAAAAGAAAAATACTCAATCTCACTAATACAACTATCCATCATTTAAATGAGCAACTAAAAAAATAAAAAACACTTGTTATAATGAGACAGATACTCCTATACACTGCCAGTAGGTCATTAAAACATTCATAGACTTTGATTCAGCAGTCCTATCATCTAGAAGATGGACAAAAATACTCAGAGTTGCACATAAAAAATATTATGGTGTTTTTGAATTGTTCATAGGGTCATGTCATTATGGTAGGATTACAGACGGTTTTTAATATTTCAATGTTTTCAAGATTTTCTAAAATGAGTATGTACTACTTTTATAATTTTATAAGTTATTTTTAATTACCTGGTTTCAAGCTTGAATTCTGAAAGCTTAGCTCTGAGTTCTTCCTTACTCATTCTATTAATACAGCCATTCGTAAGAGCAATCTCTTTGTACACTGGGTCACTGAAGTCACTCACACTGGAGGTAATGAACTTGGATCCTTTTGTCTCCTGGCCATCAAATCTATACTGTTGAGTTTCCTACGGGAAAAAAAAAAAGAGACGTAGTTTATAATTAGTACAAACATCACAGATTTAAAGATTCAAACTTCTGAAGCCTCTTCATGCTACATGTGCAATGAAAAGTGTTCACTGCAGCTCCTAAAGGGAGGAAAGGATAAGAAGGAAGATGTGTCTCCAATACAATTTACCCCACTCTATTATGAGTCATGAGGTTCCTCAAAGGAAACAAAGCTAAGTAAGAAGAGGACTGGTGTTGGGAGTCAACACCACCTCAATAGAGAGCTCCAGCTGACTATTTACCAGAAATAGCAGCATGACTTTGGATAGTCACGTCTTAGCCTCTGATCTTCAATTTCCTTATCTATAAAATGGCAATTTGGTAATGGTAAATAGTGTTTGGGCAGAATTATTACAAAGATTAAATGAGATTATATGTATCAGGCTCCTAGACCCACAGTAGCAATTAATAAATAACTTAATATCACAGACTATACAAGCCCTTCACAAACAATATGCAAAATTTACAAATGAACCCATTTTTAAATGAACGTTTACATTACACACGTACAATAACTTATGATAATTGTTTAACCTGACTTCATTTCACAAAGTTAACCAATATTGCCCAACATAAAAACAAAATGGACTGCAAATCTAATTCACAGCTTCCTCCTACTCAAAGCAAAGGAAATGTGTTTCATTTCAAAACTTACATTTTCCAAAAGTTATACTTATGTCAGTTAAACAGAAGCAGCACAGAATTATAAATCTTTTCATAAATAAAAATCTGTTAAGAAAAAACCATGACTCAATTCTACTTTCTCCACAGGCAGTCTCAAATTACTAATATGTTAAGTTCCAAAGATTCATTTGTAAGTTAATTATTTTCCACATGCACTATCACAAATATTAGCTATGTTCCAGTATGTTCAAAAATACTTAGTACTTACTGTTAATCCCTATGAAAGCTTGCTACCTTAGTTATAATTTACCACATTGTCCTCATGTAAACTTTAATTACAGATCAAGAAAGGATGACCACAAAGAGGCCACAGTCCCTGACTTAGAACTGATCCTGATGGTTCAGGAACTATTTCTTAATCTAAGCTCTCAATGTAATGCAACACACATTTACTGGAAATGTAATGCTAGGTAAGGTGCCAGAGTACTCAAGAGTGACTCACCCATCTCCTTTGAGGAAGAAGTCAGCAGTTCCAATGTGTGAACTGTCCATAAATTAAAGAATAGCCACATTGAGGTTCGTTGTTAACAATGTTAAGAAAAAAAAAGTATTGCTAGTTGACCAACAATTCACTTTCAACAATATATTAAATTTACAAAGATATCTCTCTGCTTGATCAGAATTTAATAAAAAATTATCTTTTGATTTTAAATCTCCATTGAATTTTAAACTTCATCTTTAGTCAGGTTAAAATTTAGGTCAACATTAAGTAACAGTTTGTCTACCAAAACAGATGTCTCAGTTAATTTAAGTAGATTTTCTCTTTGGACAAATCCTCTTTCTCATTCACTTGTTAATTCTCATCCAAAACTGTAGCTACAAAAATTATTCACAAGTAACACGTAGGCCTCTTCTATAGATGCTATAAATTATGACTTCTATAAAGAAAAATTTGCTTCCTTTCCTAGGTCCAGCTCTAGTTCTCTTCCTTCAGTGAAGTTCTAGAGACAGCCAAGGTCCAATCCTCAGAAATCAGTGTCTCCTCCCAAATTTCAGATCTACACTAATGATTCACAAAGAAGGATGCTCAAGTCAATCCACCAAGGAGCACAAAGAAAATACTAAAAACCCTACTTGTATTGTCAATCTGCAGAAACACAAAATTAGTATACAAAATACTTACATTTGCAACAGCATCCACGCCAGTATCTACATCCATCTATCACGTCACATAGAATACTGACCATACAATAAGAAAAGTGATAGATACCACAATATGGAGAGAAACATTCAGCATCACAGAACTGTTAACATTTTGCAATATTCACGTGTTCAATTAAGTGGGTGTATGGTTTATATTATTTCAAATAAGAGAATCTTTTACATTCTGGGATGTGGCCATGAAAATCTTCTATACCAAACACAGGTTTACTATCTCGCAACAAAGCACTTTAACACTGTTGTTGAACTGAAAGATGAGTTACATATTTTCTATTACAAAAAGACAGGTATTCTAAAATTGCTGTCCTCTTCTTACTGGGAAGGGTACGGGAGCTTGATTTTTAACATTTTTTTAAACGAACACAATCTGTTGTTGCAAGGTAAAAGAAAATACATTTTAACAGTAAGCTAGAAAGTAACTGCTTGTCAAAAGAAACTTTATAGAGAACATTTTGAAAACAGAGGTTTTGGAAATGCTTCTATTATTTTGTTGCCAAAAATCGAGGTACTACCTACTAAAAAAAGAAAAGGAAAACCTCTGCATCTGTACACTGAAAAAAAAAAAACAACTTAGAAATCATCTTGGTGTTCTTCCAAAAGGAGAGTTCTGATGAAATTTGAACCTACTTATTAAAAATATAAATATGCAATAGCTTCTGTTAGTTTTCAAAGACAACTGGCATTAGAGATCATGGAAATTTACCACCTGAATTCAACAAAAAACTTTGCTTGAGATTGAAAAAAACTGTAACATGGCCAGGCGCACTGGTTCATGCCTGTAACCCCAGCACTCAGGGAGGCCGAGGAGGGCGGATCACCCGAAGGTCAGGAGTTGGAGACCTGCCTGGCCAACATGGTGAAACCCCGTCTCTACTAAAAATACAAAAACGAGCCAGGTGTGGTGGTGGGTTCCTGTAATCCCAGCTACTAGCTACTAGGGAGGCTGAGGCAGGAGAATCACTTGAATCCCGGAGGCGGAAGTTGCAGTGAGCTGAGATCATGCCATTGCACTATAGCCTGGGCAACAAGAATGAAACTCTGTCTCCAAAAAAAGAAAAAAAACTGTTATCGTTATTATTTTTTGAGACAGGGTCTCACTCTGTCACCGAGGTTGGAGTGCAGTGGCACGATCACAGCTCACTGCAGCCTCCACCCATGGGCTCAGGTGATCTCCCCATTCAGCCTCCTTAGTGGCTGGGACTATGGGCGAGCGCAACTACGCCCGGCTCCTTTTTGTAAAAAAAAAAAAAAAAAAAAAAAAAGTATCATTATTAAGAGCATGCAACGGTAAGTTTTTAACAATTACTACCGTCACTAAAGCCAATTTGGAACAGAGATCTAGGCCTTAAGTAGTTGTAAAAGTGTCAAGACTTTCAAATATAAAGAAGTATATTCAAACACACTTCTTTTTACTAAAAATAAACTTCGAAATTTACTTTACAAACCACTTACACGAAGAGACTGACACATTGTATCTCAGGTTGAAGAGGGAGGCAGGTGGAAGAGTGGTTCTTTATAAGAGAGGGAATGAGCAAGTACTCTTTGAAAGTAACAACTTTAGAAGGAGAAAGATAATTGCAAAGAACCAAAGGAAGTGCATGCAGCGCAAAAGGAACCTACAGACACCCTTAATAAGAAAGACCTTTCTTCCAATGTAAAAGAACACAAGGAAGCGAGGGGCACTGGGAACAAAAGGGGAAAACTGTGTGAGATCCAATTAGCAACAGAGGCAGGCACCAGACCCCGCAGAGCAGCAAATCGAAGTTACTAAGGAGGAGAATAAGCCAAATTCATGTTATTAGAAAGCTCATTCTAGCTGCCAGATGGAAACTGTGGACGTAAGGAGCAAGAGCTAGGAGGCCTCTTGCAAATACCCACTTTACGAAGTGCTCAACATGTTTATTATTAAGAAAAGATCAATTTTAGTGTTCAATCACAATCCGCAGCGCTAGTCAACAAATACATTCGTTAAATAAGTTTTAAGACTGTTCTACAACTTGGCCACTGTAACTAGGTTCGACCAATGAGATGTCAAAATTACTAATTCAGTCGCATACTATGTTTATATGAGACACCAGTAAATGAGCAAAAGCAGTTAAGACGACGCTCCACTTAACTGGTAAGAGAGAGGGATGCTGGTGGGTGCTTTTTAATTTTTTTTTTAAAGGTATGAAGTGACATACCTAGGGTATATGGTGAGATTTTACAAACAGAAAGCCTTGCAAATTACCCATAACGGCTAGATGGAGTGACAACAGCAACCGTCAACACAGAATTAAGTTTACAGCAGAACTCCCACTTAGAACCTATTAACCCACTGTGGACAGAACTGGTCTTGACGATTTCCTCCCTCCCAGAGAGTGATTCGGCTCTGAGGAGGCTCCAAGACAACCATCCCAGGATAAGGCTAGGGAGCGTGGCGCGGGGGAAGAGGCTGGGGTCCAAAGGCGCGCAGCTGCACCTTCTGCGGGACACCTGAGAAGAAAGGGGTGCCGAGGGCGCTTGGGGGACCGGGCAGCGGGCGCCGACAACCCGGCGCGGGCCGACTCCTCACCTCGGGACTGGGACGCGGCTGCTCCTCCCGGCCCTCCGGCCGCGGCGACTCCAGCAGCGCGGGAGTCACGGCCTCGCTGGCAGGCTCTTTACTCTGTGGTTCCTCCATGCCGGCTGTCACGCCAGAGGAGAGCTGCTGGAGCCGGACACTTACTCACTCACTCGACCGAGCCCGAAAGCCTCGCCTTTCTCCGTTGAAAAATTACCGGGCTCGCGTTCCCGCGGCGGCGGCCACACAAACTCCGGCGGCCACCTCCTACTTCCGGGAGCGTGTGGCGTCCAAACGCCGCGCAAGCGCAGTGAGCCGGCGTGCACGGAACGCCAGCGCCGCAGTCCACAGGGGAGGGAGGAAGAACAAGAGGGAGGCGCGCCGGTGAGAAGACGGGGCGTGGCCGGCCGTGGGCGGAACTAGCGCGGGTTGAAGTTGCGCAAGGATCTGGTCCGGACACTAGAGGGTAGCACCGGAACGGATGATCGCGTCAGCGTTTCCTGAGAAGGAAAAAAGTAGGGTGAGTGGGGAGATATCATAGAGAAAGATGTTTTCAACCATAAAAAATAATAAAGCAATTCACATTTTCCATAAGGAGTTTCCTAAAACTTACACTTCTGGACAAGAAAAGAAAATGGGTCTGGACTTAGTGTCCCACTGTAAACAATTAGAAAACGGAACAAAATATAGGAAACAACTCGTCAGACATGGGACAACAGGCAGCTGTGGACGTGAGAGAAGAGAAACAAAAGGAGCCCTATATCACTCTGCCCTTTTGCCAGAGGCCATTTCCAGTCTGTAGTGCAGAGAAGGGAAATCAAATGGAAACCTAGGATCTCACAGGTTGAGAAGACAGGGATTGGAGTTGAGGAAATTGGGGCAGGCCAAGTTGGTTGGAATTTGTGGGGCAGAATTCTGGAGAGGAGGGAATTACATGGAAAAAGAGCTTCAGAAATCTGCTTAGGAGTACCTTTGAATTTTTAACTGAATGCAAAACGTGAAACTCCACAAGGCCAGGAAAGAACAATTATTGGGGAGCAGTACACCAAACAATGATGAGAGCTCACACAGAACTGGGAATAATTTGAGCTCCCAGCAACCAGAGTGAAGAGATTATTGAATACCACTAGAAACCTCAGAAGAGAAACTGCCATTGCAAAATTATCATTGAGACAGTGAAGGAGATCGGACCTAACCAACTCCATCTTGCTTTTAACCTCCAAGCTATCCTTATTCATTCCTGGGCGTAGGCCAAACTAACATTGGGAGGAACTTAGTGTATAGCTTATAGTTTAAAACAAAGGTGATAGCCCTTTCTCAAAATAAACCCTGTTCTTGAGACTAGACTGCTTTTGTAGGACTAACAGCCAAAAGATTAGAAATTATGATTTAGGAGCCATGCAGCTGAAGGTACAAGATTCTAACCCTCTCCAAATTGCTCCTGGGGATAATATCACTATTGGAAAACGTAACATCAGTGCTTGAGATATTTTGCAGGCCCTGCACTTGATGGATCAGCTGGCACCACCCAGATTGATAGACTGGCTCATCTGATTTTGTGTCCCCCACCCAGGAACTGACTCAGTGCAAGAAGACATCATCGACTCCCTGTGATTTCATCTCCTACCCAACCAATCAGCACTCCTGACTCACTGGCTTCTCACCCACCAAATTATCCTTAAAAACTCTGATCCCCAAATTCTCAAGGAGACTGATTTACATAATAAAACTCCGGTCTCCTGTGCTGCTAGCTCTGCATGAGTTACTTTGTCTATTGCAATTCCCCTATCTTGATAAATCGACTCTGTCTAGGCAGTGAGCAAGATGAACCTCTTGGGCAGTTACAAAAGCGTCATGCCTTAGTGAGATACAATAGCCCTAGACTGCAGGACCCAGACCATAAGCTACTGTAGACTCTTCAAAAGCCTTAAAACAAGCCCTGAAAGGATCAAACTGCTCTGTAAGTAACCTAATTGCCTGTAAGAACAAAGTCACCGGGCGCGGTGGCCTGTAATCCCAGCACTTTGGGAGGCCGAGACGGGCGGATCACGAGGTCAGGAGATCGAGACCATCCTGGCTAACACGGTGAAACCCCGTCTCTATTAAAAATACAAAAAACTAGGCCGGGCGCGGTGGCTCAAGCCTGTAATCCCAGCACTTTGGGAGGCCGAGACGGGCGGATCACGAGGTCAGGAGATCGAGACCATCCTGGCTAACACAGTGAAACCCCGTCTCTACTAAAAATACAAAAAAAAAAAAAAACTAGCCGGGTGAGGTGGCGGGCGCCTGTAGTCCCAGCTACTCGGGAGGCTGAGGCAGGAGAATGGCGTAAACCCGGGAGGCGGAGCTTGCAGTGAGCTGAGATCCGGCCACTGCACTCCAGTCCGGGCGACAGAGCGAGACTCCGCCTCAAAAAAAAAAAAAAAAAAATACAAAAAAGTAGCCGGGCGAGGTGGCGGGCGCCTGTAGTCCCAGCTACTGGGGAGGCTGAGGCAGGAGAATGGCGTAAACCCGGGAGGCGGAGGTTGCAGTGAGCTGAGATCCGGCCACTGCACTCCAGCCTGGGCGACAGAGTGAGACTCCGTCTCAAAAAAAAAAAAAAAAAAAACAAAGTCTAATACTCTCTGAAAGACTAGAGTAAAATCCAGGATTCGACAACATTAAATTCAAAACGTGAGACATCCAGTCAAAAATTAAGAGACACACAGCACTTGGGGAGGCTGAGGTGGGAGGATTGCTTGAGCCCAGGAGTTCGAGGCTGCAGTGACCTATGATTGCACCACCGCAACCCAGCCTGGTGACAGGGTGAGACTCTGTCTCAAAAGAGAGAGAGATAGAGAGGGAGAGAGAGAGAGAGACTGACCAAGTGGTAAGAAAATATCTCATGAAGTTGATAGAAACAAACCCCAGAATGATAAAAATGATGAAATTAACAGACAAGGATTTTAAACAACTGTTATGAATATGCTCAAAGATTTAAAGGAAGACATAATAGGAGAGAAACTGGAAAGATTTTTGAAAAGAAATCAAATTTCTGGATGGAAGTGAAAAATATTTGAAATAAAAATTTATTTGGATGGGATTGGTAGCACATTAAGCAATGCAGAAAAAAAGATTAATGAATTTAAAGACATAGCAACAGAAACGATACAAAATGGCACACACAGAGAAAAAAACTGAATATAGCTTCAGTTACCTATAGGACCACTTAAAGAGGCTTAATACTATTGACCTAAAAAGTAGAAGCCGAGGCAAAATTAATATAAGCAGTGTTTATTTGGTCCAAGCTTGAGGATTGCAACCCGGGAGCATAGATTAAAGTTGCCCTGAATCCATCTACTCAGAAGATATGCCAATTTGGAAGTTAAGTGAACACTTAGTAACGAATCATAATTGTCTCAAGTCTTGCCCATTCTATATTATTTGCTTTGTTAAATAGGCAATTGAGATAGGGTATAATTCCAATAACAATAATCTTTGATGGGGATAAGTAGTCTTTTCTAACCGTACATACCTCCATCTCAGCTTCTATCTCAAGAAACAAGTCTTTTGACTTTGTTTCTTTGATTTCTAGAACTAGTGCAGCAGCATCAAGAAATTTGACCTGCTATAAAGAAAAAGACCAAGAAGAAGAGAATCTAATAAATAGTGAGGCTTTTGTCCATGAAGCCTATGATGAGCAACTGTACTGGGGAAACTCCAAGAAGTTTCTCTGAGGAAATTGGATTGTAAGACACAATTAAAGAATGTCCCTTCTGAAAAATCCTGGCTAGGTGAAAATAAAGTCAGTCAAAAAATAGTCAAAAAAAAAAAAAAAATCCAAGCCAGATGAGAATAGCTACGTGAAAATTACTACCGTGCAGTAACTTATTTTGTCTTTAGACTCTGGTTTGAGCAATTAAAGATTGAACAAGGTGAAAAATGCATGAAATAACCTGAAAGGAAGACGCTGAGGCAAAATTAATTTAAGTAGAGAGTTTATTTGGGCCAAACTTGAGGATTGCAATTGTAGATTCAAGTTGCCCTGGGTATACTCAGATTAGTAGCAGCTGCAAGTGAATTTTTAAAGGAAAGAAGAGGCAGTTCCTGGGTTGTTTATCAATAATTTACTGTAAGGCCAGGCGTGGTGGCTCACACCTGTAATCCCAGCAAAATGCCTTTTGTTTCTAAGCCGTCTCCCATTGCTGCCTGATGCCACTTGTTAGATAATTCAATATGTTTAGGTCTGTATTTGAGCATCCTGCTCTGTTCTGTTGGTCTCTGGTATTTGTTCTTATACCCTTCCCACACTGCTTTCTATTACTCAGCTCTGCAATATGTCTTCATATCTTATAAAACATGTTCCTCCTCTTACTCCTCTTTTTCAATACTGACTTAGCTATTTCTGGATATTTAATCTTTCATGTATACTTTAGGACAAATTTGTTGCTCTTCAAAAAATCCAATCCAATCCAATCCAAAAAAAAAAAAAAACTATTAAGATTGAATTCACTTGATTAATTTGAAGAGAAATGACAAATTATCCTCTTGTAATATAGAACTGCTAATTCATATTGTCTTTTATGATGATCTTTAACACTTCACAGTGTTCTCCATAGATATCTTGTACATTCATAACCAGGAATTCCTAGATACATTATGGGTTTTTTCCCATGATGAATGGTAAATTATTTTATACCATTACATAAAATATTATTGATTTTTAAGTTAAATAAACAAAGAATAAAAGACAACCGGATTAGAAACAAACAAACAAAAAAAGAGCCAGGCACGGTGGTTCACACCTGTAATCTCAGCACCTTGGGAGGCCGAGGACGGTGGATCACCTGAGGTCAGGAGTTTGAGACCAGCCTGGCCAACATGGTGAAACCCTGTCTCTACTAAAAATACAAAAATTAGCCAGATGTAGTGGTGGGCACCTGCAGTCCCAGCTACTCGAGAGGCTAAGGCAGGAGAATCGCTTGAACCTGGGAGGCAGTGGTTGCAGCCATCCTAGATAGCGCCAGTGCACTCCAGCCTGGGTGACAGAGAGAGACTCCATCTCAAAAATGAATAAATAAATTAAATAAACATAATACATCATCCCTATCACCCAGCAATTCCATTCCTAGGTATTCACTCAGGAAGAGTGAAAGTGAATGTCCAGGTGGAGGCTTGGACATGGATATTTCCAGCAGCATTATTCATAATAGCTGAAAAATGAAATTAACTCAAATCTCCATCAACAGGTGAATGGATAACCAGAATGTGATATATCTCTGTAATGGCATAATACTCCTCGATATATAATAATAAGTATTATTATTATTTTTTTTTTTAGAAACAGAACCTCACTCTGTCATGCAGGCTGGAGTGCAGTGGCAGGATCATGACTGCCTTGACCTCTGGGACTTAGGTGATCCTCCCACCTCAGCCACTCGAGTAGCTGGGACTACAGGTACGTGCCACCGTGTCCAGCTAATTTTTGTATTTTTTGTAGAGATGGAGTTTCACCATGTTGCCCAGGGTGGTCTTGCACTGCTGAGCTCAAGTGATCCCCCTGGCCCAGCCTCCCAAAGTGCTAGGATTACAGGTGTGAGCCACCGCACCCAGCTAATAATAAACTATTGATACATGCAATAGTATGGATGAATTTGGAAAAATCTTGAGTGAAAGCCAGATGCAAAAGAAGACATACTCTAATTCCACTTATATGAAGTTCAAGAATAGGCCAAACTAATCTATGATAATAGAAATTCACTAGTGACTGCTTCAGCTTGGGGTTAGGGGTTGAGGATTAACTTGAAAGGTACACAATGGAAGTTTCCAGGTCCTGGAGATATTCTGCGTCTTAATTGGGATAGTGGTTGCATAATGTATATATTTATCAAAACACATTGAATTATGCATGTAAGATCTATGTGTTTCACTCTATGTAAGCTTGTCTGTGATGTAAAAGAAATTAAAATTTTAAAGACAAAAAATTGGTTTTAATTTCTTTCTTTTTCTTTTTTCTTTTCTTTTTTTTTTGAGATGGAGTCTTGCTCTGTTGCCCAGGCTGGAGTGCAGTGCACAATCTTGGCTCACTGCAACCTCCGCCCCCCAGGTTCAAACTATTCTCCCACCTCAGCCTCCCGAGTCACTGGGATTACAGGTGTGCACCACCACGCCCAGCTAATTTTTGTATTTTTAGTAGAGACAGGGTTTCACCATGTTGGCCAGGCTGGTCTCAAACTCCTGATGGTTTTTAATTTCTAAACATTCGTTGTTTATTAATCCCCAGAACATTCTGGATAATTTCTAAACTTTCTTGTAATTTTTAATAGTTTTATTATTCTGTTGCTTTTTTTCTAAAATTATCAAATTCTGCAAATAATCAGTTTTAGCCCTGCCCTGCCTTATACCCCTTGTATCTTTTTCTTTTCTTATTACATTGGCCAGGAGACTTTGTAATATACATATTACAAATATATATATATATATATATTTTTTGAGACGGAGTCTCGCTCTGTCACCCAGGCTGGAGTGTAGTGGCACAATCTCTGCTCACTGTAAGCTCCACCGCCTCCTGGGTTCCCGCCATTCTCCTGCCTCAGCCTCCCCAGTAGTTGGGACTACAGGTGCCCGCCACTACACTCGGCTAATTTTTTTGTATTTTTAGTAGAGACGGGGTTTCACTGTGTTAGCCAGGATGGTCTCAATCTCCTGACCTTGTGATCTGCCTGCCTCGGCCTCCCAAAGTGCTGGGATTACAGGCATGAGCCACCACGCCTGGCTGAGACTTTGTAATATATTAATAGTAATGGTGCTGTGCTGATTTCATGGGAAACGTGTATAAAGATTTTCTATTTAGTTTAATGGTTTCTGCAAGTTACAAAGTCTTTCCCCTCAATCATTTAAAAATGTTATTTTCTTCCTGTGTCCTATGTTTATTTGAAAAGTGTAATGTCGATACCATTCTTACTCTTTTATGGATAATCTGTTCTTTCCCTCTGGAGTCTGCAAATTTTCTTTTTGTCATTGATGTTCTTAAATTTCATTGTAATAGATCTAGGTGAGGATTCTCCTCTTTTTGTATAATAAAAAGCATAATTTTTTGTATTTTTAGTAGAGATGGGGTTTCACCATATTGGCTAAGCTGGTCTTGAACTCCTGACCTCAGGTGATCCACCTGCCTCGGCATCCCAAAGTGCTGGGATTACAGGCGTGAACCACTGTGCCAGGCCATCTCATTTTAGTTTAATCATCTCTTTAAAGACCTAATCTCCTGCCAACTGAAGAATGACAAGGTTCATAAGTATAGAAAAGAGAGCTTTATTTTTCATAAAGGGTTAGGGTTATGCATCCTTGCAGGCTGCCATTCTGATAGGCTGGGAAGTGTAGCCTCCAGCCAGAAGCCAGAAATAGACACTTTGAGGGAAGGAAGCATAAGACAGGAATGTATGCTGAGCGTAGTGGCCAAATATACATATTTAATAAGCTATAGGAGGAATCATTAATGTTTATGAAAGGAGAAACATGCATGTGCACTTGAGCTTCATACTTCTTCATGGGTCATATGTACACAAATGGCAGCATTAGCATAATCTGAATGTGGAGTTTTCAGCCTTCTGACATCAGAAAGTGAAGCAGAGGACACGAAAATCCTCTGCGCATGCTCTGTGGACTGGCCAGCGCATCTCCATCATCCACAGTCTCTAATAAGGAAGGTATGCATTGTGAAACTGGTGAGCTGTCATGTAAAAACTGTAAAGAGGGAAGGGAAGTCTCATCATGGCCTCAGACAATTGGCTAACAGCAGTAACAGAGTAAGTCATCTGCTCTTGTCTTCCACAGCTGGTTCCTGCTTACTTCTTAGGAAAGATTCTGGTTAAAGTTTAATAAGGAAGGGGCAGACTGAGACATGTCTGACTTCCTGTCCCGAGACGACCTGGAACTCTGTTTTAAGGTTTCTCTGGGGTCTTCTTGGCTGGAAAGGGGTCCGTTCAGTATAGTAGTTTGGGGGATTTAGGATTTTTTTTTTTTTTTTTTTTTTGAGATAGAGTCTCACCTTGTCACCCAGACTGGAGTGCAGTGGCACAATCTTGGCTCACTGTAACCTCCACCTCCAGGGTTCAAGCAATTCTCCTGCCTCTACCTCCCGAGTAGCTGGGATTACAGGCATGTGCCACCATGCCCAACTCATTTTTTTGTATTTTTAGTAGACATGGGTTTCGCCATGTTGCCCAGGCTAGTCTCAAACTCCTGTAATCCGCCTGTGATCCACCTGCCTTGGCCTCCCAAAGTGCTAAGATTACAGGTGTGAGCCGCCACACCTGGCCTTAGGGGATTTAGGATTTTATTTTTATTTCTCACTCCAAATATGGTTACATTCTGAGGTACTGGGGGTTAGGTCTTCAACACATAAATTTAGGGGGACTCAACTCACCCCATAACATTTGGCATTTACATTCTATTTCAGAGCTATCATTTCACATTTGATTTAGTTTATTTCTCATGTTTGGCTTATTCCCTTGCTGGCTTAGGTTCAACGGCCCATTATCATAACTTATCATAGCTTCTGTGGTCCACTATCATAAATCCCTTGCCAATATCCTCAACTTTTTTCCCTGTTAAAACCCACCATGATCGTAAATCTATTTTCCTTCTTCATACTTTCTCTGAGTTCTGAGAGAGGCCTTAGAGATCATGCAATGGCCAGATCCGTGATGTGAAGAATTAAGGACCAGCTGCTCCACATGGGTGCTAGTCCTCCTTGGCTCCATCAGATTTCTCTCCTTGTCTTGTCTTCCCTCTGTCCACAACTTCTGCAGCAAACCTTCTCTGCTCTCACCTCCAACCTCCCATCTCCTTTCCCACGTACTCTCACCAGACAACCTTGCCTCCTGCTTCACAAAGAAAACAGTTTTAGCTTTTTACTGGCAAATCTACCTGCTTACATCTGATCATGTCTTTAATATGCTGTTTTGTTCATCATACATTTTTTACATTAATTTTGATGTATTAAGAGATTGAGGCCTGTAGTCCTAGCACTTTGGGAGGCTGAGGCGGGAGGATCACTAGAAGCCAGGGGTTCGAGACCAGCCTGGCCAAGATGGAGTAACTCTGTCTCTACTAAAAATACAAAAATTAACTGACATGGTGGCGCATACCTGTAATCCCAGTTACTTGGGAGACCGAGGCACAAGAATCGCTTGAACCTGGGAGGCAGAGGTTGTAGTGTGCTGAGATCACACCACTGCACTCCAGCCTGGGCGACAGAGCAAAACGCTGTCTCAAAAAAAAAAAAAAAAAAAAAAAATTACAGTAAAGTGTTTATCTTAGTTACTGATTTTTGGGGGATGCCCCCTTAAATTTTGTGCCTGAAATGAGTACCTCCCTTGCCTCACCTGAGTCCTAGCCCCTCCCCTTTCATCCATTCCTCCCTCCCACCTTCATTTTCTGGGTTGACACCACCACATTCTCCCTCAATTCCCCTCCTTTCCTACCTTCCCAGGAATCTTGAATTTTATATTATCCACTCTCTGTTCTGTATCTTCAATGTTTTCCTCCTCCGTAGACCTTTCCCTTTGGCATTTAAATGAGCTTGACTCAAAATTTTCCAACTTAAAAAGCCCTCCAGCCAAACAAAACACCTCCTTCAACCTCAGAATTCCTATGGCTGCTGCACTATCTTTTCTCCCACTCCCTTTGGTGCTAAACTTCTTGAAAGAATTGTCTCTTTTTTCACATATCTACCCACTATTCAACCTACCCTGATTTCCACTGATGTCTACTTCTCCACTGAGGTCACTAGTTATCCCCATGTGGTTAAACCCAATAGCCTCTTATCAAATCTCATCTGACTTGACCTTTTAACAGCATCCAGCGTTGCCGACTATTCTTGTCTTTTTTGAGACAGTCTTGCTCTGTCGCCCAGGCTGGAGTGCAGTGACGAGATCTTGGCTCACTGCAACCTCTGCCTCCCAAGTTCACACCATTCTCCTGCCTCAGCCTCCCAAGTAGCTGGGACTACCAGTGCCTACCACCATGCCTGGATAATTTTTTTGTATTTTTTAGTAGAGACGGCGTTTCACCATGTTAGCCAGGATGGTCTGGATCTGGCTAACAGATCCACCCGCCTCAGCCTCCCAAAGTGCTGGGATTACAGGCGTGAGCCACCACGCCCGGCTGACTATCTTTATTTACTGCAACACTCATTTCCTTTGGTCTCCATGACAGCAAACTCACCTGCTTCCTTCCTTTTTCTCTGGCCATTTCTTCTCAATCTCCCTGATCAGTTCCCCCTCTTATATCCAATCATTTAATTCTGGAATTCCTTCAGGACTTGGATCTTAGGCCCTGTTCATAACTTTTATATTCTTTTCAAAGTATAGATTCTTGCTCTAGGTATTCTACCCATTCATCTAGCTTTATTTACCATCCAGTAGCCAATGACTCCAAAATCTATGTTTCTACCCATGATCTTAATTCAGAGTACCAGAGCCACATAACTACTTGCCTATTCACAAACACCACAAACTTGACATATCCAAAGTGAAATCATCATCTTCCTCCCCAAACCTGCCACTTCTCTGGTGTTTCTGTTTTTCTTTTTTCTTTTCTTTTTTTGTTTGTTTGAGGCAGGATGTCCCTCTGTCGCCCAGGCTGGAGTGCAGTAGCGCAATTATTCCTCAAGTGATCCTCCTACCTCAGCCTCCCAAGTAGCTGGGACTACAAACACTCACCACCACACCCAGCTAATTTTTGTATTTTTTAGTAGAGACAAGGTTTTGCCATGTTGCCCAGGCTGGTCTCCAACTCCTGGACTCAAGCAGTCCTCCCACTTCGACCTCCCAAAGTATTGGGATTACAGGCGTGAACCACCACGTCCAGAGTGGCGTTTCTTTCCTCAGAAAATAACTCCACAATCCATGCAGTTGATTGGGTCAAAAATATGGGCATCACTTTTGACTTTTTTTCATCTTTACCTTCCTTAATGCCTTCGGGATGATTTGGGTTATATTTGTCTCTCTTGATTTAGCACAAACTACCTTTTTTCTCTTTCCATTCTTCTATTAGTACCTCCACACACCATGCCGGTTCCCATTTCAGAACTTTTCTTAGCTAATTTCATTCATTGTTTAGGTCAGAGGTTCAATTTCCCTTCCTCCAGGATTTTCCCCTCAAACTTCCAGATTTTGTTACATCTCACCCTTTGTGGAATCTGTCTCATTTCTTGGCATGTTTTTTTTAGGATAAAGATTTGAAAATAAGAAAAAAAAAAAAGGCCAGTGGCAATGGTTCACACCTGTAATCCCAGCACTTTGCGAGGCTGAAGCGAGAGGATAACTTGAAGCCAAGAATTTGAGACCAGCCCGGACATCACAGTGAGACCCCATGTCCACAAAAAATAAAGAGGAAAAAATACAATTAAAATTTGATTGGGACTAAAATAGGCCTCAAAGATATGTGACTTAAGTGAGGTAGAAGTTAACGTATTTCTCTCTGAGGTTAATATAAAGATATCAAGGACCTAGGGCTTTTCTGTCTTGTAGCTTTATCGTTCTTCGTATGCTGTCCTCACTGCCGTGTTCCAGACACCTCCCCATTCCACCCACCGTTCAGCCAATGGAAAGGCTGAAACACTAAAACAGAGACTATGTATTTCTCTATAAGGTCACATCCTGAAGTCATGCACATTAATTATGCTTATATTTTGTCCTTTGGAACTTAGTCAAAGGACCACACATTAGTTGCAAAAGAGCCTGGTGAAAATGTTATCTTGGTTCTGTGATCAATTACCTATGAACAATTGAAAGTCTATCACTATTGAAGAAGGGAAGATCAAATATTAGGACAACTAACAGTCTCTGCCACAATTCTGGTGACCCCACATATCCACACACCCTTGTTCCTACACATAAAACACACTTGCCCTTTCTCTAATGCAGGCAACCCCCAAGTTTCATTCTAAGCATTACATGACTGTTTAGAAACATTTGTGTGACCTGGTACAAATCATGTTCTATCTAATCTTGATCACAAAAACAAACAGGATCCTCTGCTCTAATCCCAACACCAGAAGGTGTAGCCTTGCTGACAAGCACAACCCACTGATGGGAAGGCTTACACACATCCAGGCCCTTTCATTAAGAATATCATCCACCAAGGCCTGGCATGGTGGCTCACGCTTGTGATCCTAGCACTTTGGGAGGCCAAGGTGGGCAGATCACCTGAGGTCAGGAGTTCAAGACCAGTCTGGCCAACATGGTGAAACTCCGTCTCTACTAAAAATACAAAAATCAGCCGAGCTTGGTGGCAGGTGCCTGTAATCCCAGCTACTCAAGAGACTGAGGCAGGAGAATTGCTTAAACCCAGGAGGCAGAGATTGCAGTGAGCCGAGATCACGCCACTGCACTCCAGCCTGGGCGACAGAATGAGACTCTATCTCAAAAAAAAAAAGATAACCAAAAAAAAGAAAAGAAAAAAAAAAAAACAGAAAAAAGAAATAAAAAACAAAAATAAAAAAATATGTCAAAGTTCATTTTGCACATTTTTATGTGTCTTTGTTTAAATAAACATGCTTAAGCCTATATGTTAAAAATTTCAGATTTGTTTTGAAATTGAGTGGAAGAAACTCAATTTTTTTGGCATAAAAAAGAAAATGCACTTTCTAGTATGAAGAATTCCAGATTTCTTTTTACCATTTGAATTATAAATGATTAATTTGAGGCTTATCATAATTCAACTGACTCAGACTGAGAAATAAGAAAGGTAAAGCAGGCCAGTGTGGTGGCTCATGCTTGTAATCCCAGCACTTTGGGAAGCTGAGGTGGGTGGATCACCTGAGGTCCGGAATTCAAGACAAGCCTGGCCAACGTAGTGAAACTCCGTCTCTACTAAAAACACAAAAATTGGCCAGGTGTGATGAGATGTGCCTGTATATGGGAGGCTGAGGCAGGAGAATCGCTGAAACCCAGGAGACGGAGGTTACAGTGAGCTGAGATTGTGCCACCGCACTCCAGCCTGGATGGCCTGGGCGACCTGGGCGACCTGAGCAACAGAGCGAGACTCCATCTCAAAAAAAAAAAGCAAGCAAACATTAGAAATAGATTAATTTTAAGACTTGGAATCAACCCAAATGTCCATCTGTGACAGACTGGATTAAGAAAATGTGGCACATATACACCATGGAATACTATGCAGCCATAAAAAAGGATGAGTTTGCATCCTTTGTAGGGACATGCATGCAGCTGGAAACCATCATTCTTAGCAAACTATCACAAGAACAGAAAACCAAACACCGCATGTTCTCACTCATAGGTGGGAACTGAACAATGAGATCACTTGGACTCGGGAAGGGGACATCACACATCGGGGCCTATCATGGGGAGGGGGGAGGGGGGAGGGATTGCATTGGGAGTTATACCTGATATAAATGATGAATTGATGGGTCCTGACGAGTTGATGGGTGCAGCACACCAACATGGCACAAGTATACATATGTAGCAAACCTGCACGTTATGCACATGTACCCTAGAACTTACAGTATAATAAAAAAATAGATTAATTTAAAAATATGTGCAGTTTCTATTTGTATGTTTGTTCAGCTTCCTAACATCTTCTTTTGTCTCAGAAACTCATAAAGTTATGTTATTTTGGAAAAATTATACAAGTTTTCTGATTGCAAAAGTCATCCATGTTCAATCGAGAAATTTGAGAAAATGAGTGATGTCTTCCGTCAAGCTTTCAACAGCAACAGAACCAGAAATCAGGCTGTAAAAGAAGTTAGTTTCTCGAAATGCCACCAGAGGGTACTCACACCAAACATTGCTCTATCTGGAGTGTCAGAAACAGGCTTCTGTCCTGTTGAAAGAGCTCACCGGCTTTCAGTTTGGGTTTAGTTTGACAACGGATAAGGGGGAATTAAAAATTCCTAGTCGGTATAACATGTATTTGAATAAGAGTGCAATTTTTGAAAAGGTTCAGCACTATCCTTTTCGGAACCTAATTACACATTCCTGTAGATAGCAAACATTTAGCAAATACATGTGGGTATTGTGATGGGTGCTATTGATAAAATTAGAATAAAACCTGATCCTGACATTTGAGGATTCATATTTTCTCTGGGGAAAGAAGTATATGTAAACAAATGGATTAGAATCCAGTGTGTTATGCACCACACTAAAAATCTTTTGAAGTACAGGATTAATTCTGCTAAAGGCAGACAAGTCAAAAGAATACTTCCCGGAAGAACTGGACCTTACACAAGTAGGCATTTTTGGACTTCCAGGTTAACATGGTGGATTAAACATGTGCATTTAATTTTTCTCTCTCTTGAACCCCATAAAAATAGGAGTTGTTTTGTTTTAAGACCTACACCCACAAGGGCTAGAAGAATAGGAAAGGAGACAACAGCCATGACATTTTGGAAGCTGCAAAACCAATGGATCAGTGAAAAGCGATTTAACAAACTTGTTTCTCATAACAATATGAAAACAAAATCCCAAGCTGCCAGTGGGAAAGCTGAGAATCAACCACACTTATACCACAAAATCTTCAAAGGTTGTTAACAACAATTTACTGTATATTTCAAAATATCTAGCAGTGAAATTGAAGTGTTCCTAACACAAAGAAATGCCAGATCCTTCAGATGACGGGTATCCCAATTATCCTGATTGCATCATTACACATTGTATCCTTGTAACAAAATATCACATATACCCCATAAATATGGGCAACTCTTGTATGTCCATAATAAAACAGGAGATGTAACACCGGACAGAGGCAGAGAGAATCCCCAAGATGATGGAGAAAGATCGCAGCATGACAGCTGTGCTCCAGGGGACACTGGTCAGGATCGGAGCAGGGCAATTCAAGAGACAGGCACGTTGAATGCTGTTATGTTACCACCAAGATGCCTACTCTGTTTAACAGATGAACAGGAAGTTCAGTGAATCCGGTCAGATTATGATATGTGATTACTTTGTCTTTTTTTTTTTTTTTTTTTTTGAGATGGAGTCTTCCTGTCACTCAGGCTGGAGTGCAGTGGCACAATCTCAGCTCACTGCAACCTCCACCTCCCAGGTGCAAGCGATCCTTGTGCCTCAGCCTCCTGTGTAGCTGGGATTACAGGTGTGCACACCCACAGTAGAGACGGGGTTTCATCATGTTGGTCAGGCTGGTCTCGAACTCCTGGCCTCCAGTGATCTGCCCACCTTGGCCTCTGAAAGTTTTGGGATTACAGGCGCAAGCCACCGCACCCAGCTGCTTACTTTGTCTTGATGAACACTTGATGAAGTTCCACTTTCCCTTCCAAGTCCTGCTGCTATAGTAGTTGAAGACGCTCATTCACCCCACAGAAGTGTTGTGCTTTGAACTATGCAACAGCTGGAGCTAAGAAAGAAAACACACTGTAACTTACTGTGTGTAACCATATTTCTTTTTCTTTTTTTTGAGACAGAGTCTCACTCTGTCATCCAGGCTGGAATGCAGTGACGTGATCTTGGCTCACTGCAACCTCCACCTCCCAGGTCCAAGTGATTCTCCTGTCTCAGACTCCAGAGTAGCTGGGATTACAGGCATCTGCCACCAAGCCCAGTTAGTTTTCGCATTTTTAGTAGAGACGGGGTTTCACCATGTTGTCCAGGCTGGTCTCAAACTCCTGACTTCAGGTGATCCACCTGCCTCAGCCTACCAAAATGCTGGGATTAGAGGCGTGAGCCACCGCGCCCAACCTTAAATGATGATTTTTCTATTTCCATAATTCCTTCTGTAGTTGACATTCTACTACAAAGAGATGCTTTCCTATGTAATTCCTATGTAAGCAAATTCCTATGAAATTTGCTTTCCTATGTATGTATGTCAGTATGGACTCATGGCTTCCTATTTTATTTGAGGAAATGTAATCCATTTCTATCATTTTTTTGGTGGGGCGGAGGGGATGACACTTAGATTAACCTAGATTTGGCCAAGGGAGTTTCTTCAAGCTGCTTCCTATGTCCTTTTGACATGTTCCCTTTTTTTTTTTTTTAGCATTTTCTTACATTCTTTTTTTTTTTTTTTTTTGGAGACGGAGTCTTGCTCTGTCATCCAGGCTGGAGTGCAGTGGCTGGATCTCAGCTCACTGCAAGCTCCGCCTCCCAGGCCCACGCCATTCTCCTGCCTCAGCCTCCCGAGTAGCTGGGACTACAGGTGCCCACCACCTCGCCCGGCTAGTTTTTTGTATTTTTTTTTAATAGAGACGGGGTTTCACCACGTTAGCCAGGATGGTCTCGATCTCCTGACCTCGTGATCCACCCGTCTCGGCCTCCCAAAGTGCTGGGATTACAGGCTTGAGCCACCGCGCCCGGCCTTTCATACATTCTTGTGCAACAAACTGTTTCAAGCTCATTCTGTCTTTCCCTTGTCCTGGCCCAGGAATTTGCCAGTTCTCTAAGGAGTCCTGGGTCTTTTAGTGAATAATAATTTTTTTTTTTTTTGAGGTGGAGTCTCAGTCTGTCGCCCAGGTTGGAGTGCAGTGGCACAATCTTGGCTCACTACAACCTCTGTCTCTTGGGTTCAAGCGATTCTCCTGCCTGTGTCTCCCCAGTAGCTGGGATTACAGGGGTGTGCCACCACTCCCGGCCTATTTTTTTAAAAAATTTTAATAGAGATGGGGTTTCGCCATGTTGGGTTGGCCAGGTTGGTCTCAAACTCCTGACCTCAAATGATCCACCCACCTTGGCCTCCCAAAATGCTGGGATTACAGGCATGAGCCACCGCGCCTGGCCTAGTGAAGAATACACTCATTGCTACAGTAGGGTTATTGCTTCTGAGACCCCTCATGAACAGAGATGGAAGACACACATATACATACTCTATAGAAATATTTCCATCTTTGTGTATCTTTTTCTATGGAAATATAAGTTCACGCTGATATCATCAGTTTCAATCCCACACCTCAGGGTTTTTCTCAGCCTTTTATATTTGTAATCTCTTCCTCCACAGTAAAATATCTGCCTTTAATTATTCTCAATGTAGTTATTTACTTGCATATTTCAATATTCCTATCATTTTATCTCAGTCTCCATGGTCCTGCTGTCTCCTTGCACAGCCATCTTATTTCAGTTTAAATCTCTGCAGGATCTATGACTTGTTATGTTTATTGAGAGGAAATAACCTCTCAAAATAATTCAGAGGATGCTCAGCTGTTAAAAACTTAGCTCTCGGCTGGGAGTGGTGGATGTAATGCCTGTAATCCCAGCACTTTGGGAGGCCAAGGCAGGTGGATCACTCGAGGCCAGGAGTTCAAGTCCAGCCTGGCCAGTATGATGAAACCCCATCTCTACTAAAAAATTACAAAATTTAGCCAGGTGTGGTGGCATACTACAGTAATCCCAGCTACTTGGGAGGCTGAGGCATGAGAATCACTTGAGCCCATGATGCAGAGATCGCAGTGAGCTGATATCATGCCACTGCACTCCAGCCTGGGGAACAGAGTGAGATGCTGCTCAAAAAATAAATAAATAAAAATAAAAACTTAGCTCTCATTCAACCTCCCAGAAATGTGACTTTCAGCTACAAAATGTGTGATCACACTGTTATAAAACATTGAATTAATTTTTCATTGTAGATTGAAAAACATTGGAATTTGTTTACTGACATAAATGAACTCACCAGGCTTGTGTTCAGCAATTGATCATTATATGATTATGTAGATTATTTTATTAGTCAGAAAACACCGAGCTCTCTGGTGTTTTGCTTTCTCTTTCAGCCTGCTCAGTGTAAAATGTATTTTTAGCAGATCCAAACACAAACTGAATAGGAAAACTGGTTATATGATACACTTATTAAGTGCTTTCATGATAAAGAAATAATATTATTGCAATTTTAACACCCGTTTGCTGATCAGATCCTTAAAACAGTTCTGTAAGGGTGTGAACGGTGGGGTATGCTTGTAATCCTAGCACTTTGGGGGCCAAGGTGCAAGGATTGCTTGAGACCAGGAGTTCGAGACCAGCAAGGGCAGCATAGGAAGACCGCATCTCTACAAAAAATTAAATAATTAGCTGGGTGTGGTGGCAGAACCTGTAGTCCCAGCTAACCAGGAGGCTGAGGTGGAAGGATCCCTTTAGCCCAGGAGGTCAAGGCTGCAGTGAGCTATGATCACACCACTGCACTCCAGCATGCGTGACAAAGCAAGGCCCTGTCTCTAAAAACAAAATACAAAACAAAAGCAGTTCTGTGAGTTGTCAGGGCAGTTAGGTACTGTGGATCCCACTTTATGGAATAAGAAAGTGAGGCTGCAAGAAATCCGTGAGTATCAGTCCAGGCTTTTAAGAGCTGGGAAATTGACTGGTCCAATCAGAACTACATTCCCTATTCCAAATCCATCAAACTTTTCAACTTTCGATAGAAAAGAAAGTGCAAAGAAAGAGACTGGATTTATATAACAACAAAAAAAATTATGTCTCTCGCAGTCCATGAAAATATTTCAGGTTTAAAAAGCAATAAGCCGGCCGGGCGCTATGGCTCACACCTGTAATCCCAGCACTTTGGGAGACCGAGATGGGTGGATCACTTGAGGTTAGGAGTTCGAAACTAGTCTGGCCAATATGGCAAAACCACATCCCTACTGAAAATACAAAAGTTAGCCAGGCATGGTGGTGCATGCCTGTAGTCCCAGCTACTCGGGAGGCTGAGGCAGAAGGATCGATTGAGCCCAGGAGGCAGAGGTTGCAGTTAGCTGAGATTGCACCACTGCATTCCAGCCTGGGCGACAGAGTGAAACTGTCTCAAAAAGTAAAGTAAAATAAAATAAGCCTTTTGCTGTAAAAAGTCAGCCCTGGAGGAATGGCTCCAAGCATGTGGACAGCACCACTCAGTTTCCCTACTACACCTGTGGAAGGAAATGTTAGTTGCTGTATTTTCGCATTCTCCTTCCCAAGAAACACCATGGCCCTATACACTCACTGCAGCCCCGTGTGGGGCAAAATTGCTACCATCCTTTTTTTTTGAGACAGTATCTCACTCTGTCACCCAGGCTGGAGTGCAGTGGCGCAATCACAGCTCACTGCAGCCTCGATTTCCTGGGCTCGAGCAATCCTCCCACCTCAGGCTCTGGAGTAGCTGGGCAGGAGCCACCACACCTGGCTGGTTTTTGTTTTGCTTTGTTTTTGTTTGTTTTGTAGAGATGGGGTGGGGGTTCTCTCTACGTTGCTCAGGCTGGTCTCGAACTCCTGGCCTTAAGCGATCCACTTGCCTCGACCTCACAAAGTGCTGGGATTACAAGCATGAGCTATTGTGCCCAGCCTTGCCACCCATATCTTTGCTTTTCTGTGGGTGAGTTGCAAAGCATCATGAACCTGAAATAAGAGGTCACAAGTCTACTGCTCTGCTTAAGCTGAATGGCAGCTAATCCATTCCAAATAGATGAAAATCTCTTCTACTCTGAAAATAAGCTAGAAAAGATATCCCACAATATCAAATTCATTAAAGCTCTTTGTGAAAGAAGGATAATGGGTGATCCTTTTGTTTTGGTTCCACTTACTTATTTCAAACTACCCACATGTTCTGTTTTCTGTTCACAATAGTTAACAATGGCTAATATTTATTGAGCACTGTTCTATGTGCTCTTCACATATAAAAGATGTAAAAATCAGGCTCCTTCTTTCCCAGTTTGGCTGAGGCATGAGGATAATAGATAATAGACACTAAATACTAAAGTGAGTTTTCACACAGACCACCTCAGAGGGCTTATAAAGTAGGATTTAGTCAAAAACTAGTTACACAATTTTGGACTACTTCCACTAAGTCAAATACAGTCCTGGCCTGGACACAGTGGCTCATGTCTGTAATTCCAGCAGTTTGGGAGGCTGAGGGAGGTGGATCACCTGAGGTCAGGAGTTCAAGACCAGCCTGGCCAACATGGTGAAACCCTGTCTCTACTAAAAATACAAAAATTAGCCAGGTGTGGTGGTGCATGCCTGTAGTCCCAGCTACTCAGGAGGATGAGGCAGGAGAATTGCTTGCACCCGGGCAGCAGAGACTGCAGTGAGCCAAGATCATGCCATTGCACTCCAGCCTGGGCAACAGAGCGAGACTCCATCTCAAACAAACAAAAACAAAAAAGAAATACAGTCCTGCAGTGAATAATGACATTTCAGTCAATGACATGCTGCGCATATGTTGATGGTCCCAAAATATTATAATATCATATACCTTTTTTAATGTTCAGATATACTTAGATATACAAATACTAAGAGTATGGCAATCGTTTACAGTTTTCAGTGCAATCGCATGCTGTGCAGGTTTGTAGCCTGGGAGCAATAGGCTGTCCCACGTGGCCTAGGTGTGTCGTAGGCTAGACCATCTATGTTTGTGTGCGTGCACTCTGTGATGTTCGCACAATGATGAGATCACGTAACAACGCATTTCTCAGAAGTATCCCCATCATTAAGTGATACATGGCTGTATATTAAAAAGTTGAAATTGAGGGGAAAAAATGGAAGAAACTGTGTCTGGAAAGAGGTGCTGTATGGGTCCTTTGTCACATGCACCAAAGGGGACAGGTAGGGATGCTCCTCTTCATGTCGGCTCAAGAGAGACTTCACTAGGACCAGCTAGAGCTTGGTTTGTGTCCCCTGCAAGGTGGAAGCACAGTAGACTGTAGTCTGACTTGCATCCAGAGAATGTAGAGGGCAAGAGAGAAGGGCAATCTAGAAAAGGCATGAACAGGGTGAAGGAGAGTTGCTTCAGCACTGAGGTCAGCTTGCACTCCCAAAGTACGTCACGACAAAAAATTCACGTGTGGACCATGAGGGAGAGGAGGATGGCTTGGAGCCTGTTTAAACTCTGGTCAAGAGACGCCTGGAAGAACAGGGGTCTTCGACAGAGATTCTATGCATAGCGGATAGCTACACACACACCACACACACACACACACACACACACAGAGCAAGAGGAAAGCAACCAGGAGCAAATACATTGCCCTCAACATGGGAAGCATAGTTGAAGGTCACGGTGGAATCTGAAGCACCAGGATGAAAAGGTCACCTTCAAACATTTGCCAAACCCAGAAAGTGAGAACATAGCCTACAAGAGTGTCACTTAAGGAGAAGGTTTCTGGCCACACCCTAACCTTTTCTATCCTAACCCAACCTAACCCACTTCAATTGATGAGAAACTATGGTTATCAAATTGGGATTGCAGGGGTAAGGTGAGGGTCTAGAAGAGAATCATACCTCCTAAACCTGGCTCCTTAGCAAAAGACCCCAGCTAGGGGGAACTTTCCATAAAACTGGAAGCTTTTATTATTACGTGGGATGTGACATTCTAAATCTAGAAATGAGAGTGTGTTTTGCAACTTAATGTGGTTGTAGAACTTTTTGTTACCTAAGGATGGTCAGAAGCATTAGAGAACCACCTGATTTTACATTTAGGAGCAGGAAAAGACTTTCTCCTGCTGAAGAAATTTCAAATAAACAATGAGAAACAACATAGTGATGGTTTCTTTTTTTTTTTTTTCTTTTTCTTTTTTTTTTTTTTTTGAGACAGAGTCTCGCTCTGTCACCCAGGCTGGAGTGCAGCGGCGCGATCTCGGCTCAGTGCAAGCTCCGCCTCCTGGGTTCCTGCCATTCTCCTGCCTCAGCCTCCTGAGTAGCTAGGACTACAGGTGCCCGGGTGGCGCCCGGCTAATTTTTTGTATTTTTAGTAGAGACAGGGTTTCACCGTGGTCTCGATCTCCTGACCTTGTGATCCGCCCGTCTCGGCCTCCCAAAGTGCTGGGATTACAGGTGAAAATAGTGGTGGTTTCTTATCATGGTCCATGAATATTGCTTATACAACCTTTCGGTCATGTATGAATTACTGTATTTAATTCCCACAGAAACCCAGTGAGGTAGGTCCATTGTTACTTTCATTTTACAGATGAGGAAATAAAACACAGAGAACTTAAGCAACTTGCCTACGGCCACAGAGACAATAAATTGTAAAGCTGGGATTTGACTACAAGGCTTAAATGCATCATAATACAGTAAGAACATTTTAAAATATATTTTCTGTTTTTGTTCCATATTCCAGAGAAATTCCCTGCCTACTCGATACTTGTTTTGTGATGAGAATGCCTCTATTTGCATGATCCTAATAGTGTGAAATTAGGTGATTCTTTATTAACCTTAAAGCAACCATTAATAGTGGATGCTCACAACAGTTCTGAATGATAAAGAGAACAGAGATAATAATTATTATTCCCCTTATACAGATGGGAAATCTGTATTCCCTTCTTGTCCTTTCAGGAAAACTGAAAGCAGAAAGAGAATTAATTCAGGGGATGTTGACAAAGGCGTGGGGTATGCTAGAAAAGCAAGAGAGAGAAGAGGGCTATAACCCAGAGGTCAGAGGCTGCGGCAGTCCCCGAGCTGGAGCTGCTCAATGTCTGGAGATGTCCCCACCGCTGGGGAACAGAAGCCAACCCTATGTCTCCGCTGGAGCCTCAGATGTTTCTCACGCCCCCTGTTGTATACAGTCACTGGTACTGCTGCCACTGGAGCCAGAAGTAGGATGGTTTCTCCCTGTCTCCCACCTGCTCATCTTCCCCTGGAGTTAGGGAACATAGGCAATGACACAAAGGAAAGTAGAGAAGGTTGGGAGTTTGGCAGAGAACCAGCAGACCTTGTGGCTTGGAGGCAAATGGAGATTTGTTGATAACTAGAGTTAGGGGCAGTCAGGACTAGAAGACAGGTGTGAAGTTCAGGAGGCCCCAAGACCATTTTCACTTCACACACTAACTGCAGGGTCAGGGATCCTCAAGACCACCCACAGATTTGATAATTTGTTAGAAGGACTCACAGAACTCACTGAAAGTTGTTATACTCACAGTTGTGGCTTATTACAGTGAGATGATGCAAATTTAAATCAGTGAGGGGCCGGGCGTGGTGGCTCACAACTGTAATCCCAGCACTTTAGGAGGCCAAGGTGGGCAGATCACCTGAGGTCAGGAGTTCAAGACCAGCCTGGCCAACATGGTGAAACTTCAGCTCTACAAACATACAAAAAAATTAGCCAGATGTGCTGGTGGTGGCACGTGCTTGTAATTCTAGCTACTTGGGAGGCTGAGGCAGAAGAATTGCTTGAACCTGGGAGGCAGAGGTTACAGTGAGCCAAGATTGCGCCACTGCACTCCAGCCTGGGCGACAAGAGTGAAACTCTGTCTCTAAATCAATAAATAAACTGAGGGAAGAGACATGTGGGGAAGAGTCCAGGAAAGCTCCAAGTGCAAAGCTTCCAGCTGTTCTTTCCCAGTGGAGAACTAACTCAGCAGTGATGTGTTAGGATGTGCATGAATTGCCACCCAGGGAAGCTCACCTGAGCCTCGATGTCCAGAGTTTTTACTGGGGTTCTGTCACATGGACATTGTTAGTTTCCAGCCCCTCTAGAGGCTGAGCTGGAGCCATGTGGCCCAAAGCCTGCATTATCGATTGCATTGTTAGCATAGGTGATGGGGCTTGTTCCAAAGTCCTCAGGTAAACATTCTTATGAGGCAGGATATTCCGGCGGTTTAGAGATTATCTCCCAGGAGCTGAGGGCAAAGGCCAGGCCCCTGTGTGGGCAAAGTTAATCCTCTCCTGCATACGAGGTCTTCCCCCTCTCAACTTGGGGGTCCTTTCGCTACTCTCGAGCTCTTTATTTGATCCTCAAAGCCCCTTTATAGCATAGCTGAGGGAAGCAAAAAGGTAACTTCAAAAATAATTCTATCAACTTTGCAAGGCATACAATATAAAGTAATTTCAAGTATAAAGTGTATTTTCAATTAGCATATGAGTTCATTTTTATATAATCTGTAGTAATATTTAAAATACATAGAAACATTTAGATTTTTTTCCCATGTAACAACTGATACATACTATTCATTTAAATCAGGCTGGGCACCGTGGCTCACACCTGCAATCCCAGCACTTTGGGAGGCTGAGGCGGGTGGATCATTTGAGGTCGGGAGTTCAATACCAGCCTGGCCAACATGGCAAAACCCTATCTCTACTAAAAATACAAAAATTAGCCAGGTGTGGTGGCACACGCCTGTAATCCCAGCTACTCAGGAGGCCGAGGCATGATCACTTGAACCCGGGAAGTGGAAGTTGCAGTGAGCCAAGATGGTGCCACTGCACTCCAGCTAACAGAGTGAGACTCCATCCAGAATAATTAATTAATTAATTAAGTCACAAAAGCATGATTTATAAACAAATTAATTCAAGAAGAGTATATATAATATTTAGCCTTAGGATCAAACATATATTAAAATCTGGTTTAAAATTTAAAATTGCATACTACTGTATAAACCGATTGCATTTAGCACATTAAACATGAAATTGACTTACTACAATTTCCATGTTTGGTTTCTAAGTTATCAGTTCAGAGGAAATATTTCAAGCTTCCAAATATAGGTATTTCTGTGCAAACAACATATTTCAGGTGTTAATGTTTACTTTTGATAAATAAGAAATCAAATTAGATTTAAAAGGCACCATATTTTCTCTCTTAATACCTTTTAAAGTACAAGAAGTATTTTGTTGTGCTACATAATACTTTTGCTGAGATGAATACAACATACAAACTGCAAATATCTCCTTGAAATAAATTTGCATAATTATTATCATTTTAATAATCCTCAACAAGTTGTTGGATTTTGACATCTTTATGCTTGTTACCTTTAATGAATGATGTTGATATAAATTTTAAAACAAGAAAAAGAGAATAAAATAACTTAAAACTATATGTATGGTTAGAGTATTTTTTAAGCTGCTGTAACAAAAGACCAGAAAATGCATGGCTTAAATATCATAAAGTTGATTTCTCTCTTATTTAAAGTCTCTAGGTGAGTGGTTTCATTGAGGGTGAGATCTGTTCCACATGTATTCTGAGAGCCAGTTGCTCTGCCATCCCCTAAGACAGAACACTAGAAAAAAGAAACTATGTTGCTTCTTAAATTTTTTGTGACAAGGTCCCCTTTAACAGTCTGGTGAAGCTTATGGACTCTATCTCAGAATAATTTTTTTCTTTTTATCATTATTATTATTATTTAATAGAGATGAGATCTTGCTATGTTGACCAGGCTGGTCTCAAACTCCTGGCCTCAAGTGATCCTCCCATCTCGGCCTCCCATAGTGCTGGGATTACAGGCGAGAGCCATCATGCCTAGCCTCAGAATAATTATTTCAAAGATGTAAAAGAAAATGCATAGGATTATAAAAGATACCAATTATATTGAAATATATTCATCACAATGCATATAAAGCAAATGTGTGAATTACCAATATATTTGCTTCTTTTTTAATACATTAAATAGGAAGATCTAGTAGAGTCAAATTGTCTAGTGGCACAATTTCAAACTAGTGAAGAGCACAAATAATATTTTGAGATCTCTTCAACTGAAATGTGAAATAAAAATATCTTTCTATTAGTCACAAAGTTACCTGTACTCTTAATACTGTGGTTACTTTCCTGTATTCATAATTGAAAAATACACTCAATTTCAGTTAGAGTTAAGTTGAAATGAAGACATTTTTTTCCCCAATTTAAGTTCATGAACTCACGTGGCTTATATCCCCAAATTCCTTGAGTATTCATAAAAACCTGATTAAGAGCTCCTGGGCTGGGCATGGTGGCTCATGCATTTAATCCCAGCACTTTGGAAGGCTGAGGCAGGCAGATCACTTGAGGTCAGGAGTTGGAGACCAGCCTGGCCAACGTGGCGAAACCCCATCTCTACTAAAAATACAAAAATTAGCCGGCCGTGGTAGCGCATGCCTATAATCCCAGCTACTTGGGAAGCCGAGGCAGGAGAATCTCTTGAACACAGGAGGTGGAGGTTGCAGTGAGCTGAGATTGAACCACTGCATTCCAGGCTGGGTGACAGAGCAAGACTCCATCTTGGGGGGAAAAAAATTGACCTAGGGCTATGAATTAATCTACATGATCAAAGCCAAGCAGCACACATAGCCATTTTCTGATTTAAGAAAAGGAACAAATGAAAATCTGTAACAATTTGGGGGGAAGTAAAGGTCAAATTTGGGGGAGTGTTTTAAGGGAGTAAGAGCAAAAAGGAAATTTTTGGGGTTTTTTTGAGATGGAGTCTCCCTCTGTCTCAGTCTGTTGCCCAGACTGGAGTGCGATGGAGCGATCTCAGCTCACTGCAACCTCCACCTCCCGGGTTCAAGTGAATCTCCTGCCTCAGCCTCCCCAGTAGCTGGAATTGCAGGCGTGTGCCACCATGCCTGGCTAATTTTTGTATTTTTGGTAGAGACGGGGTTTCATCATGTTGGCCAGACTGGTCTCGAAGTCCTGAGCTCAAGTGTTCCACCCGCCAGTTTAGCCTCCCAAAGTGTTGGGATTACAGGCATGAGCCACTGCACCCAGTGGAAATCAAAATTTCATGCATCATTTCCTCTCACAATTCACTGATGAAAACTTAGCTGCATGGCCACACCTAGCTGTAAAAAAGGCTGAGGGTAGGCGGGGTACGATGGCTCATACCTGTAATCACAGCACTTTGGACGCCTGAGGTGGGAGGATCACTTGAGAACAGGAGTTCAAGACCAGATTGGGCAACATAGCAAAAACCACATATCTATTAAAAATCTAACAATTAGCCAGGCGTGGTGGTGTGTGCCTATAGTCCCAGCTGCTTGGGAGGCTGACATGGAGGGATCGTTTAAGCCCAGGAGGTTGAGGCTGCAGTGAACCATGATCACACCACTGCACTCCAGCCTGGGTAACAAAGCAAGACTCTGTCAGAAGAAGGAGAAGGAGAAGGAGAAGGAAAAGGAGGGGGAGAAGGAGAATGAGGGGAAAGAGGAGGGGGGAGGGAAAGGCAAAGGGGGAGGCGAGGTAGAGTGGAGGGGAAGGAGGGAGGAGGGAGGAGGAGGAAGAGGAGGAGGAGACTGGGAAATACAATTTTTAGCTGGCTTGCCATTTTCCAAGGAAGAAGGGGAAAATGGATGTGGGATGACAACAAGCAGCCTGCCATGCCGCATGGTCGTCAGAGACAACATGGTGGCCTGTTGTGCTCAGCTGGTGCTAACTCAATAGAGTGACTGTGTCACCCGTCTTTGAACCTGATCCCCACCAATTGCCCCACATGATTAGTTGGTACGTACTCAAAGGCTCTCAGATAAGAGATATTTGTCACCATCACCTCTAAAACTAGAGAGTGAAACAGTTGCCATGATACCCTCTTAAAATCCCAGGTATCCACATACTTCTGAGAAATGTTGCCCTCAACCACACAGAAAGGCACGAAACCCTGGAGACAATATGAGTCACAGCACCAGCCCCCAGGGGACACACCACATTCTTCTCTCCACCTGTCCGGCAGCCCAGCCCCCCTCTAACCGCACGGTTTAAGGGCAGGAACGCGGATCTGTAGGGGTCAGAGGCCAGGGCATTTATTTCCACTGTCATGGGGGTGAGGTCTCTGTGTTTGTGATTCAGACATTTGGGGAATTTGCTTTCTCTTCCATAAGGCTGGCCCAAAGCTGCATCTGTTTGGGGGTTGCTGCACCGCAGGCAGCAGGGTGGTGGAGAAACCATAGGTGGGTGGTGGCCCAAGTGCAGAGGTAGCGATGCCCGCAGCAGCAACCACTATCTCATGCCAGCATCAGCCATGGGTGAGCACTGTGGTCGTGTCCAATGCCCACTGCACTGGTGTCCTCACTGATTGACCTGTGCTCCTGCCTCCCACTAAAGCTTTGACTCTAAGCCCGCTTCTCCCATCTGCTCAGCATGAGCCAGAGCTCCTGAATAGCCTTCTGCTAAATTTCTTCCTTCCGAAGTCATTGGAGTTGGATTCTGTTGCTCACAAATAAGATTCCTGACAGAAAACAGTTTGGGGGGATTAGAGACACGCCGATCTAGCTCTCAGGAGGAAACGTATTCCTTCTTTATTCCTTGGATTTGTCTTATCACATTGGGCTGCTTGGGAGGCTGTGGCTTGCAGTGGGCTTAGAGGAAAGGGAGTCTAAGATGCTGTTCATCCCACTTTTACTGGTGCAGCCCCTTGAGCCTGTCTCTATCCAGGCCAAATGAATCTTTCACATCATTTAGCCCAGCTCACAACTCTCTGGAGGCTTAGAGCAAAAGCCTAATCATAACAACGACAGCCAGCTTTGTCTGCTCTCATTCTCCCTCGCACCACCCCCTCTCCATGTTTGGAAAGGATTTAAGTGATTAGGAGTCTGGCACTCCCGGACGGTTCTTTCCATCTGAGCTCCACAGATCATTTTATCACCTTTCACCAACCTGGTAGACTGTGCATTATACGAGAAGACAATCTGAGTCCATTTTGTGGAGCACTTGGGGCCAGAAAGTGCTGGCTACACAAGTCTGGAATTAGTATCTATAGAGCATAAATCAACACAAATTACAGACATGGGATATTCGGAGAGAACATAAATAAAAGCTAGTATGGGCTTTTGTGGAGGAAGATTAACAAGACGCGGTTCAAGGCTGGGAATGCCAAAAAAAAGACTGGGGACGGATCCAGTTATGAACACTGAAATCTATGAAACTGCCTCCCCCAACCTCTGTTCAAAGGAAAAGTTCTTAGCAAAGATAAAAAGATTTTAGAAAATTTTTTTGCTTTGAATTTCAGAATTTGCACTTATTTATGGTGGCAAATATGTTGTATATAAACCTCTAATGTTTTTATTCTCCAAAATGACAATGAGGATAATGATGAAACAGCAGTCATTTTGGGACACTTCTTTTCTTGTTTGTTTGTTTTTGAGGAGTCTTGCTCTCTCTCCTAGACTGGAATGCAGTGGTGTAATCTTGGCTCACTGCAACCTCTATCTCCTGAGTTCAAGCAATTCTCCTGCCTCAGCCTCCCTTGTAGCTGGGATTACAGGTGTGCACTACGAAGCCCAGCTACTTTTTTTTTTTTTTTAAGACAGAGTCTTACTCTGTCACCCAGGCTGGAGTGCAGTGGCACGATCTCGGCTCACTGCAGTCTCTGCCTCCCAGGTTCAAGCAATTCTTCTGCCTCAGCATCCCGAGTAGCTGGGACTACAGGTGCGCACAGCCACGCACAGCTAATTTTTGTATTTTTAGTAGAGACAGGTTTCACCATGTTGGCAAGGATGATCTTGATCTCCTGACCTTGTGATCCACCCGCCTTGGCCTCCCAAAGTGCTGGGATTACAGGCATGAGCCACAGCGCCCGGCCTAATTTTTGTATTTTTAGTAGAGACGAAGTTTTGCCATGTTCGTTGGGCTGGTCTTGAACTCTTGACCTCGGTGATCCGCACACCTCGGCCTCCCAAAATGCTGGGATTACAGGCATGAACCACTGTGCCCAGCACTCCCTCCACCTTTTTTTTTTTTTTTTTGAGATTCAGTCTCTGTCTCCCAGGCTGGAATGCACTGGCACGATCGTGGCTCACTGCAGCCTCAACCTCCTGGGCTCAAACAAACCTACTGCCTCAGCCTCCCAAAGCGCTGGGACGACATGCATGAACCACTGTGCCTTGGGTCTGTCTATTGGGCACTGTCAAGCACCATGCTAAGTGATTTACACATATTAACTCATTTAATCTTCACACCTGTATATGGCTGGTGCTATAATTTCCCTTCTTTGAAAGATGACACGGAGTCTTAGATAACCAGCTCAACATCATATAACTAGTTAATAGCTCGGGACTTAACCTTCTTTTTCCCCAGCATTTATATGTATTTACTTTGTGGAAGCACCAAATGGGAAAATGGTCATTCTTTTTTGTTTCCAGCTGCCAGATTGGCATTCTGCACCCCAACTGCACATTAGAATCACCTTATCAGCTTTTAAAAATTATTGATGCCAGGGTCATGCACTCAGTCAATTAAGTCAGAATACCATGGGTATATTTCACTGTAGAGCAAGTTAAGCTAACCACTGGATTAGGATGGAAAAAGAAAATGAAACTGCCATCGCATTGAAACTATAATGGTAGATTCCTGGTTAGGAGAGTGCGGATTAGAGCGACTAGGAGATAAGGACTACAGAGTCTGCTTTTAGCTCCAATAAGCAAGAGGTTAAGTGGAGGAAGTAATGTATTAAACAAATGTGGAGTCGCTTCTCCATTTCATAATGTGTCTCATAAGCACTGAATTTGAAGGGAGAAAACAATGAAAATTTAGGGGTAATTCTCAAAAATAATCTCCCTGGGGACAGATAGTACACAAAAGCAAGGACATAAGACTAATAAAATTGCGAACATTTATCAAGAAAAAAAGAATACCATAGGAATGGGCCCAGGCATTCATATTTTATAAAGTCTTCCCAAGAGATTCTGTTGTGCAGCCAAGATTGGGAATGATTGCCTCATCTCTCTCCTCTCGATCCAGTTTTCCTACCCTGCACAGCTCCACTTTGCTATTTGGTATATAGCATGCAGCATCTGCCTATGAGTTATGGGATTGCTGGACAAGCAAATGGCATGCAGCCCTGCAGAGGGGATGCTGTGCTCAAGCTAGCTTGAAATGGTTTCTACAGGCAGGCAGCTATTTGGAGATGAAGAGACGGGATACTGAATCCCATCCCCACTATTTCATTCAGCTCATCCCTGGCCATGCATTTCCTGCAGTGTTATTCCCCGTGGCTGAGCTAGGAACTCCTGCACCTGTGCTTGGGACCAGCTCAGTTATAAAATGCCTAGAAAAGCTTTTGGAGACTTTGCTCTTTTTCTCTGTGAATAAACTCATCATTTCAGTGCCAAGCTTCTCATTGGGATTAGTTCACCAGCTTTAGGCTTTTCTTTTTTTCTTTTTTCTTTTTTTAGACAGAGTTTCATTCTTGTCACCCAGGCTGGAGTGAAATGGTGCGATCTCAGCTCACTGCAACCTCCACCTCTCGGGTTCAAGCGATTCTCAGCCTTCCGAGTAGTTGGGATTATAGGCGCCTGCCACCATGACCGGCTAATTTTTGTATTTTTAGTAGAGATGGGGTTTCACCATGTTGGCCAGGCTGGTCTTGAACTCCTGACCTCAGGTGATCCGCCTACTTTGGCCTCCCAACATGCTGGGATTACAGGCGTGAGCCACCGTGCCTGGCTCAGCTTTTGACTTTTAAGTGAGTCTGGTTTTTCAGCAACTTCACATTCCTTCTTGGACTCAAATCTCAAGTCAGTGAATAAAATTCATAATGTTCCTGTTGGAGAAAGAGTTACTTCTTTTTCTTTTTCTTTCTCTTTTTTTTTCCTAGACAGGGTCTTGCTCTGTCACCCAGGCTTGAGTGCAGTGGCGTGATCATGGCTCAAAGCAGCCTCGCTCTTTAGCTCAATCAGTCTTCCTGAGGTAGGAGAATAGGTCCTGGAAAGAAAACCCTAACTATCCACACCTAAGTGACAAGGATCAGAGGCTACTCCCTTTGCAAACCCCTATCTTTTCTGCTCAGGCAGATGGGAAATTGAAAGTACCTCTGATTGCAACCAATCAGATGTTTGCATAGGAGTGTAACTTTGTAACTTCAGCCTCTGATTGGTTGCTGTCTGCAACCAATCAGGCTGATTACCAGCCAAGTCTTGGTTTGCATAGAAGTGCAACTTTGTAACTTCACTTTAGACTCTGATTGGTTGCTGTCTGAGACCAATCCGATGTGTGCATAGGAGTGTGACCTTTGTAACTTCAGCCTCTGATTGGTTGCTGTCCGTAACCAATCACACTGATTGTGAGCCACCGCCACCACTCTATTTACATGAGGCAAACACCAAGTGGCCAATGGGAAACCTATAGCGGGTATTTGAACCCAAGAAGAGTCTGCATCTGGGCTCTTGAGCTGCTGCTCCAACCGCTCCCACGCTGTGAAGTGTACTTTTAGTTTCAATAAATCTCAGCTTTCTTTGTTTCATTCTGTCCTTGCTTTGCTGTGCATTTTGTCCACTTCTTTGTTCAAAAATGTCTTTAACCAGACAACTTGCAGTCAAGACCCTCTACCAGTAAGTGACACCTCAGCCTCCTGGGAGTACAGACGCATGCCCTATGCCCAGCTAATTTACAAAATTTTTGGTGGAGACTGGGTCTTGCTATGTTGCTCAGGCTGCTCTTGAACTCCTGGGCTCAACCAAGCAATCCTCCCATCTCAGCATCCCCAAGTGTTGAGAATACAAGCATGAACCACCACACTCAACCAAGTTCCATCTTTTAGAACAGTGGTTTTTAAAGTAGGATTTTTTTTTTCACAATATTGGGGTGGCACTGTTGGCATGGGACAGTTCTGTCAAATTCTGAATATCCCAACAGATGTTTGTGTAAGAAAAACAAACTAAGCACCGTATGTATAATTATCTGCATCTAGACTTCAACTCCATTTTATATATAAACACGAAATGTGTTTTGTGTAATTTTAATATACAGTAAATTTCCACAAATGCAACTACAATGTGAAAAGAGGGAAGATTATACTTTGTTTTGCTTGCTTTACTAAGAGTTGTTTGCCATTTCAGAGAATCTCATTGCTGATTTGGGATATTTTACTTCCATGGTGATCCTATTACATTTAAGGGCAATCATCTGTCTACTTCATCATGTCTTCTCTTGTGGGGTCCCTGTACTATGTCATTATTAATCACTTTCCTTTTAGTCCTTTATTTCTTAGAGCATTGTATTGACTATTTTAACAATTATATTATAGGTAAATGATATTAGCTAAGAATTGCATTTCAGGATTGTTAAAGAGGTGTTAAGGATATTTGTTATATGGCAAATACATGAAAAGATGCTCCACATCATATATCATCAGGGAAATGCAAATGAAAACAGCAATGAGACATTACAACACACCTATCAGAATAGCCAAAATCTTGAACACCGACAACACCAAATGCTGGTGAGGATGTGGAGCAACTGGAATTCTTCCACAGTGTTGGTGGAAATGCAAAATGATACAGACAATTTGGAAGACAGTTTGGAGAATTCTTATTAATGTAAACCTAATCATACTCTTGTCCTATGATCCAGCAATCATAGTTCTTGTATGTACCCAGATGAGTTGAAACCTTATGTCCACACAAAAGCCTGCACATGAATGCTTATAGCAGCTTTATTCATAATTGCCCAAACGTGGACATGACCAAGATGTCCTTCAGTAAGTGAATGTGTGAAAAAACTATGGTACATCCAGACAATGGAAAATTTTTAGTGCTAAAAAGATATGAGCTCTCCAGCCATGAAAAGGCAGAAAGGAAACCTACAATGTATATTATTAAGTGAAAGAGGCCAATCTGCAAAGGCTCTGTACTGTATGATTCCAACCATATGACTGTCTGGAAAAGGTAAAACTATGGAGACAGTGAAAAGAACAGTGTTTGCCAGGGGTTGGTGGGGAGGGAGGAATGAAGAGATGGATCTCAGAGAGTTTGTAGGTCAGTGAAACTACTCAGTATGATACTATAATGGTGGATACATGTCAGTAGACATTGGTCATACCCATCGTATGTACAAGAGTGAACCATCAGTAAATCACAGACTTTGGGTGATAATGATGTGTCAATGTAGCATCATCAATTGCAACAATGTACCACTCTGGTGGGGGATGTTGATAGTAGGGGAAGCTATGTGTAGGGGAAGGTATGTGTATGGGAAATCTCTGTCCCTACCTTCTACTCAATTTTGCTATGAACTTAAAACTGCTCTTAAAAATAAAGACTATTTTTAAAAAATTAAGCATAGTAGGTATTACTGAAAAGTGTGTTTATAAAAAGTGATCATGGACCAACCTCCATGGCTCACGCCTATAATCCCAGCACTTTGGGAGGCCAAGGTCGGCGGATTACAAGGTCAGGAGTTTGAGACCAGCCTGGCCAACATAGTGAAACCTGGTCTCTACTAAAAGTACAAAAAAGTAGCCAGGCGTGGTGGCGGGCGCCTGTAATCCCAGCTACTTGGGAGGCTGAGGCAGGAGAATTGCTTGAACCTGAGAGGCAGAGGTTGCAGTAAGCCAAGATCGTGCCATTGCACTCTAGCCCAGGCGACAGTGTGAAGAGATGAGACTCCATCTCAAAAAAAAAGAAAAGAAAAGAAAAGATGATTGGTGCATGCCTGTTGCTATAGGGGAGACTGAGGCAGGAGGATCCCTTGAGTTCAGGAGTTTAAGGCCACAGTGTGGTCTGATGATGCCAGTATTGAATAGTCACTGCAGTCTAGCCTGGGCAACATAGCAAGACCCTGTCTCCAAAAAAAAGAGAAAAATGGTGAGCATTGGGTCTGAAAGTGTTATAAGCCTTTTCTTTAGAAGGAAATAAAGACTTGCTTTTTAGGCTGGATCCAGAGGAATCCTAAACGTCAACTCTATATTTAATATAAGAACTTAAGATAGGCCAAGCGAGATGACTCATGCCTGTAATCCCAACATTTTGGGAGGCTGAAGTGAGTGGATATCTTGAGACCAGCCTGGCCAACATGGCAAAACCCTGTCTCTACTAAAAATACAAAAATGAGCTGGACGTCACGGCATGTGCCTGTAATTCCAGTTACGAGGGGAGGCTGAGGCAGGAGAATCTCTTGAACCCAGGAGGTGGAGGTTGCAATGAGCTGAGATTGTACCATTGCACTCCAGCCTTGGGGACATAGCCAGACTCAGTCTCAAAACAAAACAAAACAAAACCTAGAAAGGAACCATGGGCTATCACCTGAAGCTTAAATGAGGTGGTTTGATGATGTTGGGGGATATAGAAAATCATTCCTCAAAATATGGCACCTGAGCACCCTGAGGGCTTTTGAAAGCTGAGTGGCCTCAGAAATAAGCCTCAGAATGAAGGTCCCTCTAACCTGTCTTGTGCCTCCCCAAACCCCAAGGGCAGGGACTATTTCTCAAATGTCCTTATCTGACCAAGGAAGCTTACCAAAAGAAACATAAATGCTTTCTATGCCCTCCCTGGAATCTCATTATCTCAGAAAAAAGCCTGATGAATGTGACCACACCTGACAGACTTTTTCCCGAGATAAGGTCTGCCTCTCAGGCCCATTCAGATTCCAAAGAGAATCACTTACAAGTTCATTTCGGTCTCTGTGGTCCATTCATTCTCCCTAATCATCACTTACTGCCTCTCAAAAGAGAGAACTTAAAACTAGGCAACAGAGTGAGACTCTGTCTCAAAAAAAAGAACTTCAGTGTATAAAGTGTGCAGGAGTTTCCCAAAAAGTGTCTTCTCTGAAGCACAAAGTTTCAAAAGAAAAGTTATATAATTATATTCATGCTATACATATGATACGATAATTACATACACATCCTACAGTATATTCATTGGACACGTACATATATAAACAAAGATCAAGAATAATGCAACTGTATGCAAATGAGCTAAGGTGGAATACTTTCCCTTCCACATGACTGTTTTTAAGAAGCATTAACTCTGAATGCCAACATTTTCTTCTAACTCAAAAAGAAGGGCATACTTTAAAAAATGTTCAGTAGAAAATGCACAAAACTTCACCACGAAAGCATCGTCGTCATACTGGCTTTTCTTCAATGCCTTCTCATCAGACCCTTCTTTCCTAGGCCCTAAAAGGACATCCACACCCGTGACTCCAGTGCCTGGCTTTCTTGGGAGGTTTCCTCCCCCGACCCTGGGGAAGCCTGATCTTGTTTTGTAGCAGTTGCCATAGGAGCAGCCCGTGTTGCAGGGCGACTCCATCCCTAAACAAATACATGCGAATAGCTGGGAAAGCAGAGTTCAGCCTTAACACTTCAGACGCCAAGGAATGGAAACCATCTGCATAATTGAAATAGAATAAATATCAATGGCCCCAAGGGAAGTGGGTGTTTATTTTTTAAACACGGTGCACCGCGACCCAGGCTTCCCGGACCACTGACTGAGCGTCCTGAGCGGGTACCTGCGTCTGTTGCACGGCGGGTTTAAGAGCCTGAACTGGTCAGAGGAGGTGGGGAAAACTCGCCCTGCTCTAGGCTTCTCTTCTAGTGTCCTGGCCGACTGCTCCTGCACCCGGTGAGCCGTGGCCGCCGTTCGTACCCCGGGGCCGGGAGCTGCCGAAGGTGCTGGAGCTCGGACCCGCTTGCTCTGCGCCCAGCGCTCTGGCAGAACCCCGGGCCTGGGCGGACGGGTAGAGCCGGGCTCCGTGTCCGCGCTGATCGCCACCGCAGCACGCGGGATGCACCTGTCCTGCCCTTGCACCCTGGCAGGGCGCTGGAGAGCGCAAGAGGTCTGCGCTTTCCAAGGACTTGAGGGCGGACGAGGGCGCGCCAGGTCCGCAGCCCGCCTGGTTCCTTCCCAAGAGCCAGGACGACCGAGGAAGGACCCGCACCAGCTCCGAGACGGCTCTGCAAACTGGACAGCGAAGGAAAGCATCGCCTAACCTTGAAGACAACAAACAAAGAAACATGGATGAGAGCATCAGAATCCTGACGTGGTTTTGAAATACTAGTTTTCTACATTAGTATGTTATTAGTAGCCTTTTATTATTATTATGTTTAAACAGCGTTAACTTTGTTCTTAATGTGGGTTTTAGTTTTATGGGGGCAGCTTTAGGTTTGCAGAAAAACTGAGCAAAAAATCCAGAGCGCTCCCATGCATCCTCTCTCTGCCCAACAGTTAGGCTATTACCATCTTGCATTAATGTAGTACATTTGTTACAATGGACAAACCAATATGGATACATTATTATTAATTGAATCCATCGTATACATTAAAATTCACTCTTTGTATTGTACAGTTCTATGGATTTTGATAAATGCATAAAGTCCTGTATCCATCATTACAGTTTCATACAGAACTAGCTCCACTGGGCTAAAATCCCCCTGTTCTCCACCAATTCATCCTACTCTTTCACCCCTTCCCCAGCCTCTGGCAACCACTGATCTTTTTACTGTCTCCGTGGTTTTGCCTTTTCCAGAATGTCATATAGTTGGAATTGTGTGTCTGTAGCCATTGCTGACTGGCTTCTTTCATTGAGTAATATGGCTGTAATACCCTCCACATCTTGTCATGGCTGATAGCTCATTTCTTTTTAGCACTGAGTAATATTCTATTATCTAAATGCACTATGGTTGCTTATCCATTCACACACTGAAGGACAGCTTGCTTGCTTCCAATTTGGGGTGATTCATGACTGGCCTTTTGTGTGTATCTGTAATTAAGAGATTACAAATCAGAAGTAATCTTCATACAGTATTTATTAGCCAAACGTGATAAAGTAATGACTTTCTGCAGTCAAACACACTGGGACTCTGGTGTTCCTTGCATGCGGTTCTAATGCCTCCCTCCTCTGCATTCTCCCCTTGCACAGATTAGGCACACAGTGAAATATTTTTTGAAATTTAATTGTTATAAAAATGATACCCACTTTGGAACAGTTTTTCAAACATGGAATATGTCAAGTGAGAAGTAAAAACTCACTTCCACACCAGCCCTATTCTCATTCCCAAGAGGTGACTACCCTTTATCATTTGGTTTTAAGGTGGACAGGAAGTAGGATTTATTGGTGGGCCTTAGGAGAGGGCAGCACAGTAGAAGCCCTCATGAGTGCTGGGCCCACCACCTGTCCGGAGGATCAGGATTGGGAGTGTACTTGACCCCATAGCTATCTGGGATAAGCTGCTTCTCAGCCATTATGTCTTCAAATTCATCCACACTGAACTTGGTAAAGTCCCACTTCTTTGAGAAGTGGATATTCTGGTGGCCAGGGAACTTGAACTTGGCCCTGCATAGGGCCTCAGTCACATGCTCTTTTTTCTGCAGCTTGGTGCGGATGGACATGATGACTTGGCCAATGTGAACCCTGGCCACAGCACCCTGGGGCTTTCCAAAGGCACCTCGAATACCTATTTGGAGCCTGCACTGAGGGTAGTGCAAGGTCAGAGACATGAACATCCATCTGAAAGGCCTGTCTCAAGGTCCCTTAGAGCAACCCATACAAGAAACAGGCTGCATACACTACCAAGGAAGCTGCAGTTTGCAGCTATTGCACACTGGACCCCCACGAGGAAAGGAACTCCATTAGCTCAATTAGCTGCAGCCCTTTATCATTTTTACATGTAACCTACTATCTGTTTCTTCTTCGTATACAACCACATGTGTATATTACCTTTTTATGGTAACAAAATATATATGCCAATTGGAATATGTGTAAATAATTTCTTTAAAAAGCATCTTGTATTTGGTTTTTAAGAAAATGCATTTGAAAATAAAATCTGATATGGTTTGGTCCTCTATCCCCTCCCAAATCTTATCTTATAGCTCCCACAATTCCCATGCATTGTGGGAAGAACCCAGTGAGAGGTAATTGAATCTTGGGGGTGGGATCTTTCCCGTACTGTTCTCATGATAGTGAATAAGTCTCACGAGATCTGATAAAATAGGAGTTTACCTGCACAAGCTCTCTGGCCATCCATGTAAGATGTGACTTGCTCCTCCTTGCCTTCCACCATGATTGTGAGGCATCCCCAGTCATGTAGAACTGTGAGTTTTCCATTAAACCCCTTCCATTTGTAAATTGCCCATTCTCGGGTATGTCTTTATCAGCAGTGTGAAAACAGACTAATACAGTAAATTGGTACCAGTAGAGCGGGGTGTTGCTGAAAAGATACTCGAAAATGTGAAAATGACTTTAGACCTGGGTAAAGAGGTTGGGACAGTTTGAAGGGCTCAGAATAAGACAGGAAAATGTGGGAAAGTTTGGAACTTCCTAGAGACTTGTTGAATGGTTTTGACAAAAATGCTGATAGTGATATGAACAATAAGATCCAGGCTGAGGTGGCCTCAGATGGAGGTGAGGAACTTGTTGGGAACTGGACCAAAGGTGACTTTTGTTATGTTTTAGCAAAGAGGCTTGACAGCATTTTGTCTCTGCCCTAGAGATTGTGGAACTTTGAGCTTGAGTGTGATGATTTAGAGTATCTGGGGGAAGAAATTTCTAAGCAGCAAAGCATTCAAGAGGAGACTTGGGTGTTGTTAAAGGCGTTTAGATTTAAAAGGGAAACACAGCATAAAAGTTGGGAAAATTTGCAGCCTGACAATGCTGCAATGCTGCAATAAGAAAAGAAAATCTTATTGTCTGAGGAGAAACTCAAGCCAGCTGCAGAAATTTGCATAAGTAATGAGGAGCTGAATATTAATCTCCAAGACAATGGGGAAAATATATCCAGAGCATGTCAGAGGTTTTCACGGCAGCCCATTCCATCACAGCCCCAGAGGCCTAGCAGAAAAAGTGGTTTCATGTGCCAGGCCCAGGGTCCCTATGCTGTGCACAGCCTAGGGACTTAGTGCCTTGCGTCCCAGCCACTTCAACCATGGCTGAAAAGGGCCAATGTGGAGCTCAGGCCATGGCTTCAGAGGGTGCAAGCCTCAAACCTTGGCAGCTTCCACGTGGTGTTGAGCCTGCCAGTGCACAGAAGTCAAGAACGGAGGTTTGGGAACCTCCTCCTAGATTTCAGGGGATGTACGGAAATGCCTGGATGCCAGGTGGTGGGGCTGTCATGGAGAACCTCTCCTAGGGCAGTGCAGAAGGGAGATGTGGGGTCAGAGCCCCTACACAGAGGCCCTACTGGGGCACTGCCTAGTGGAGCTGTGAGAAGAGGGCCATCCTCTTCCAGACCCCAGGATGGTAGATCCACCGATAGCTTGTGCCATGTACCTCAAAAATCTGCAAACACTCAATGCCAGTCTGTGAAAACAGCTGGGAGGGAGGCTGTCCTCTGCTAAGCCACAGAGGCAGAGCTGCCCAAGACCATGGGAACCCACTTCTTGCATCAGCGTGAGCTGGATGTGAGACATGGAGTCAAAGGAGATCATTTTGGAGCTTTAAGATTTGACTGCCCCACTGGATTTTGGACTTGCATGGGGCCTGTAGCCATTTTGTTGTGGCCACTTTCTCCCATTTGGAATGGTTGTATTTACCCAATTCCTGTACCTCCATTATGTCTAGGAAGTAACTAGCTTGCTTTTGATTTTACAGGCTCATAGGCAGAAGGGACTTGCCTTATCTGGATAAGACTTTGGACTGTACTTTTGAGTTAATACTGAAATGAGTTAAGACTTCATGGGACTGTTGGGAAGGCATGATTGGTTTTGAAATGTGAAAACATGAGTTTTGGGAGGGGCCGGGGCAGAATGATATGGTTTGGTTCTGTATCCCCACCCAAATCTCACCTTGTAACTCCCATAATTTCCACGTGTTGTGGGAGGAACCTGATGGGAAGTAAATGAATCATGGGGTGGGTTTTTCCCAAGCTGTTCTTGTGATACTGAGTAAGTCTCATGAGAACTAACAGCTTTAGAAACAGGAGTTTGCCTGCACAAGCTCTCTTTGCATGCCGCCATGCATGTAAAATGTGACTTGCTCCTCCATGCCTTCCACCATGATGGTGAGGCATCCCCAGTCACCTGGAATGGGAGTTCTCCGTTAAACCTCTTTCCTTTGTAAATTGCCCAGGCCCAAGTATGTCTTTATCAGCAGCATGAAAATGGATTAACATAAAGTCAAATATAATATGTATTTTAAATGATCTTTTTGATATCTTCAATGAGAGAGAGAGAGACTTTTGATTCCTTTTCTCCAAAATACAACTCAGTTTCACGATTCCTAGAACTTCACTAAATTAATAAGATGTTGGTATCACTCCTGAGCAGTGGGAGACTTGGGAAGGTGGCTTGGTTTGTCTCAACTTCAATCGCAAATTCTTTTTTTTTTTTTTTTTTTTTTTTTTCTTTTTTTATTATTATTATTTTTTTTTTTTTTATTATACTTTAAGTTCTAGGGTACATGTGCATGACGTTTATATCATGTATAACTCCCCAATGCAATCCCTCCCTCTCCCCTCCCCATGATAGGCCCCAGTGTGTGATGTTCCCTTCCGAGTCCAAGTGATCTCATTGTTCAGTTCCCACCTATGAGTGAGAACATGCGGTGTTTGGTTTTCTCTCTTGTGATAGTTTGCTAAGAATGATGGTTTCCAGCTGCATCCATGTCCCTACAAAGGACGCAAACTCATCCTTTTTGATGGCTGCATAGTATTCCATGGTGTATATGTGCCACATTTTCTTAATCCAGTCTGTCACAGATGGACATTTGGGTTGATTCCAAGTCTTTGCTATTGTGAATAGTGCCGCAATAAAAACGTGTGCATGTGTCTTTGTAGTAGAGTAATTATAATCCTTTGGGTATATACCCAGTAGTGGGATGGCTGGGTCATATGGTACATCTAGTTCTAGATCCTTGAGGAATCGCCATACTGTTTTCCATAATGGTTGAACTAGTTTACAATCCACCAACAGTGTAAAAGTGTTCCTATTTCTCCACATCCTCTCCAACACCTGTTGTTTCCTGACTTCTTAATGATTGCCATTCTAACTGGTGTGAGATGGTATCTCATTGTGGTTTTGATTTGCATTTCTCTGATGGCCAGTGATGATGAGCATTTTTTCATGTGTCTGTTGGCTGTATGGATGTCTTCTTTTGAGAAATGTCTGTTCATATCCTTTCCCCACTTTTTGATGGGGTTGTTGCTTTTTTCTTGTATATTTGTTTGAGTTCTTTGTAGATTCTGGATATTAGCCCTTTGTCAGATGAGTAGGTTGCAAAAATTTTTCCCATTCTGTAGGTTGCCTGTTCACTCTGATGGTAGTTTCTTTTGCTGTGCAAAAGCTCTTTAGTTTAATTAGATCCCATGTGTCAATTTTTGCTTTTGCTGCCGTTGCTTTTGGTGTTTTAGACATGAAGTCCTTGCCCATGCCTATGTCCTGAATGGTACTACCTAGATTTTCTTCTAGGGTTTTTATGGTATTAGGTCTAACATTTAAGTCTCTAATCCATCTTGAATTAATTTTCGTATAAGGGTAAGGAAAGGATCCAGTTTCAGCTTTCTACTTATGGCTAGCCAATTTTCCCAGCACCATTTATTAAATAGGGAATCCTTCCCCATTTCTTGTTTCTCTCAGGTTTGTCAAAGATCAGATGGCTGTAGATGTGTGGTATTTTCTGAGGACTCTGTTCTGTTCCATTGGTCTATATCTCTGTTGTGGTACCAGTACCATGCTGTTTTGGTTACTGTAGCCTTGTAGTATAGTTTGAAGTCAGGTAGCGTGACGCCTCCAGCTTTGTCCTTTTGACTTAGGATTGTCTTGGCAATGCGGGCTCTTTTTTGGTTCCATATGAACTTTAAAGCCGTTTTTTCCAATTCTGTGAAGAAAGTCATTGGTAGCTTGATGGGGATGGCATTGAATCTATAAATCACCTTGGGCAGTATGGCCATTTTCACGATATTGATTCTTCCTATCCATGAGCATGGTATGTTCTTCCATTTGTTTGTGTCCTCTTTGATTTCACTGAGCAGTGGTTTGTAGTTCTCCTTGAAGAGGTCCTTTACATCCCTTGTAAGCTGGATTCCTAGGTATTTTATTCTCTTTGAAGCAATTGTGAATGGAAGTTCATTCCTGATTTGGCTCTCTGCTTGTCTGTTACTGGTGTATAAGAATGCTTGTGATTTTTGCACATTAATTTTGTATCCTGAGACTTTGCTGAAGTTGCTTATCAGCTTAAGGAGATTTGGGCTGAGACAATGGGGTTTTCTAAATATACAATCATGTCATCTGCAAACAGGGACAATTTGACTTCTTCTTTTCCTAACTGGATACCCTTGATTTCTTTCTCTTGCCTGATTGCCCTAGCCAGAACTTCCAACACTATGTTGAATAGGAGTGGTGAGAGAGGGCATCCCTGTCTTGTGCCAGTTTTCAAAGGGAATTTTTCCAGTTTTTGCCCATTCAGTATGATATTAGCTGTGGGTTTGTCATAAATAGCTCTTATTATTTTGAGGTACGTTCCATCAATACCAATTTATTGAGCGTTTTTAGCATAAGGGCTGTTGAATTTTGTCAAAAGCCTTTTCTGCATCTATTGAGATAATCATGGTTCTTGTCTTTGGTTCTGTTTATATGCTGGATTACGTTTATTGATTTGCGAATGTTGAACCAGCCTTGCATCCCAGGGATGAAGCCCACTTGATCATGGTGGATAAGCTTTTTGATGTGCTGCTGAATCCGGTTTGCCAGTATTTTATGAGGATTTTTGCATCGATGTTCATCAGGGATATTGGTCTAAAATTCTCTTTTTTGTTGTGTCTCTGCCAGGCTTTGGTATCAGGATGATGTTGGCCTCATAAAAAGAGTTAGGGAGGATTCCCTCTTTTTCTATTGATTGAAATAGTTTCAGAAGGAATGGTACCAGCTCCACCTTGTACCTCTGGTAGAATTCAGCTGTGAATCCATCTGGTCCTGGACTTTTTTTGGTGGGTAGGCTATTAATTGTTGCCTCAATTTCAGAGCCTGCTATTGGTCTATTCAGGGATTCAACTTCTTCCTGGTTTAGTCTTGGGAGAGTGTAAGTGTCCAGGAAATTATCCATTTCTTCTAGATTTTCTAGTTGATTTGCGTAGAGGTGTTTATAGTATTCTCTGATGGCAGTTTGTATTTCTGTGGGGTCGGTGGTGATATCCCCTTTATCATTTTTTATTGCGTCTATTTGATTCCTCTCTCTTTTCTTCTTTATTAGTCTAGCTAGCGGTCTGTCAATTTTGTTGATCTTTTCAAAAAACCAACTCCTGGATTCATTGATTTTTGGAGGGTTTTTGTGACTCTATCTCCTTCAGTTCTGCTCTGATCTTAGTTATTTCTTGCCTTCTGCTAGCTTTTGAATGTGTTTGCTCTTGCCTCTCTAGTTCTTTTAATTGTGATGTTAGAGTGTCAATTTTAGATCTCTCCTGCTTTCTCTTGTGGGCATTTAGTGCTATAAATTTCCCTCTACACACTGCTTTAAATGTGTCCCAGAGATTCTGGTATGTTGTATCTTTGTTCTCATTGGTTTCAAAGAACATCTTTATTTCTGCTTTCATTTCGTTATGTACCCAGTAGTCATTCAGGAGCAGGTTGTTCAGTTTCCATGTAGTTGAGCGGTTTGGATTGAGTTTCTTAGTCCTGAGTTCTAGTTTGATTGCACTGTGGTCTGAGAGACAGTTGTTATAATTTCTGTTCTTGTACATTTGCTGAGGAGTGCTTTACTTCCAATTATGTGGTCAATTTTGGAATAAGTGCGATGTGGTGCTGAGAAGAATGTATATTCTGTTGATTTGGGGTGGAGAGTTCTATAGATGTCTATTAGGTCCGCTTGGTGCAGAGATGAGTTCAATCCTGGATATCCTTGTTCACTTTCTGTCTCGTTGATCTGTCTAATGTTGACAGTGGAGTGTTGAAGTCTCCCATTATTATTGTATGGGAGTCTAAGTCTCTTTGTAGGTCTCTAAGGACTTGCTTTATGAATCTGGGTGCTCCTGTATTGGGTGCATATATATTTAGGAGAGTTAGCTCTTCCTGTTGAATTGATCCCTTTACCATGATGTAATGGCCTTCTTTGTCTCTTTTGATCTTTGATGGTTTAAAGTCTGTTTTATCAGAGACTAGGATTGCAACCCCTGCTTTTTTTGTTCTCCATTTGCTTGGTAGATCTTCCTCCATCCCTTTATTTTGAGCCTATGTATGTCTCTGCATGTGAGATGGGTCTCCTGAATACAGCAGACTGATGGGTGACTTGATGTCTTGTCTTGATCCATTTGCCAGTGTGTCTTTTCTTTTAATTTAGTTCTTCCATTGACATTAAGGTTAATTGTTATGTGTGAACTTGATCCTGTCATTATGATATTAACTGGTTATTTTGCTCGTTAGTTGATGCAGTTTCTTCCTAGCCTCGATGGTCTTTACATTTTGGCATGTTTTTGCAATGGCTGGTACCGCTTGTTCCTTTCCATGTTTAGGGCTTCCTTCAGGGTCTCTTGTAAGGCAGGCCTGGTGGTGACAAAATCTCTAAGCATTTGCTTATCTGTAAAGGATTTTATTTCTCCTTCACTGATGAAGCTTAGTTTGGCTGGATATGAAATTCTGGGTTGAAAATTCTTTTCTTTAAGAACGTTGAATATTGGCCCACTCTCTTCTGGCTTGTAGAGTTTCTGCCGAGAGATCTGCTGTTAGTCTGATGGGCTTCCCTTTGTGGGTAACCCGACCTTTCTCTCTGGCTGCCCTTAAGATTTTTTCCTTCATTTCAACTTTGGTGAATCTGGCAATTATGTGTCTTGGAGTTGCTCTTCTGGAGGAGTATCTTTGTGGCGTTCTCTGTATTTCCTGAATTTGAATGTTGGCCTGCCCTACTAGGTTGGGGAAGTTCTCCTGGATGATATCCTGAAGAGTGTTTTCCAACTTGGTTCCATTTTCCCCCTCACTTTCAGGCACCCCAATCAGACGTAGATTTGGTCTTTTTACATAATCCCATACTTCTTGCAGGCTTTGTTCATTTCTTTTTCTTCTTTTTCTTTTGGTTTCTCTTCTCGCTTCATTTCATTCATTTGATCCTCAATCGCTGATACTCTTTCTTCCAGTTGATCGAGTCGGTTACTGAAGCTTGTGCATTTGTCACGTATTTCTCGTGTCATGGTTTTCATCTCTGTCATTTCGTTTATGATCTTCTCTGCATTAATTAATCTAGCTGTCAATTCTTCCACTTTTTTTTCAAGATTTTTAGTTTCTTTGCGCTGGGTACGTAATTCCTCCTTTAGCTCTGAGAGGTTGATGGAGTGAAGCCTTCTTCTCTCATCTCGTCAAAGTCATTCTCTGACCAGCTTTGATCCGTTGCTGGCGATGGGCTGCGCTCCTTTGCAGGGGGAGATGCGCTCTATTTTTTGAATTTCCAGCTTTTTTGCCCTGCTTCTTCCCCATCTTTGTGGTTTTATCTGTCTCTGGACTTTGATGATGGTGACGTACGGATGGGGTTTTGGTATAGGTGTCCTTCCTGTTTGATAGTTTTCCGTCTGACAGTCAGAAGGACTGTCTGTTGGTCTGTTGGAGATTGCTTGAGGTCCACTCCAGACCCTGTTTGCCTGGGTATCAGCAGCAGAGGTTGCCGAAGATAGAATATTGCTGAACAGCGAGTGTACCTGTCTGATTCTTTCTTTGGAAGTTTCCTCTCAGGGTGACGCCACCCTGTGAGGTGTGGGGTGTCAGACTGCCCCTAGTGGGGGATGTCTCCCAGCTAGGCTACTCAGGGGTCAGGGACCCACCTGAGCAGGCAGTCTGTCCGTTTTCGGATCTCAACCTCCGCGTTAGGAGATCCGCGGCTCTCCCCAAAGCTGTCAGACAGAGTCGTTCGCGTCTGCACCGCCCCTGCTCTTTCCCCTAATGGGCTGCAGCTGTGCGCTGTCCGCAGAGGTAGAGTCTTCAGAGACAGGCAGGCTTCCTTGAGCTGCTGTGAGCTCCACCCAGTTCGAGCTTCCCAGCGGCTTTGTTTACCTACTTAAGCCTCAGCAATGGCGGGCGCCCCTCCCCCAGCCTCGCTGCTGCCTTGCGGATAGATCGCCGCAGACGGCTGTGTTAGCAGTGAGGGAGGCTCCGTGGGCGTGGGACCCTCCCGGCCAGGTGTGGGATATATTCTCCTGGTGTGCCTGTTTCCTTAAAGCGCAGTATTGGGGTGGGAGTTACCCGATTTTCCAGGTGTTGTGTGTCTCAGTTCCCCTGGCTAGGAAAAAGGGATCCCTTTCCCCCTTGCGCTTCCAGGTGAGGCGATGCCTCGCCCTGCTTCAGCTCACGCTGGTCAGGCTGCAGCAGCTGACCAGCACCGATTGTCCGGCACTCCCTAGCGAGATGACCCCAGTACCTCAGTTGAAAACGCAGAAATCACCGGTCTTCTGTGTCGCTCGCGCTGGGAGTTGGAGACTGGAGCTGCTCCTATTCCCAATCGCAAATTCTTATATCAACCATTATTTGTATTCTCTCATTCTATCTTCTTGATAAAATCCCCCGATCTCAGGAAGCAGCTTGTCTCTTCTGTAACCAAAGTTCCACTCAGAGTTGCTCACTTTATTTTTATAGAATAAACTCTTTTGGGGAGGGTTCCTTTACATTTTCCCATGCACTGGTAGCGTAAAGGCTGGCTTTTTTTTTTGAAAGGCTAGGCACTTCCCTCAGCTGTCTGTCTTAACAAGAACTTTTGCAATTCTTTAGGAAATGGGAATAGGAAATAACATAAGTTCCTAAATTCCATTAGGGTAATGATGACCATAGTAGAGGTTCAAAGCATAACCAGTGTTCATCAATTTCATATGGAAGGCCTGGTTAAAAAACAAAAACAAAAAGACACTCCTTCTTACAAACCAATGCTTTTGCGGTAATAATTTTACAATAAAAAATTTTCTTACGGAATAAAATACTAGTGTTTTTACATTGGATCTTTAAACTACTAGGAGGATGATTTTTTTTCTTTTAAAAGGCATCTTGATTACTCAGTTTGGACATCACTATAGTATCAGCAGGAAAAGAATCTTTTCTTGATCAATGCTCTGTAAATGAACAAGCACACTCGCTGGTACTTGGGTTGAGTCCACCGGCAGACTCTTTCAGAGGGGACTTTGCTGACTCTACGTTTTGGATATGAGCAAAACCATGGCTTAGTGATAAATCCCTTTGTATATTAATAGAAAATTCCTACCTGAGAAACTCTATTTGGTTCTTGTTAGTCTGTCTCACTAGGTTTTGAGCATTTACTAAAGACAAACAAACAACAACAACAAAAACTAGAGAGAAGAGTGGGGGAAAGCCCCATCATCAGTTAATCAGCTCTAGGAAATGGAAACTCTCCAGGGACTGGACAATAAGCATAGGAATGACGAGCTTCATCTGCTGCCTAGGGAACGTTACTAACCCATTTATTTAAACTGTATTTAAACGTGCATTGATAGGAGCTAGGGGTAATGTATTTTTCCACGAGTCATCTAACACTGTTACTAGCAAATAATCCCATTTGTTCTATTTCCAACCTGAAAGGTGTAACATAAGAGAACAAAAGTGGGCAAAAATATTAAGATGGTCCATCTTCTATCTGTAAAATCCCTAAACCCACATGTGCTGCAAGATTTGAGCCAATGGAAGTGATGAGGTGACGAAGGAGAACAGGCATGGCGTATGCCAAACCAATACATCTTCCCATGGTCTTCTTAGAGTCCTACATTCCTAAAATCAAGTAGATTCGAGTCAACCATTTCCCAGGGCCAAGTCCTCTATAGGTAAATTACTAAACACTATGAATGACTTGGCCAAATGCTGTGTTACCTGTTTAGATTATGCTTTGATATAATAGTTAAGCAAGCACCTAGATCACTGAACAACTTATTTATAAGTACCTGCAGGCTATTCATTGGCATAGAAGACATTCTCCAATCCTGAGATTTAGGACAATATTGAGTTTCCCGAGGATGTCCACCCACTTGGTAGAGGCTGTCTAAAGTAGCCACCTACTCAGACAGCCCAGAGAAACACCGCAATTCACCCTGACAAGCATAAGTAACTTGAAGATTTGTTGCTAGTTCTTATTTTTAAACATCTTCCGGTTCAAGAACTCTAGCACTCCCGGATTCACCCAAGGTCATATTAACAAAATCAAACTCCCCGCTTAAACAGGTCAACAGGGTGCCATAACCAAATGTGTGTTCCACTTTTTGTGTCCTTTAAGAGGACATAGACTAATAGGTAGAGGATATTCCCAATTTTATTTTATTTTTCTACTTATGTTTTTGTTTTGTCAGGAGAGAAAATGAGTTAAAAAAAAAAAGTTTGGTTTTGATAGCTGAACTCAAAGCTAAATAAAAAAAATTAGAAAGGAAAAAACATTTTTTAAAAGTTTGATTTGATTTGTGGTTTTTCCTCTTACTGTTTCTGTGTGGGTCAAGGAGACTTTACATATCTAGTTATGGCAATATACTATTATTTGTATAAAGTTATGTTGTATTTTCTATGTGGCTATTTATTTATTCATTTGTTACTAATATTCCATTGTGCATCAAAGATGTGCCACATACTGTTCTAACTGAATTCAGGTATCTTTTCTGATGACCATATTTCAACTATGTAATTGTTTTATTAAGCTATATATATGTGAGTGTATTTATAGCTTAACCAATATATATGGATATATATATTTTGTTGTTGTCATTTTTGTTTATTTGTTTGAGATGGAGTTTTTGCTCTGTTGCCCAGGTTGGAGTGCAATGGTGCGATCTCAGCTCACTGCAACCTCCTCCTCCTGGGTTCAAGAGATTCTCCTGTCTCAGCCTCCCAAATAGGTGGGATTACAGGCCCCCGCCACCATGCCCAGCTAATTTTTGTATTTTTAGTAGAGATGACGTTTCACCATGTTGGCCAGGCTGGTCTCAAACTCTTTACCTCAGGCTATCCACCCGCCTCAGCCTCCCAAAGTGCTAGGGTTACAGGCATGAGCCACTGTGCTCGGCCTTTTTGTTTTTTGTTTTGAGACAGAGTCTCATTCTGTTTCCTGGGTTGGAGTGCAGTGGTGCTCACTGCAGCCTCGACCTCCTGGGCTCAAGCAATCCTCCCACCTCAGCCACCTGGATAGCTAAGACCATATGTGGGCTTCACTATACCTGACTAATTTTTAAAATTTTTGTAGAGATGGGTCTCCCTATGTTGCCCAGGGTAGTCTTGAATGCCTGGGCTCAAGCAATGCTCCCACCTCGGCCTCCTCAAATGCTGGGATTACAGGTGTGAGCCACCATTCTCAGCCACCTTAACATTCTCTACAATAATCTGGTAATTTCCCTTTGGACTTGGCAATACAATTGCAGAAAGGGGTTGGATATTAACAGAAACGATTTCAAGTAATTGGGAACAATTGGCACTTGCACATCTTCACACTTTTCATTTGCAAGGAGAGTAATAAAACCCCAAGTAATTATACTCAAATGGCCCTCCAGCTGTGTTCTTCTGCACACATCAATCACAGCCTCTCAGTGTTCCGCCAGTCAGACCGGCCAAATTGCCCATCTGACAATATGGCAATTTGGGAATAGAGAACATGAAGAGGTAAATCTGATAAAGTTATTTTTATGCAAACAGGATTTATTTTCATAAAGATAAATAAGAATTCTAATAAAGATAGAAAGAGTTGGTTTCTTGTGACCCATTCTGTTGGCAGTCAGAGAGAAGACAGGTCACTTCAGTTTTGTCATGACTAGGCTGGACAGTCCCCTGATTTTGCTTGCAAGGCTTAAGGGAGAGGAGCCAATAATTCATTCTTTTTTCTTTTTTTTTTAGACGGAGTCTGGCTCTGTCACCCAGGCTGGAGTGCAATGGCACAATCTTGGCTCACTGCAACCTCTGTCTCCTGGGTTCAAGTGATTCTCCTGCCTCAGCCTCCTGAGTAGCTGGGATTATAGGCACCTGCCATCATGCCCGGCTAATTTTTCTATTTTAAGTAGAGACGGGATTTCACCATTTTGGCCAGGCTGGTCTTGAACTCCTGACCTCAGGTGATTCGCCTGCCTCGGCCTCCCAAAGTGCTGGGATTAGAGGCATGAGCCACTGCACATGGCCTTTTTTATTTTTTTAAGACAGAGTCTCACTCTGTTGCCCAGAATGGAGTGCAGTGGCAACATCTCTGCTCACTGCAACCTCTGCCTCCTGGGTTCAAGCAATTCTCACACCTCAGCCTCCTAAGCAGCTGGAATTACAGGTGTGCACCACCATGACTGGCTAATTTTTGCATTTTTAGTAGAGATGGGGTTTCACTATGCAGGCCAGGCTGGTCTCAAACTCCTGACCTCAAGATATCCACCCACCTCAGCCTCCCAAAGTGCTGGGATTACAGATGTGAGCCACTACACCCAGCCTATCATTCATTCTTGGCAGAGCCAAAGCCCAAGTCCAGTCATCAGGGGACAAGCATAGCCAGAGGGGATAGCAGGTACGATGACTTTAGCAAGCTGGGGGTTCATTTCCTCAACTGTAAAAAAAGACATTTGCCAGATGAAAAGAATCACACCATTTAGTAACCTGAGTGTCCAAAGGTATGAGAAATCTATGGTGCAAGTGAGTTCACGTTAGTGCTGGCATCTGAACTCTGTCACCTTGTTAGTTCCCATCAACATAGGTGCAGGACCTCCGTCCCTACATTTAAAGTTCTCCTGGCTGTCAATAGATGACTGGAGAAACAAAATGTAGTGCATACATATAATGGAATATTATTCAGGCATGAAAAGGAAGGAAATTCTGATGCACGGTACAATGTGGATGGACATTAAAGACATTATGCCCAGGGAAATAAGCCAGACACAGGAGGACAAACATTGTACAATATTTTATAATTGTACAATATTTACAAATTACAATTGTACAAATATTAACTAATGATTGTGCAATATTATACAAACATTGCCTAAGGTAGTCAAATTCCTAGAGACAAAATGTAAAATCAAAGTTATCAGGGGCTGGGGTAAGGGGAGAATTGAAAATTATTGTTTAATGAGTGCAGAATTTCAGTTTGGAATGATGAAAAAGCTCTGGGAATAGATGGTGGTGATGATCGTACAACAATGTAAATGTACTTAATGCCACTGAATTGTACATTGTAAAATTATTAAAATGGTATATTTTATGTTATGTATATTTTACCACAATAAAAAATAAAATAGTTGCTATTCACAATTTTTTTTAAAAAATTAAAAATTCTCTTAGTTGTTCTAAGGACTCTCCAGAATTGTCTCACATTTGCTCAGAAACAAATTCATTCATGTTCATTAATTTTGGCATTCTTTCTTTAAATTTTTTTTTAATTTTTGAGACAGAGTCTTGCTCTGTCACCCAGGCTAGAGTGCAGTGGCATGTTCTCGGCTCACTGTAACCTTTGCTTCCCAGGTTCAAGCGATTCTCCTGCCTCAGCCTCCCAAGTAGCTGGGATTACAAGGGTGTGCCACCACGCCCAGCTAATGCTTGTATTTTTTAGTAAAGATGGGGTTTCGCCACATTGGCCAAGCTGGTCTCAAATTCCTGACCTCAAGTGATCTGCCCGACTTGGCCCCCCAAAGTGCTGGGATTACAAGTGTGAGCCACTGAGCCCAGCCAGTTTTCTTATATAAGTAAGTTCTCTATTTAGAAGTGTTTGAGAGAGGAGTCACTTGTTCACTGCCATAGCTACCAGTGTCTCTTCCCCAACATACAGTAGGCTACCTCCTTACTCACTACATTCTCCATGCTGCAAATCTTCTCATCCACTGAATGGCACAGGTTTCCATTTGGTCCTCCCTGCTGCATGGTCAAGCTGTGTGACCACAGAAAAATGAGAAAGTCTGCCTCTCCCTCGTGCTGTATGCCCCAGTCTGAACCCCAAAACAGTGTGCTTATGTCTTGAGGCTCCCCAATGAACACTTAGAGCAGCTTCTGTCTCTAACTCATTGTCTTAGTCTGCTTTCTGTTGCTATCACAGAATACCACAGACTGGGTAATCTATAAACAATAGAAGTTTATTTAGCTCACAGCTCTGCAGACTGGGTAGTCCAGGAGCATGGCACTGGTGTCTAGTGAGGGCCTTCTTGCTGTGTCATAACATGGCAAAAGGCAAGACCCTGCCACTTCAAGTCTCTCTTCTCTTCGTATAAAGCCACTAGTCTCATCATGGGGGCCCTGTCCTGATGACTTTATCTAATTCTAATTACTTCCCAAAGGTCCCACCTCGAATCAACATATTAAGTTGGAAATTAGGTTTCCAATACATGGAATTTGGGGGGCACATTCAAACTATAGCACCCGTTTAACCACAGAGGCTCAAAACTAGTCCCAGAACCTCCATTGTCTTAATTTCTCTGGACTTTGACACAGAAAACTATGTCCAGTGGCATACTTTATCTAAAACATAGCAGCAAATATGGCAGCTTATTCAAATAAAAATTTGGAGTAAGGATAAAGATGGCTAGATCCTCATTCCAAAATCTTAATTAGACTCACCCAAGATAAACTGATCATGATTCTAAAATCTGGTATTCTTCCACGAAGCTTTTGTTCACAGTAAGTACTGACAGTGTTTTTTCTATTTCTTGTACAAATAACTAGCTGATCCAGCTACTGTTATTTATTAATGCCCCATCTGGGCAGTTCAGAACAATCTGTGAGAATATGCTGGACATCCAGGTGGTCAAGGAGTCATCTTTGGGGTGATGGGATGCAAGGGAGTGGAGCACAGGAGGGGCTGGACTCCAGGAGAAGAGCAGCTAGAGGAGGTACAAATGCTTCCTCTATACCCTTCAGGCTTTCTTTTGTAAAGATCTGTGAATTTGGTCCCCGAAAAATATATATTCAAGACCTAACCACTGGTGCCTGTGAATCACTCGTACACAACCTTATTTGGAAACAGGGTCTTTGCAGATATAATCAAGTTGAGATGGAAGTCCTGCTGGATTTAGGGGGGTTTTCCTATGGCTGGCATCTTTACAAGAGAAAGGAGAATGAAATTTGGATACAGAGACATAGGCACACAGAGGGGAATGTCATGAGACACCAGGCAGAATTTGGAGTGATACAAATATAAGCTAAAGAACCCCAAGGGTCAGTCTCAGCGGCTCACGCCTGCAGTCCCAGCTACTCAGAAGGCTGAGACAGGCAGATCGCTTGAGCTCAGGAGTTTAAGACCAGCCTGGACATGGCAAAACCCTGTCTTTACAAAAAAATACAAAAAAAAAAAAAAAAAAGCCACGCGTGGTGGTGCATGCCTGTAATCCCAGCTACTTGGAGGTTGAAGCAGGAAGATTGCTTGTGCCCAAGGAGGAGGCTACAGTGAGCCGAGATCATGCCACTGCACTCCAGCCTGGGCAACAGAAAGAGACCCCATCTCAAACAAACAAACAAACAAACAAGAATACCAAGGATTGCCAGCAGCCAACAGAAGCTGGGAGGTTATGCTGGGACAGCCTCAGCACCCCCCAAAAGAATCTGCCAACACCTCGATTTCAGACTTCCATCCTCCTAAACTGTGAGAGAATACATTTCTATTGTTCTGAGCCACCCAGTTTATGGTAATTTTCTATGGCAGCCCTAGAAAACTGATTTTAAAAAACCCATGGGAGAAGATTTTCTCAGAACAAGGATCTAGAAAAGCTTTTCTGCGGCTTGCCATTATTTTACACACAATTTGAGTTTAGTAACTAGTCAGGTTTTCTTTCCTGCTTGGGCCACCACAAAGTTTTGCATAGATGTGGACCCAATTATAGGACATTAGGGAATAAATGTGTGGTGTTCATCTCTTTTCTCTTCCTCTGGTTTTAAAGTATCAGTATGTATTTCTGTGTTACTATATTCATTTATGTTCATATGCTGCCACAAACTCTTCTATTTTTTAGACTGAGAAGAGGGGGAAAAGGTAGTAACTGCATAAACCTGTTTTTCCCTTCCTTCCCCAGGGAAAAGAGCTGAAATGTGATTAGCCTAGATTATTAGCTCTGAGATAAGCCATACTACTTTTTCAACTGATATGACCTTCTCATTTCAGAGTTCAGAGTTCAACCTTTTCATTTCAGAATTGAGAAAATGGAAGCCTAAGGTCATGTGATCAGAAACTAGTACAGGTCACCATCTGTGTCCCTGGTTATTCAAATAACTTTTATCAACTGAGTGCCAGGTGCAGAGATAGAAAGACAGTGCTAGTTGGAATTGCATACAGTGTGACAGATAATGATGCCAACTGAAATGATTTATCTTGTTGACTATTAATAATAAACACTTATTCTTTAATAAAATCAAGCAACCACTCACCTATATTTTTATCAGCAGATTCCCAAAGCAAAAAACTTTTCAGTGATTCTACCTTTTGTTAATTACAAAGTTCAACATTTCTAGCAGAATACGTCTTTTTTTCTATAAAAAGAGGGCTAGGTTATTTGAATTGCCTTTAAAAACTGAAAAGCAGAAAAAGGTTGACAAGTGAGGACTCAATGGCCAGTTTTGGGATAAAGCCTGTTTTCAGAATAATATATTAAATGGGGTTGGGGGAGATCTAAGCCACACATTTCCTGAGGGAATTGGGGGCAACACCCAGTTGGCTAAGGTTGTTAGCTCTGTGGAGTGAGGGGGACAGAAGTGCAGCACAGGGGGACAGTTCCAAAAGTGTGCCTATAGCCCTTAACCACAGGTGCAACCCCAACAGCGTGAGAGTTAAGCAGAACTAAACATGCTCTTCTGCCTCATAACCACAAGAGACTAGAAAATGCTACCTTGGAGCTGAGCAAAACAGGAGAAAAAAAGAAAAGGAAAAAAATCCTTAGAAATATTGGCCACAGACCAGCTCTCACATGTATTTGCATTCTGAGCATACAGAGTCTGAGGGAGCCAGATAGCCTCAAGCATTATTTGGTTTGAGATGGTTCCCAGGCAGCAGTGTGTCTAAGCATCTGACAGCAGCACACACACAGCCTCCCAGGGGAAGGCATATTCATTCCGAGCCTCAGGAAATCCTCATGCGTAACTTTCCAAGAGCAGTGTCAAACATACATTAAAGAGACTCACACTCACATGAAAGCAAAAGCACTTGAGGGAGAATCAGCAGAAACAACAGGTAATAGAAAAAGGCCACATGGACTTCAGGGATCAGAATTTTCAGACTCAGATGATAAACCCACTCTGCTTACCAGGTTTAAATAAGTAAATGACAAACCTGAAAATATTTTCAGAAAAGAAGAAACTATAAAAATAACATATAATTATATTCTAAATTATAATTTCATAAATGATATAATTTCAAAGTTACATAAACACGACTTGAATGTGTATGGCGGGATGAATGGATCTGAACATCACCTGTCTCGAGGGTCCCCAAGGATCAAGGGTAGATAATGAAAAGGGAAGTGGAAGAAAGATTTTTTCAGATAGAATTTCTAGCCATGTAAGTTTCATCGTTTTGTTCCCTCCCCGAATCTAGTCCTTCTCCTGTAGTCTTTTTTGTTGTTGTTGTAGAGATGGGGTCTTACTATGTAGCCCAGACTGGAGTGCAGTGGTGGGATCTCAGCTCGCTGCAATCTCAGCCTCCTGGGTTCAAGCAATTTTCCTGCGTCAGCCTTTCTCATAGCTGGGACTACAGGCACAAGCCACCGTGTCCAGCTAATTTTTGTATTTTTAGTGGAGACAGGGTTTCACAATGTTGGCCAGGTCGGTCTTGAACTTCTGACCTCATGTGATCCGCCTGCCTTGGCCTCCCAAAGTGCTGGGATTACAGGTATGAGCCACCACTCCTGTTCCTTCTCCTGTAGTCTTTATCACTAAGAGTCATCCTTGCCTCTCTATGACCTCCCACATCCAGTTACTAATTCCTGCCGATTTCACTTTGTAAACGTTTCTCAGATAAGTTCCCTCTTCCTTATCCAGCTCTCATTGCCATGTTGGGGTCTCATTCAATTCACTACCTGGACTATTGCATTAGCCTCAGGACTGGTGTCCCACATAGCTCCCAAAATGATTTATAAGAAATATATATCTGGTAGTGTTATTTCCAAGCTGTCATCCAGTTCCACAAATACTTACTTAGTACCTTTTAGGTGCTAGACACCATTTTAGATATTAAAGATCCATTAGTGAGCAAGACAGATCAGGTTCCTACACTGAAGGAGCTTAAACTCTAGTAGGAATAAATAATTCAAAGCCATGCTTGAAAGCCTCTTCTAAGCCCTGACCTCCATGACTTTTATGATAGTTCCTGTATATACCCCTCCAACCATCAGAGCCCAGTGTTTCCTGCCTCATGCTTTATGCTCAAACAATATTGTTTTGTGGTTCAACTTAGGTATCATTTTCCCCCTGAAAACCTTCATGAGCTTTGCATTTGCCTCAGTGGCCCTTCTCTGTGCTCCCATAGCATCCTGTGTATAATTGTATCATAGCACTTCCCTCCCCCCGCCTTTTGTTGTTGTTGTTGTTATTGTTTTTTGTTTTGTTTTGTTTTTTGAGATAGAGTCTCACTCTGTCACCCAGGCTGGAGTGCAGTGACACGATCTCAGCTCACTGCAACCTCCGCCCCCCAAGTTCGAGCAGTGCTCCTGCTTTAGCCTCCCGAGTAGCTGGGATTACAAGCACGCACCACCATGCCCAGCTAATTTTTGTATTTTTAGTAGAGACGGGGTTTCGCCATGTTGGCCAGGCTGGTCTTGAACTCCTGACCTTATGTGATCCACCCGCCTCAGCCTCCCAAAGTGCTGGGAATACAGGCATGAGCCACTGCGCCCAGCCTGTTGTTATTTTTGAGACAGAATCTCACTCTGCCTCCCAGGCTGGAGTGCAGTGGCGCGGTCATGGCTCACTGCAGCCAAGAATTCTGGAGCTCAATTGATCCTCCCACCTCAGCCTCCCAAGGAGCTGGGACTACAGGTGCGTGCCACTACACCCAGCTAATTTTTTATATTTTTTGTAGAGATGGGGTCTTGCCATGTAGTCTCAAACTCTTGGGCTCAAGCTCTCCTCCTGGCTTGGCATCTCAAAGTGCTGGGGTTACAGGCATGAGCCACTGTGCCTGGCTAAACATATTTTATTAAAAATTAAATGTATATGTATTTGTCTCTTTCACAAGGCTGCAAGATCTTTGAGGAAAGAGACTTTGTCTTAATCATTTTTGTCCTTCCAAAGCTCCATGCAATGGAGGTAGAAATCAGGATTAGTAGATTAAAAAGAGTTGGCTGTGATATTGGTTTTGCACACATAAGCTGAGGGAGTAGGAGGCATAAGAAGGCTTCCCTAGGCGGGATGGTAGAAAGTCATGAGGAAGGCTGATTCAAAAAGAAAGAGCTTGCTCATGAGTGATTCTGGCACTTTCTCAACATTTGTTTGCTTATGACTATGAGGAGGGTGTGACTGTAAAAACAGGAGGCTGTTTGCTTTAAAGAGACAAAGCTCTGCAAATGACAAGAGTAAACTCCTTTATTGTCCCACGGACTCTTGTCATTTGCCTCCAGGTCTCTTGGTCCCTGTGAAAGTTATGGGGACAGGGGATGTAAATGCTTTCATATGGCCATAGAGAAATATGACACCCACAGAAGTTAAGGATGAGGTGCTCCTGTCCAAGTTTACATTTTTTCTTACCTTAAACTATTACTAAAACTATTTGGCTGTTAGGCTCTTTAGTAAGTAATTAAGAAACATTAGGTAATTCACTAGGAGCAGCAGAGACCCAATGGTAATTATACTCAATCCCTAAATGGAGAGGCATTTGCAATAAAATACATTATAATTTTAGTGAATGAAGGAAACAGGCAAAGTGTCTAACCACAATTGCTGGTTAGGCTGTTAACCAAACAAAATCCATTCTCCCTTAGCAGGGTGACAATGAATGCCAGAAATGAACTGAATCAAACAAGCATCAGCAACACAACTAAAGGCCAGGTGCTCTGACTCATGCTTGTAATCCCAGCACTTTGGGAGGCTGAAGTGGGGGTGAATCACTGGAGGTCAAGAGTTCAAGACCAGCCCGACCAACATCGTGAAACCTCGTCTCTACTAAAAATACAAAAATTAGCCGGGCGTGGTGGTGCACGCCTGTGATCCCAGCTACTCAGGAGGCTGAGGCAGGAAAATCGTTTGAACCCTGGAAGGCAGAGGATGCAATGAGCTGAGATCGCGCCACTGCACTCCAACCTGGACGACTGAGTGAGACTCTGTTTCAATAAACAAACAAACAAACAAACAACAAACAAAAGAAGGACCAAAGTGGCTCAGCAGTCTGGAGAACACTATGGGATAGACATGTGGTTACTTGGCTTGGGAGTGTTAGGGAAGAGAAATCCCTTACCTTCCTATCTTAGGTTCAAGGTTCAGGGCTTAGACTCCTATAACAAAAGAAACATGAGAAAAGAAACCAAAAAAAGCATACAAATTGAATATAAGTTGTACGTGACACGGGAGCCTTCGTAAGGAGATGAAGCCCTGAAGAAGTGGGTAAACCCATGTATTTTCCCTCATAGATGGCCGTGCAAAACTATGATTGGACAAAGCCGTGTGATCTAATGGCAGTAAACTGGAGAGAACGTAGCCAGGCCTGTTTGTTCAGGTTCTTCTCTGGGTCCCTGTGTCGTCAGAGATTAGGATGTTCCTCTCCTCTGGGTATACATCGGGAGGGCACCTCTGGAATGAAGGCCTTATGACCTGCTTTAGAGCAACATCGGAAAAATCCTTCCTAAGTTTATGACCTGCTTCAGGGAAGAAGGGTAGGGGGAAGGTGAGAGCCACCTTCTTCTTTTACCATTTTCTCAAGTTCTTTCAGCCTAAAACATTTTGGGCTAGTGTGTTCTGAACCCCATTAGCAGCCACTGAGCCCTGTGAAGGAAGCAGAAGCCCAATCCTGGCAAGCCAATGTAACAGCCAAAAAGCAGAAAGGGACAGCAGTGACCCTGGACTTCATGCTGAGCACCTGGCCTTGGGTTCCTTCAATTCTCCTGAGCCTCAGAACATGATGAAATCCACGGAGAAGAGCAGTCCCAGGCTAAACTATTAAGGGGCTGCAGAGGCTGGAAAGAGAGAAGTTGGCAGGCTTAATATTCCACTATCTTCCATGAGTGATGTAGAGATTTAGTCTAGGAAACGAACATATACATTTTCTCACTAAAAACGCCAAAACTTGGTCGGGCACAGTGGCTCACGCCTGTAATTCCACACTGTGGGAGGCCGAGGCAGGCCGATCACTTGAGGTCAGGAGTTCAAGGCCAGGCTAGGCAACATGGTGAAACCCTATCTCCACCAAAAAATACAAAAATTAGCCGGGCGTGGTGGCGTGTGCCTGTAGTCCCAGCTACTTGGGAAGCTGGGGCAGGAGAATCGCTTGAACCCGGGAGGTGGAAGTTGCAGCTAGCCGAGATTGAGCCACTGCACTCCAGCCTGGGTGAGAAAGCAAGACTCCGTCTCAAAAAAAAACAAAAAACAAAAAACAAAAAAAACACCAAAACTCTATCATTCTGGGATGACAGACTCTGAGATGACTGTTTCTTCCTCAGTACATTTATCCTGCTTATTAGTGACAAAGAACCTTTGTAATCGCAAATGAAGGCCAATCACGATGGCTCATGCCTGTAATCCCAGTGCCTTGGGAGGCTGAGGCAGGAGGATGGCTTGAGCCTAGGAGTTCGAGGCTGCAGTAAGGTATGTTTGCACCACTGTACTCCAGCCTGAGTGACAGAGTAAGAACCTCTTAAAACAAACAAACAAACAAAGAAAAAAACACCTTTTGGCGTAGCTAAAACAGATATGTCTATAATCCTCTCTATCAAGAATATAAAGAGAATCTTATCTCTAGAGTCAGTCTCACACTCCTTGATTTTATGAGATTTTTATTCGTTTTGAGTCTCACACTCCTTGATTTTGTGAGATTTTTATTCATTTTGAGTGTGCTTTGCTTTTCAGGCTCACATTATCCAAATGCACTCCAGACCTCAGATTGCCCCGTTCCAGTTTTATGTCCTGGGACTTTGCTGTCATTGATGTGGGGAAAGAAAGTTCAGGAAAATTTTCTTATAATGTTAAAAGTGCTTTGAAATTGAGGGCATAGTCCCAAAACACATCTTGCTTTCTGGCCAAACCCATTCCGTGGTGACGTTTCCCCCACTTCACTCACAGCCAGGCTGGGTGATGACAGCCAGGGGAAGTGGGCGGGACAGGGGCAGACAGAAAGGAGGCGGGAGGGGAAGAAGAGAATAGTGGGCTTTGTTCTCTCCTCTCACCTCTCCAAGCCAGAGGAGCTGCAAATAAAGATCGTATCTTTTAACCCTAGCAAACCTGGATCCGCCCAGCTCAAAACAAGGCACCAACTCAATACACTCTTTTTTTGAGACAGAGTCTCACTTTGTGGTCCAAGTTGGAGTGCAGTGCCATGATCTCGGCTCACTGCAACCTCTGACTCCAAGGTTCAAGTGATTCTCCTGCCTCAGCCTCCCGAGTAGCTGAAATTAGAGGCACCCACCACCACGCATGGCTAATTTTTGTATTTTTAGTAGAGAAGGGGTTTCACTATGTTGGCCGGGCTGATCTTGAACTTCTGACCTCAAGTGATCCACCTGCCTTGGCCCCCCAAAGAGCTGGTTGGTCACTTAGAGGTCACTTTTGTCGCTGTCTTGGTTTTGGGGGGGTTTTGGCAGGCGTCTTTCCCACATCCTTTTATCAGCAAGGTCTTTGTGACCCGTACCTTGTGCCAACCTCCTGTCTCCTCCTGTGACTTAGAATGCCTCGCCTCCTGGAAATGCAGCCCACTAGGTCTCAGCCTTGGTTTACCCAGGCCCTGTTCAAGGTGGGGTTGCTCTAGTTCAAATGCCTCTGACATTCCTATATCTGAGCCAACCTGTAGGACAACCTCTGTCATTATTTTCCTCTAACTTATATTTTTCCCAGTTTTCCTACCTCTTTCTCATTGTGCTCATGTTTCATTAATAAACAAAGACTGAAAAATGACATATATGTGTTTCTAGGACAAAGATTTTTTTTTCTTACTCGTGATAAAAAAATTCTCTAGCACAATAAATGTGTCTAAAATCTATTTAAAACTTAAGACACATAAAAAATAGCTAGTAAAATCCATAAAACCAAAGGCAATGCTTTTTCTTTCAGCAGATTATGGTGGTTTTTTTGGGGGTTTTTTTTTGGGCATATGTTTTCCTGAAGGGGTAATCTTTGGTGCCTAGAGAAACATAGGGCCTATTTATTGATCATTGTCTAAAATTGACTTTTTGGGTCAATTGTATTTTCTTAAGCATCTTGATATTGTTATTTCACATTATAATCAAAATGCTACATTCAGCCAGCACTTCAGAACAATTAGTAGGCTATAAACTATTTGGTCATCATAGAGCCAATGCATTAATTGTCTGTAATTAACCTCATTCATAAGAAGGGAATACGAACAAAGTATAATTTAGCTACAACTTGTATCGGTTCAAATTAGGTTCAGCTTGATATAACACTTGGTTGCTTTCTCTTGCAAAGAGATTTTGTAAGTAGGCAGTTTGGGGTGAGTGTGGCAACTTACCCCAAATTAATTAAGGACTCAATCTCCTTCTGGCTGTCAGCTCTACAGTCTCTAGCGTGTGGTCCTTATACTCATGGTCCTTATACTCATTGTCCAAGGTGTCTGGTGCTCCACTAATCTCTCCCATGGTTCGGGCTGGCAGCAAAAGAGAAAGAATAAACACAGAACAGTTTCAGAGCCTTGCTCTATCGACCAGGCCGGAGTGCAGTAGCACAATCTTGGCTCATTGCAGCCCCTGTCTTCTGGGTTAGAGCAATTCTCCTGCCTCCGCCTCCTGAGTAGCTGGAATTACAAGTGCCCGCCACCGTGCCCAGCTAATTTTTGTAGTTTTAGTGGAGACGGGGTTTCACCATGTTGCCCAGGATGGTCTCGAGCTCCTGACCTCAGGAGATGCGCCTACCTCGGCCTCCTGAAGTGCTGGGATTGTGGGCATGAGCAGCCACCACACCCTGCCAGAACACTTTCTTTATAAGACTGCTCAGAAGACTGTGCAGTATTTTGACTCACATCTCTATGACAAGTACTTACATACCTCACTGAGTCAACTTCAAATGATTCTAGGAAATGTCATCTTTCGACTGGACTGCAATGCACCCACCAAAAACTGGAGATATGTTACTACAGAAAAGAGAGAGTCTAAATAGGGAAAAGTAATTCATATTTCTTGCCACTGTGTTAACATAAATAATATCACAATGACTGAAAGATGCTACAGCTCTTTTGTAACACTGAATTCTGTTAAAAGATAAAGCAGATAAAAATCTGATTTAAAAATATAAACCCTTTACAATCCATATGGTATATCTTCAGAATTTCAAAAATGTAGTTTGATAGAACAAATAAGACTCAGTTAGTGTTTGACAGATCAGTAGGGTGACTATCATTTACAATAACCTATCGTATATTTTTAAATAGCTAGAAGAGAATAATTCAGATGTCTCCCCTATGAAGAAATCACAACTATTTAAGGTGATAGAGATCCCAATTATACTGATTTGGTCTTTACAAACTATATGAATGTATTAAATTATGACACATCTCTGAAAATATGTACATCTATTATGTATTAATAAAAAATCTTAAAATAATAGCTAGAAATAAATAAACAATCCATTGTATCACCAGTGGTTGGGCTGCATTTTAAGAGTATTTGCATGGAGGGATGAAGACTATTTCGGGAGCAACCATTGTTCCTCATCTGAGCTATTACACTTACTGAGATCAAGATGGTTCATGCCAGAACTGTGCCTGACTGCGAAATTCTGTGCTAAAGAACAGCAAGAAGCAGGAATTAGTGTCAGAGGCCTCCGAACCAGAGGGACTCTATCTTGAATAGGGGCTGGGTAAAATGAGGCTGAGACCCGCTGGGCTGCATTCCCAGGAGGTTAGGAATTCTTCGTCTCAGGATGAGATAGGAGGTCAGCTACACGACACAGGTCAGAAAGGCACTGCTGACAAAACAAGATACAGTAAAGAAGCTGGCCAAAATCCGCTAAAACCAATCGAAGATGGTGACAAAAGTGACCTCTGGTTGTCCTCACCGCTGATTATACACTAATAAAAAATGCATTTGAAAGCTAAAAGACACTCCACCAGCACCACGGCAGTTTACAAATGCCATAGCAACATCCGGAAATAACCCTATATGATCTAAAAGGGGAGGGACCTTAGTTCCGGGAAATCCTCACTCCTTTTCTGGAAAACTTCTGAATAATCTACCCTTTGTTTAGCATGTGATCAAGAAATAACTACAACATTAGCCAACCAGCAGCCCCGAGAGCTTTACTTCTCTAATAAACTTGCTTTCACTGTATTCTGTGGGCTCACTCTGAATTCTTTTTTGCTCAAGATCCAAGAACCCTTTCTTGGGGTCTGGATCGGGACCCCTTTCTGGTAAAAGCCTCCTGTCTCCAAAAGTATTTCCATTTGTGCTGAGGAATAAGTTAAATAAATTCTTCAGCTTTTAATATATTCACAATACAAGAACTCTCAATATAATGATAAAAGGAAATTCACAAGACAGTATGTGATTTTTTTCTCGACCAATCAAATATTACAAACAGTAAGTGTTATAAGTGATTGCATGTGGTTCCAGTGACGAGGAGGTAATGGCTACGCTGTAACTAAAGGAAGAAAAAGTGTGAGAAAGAATAAGTAAGAAAATCTAGATTGCAGATTGAGGAGTTAACGTTCATCAAACGCTGCTATGCAGCAGGCACTTTACTAGGTGCTTGGCATAATATATGAGAGAAAGATCATCTCGTTTTCAGAGGAGGACGCTGAAGCTCACGTAAGTGATGTCCCACTGTAGTAGAGGAAGCAGAACTTGTCTTCAATAGTGTTCCAAAATCTATGCTCTTCCCTCTACAGAATTCTACATGGGGAGTTGCATAAACACGTTGTAATCCAAGCCTCACCAGCTGGGAGGTACTGGATGAGGTAACATTTATATGCAGATTTCACTAGTTCAATGAACCTATCACTCACTCATTGAAGAATTCTAATTTATTTATTTATTTTTGAGATGCAGTCTCACTGTCGCCCAGGTTGGAGTGCAGTGGTGCAATCTCAGCTCACCGCAACCTCTGCCTCCTGGGTTCAAGCAATTCTCCTGCCTCAGCCTCCCAAGTAGCTGGGATTAGTAGGTGCTCACCACTGCACTGGGCTAATTTTTTTTTTTTTTTTTTCAGTAGAAACGGGGTTTTACCATGTTGTCCAGGCTGGTCTTGAACTCCTCACCTCAGGTAATCCGCCTGCCAGTGCTGCTTCCCTACACTGGTCTCTACCACCTGAAAACACGGGGCCGCCACTACCCTTGACCGTTCCCTGTGGGCTTCAGCGCGCAGTCTGTCTGCCATACTTCTTTCAATCCCGACAGTGCAGCAGTTTCTCTTAAGATGACTGCTTCTCCCTTTCTATATTATGTCAGCTGGTTTGGGGCCACAAGGCGGGCAGTGATTCCATGGCATAGCCAAGTTGATTGGTACCTCGGTTGATTGAGTGCTGTGTGTGCTTCATTCATCCAAATATTTATCAGGGGCCTCTGTGTGAGGAGGAGGTGAACAAGACCTATGAACCTTGTTTTTATACACAGACGGTTAGCTATTATTTTAATGAGAGGAGGCAGACAATGAGCATAATAATTGCTAATTGTGGTAAATGCTATTAGGAAAATGAACAGAAGGCTGCGATGGGAAATAATGGCAGGCAACAGGGAAGAGGTGGTAGGGACTGTTTGCATGGAAAGCATTAGAACATCAAATAAGATAGCAATTTCTTTTTGCAAGCACAGCTTTGTTGGTTGGTTTAAACTCCCCAGGGCAGTCACTCATACCAGGAGAGCTGAGCAGATTATAAAATAAAGCAGCAGCTCTGAGGCCTTATCCGGCACCATTATTTTCCTCCAACGCCCATGCACGGTTGCAGAATCCGCCTCATCCTACCAACCTCCTTCATCTCTGCAGATCAGTGGTTCTGAAACCTGACTGAGGTGGGGCGCAGTGGCTCATGCCTGTAATCCCAGCACGTTGGGAGGCTGAGGCCAGTGGATCATTTGAGGCCAGGAGTTCATAACCAGCCTGGCCAACATGGCAAAAATCTTCCATCTCTGCTAAAATTAAAAAAAAAAAAAAAAAAAAAAAAAAAATTTTAGCCAGGCCTAGTGGTGCGCGCCAGCAGTCCCAGCTACTCAGAAGGCTGAGGCACAAGAATCGCTTGAACTTGGAAGGAGGAGATTGCAGTGAGGTGAGAACACGCCACTGCACTCCAGCCTGGGAAACAGAGTGAGACTGTTAAAAAAAAGAAAGAAAAAAAGAAAAAAGAAATCTGACTGAGTAATCAGAATCCCTGGGAGATGTTTTAAAAATTTAGTTGCCTTGGCCCTGCCTCTAGAGATTAGAGTTAGTGGATTTTGGAGGGGTCTTAGGCATGAAACTGTTTGGAGGGTTCCCAGGCGATTCTAATATGTAGATTGAGTTATAAATCACTGCTGGATAGCAGTGATTGTCACACTGGAGCATGCATCAGAATTTTCTAGCGGATTTGCTATTGTTCTGCTTGCTGGTTTCCCTAATCTTGCCTTAAGGAAATGGCCTGGTTGCCTCGCTAAGCCCACTGCGCTAAGCCCACTGCGCTAAGCCCACTGCAGGCTCCTGATTTTGTTATCTGTGGTTTCCATACTTAGGGCAGGGCTTCTTCATCTTTAATGGGCATAAGAATAGCCTGGGAATCTTGTAAAATGCAGATTCTGGGTGGTCGCCAGAGGCTGTGGGAGTAAGAAATGGGGGTTATTTCATGAGTATGGAGTTTCAGTTCTGCAAGAGGAAAAGATTTCTGGAGATAGGTTACACAATGATGTGAATGCACTTAACACTCCTGAACTGTCCACTTAAAGATGGTAAATTGTACGTTCTGTATATTACATTGTACTAGGATGTTTTAAAAATGCAGATTCAGTAGGTTTGGGACTGGGCCTGAGATTCTGAAGTTCTTGTCAGTGCCCAGTGATGCCCTTGCTGTTGTCCCAGGGCCCACCCTTGAAGGAGTGAGGGCATAAGGTGCACCAGGACTACCTGGGGGAACTCGGTTGAATGAAGACTCTCCATCCCTGTCTCAGAGATTTGATTCAACAAGTCTGAGCTCTCGGGAGGAGGTGCTCTGAATTCACGTTGAGAAACGATCTTCTCTGGGCTTTGCTTCCAAGGTCAGACAGGGAGATAGATCATTTACAGATGGGAATTGATTCTGATATTTACTTTCTTTTTCAACACTCAGAGTTTCTCTGTGTTTACTGCTCTATGGAGTCAGTGGCCCACCCTCGTTCAGCGAGCTAGAAATGGAAAAAATTCTCCACTGGAAAAGGAAGTAGGTGTCAGAATCGAATCACCCAGTGCTCATTTTCGCAGGCTGTGGGTTTCGAGTTACCCTGGAGCTCCTGGAATACCATATCCCGCAGCAGATCACCATGTGCCACACCTCACCAGGTATCCCCTAGGCCCCCTGTGCTGTTACCAACCCACCCCCAACACCATCTCCAGTTCATAACAAGACCCAATAACCAACCAATCCAAACCTACTCCTGGCAAGTCTCAGAGCCCCAGAGTCACTCAAAGACACATAAAGTACTCTTTATAGGCACCTGCTACATGACCAGACCTCAGCCCTCTCATCTCATTTGCCAACAACTGTGAGGCATGTATTGTTATCACCATTTTATGGGCGAGAAAACAGGGGCTCTGCTAAGATGGGTAACGTTTCTCAAGTCATAGAGCCCATGGGTGACAGAGCCAGGATTTGCAAGTAGCTTTTTCTGGCAAGAATGCCCAGGCTCTTTACACCGTGGAGACCTGTTTCCACGGGCCAGGAATCTGGGCCAACAGTGGATTGCAGCCCAGGAGCACTGATTAGCATTTGAGCTGTGGTCTGGATGCCAGGAAAGGGTCCTCCATTCAAAGTCACATCTCTGGTGCCCACTGTCCCCAGCGAGGAGCTCTTGTAGGAGGATCTCTCCGTGGAATAATTTGCATCAAGGGATAAACAAGGCTTAGCTTCCTAACAAGTTTTTAAAAGAGACACTTGAGCCCGTGGTTGCTAGAACGTGAGGGAAATCCATGGGCCTGTGTGTGGGGGACGGGGTGTTCAGGGGTGTTCAGGGACTCTCCTCTTACATAACATCTTAGAAACTGAAAGGGACCCTTTTTTGGTTCTCCTTTTCTTTGTTTTGGGAGAGGTTTCCATAAAGCAAATTGAAGTGTAAACATGGTTTCATATAAATTCCCACATGTCAGTTTACAAATTTCTTTTTCATTTAACACCTTCCCTCACCTTGTTCTAAGTAGGAATTGAAGATGAGATGGTTAGAACACAGATCTATGTATTTATACAACGTTTACTGGGCACCTTTTTACCAGATTCTGAGCTCAAGCTTCAAAGCTTGAAATATAAAAATCAAAATAAAATGTTTGGCTCCAAAAAACTCAGACCCTTGTGGATATATACAGTTGACCCTTGATCAACACAGGTTTGAACGTGAGCCAAAATCTACTTATATGTGGATTTTTTTTCCAATAAAATTTACACTGAGGGTTGGGCATGGTGGCTCATGCCTATAATTCCAGCACTTTGGGAGGCCGAGGCGGGCGGATCACTTGAGGTCAGGAGTTTGAGACCAGACTGGCCAACATGGTGAAACCCCATCTCTACTAAAAATACAAAAAGTAGCCGGGCATAGTGGCATGCGCCTGTCATCCCAGCTACTTGGGAGGCAGAGGCTCGAGAATCACCTGAACCCGGGGAAATGGAGGTTGCAGTGGGCTGAGATTGCACCACTGCACTCCAGCCTGGGTGACAGAGGGAGACTCTGTCTCAAAAAAATAAAAATAAAAAAATAAAAATGTACACTGAGTGTGCCTGCCTCTCCTGCTGCCTCTTCCTTCCACCTCTTCCACTTCTTCTGCCGCTGCTACCCACCCACCCCAGTGCAAGACCAACCCCTCCTCTTCCTCGGCCTATTCAACATGAAGACAACATGGATGAAGACCTTTATGATGATCTTCTTCCACTTAATGAATAGTAAATACATTTTCTCTTCCTTATGATTTTCTTAATAACATTTTCTTTTCTCTAGCTAGCTTACTTTATTGTAAAAATATAGTATGTAATACATGTAACAAACAAAATACGGAGTTGATCAACTGTGGATGCCATCAGTAAGGCTTCTGGCCAATTGGACGCAATTGCTAGTTACATTTTGGAGGAGTTAAGTTATATGCAGATTTTTGACTGTGCAGGGGCTCGACATCCCTAACCCTTGAGTTTTTCAAGGGTCAGCTGGAAATGTCCTGGGTGCTGAGGTAACTTGCAAGAGGAAACAATAAAATATCAGGAGGAGACATTTTAGCTGAGATTTGAAGTGTTACTGGAAATGGGTCCCCATAAAGACCCCAAGAGAAGGTTCTTGGATCTCACACAAGAAAGAATTCAGGGCAAGTCTACAGAGTAAAGTGAAAGCAAGTTTATTAAAAAAGGAAAGGAGTAAAGAATGGCTCCTCCATGGGCAGAGCAGCAGCTTGAGCTACTCAACCAAGGACACTGATTGGTAATTACTTCTTGATTATATGCTAAACAAGGAGTGGATCATTCACGAGTTTTCTGGCAAAGAGGTGGGCAATTCCCGGAACTGAGGGTTCCCCCACTTTTTAGACAAGGGTAACTTCCTGACATTGCCATGGCATTTGTAAACTGTCCGTGCACTGGTGGTAGTGTCTTGTCGCACCCTGATTCACTATAATTACTGCATAATGAGCAGTGAGGACAACCAGACGTCAGTTTGTTTGCCATCTTGGTTGTGGCGGATTTTGGCTGGCTTCTTTACCACGTGCTGTTTTATCAGCAAGGCCTTTGTGACCTGTATATTGTGCCCGCCGCCCATCTCATGGTATGATCCAGAATGTCCAACCTCCCGGGAATGCAGCCCAGTAGGTCTCAAGCCTTATTTTACTCAGCCCCTGTTCGAAGAGGCGCAGCTCTGGTTGGAATGCCTCTGACCAAAGGATGGAAAATCTAGGCCAGCAGGCAGGGGCAAGAACCTTCTGGGAGGAAGGTCAGGCAAGGGCACTTGAAAGCCCATGGCAAACGGTTTTCCATGGAACTAGGGGCTGCGTGAAGAGGCAGCAGGGTGTAGAACCAGACCAGCAGGCAGTGTCAGATTGAACCCCTAGCAAGGTTTCAGTAAAAAATTAAAGTATCGAGGTCAGGAGATCGAGACCATCCTGGCTAACACGGTGAAACTCCGTCTCCACTAAAAAAAAAAATACAAAAAATTAGCCGGGCGTGGTGGCGGGCGCCTGTCGTCCCAGCTACCTGGAGGCTGAGGCAGGAGAAGGGCGTGAACCCGGGAGGCGGAGCTTGCAGTGAGCCGAGATGTGCCACTGCACTCCAGCCTGGGCGACAGCGCAAGACTCCGTCTCAAAAAAAAAAAAAAAAAAAGTATCATCATACAGAGGTATTAGCAGAGGTGAGCAGACTGGGTGAGACTAAGGCCCTTCAGATGGCCAGGCAACACTCCAGGTCCGGGACGGTGAGGACCCGAAAGGGAAGAGAGCCTGCTGGAGTCACACAAGACCCTGGGGTTTGCTTTCACTTAGCCCTCATAATACACCTCGTAGAAGCCGATCCTCCAGTGTGGGATCTGAGGCTCAACAGCAATGCCAAAGCAACACCAAAGGAATATGTCAACAAGGAACTGCCAGAATTTGAGTCTAAAGAATAATGATGCCTTAACGACAAGTGGAAAGACTACAGTTTAGGTTTTAAAAGTATTAATGCACCTGAAGTGATATTGGAGTAAGTTAAAGGTTTCGGTGTTTTTTTGTTTGTTTGTTTTTAACCCCCTCTCTAAATCGCTTTGCTGGCTATTTCTGAAAGTGCTAATAATGACACTAAGGGGTGTTAACTCAGCACATAATACATGCTGCATGTTTGCCAAGTGCCGTGCTCACCCCTTTTTGGGCAGGAACTCCCAGCCGGCTCCTTTCAGCTTCCTTTCAACTCTGCCAAAGATTCTGTCTCAGCAGCTTTGGATGGAGTTTTCGGGCTTCCTGGCAGCGTCCGTGGGACCATGAGGTCAGGGTGGCCTGATTCCTGTTTGCCCAAACACAAGAGAGCACTGTCTTTTTTTCAACCTGTTTTTTAACTGTTGCTGTAGACAGTAGGAATTTACTTCCACCCACCCTTCCCCGCCGGCCACCCACACACGCAGCGCAGCAACAATCACATGACATTCGCAAAAGAGTCTTCAAGTCATTTGGCCTTCAGAAGATTACTTGTGTCATGGAGAAAGGCCTTTGCTCCAGATGAAATCATAGAGTGCTGGAACTGGACTAGACCTTAGATTCCACTTTGTACTTGAGCGAACTCAGGCCGAAATGGGTTAAGTAAGTTGGATCTGGTCAGCCAGTTAGTTAGTGGCAAAGCAGCACTCATGAATCCAATGGAACTTTCAGCCAAGGCTTTCCGGTTATACCTCCTCTTAACTTGCCATCAAGCCATTTAAAAGAGAAGTGACTGGAGAAAGAAAATAAGGACAATAGAGCTAATAACTGAATCAATCATCCTGATCCCTTGATAAGTCGTACAGGTCAAATTCTTCCGAAATGTTTCATAGGGAAAGTTTCTCCTGAATCATACTAGTTTGGTCAGATATTTCTTCTTTGATTCCGCAATCATCTCTAAAGAAATGCCCAGAGAGAAGCAAAATTTCAATCCAAAAAGGCAGAAGCCTCTTGCCAATCTGAGCATTTAAGGCCACAAAAATTGTGTCAGATAATAGATGCTAAGAGCACTTATATTCCAGAAGTCTGGGAATCTGCATATACTTGAAAAAACTTTTTAACTGGGGTTTTGCCCTGTTACCCAGGCTAGAACGCAGTGGCAGGATCATAGCTCACTGCAGCCTCGACTTACCAGGCTCAAGTGACCCTCCTGCCTCAGTGTCCCAAGCAGCTGGGATTACAGGTATGTGCCACCACGCCCAGTTAATTTTCTTTTCTTTTCTTTTCTTTTTTTTCAGAGATAGAGTGTTATGTTGCCCAGGCTGGTCTTGAATTCCTGGTCTCAAGTGATCCTCCGACCTTAGCCTCCCAAAGTGCTGGGATTACAGATGTGAGCCACCACGCCTGGCCTGCATATACTTTTAAAATATTAATCTTTCTGGCTGGGTGCAGTGGCTCATGCCTATAATCCCAGCACTGTGGGAGGCCAAGGTGGACGGATGGCCTGAGGTCAGGAGTTCGAGACCAGCTTGACCAACACGGAAAAAACCTGTCTCTACTAAAAATACAAAAAATTAGCTGGGCGTCGTGGTGCATGCCTGTAATCCCAGTGACCAGGGAGGCTGAGGCAGGAGAATGGCTTGAGCCTGGGAGGCGGAGGTTGCGGTGAGCCAAGATCATGCCATTTGCACTCCAGCCTGGGCAACAAGAGCAAAACTCTATCTCAAAAAAAAAAAAAGCTCTTTCCAGAAAACTGGAACCACGTCATAGAGAATACATTTTTGTATTTTATATATCTGCTGCACAAAATTCATCTCCTCGATTTTAATCTCAAATCCATGTGGCTAACTGTCCTTTACTAAAATGACTTTGCTCTGAATCAAAACCAACTGATGCCAAGGAGCTGGAAGCCTCACATGGGAAGGAATTAATCCTTTAAAAACCAGGTCTCCTGTAAACAGAGGAAGCTAAAACTGTAAAAGAAGGCTACTGAGTTAAGTCTTTGCATTTCATACGGTTATTCTGCCACATTCCAAAAAAAGGATTTCACGCCATCAGGAGACATGTTCCATAATCAAAGAAACTATTCGCCTTTTGAAAATTATGATGATATGGTTTTAGATATACCGGCTTGCTAACACCACCAGAATTAGTTTTAGTTTCTTAATTTGTCTGAATTATGGTACAGCATAATGAGCTAGTTTTTTGTTTGTACTAAGATGTATATCATCTAAGAAAGAATGTCTCAACTACCATTCGAACTCATTTATTCCACTTCCAGGAATTCCTTCTAAAGAAATATTTCAAAAGAGAAAAAAATGCAAACCATGCAGAGATGTTTATAATCAACTTTATGTATGATAGCAAAAAGAAAGAATGGGTAACAAGTAGACTATGGTTAAATAAACTATGACAGCAATTCAGAATAATATGCAACTGTTACAAGTAATACATAGAAAAACATAACAGAAGCAATTACATGTAACTATTATGTCTCATAATTGTATGCTTTAGAGTTTACGAATTGTTTTTGTATTACCTTACTTCACTTGTTTTTCACAACAGCCCTGTGAAATAAAAGCAATTATCTCCATTTGCTGATAAGAAAATAGATGAGTGGAGGTGAAGTGGTTTGTCTGGGGTCACTCATGAAATATTCAACACGTGGACCACAACGATCTAAAACCATAGGTACATAGATCAAGATTGGAAATAACATAACAATTTGCAACTAGTTACTCCATTAAAGCAGTGTTTTTCTCCATGATTACATGTGTATGTGTTTTTTGTAAAACTTCTTTAAATACTGAATAGGTCTAAGATGATTTATCCTAATCATTGAAGTTCTTCAGCTTTCTTATGAAACATCAAAATCTTGAGATTACCTATGATATAAGTTCTCCTTGCTTTTGCAGATACACACAAATCATATTATTTCAGGGCCTGTGTTCCCATGAAGGAAGGAAGATTCTCAGGGTGGCCAAACGGCAAGTGGCTTTTACATCTGGGCTGCCCACTGTCTCCCCAATTCCAACACTGCTATGGCCACAAAGGAGCCCTCCTCATTCAGTCTTGCTGGAGGCATTCACTTGTATACCCACTCAAGAGATCCTCTCTGAAAATTAAGGCCTTGGAGTCCTTCGCAGCTGGATGTTTCCAGAGATGCTTTCAGGACAAGTGTCCTGCAGTAACCAGAATGATTTGATGGGTATATGTGATAAAGCTCTCAGCGTGTGCTCCTGTTGAATTGTGACAAATCTACCCTCACCGATATGTTATCCCTCTGTGATATGGTTTGGTTGCATTCCCACCCAAATTTTATCTTGAATTGTAGCTCCCATAATCCCCATGTGTTGTGGGAGGAACCCAGTGGGAGGTAACTCAATCATGGGGATGGGTTTTTCTCACGCTGTTCTCGTGATAGTGAATAAGTCTCACGAGATCCGATGGTTTTATACAGGGCGATTCCCCTGCACCGCACACGCTATCTTGCCTGCCGCCGTGTTAGACATGCCTTTGCTCTTCCTTTGCCTTCTGCCATGATTGTGAGGCTCCCAGTCATGTGGAACTGTGAGTCCATTAAACCTGTTTTTCTTTATAAATTACCCAGTCTCCCGTATGTCTTTATTAGCAGTGTGAGAATGAACGAATACACTGTTTCTCCTTTTTCTCTTTGAGCCTCGTTTTTTGTTTGTTTGTTTGTTTGTTTTTGAGATGGAGTCTCGCTCTGTCTGTCACCCAGGCTGGAGTGCAGTGGTGTGATCTCAGCTCACTGCAACCTCTGCCTTCTGGGTTCAAGCAATTCTCCTGCCTCAGCCTCCCCAGTAACTGGGATTATAGGTACATGCCACCACACCTGGCTAATTATTTTTGCATTTTTAGTAGAGACGGGGTTTACCATGTTGGCCAGGCTGGTCTCCAACTCCTGACCTCAGGTGACCCACTCACCTTGGCCTCCCAAAGTGCTGAGATTACAGGCATGAGCCACCATGCCAGGCCCTCAATGTCTTTTCTAGGACACAAGCATCCCCCATGGGGAACACTCATTCTAATTCAAACACCTCTAAAGCTGGAACCACCAGAGCAGAAGGCAGTGCTCTGTTCCTTCTTGTCTACACAGAAACTGATGTTCACGCTTATCCAGATCATACCTTCTCCATGGCAGCATGAACAATTTCTGCTTGAAAATGATCTTTAGGCCAGGAGCAGAGGCTCACGCCTGTAATCCCAGCACTTTGGGAGGCCGAGGGGGCAGATCACCTGAGTTGGGAGTTCAAGACCAGCCTGACCAACACGGGGAAACCCCGTCTCTACTAAAAATACAAAAAAAATTAGCCAGGCATAGTGGCCCATGCTTGTAATCTCAGCTTCTCAGGAGGCTGAGGCAGGAGAATCGCTTGAACCCAGGAGGCGGAGGTTGCAGTCAGTGGAAATTGCGCCATTGCACTCCAGCCTGGGCAACAAGAGTGAAACTCCGTCTCAAAAAAAAAGAAAGAAGGAAGAAGGAAAGAAGGAAAGAAGGAAAGAAAGAAAGAAGGAAGGAAGGAAGGAGGAAGGAAGGAAGGAAGGAAGGAAGGAAGGAAGGAAGGAAGGAAGGAGGAAGGAAGGAAGGAAAGAAAGGAAGGAAGGAAGGAAGGAAAGAAAGAAAGAAAGAAAGAAAGAAAGAAAAAGAAAGAAAGAAAGAAAGAGAAAGGAAGGAAGGAAGGAAGGAAAGAAAGAAAGAAAGAAAGAAAGAAAGAAAGAAAGAAAAAGAAAGAGAAAGAAAATGATCTTTAAAGGATTACTGCCTAGCTACAACTTGATTGTAAACACAAATATAAACAGAGGAACTGAAACTTGGAAGCAATATTCACTTAGAAGTGGGCATCAGGTCGGGCGCGGTGGCTCAAGCTTGTAATCTCAGCACTTTGGGAGGCCGAGGCGGGTGGATCACGAGGTCAGGAGATCGAGACCCTCCTGGCTAACACGGTGAAACCCCGTCTCTACTAAAAATACAAAAACTAGCCGGGCGAGGTGGCGGCGCCTGTAGTCCCAGCTACTCGGGAGGCTGAGGCGGGAGAATGGCGGGAACCCGGGAGGCGGAGCTTGCAGTGAGCCGAGATTGCGCCACTCACTCCAGCCTGGGCGACAGAGCGAGACTCCGTCTCAAAAAAAAAAAAAAAAGAAGTGGGCATCCAGGGGACACTGTGTGTGTGTGTGTGTGTGTGTGTGGTGTGTGTGTGTGTCTTTTAAAATTCTCAGGTCTTACGGACTGAGAATCTATCAAGGATCCCAGTTGGAAAAGCATTGCTCTAACCTCACAACGTTTTGGCTACAGCCCTCTTTCTCTCCTTCCTGTCAGAATCAAGCATTGTGAAGAACTGGCTGGGTATGGTGGCTCATGCCTGTAATCCCAGCACTTTGGGAGGCTGAGACCAGCCTGGCCAACATGGTGAAATCCCGTCTATACTAAAAACACAAAAATTAGCTAGGCGTGGTGGCACCTGCCACCTACTCAGGAGGCTGAGACAGGAGAATAGCTTGAACCTGGGAGGCAGAGGTTGCAGTGAGCCAAGGTCACACCACAGCACTACAGCCTGGGTAACAGAGTGAGACTCCGTTTAAAAAAAAAAAAAGAGTTGTCCCCACACATGATCTCTATTCTTACTCTGAAATATTCTGGCTTTAGTTCCTGTCGTTCCACTGAAATGGTCCATCCAGCTACTCCGTTTGCGAAATTGATGGGCACAGTTCAGTACTTGCTTACAGCATCATTGTGTAGCTTTTTCACCCTCTTGACCATTTCCTATTTTTCTCTTGTCTTCATGTCCCAATAGGTGGTCCCTCCACGATCTGCCCCGCAACTCCTCAGACCTCACATATCATGTGCACCATCCCAGGGTAAGTCCTCAGCCAATGACAGATGGGGAGTGATAATAAATACTAGGACTTCCCCACTCTCAAGTGGGACAGCTCACAGGTCCATGTTCCTCACTATTTCCAAGATCTCGCCAGACATTAAACTCCAGTTGCCCACAAGGGTAAGTTGCTGGGTAACAACCATTTGTTTGGTTTCTTCTCTTTTCTGTTTCACTTCCTCATTTCCCTATTACACTTTCTTGGGATCATTTCCCAAATAAACTGCTTGCATTCAAATGATTCTTTCAAGATCTGCTTTTGGGGGAACTCCAAAATTCTTGCTGGGAATTCTTTCTTCTGAACTTTTTTCTGAGAAGTCGCTACTCCTTTGGGATGCCCAACCAGAAGGACCGGGGTGATACAGCATGCAAGGGCCAACTGTAAGGGGATGGAGCATCACAGAGAAGGTTGGAAGGATGGATCTGGGGGAAATGGGCTGAAGATGATGGACATATTGGGCCGGCATCTTTAGAGGTAGACATGCTACCCTACCACCCTTCTTTGGTAGAATTATGTATGGCCATTTGTCCATGTGTACCCCTAGGATTTATTCGGTCTGCATGCGTTTTCTGATTTTTCTATAATGGCCAGGTTTTGCTTTTGCAATAGGAAATAACATTATGGTCAGTCACAGTGGCTCACATCTGCGGTCCCAGCACTTTGGGAGGCCAAGGTGGGAGGATCACTTGAGCCTAGGAGTTGAAGACCAGCCTGGGCAACATAGACTCCCATCTCTACAAAGAAATAAAAAAATTAGCCAAGCTTGGCAGTGTGTGCCTGTAGTCCCAGCTACTCGGGAGGCTGAGGCAGGAGAACTGCTTGAGCCCAAGGGCTCAAGGCTGGAGTGACCATAATCTCACCACTGCACTCCAGCAAGAAAAAAATGAAAGAAAAAATATATAAAGATAAAAATCATACTTTTAAAATGAAGTCAGTCTTCTTTTTTTTTTGAGACCAAGTTTCCTTCTTATCGCCCACGCTAGAGTGCAATGGCGTGATCTCGGCTCACTGCAAACTCCGCCTCCTGGGTTCAAGCGATTCTCCTGCCTCAGCCTCCTGAGTAGCTGGGATTACAGGCACCCACCAACATGCCAAGCTAATTTTTGTATTTTTAGTAGAGATAGGGTTTCACCATGTTGCCCAGGCTGGTCTCGAACTCCTGACCTCAGGTGATCCGCTCACCTTGGCCTCCCAAAGCACTGAGATTACAGGTGTGAGCCACTGCGCCTGGCCAGGATTTTGCTTTTTAGACACTGTGGTTCATTTTTCAGTACATGGGTGCACATTACACGATCTCCATAGCAGATTTTTCTCTTTTAGTGTTGTAATGATCTCCCACTAGCTATGTGGCAAAATACTGGAACACGAGGGAAAATCAGAGCATTGTTAAAATTTGTCTGGACCAAAAAAGCACGTTTGATTTTTTTTAAGCTATGTAAAACATACATAGCATAAAATTGTCCGTTTTAACCATTTTTAGGTGTGTGGTTGACTGCCATTAAGTACGTTCATATCGTTTTGCAACCATCACCACCAGCCATGTCCAAAATTTTGCAGGAACAGAAAATCAAATACCACATATTCTCACTTGTAAGTGGGAGCTAAATGCATCTTCCCAGACTGAAAATCTGTACACATTAAACAGTTACGCCCCATCGCACCATGCTACTTTCTGTCTCTATGAATTTGACTCCCCTGGTTATCTCATGTAAGTGAAAGTATACAGTATTTGTTCCTTCGCATCTGACTTATTTCACTTAGCATAATGTCTTCAACGTTCATCTATATTGTAGCCTGTGTCAAAATTGTATTCCTTTTAAGGGCTGAATAATATTCCATAGTGTGCATACATCACGTTTTGCCATCCACGAACAGATAAGTTATTTCCACCTTTCGGCTATCACGCATAATGCTGCTATAAACTTTGGTGTACGAATATCTGTTTGAGTCCTTGTGAATATGATTTTTAGTAGACATCCCATTTCTACACATTCAGCATATGTGACATGTATTTATTTATTTATTATTATTTTTAAATTTTTTTAAAGTCTCACTCTGTTGCCCAGGCTGGAGTGCAGTGGCACGATCTCAGCTCACTGCAACCTCTTCCAGGTTCAAGTGATTCTCCTGCCTCAGCTTCCTGAGTAGCTGAAATTACATGTGTGTGCCACCATACCCGGCTAATTTTTGTATGTTAATTAGAGATGGGATTTCACCGTGTTGAACAGGCTGGTTTCGAACTCCTGACTTCAAGTGATCTGCCCACCTCAGCCTTCCAACATGCTGGGATTACAGGCATGAGCCACCCATGCCTGGCCTCAGCATGTGTGATGTGTGTTTAAATCATATTGAGTGACTGCCCTTTGAGAGGTTAGAGCTCAAAAGACTTTACAAACAAACTACATAGATGAAATATTCATTATGGGCCGGGCGCGGTGGCTCAAGCCTGTAATCCCAGCACTTTGGGAGGCCGAGACGGGCGGATCATGAGGTCAGGAGATCGAGACCATCCTGGCTAACACGGTGAAACCCCGTCTCTACTAAAAATACAAAAAAACTAGCCGGGCGACGAGGCGGGCGCCTGTAGTCCCAGCTACTCGGGAGGCTGAGGCAGGAGAATGGCGTAAACCCGGGAGGCGGAGCTTGCAGTGAGCTGAGATCCGGCCACTGCACTCCAGCCTGGGCGACAGAGCAAGACTCCGTCTCAAAAAAAAAAAAAAAAAAAAAAAAAAAGAAATATTCATTATGTTTTTGAGATACAGATAGAAAACAGGTATAAACAAGAATAGAGGTTTAACACAAGGGAAATAAGGCACAGCTTAATGACAAGATATAAAAATCAAGCACTACAAGCACTATAAAACATCCTGTGTTTCTTCTTCTTTTTTTTTTTTTGAGATGGAATCTCACTGTGTCGCCCAGGCTGGAGTGCAGTGGCAAGATCTCGGCTCACTGCAAGCTCTGCCTCCTGGATTCACACCATTCTCCTGCCTCAGCCTCCCAAGTAGCTGGGACTACAGGCACCCGCCACCACACCCAGCTACTTTTTTTTTATTTTTAGTAGAGACGGGGTTCCACCATGTTAGCCAGGATGGTCTACGATCTCCTGACCTTGTGATCCGTCCGCCGCAGCCTCCCAAAGTGCTGGGATTACAAGTGTGAGCCACCGCGCCTGGCCCATGTTTCTCCTTTTATGGATACTTGTCTTAGTTTCCTGAAATTGAACACAAAGAGATTAAAACTTAAGAGGCAAGGGGTAGAGTGATCTTAGAATGATATTTAACTTTCGTGAAAATTATTTAACCCTGACTTGAACTCTTCAAATGCATTCTGTGGGCCTAAGTAAACTATTAACATTCTAACTTAAAAGGGGACTTAAAAAAATTGTGACAGGTTCTCACTATGTTGCCCAGGTTGTTCTTGAACTCCTGGGCTCAAGTAATCCTCCTGCCTCAGCCTCCCAAGTAGCTGGGATAGACTTTATTTATTAATATTTTTAAAATTTATTTAGGAGTTTACATAGTCGCTGTCACTTGACATCTAGGAGGTTTGAGAGACATTTTGTTTTGGCTCCAAATACTGTCTTTTTTTTTTTTTTTTTTTTTGAGGCGGCGTTTCACTCTTGTTGCTCGGGCTGGAGTGCAATGGGGTGGTCTTGACTCACTGCAACCTCTGCTTCCCGGGTTTAAGCAATTCTCCTGCCTCAGCCTCCCAAGTAGCTGGGATTACAGGCGCTTGTGACCACCCCTGGCTAATTTTTTTGTATTTTTAGTAGAGACGGGGTTTCATCATATTGGCCAGGCTGGTCTCGAACGCCTGATCTCAGGTGATCAGCCTGCCTCGGCCTCTCAAAGTGCTGGGATTACAGGTGTGAGCCACCGCACGCGGCCGGTTTTTTTTTTTTTTTTCTTTTATAAACACAACAAGCACATTCATCTTGTCAAGGAATGGGACAAGACAAATAAAACAGATGGCCAGCTGAAGCATCAGTCCATATAACCCCAAAAGGTGATTCTTATTTGAAAATCATACAAATGAGATATTTAGCAGAGCAACTATGTAGCGCAAGCCGGCTTAACCATGAGCAGCTGGAGCTACTCCTAGCAGCTACGGCCTGGAACTGTTGCTAGGTAACCATTTGGACATGGACACCGAGCAACTACTAACTGCCATCTTCCTTTTCTCTTTCTATTAACAGAAATCTTAATTCCTAAATCCAGTATAACATCAACGAGGAAGGGTGGCAGGGAAGAGAGAGAGATGGAGAGATATTAGCACCTATTTGTTACAATACTTAAATGAAAAACAACATGCCATTCATAAATAACTATTTTGTCAATATTTTCATTGTTTTAGACCCTGATATGGTTTGGCTGTGCTCCCACTCAAATCTTAACTTGAATTGTAGCTCCCAGAATTCCCCATGATGTGGGAGGGACCCAGGGAGAGGTAATTGAATTATGGCGGACAGTCTTTCCCATGCTATTCTGTGATAGTAAGTCTCACCGGATCTGATGGGTTTTTCAGGGGTTTCCACTTTTGCTTCTTCCTCATTTATTCTTGCTGCTGCCATGTAAGAAGTGCCATTTGCCTCCCACTGTGATTCTGAGGCCTCCACAGCCATGTGGAACTAACTGTAAGTTCGATTACACCTCTTTTTCTTCCCAGTCTCTGGTGTGTTTTTGTCAGCAACGTGAAAACAGGTTAATACAGTAAATTGGTACCAGTAGAGTGGGGTGTTGCTGAAAATATACCCAAAAATGTGGAAGCAATTTTGGAACTGGGTAACAGGCAGAGAATGGAACAGTTTGGAGGGCTCAGAAGAAGACAGGAAAATGTGGGAAAGTTTGGAACTTCCTAGAGGTTTGTAGAATGGCTTTGATGAAAATGCTGATGGTGATATGAACAATAAGGTCTAGGCTGAGGTGGCCTCAGATGGAGATGAGGAACTTGTTGGGAACTGGAGTAAAGGTGACTTTTGTTATGTTTTAACAAAGAAACTGGCAGCATTTTGCCCCTGCCCTAGAGATTTGTGGAACTTTGAGCTTGAGAGTGATGATTTAGGGTATCTGGCAGAGAAAAGTTCCAAGAAGCAAAGCATTCAAGAGGTGACGTGGGTGCCGTTAAAAGCATTCAGTTTTAAAAAGGAAACACAGCATAGAAGTTTGGAAAGTTTGCAGCCTGACAATGCAATAGAAAAGAAAATCCCATTTTCTGGGGAGAAATTCAAGCCAGCTGCAGAAATTTGCATAAGTAGCAAGGAGCCTGGTGTTAATCCCCAAGACCATGGGGAAAATGCCTCCAGGCCATGTCAGAGACTTTCTTGGCAGCCCCTCCCACCACAGGCCCGGAAGCCCAGAAGGAAAAAGTGATTTTGTGGGGTAGGCCGAGGGCCCTCATGCTGTATGTAGCCTAAGGACTTGGTGCCCTGTGTCCCAGCTGCTCCAGCAGTGACTGAAAGGGGCCAACATAGAACTCAGGCTGTGGCTTCAGAGGGTGGAAGCCCCAAGCCTTGGCAGCTTCTACATGGTTTTGAGCCTGTAGGTGCACAGAAGTCAAGAATTGAGGTTTGGGAACCTCCACCTAGATTTCAGAGGATGTATGGAAACATCTGGAAGCCCAAGCAGAAGTTTGCTGCAGGGCAGGACCCTCGTGGAGAACCTCTGCTAGGGCAGCGCGGAAGGGAAATGTGGGGTGGGAGCCCCCACACAGAGTCTCTATTGGGGTACTGTCTAGTGGAGCTGTGAGAAGAGGGCCACTGTCCTTCAGACCCCAAATGGTAGGTCCTCTGACAGCTTGCACCGTGTGCCTGGAAAAGCCGCAGACACTCAGTGCCAGCCCATGAAAACAGCCGGGAGGGAGACTGTACCCTGCAAAGCCAAAAGAGTGGAGCTGCCCAAGACCATGGGAACCCACCTCTCGCATCAGCATGACCTGGATGTGAGACCTGGAGTCAAAGGAGATCCTTTTGGAGCTCTAAGATTTGACTGCCCTGCTGGATTTCAGACTTGCATGGACTCTATAACCCCTTTGTTTTAGCCAATTTCTCCCATTTGGAATGGCTGTATTTTATCCAGTACCTATACTCCAATTGTATCTAGGAAGTAACTAGCTTGCTTTTGATTTTACAGGCTCATAGGCGGAAGGGACTTGCCTTGCCTAGATGAGACTTTGGACTGTGTACTTTCGGGTTAATGCTGAAATGAATTCAGACTTTGGGGGACTGTTGGGAACACATGATTGGTATTTAAATTTGAGGACATGAGGTTTGGAGGGGCCAGGAGCAGAATGATATGGTTTGGCTGTCCCCCTACCCAAATCTCAACTTGAATTGTATCTCCCAGAATTCCCATGTGTTGTGGGAGGGACCTAGGGGGAGGTGATTGAATCTTGGGGGGCTAGTCCTTCCTGTGCTATTCTTGTGATAGTGAATAAGTCTCATGAGATCTGATGGGTTTATCCGGGGCTTCTACTTTTTCTTTCTCCTCATTTTCTCTAACTGCTGTCACTTAATAAGTGCCTCTCGCCTTCTGCCATGATTCTGAGGCCTCCCCAGCCATGTGGAACTGTAAGTTCAATTAAACCTCTTTTTCTTCCCAGTCTCGGGTATGTCTTTGTCAGCAGCGTGAAAACGGACTAATGCAAACCCCGTACTTACCACCTTCTAAACCAAAGCAATTTGTGTTCCTTTACATGTTAATAGGTCATACTTCTTGGCATTTCTCCCAAAATTCAGTAAGTGTGTAATTTTTATATAAAGGAAACAAAAGCTAAATTTATACTGTTGTTTGAAAGCTCATTAAAAAAATTCTCTTTTGTAAAGATAATGAGTTTATAAAAATTATGCTACTTATTATCAATTATTATTCCATGTAAGGGCATAATCTTTTTGTGAGGGAGAGTCGGCTTCATGCCCTGCTTTTATTGACTAGAATGAGGTGCTTAAGAATACCTTAGGATATCCCACAAGGAGAGTTATATCATGAACAGTTACATAGCCTCATTTTTTAAGGGATGCAGGAGTTGTTAGAGAGATAAAAGGCAGGGAGAAAAAGACATAACTAAAATTTATATCAGTTAGGATTAGATTGATCTGTGAGTGACAGAAAACCCCAAATCAGAGTGGGTTAAACAAGGTAGAAGTTGACTTTTTGTTCCACATAGATTCAGCTGGCAAAAGGGCACCACCATCATGAGAAGAAGATGGGGCCTTCCATCTTCTCGTTTCATCGTCTTCAACCCTTGCGTTTCACTCCATGTAGTCCAAGATGGATGCTCCTTCCATGTCAGGCACCTGTCCTTGTATTAGTCAGTTTTCTGACTGCTATAAAGAAACACCCAGCTGGGCACGGTGGTCTGTAATCCTAGCACTGTGGGAGGCTGAGGCGGGCAGATCACCTGAGGTCAGGAGTTCCAGACCAGCCTGGCCAACATGGCAAAACCCCTCCTCTACTAAAAATACAAAAATTAGTGGGGCGTGGTGGCGCATGCCTGTAATCCCAGCCACTCAGGAGGCTGAGGCAGGAGAATTGCTTGAACCCAGGAGGTGGAGGTTGTAGTGAGCTGAGATTTTCCCATTGCACTCCAGCCTGGGGAACAGAGCAAAAAAAAAAAAAAGAAAAGAAAAGAAAAAAAGAAAGAAAGAAAAAGAAGAAGAAGAAATACTTGAGACTGGGTAATTTATAAAGGAAAGAAGTTTAATTAGCTCACTGTTCTGCATGGCTGGGGAGGCCTCAAGAAACTTACAATCATAGCAGAAGGTGAAGGAGAAACAAATACCTTCTCCACAACGTGGCAGGAAAGAGAGAGAGTGAGGGAGTAACTGCCAAACACTTATAAAACTATCAGATCTTGTTAGAACTCACTATCATGAGAACAGCAGGGGGGAAACCACCGCCATGATCCAATCACCTCCCACCAGGTCCCTACCTTGACACGTGGGGATTACAATTCAAGATGAGATTTGGGTGGGCACACAGAGCCAAGCCATATCAGTTCTCCTTCTACCCAGTAGGAAAGGAGAGAGATGAGGAGAAAGGCACCCCTCCTCTACAGATACTTGGTGGAAGTCTCGTATTCCACTTCTAACTACAGCAGTGTTTATGGACAATTTCTTTTGCTTTAGTCTGTCAGACTCCGCTCATTTCCACAGTTACTTAGGTTAACATCTCTTCCCTCCACTTTTTCAGTGAGGTGGTTTCATACTTTTGTAATACAGTTAGATCGTTTTACTGCAGTCCACATTCCATCCTGGGATCTTTTGACCTCATGAATGATTTGTAAATGTGCGTTCATTCAGGTTTACTGTTGGTGCTATCACATTGTATGAGTTTTGTCATATATCATTTTAAATATTAATAGAGAATGTCATTTATGTATGACTTTAATAAATTATATTTAATACTTTAACATTTTAATATCAATTTAATATAAATAACAGCAATTAATTTGCCCATGGTCACATAGCTATTAAGTGGCAGAGCTAGGATTCAAATTTAGATGAATGAGTTTGCAAAACTCCCTTTCCTTTCACCATGCCATTTTCTTCTTTCAAGAATCTTAAACTCTTGATCAGCTCATATTTTAGGGAAATCTTTAGCTTTATTATTATTATTATTATTATTATTTTGAGATCAAGTCTCATTCTGTTGTCCAGGCTGGAGTGCAGTGATCGCTGCTCACTGCAACCTCCACCTCCCAGGTTCAAGCAGTTCTCCTGCCTCAGCCTCTCGAGTAGCTGGGATTACAGGCGTGTGCCACCACACTCGGCTAATTTTTGTATTTTTCGTAGAGATGGGTTTTATTGTGTTGGCCAGGCTAGTCTTAAACTCATGACCTCAGGTGATCTGCCCATCTTAGCCTCCCAAAATACTGGGATTACAGGTGTGAACCATTGCGCCCAGCCTAGATGTTAATGAAAGTTATTTTTTAGGGCAGTTTTAGGTTCATAGCAAAATTGAGTGGAAAGTGCAGAGAGTTCCCATGTACCCCTTTTGCCCACACATGCCATAGCCTTAACATCCTATCATAGCTATCAACATCCAACACCACAATAATACTACATTTATCACAATCAATGAACTTACATTGAGATGTCATTATGACTACGATTTACTCTTGATATTGCACAACGTATGGGTTTTTGTTTTGTTTTTTATTAGTAGTAGAGATGGAATTTCACCGTGTTACCCAGGCTGGTCTTGAACTCCTGGACTCAAGCAATCTGCCTGCCTTGGCTTTCCAAAGTGCTGGGATTACGGATGTAAGCCACTGCAGTCAGCCCAATCTATGAGTTTTGACAAATATATAATGACACGCATCCACTATTGTCCAGAGATCAGGTCAGATTTGGAAAGTGGACATGGGTTTGTTTTTAAATTGCCAACTGTCACTGGATGACAATATCATTTTGATGATTGATTTGTACATAGCTCAATGAAAAGGCACAGACTAGTCAGAGGTGTGTAATCTATATCCCAACTGATATAAATTACAGTTGACTAATGGTCACCTGTAAATCCTGTCCCATCATCCATGTTTCTTTCCCCTTGCTGTATTAATATCTTGGATGAGTCAGCACCTATTTACTGATACATTTTTTGTCCATCTATCCACCATCCATCCATCCCTCCCTCCCTCCCTCCCTCCATCCCTCCCTCCATCCCTCTCTCCCTCCCTGTCTCCCTCCCTCCCTCTCTCCATCACCACCTGGCTATCCAGCTGTGCCCTCCCACCTCATAATGTCTAATGAAGTTGCTAAGGCTTCATCCCTTACTTCTGTTAGCGATGGCTGGCAGCTGTGGAGGCTGAAAAAAGATGGAGGCGATAACAGCAGCAAAGGAAGTGGCAAAGGAAGGAAATGAGCGTTGTGTCAAAAGCACCAAGAAGAAAAAACCAACCCTTTCATAGAAATTCAGCTAAAATTCAGGTCAGGCATAGTGGTTCACGCCTGTAATCCCAGCACTTTGGGAGGCTGAGTTGGGCAGATCACTTGAGGCCAGGAGGTCTTAAGTAAATGATGATTGATGGTCAGAGCCAGACTTCTCACTGTTGATAGAAGGGAGAGAGGCTAGAATGATCCATGAGGTAATGGAATAGAGTTAGGACATCCCTATGAATGCATATTTAGCTTGATATAGCTATAAATGGTCACCCACAGAAATGTTTATGGATATATGTAAATACATGGGTTAGTATATGCACATATATTTCCTTTCTCTTTCAGCTGAGAAGCAAAGACTTCCCCACAGCAACAACCATATCTACCACCTAGATCTTGCCATTTAGTACCATTTTGCAATAAAAGGAACCAGGGCTTCTTGGAGAAATGGCTGATTCTATGAGTGGAGGAGAAAATATACAAGATGTCTGAAATATCCTGTAGAGCCAGAAATTAAGGAAGTGCTCAAACACACACACACACACACACACAAAGGGGTATGTCACAGGTACAGAGAAGTCAACTGAAAGAGCTTGCAGCATGGCCAAAGCTGGAAAAAAAAAGCAAGAAAGCAAGAGAAAGAAAGAGAAAGAGGGAGAGGGAGAGGAAGGAAGGAAGGAAAGGGAAGGGAATTAAATTATAACTCAAAGCATTTAAAAAAAATCCTTGAGTCCACGTAGATATAAATAAATGACTAAATAAGAACTTCCAATAATTTATGTAAATCCTCTGTCTTAAAGAGAAGGGCTATAAGTCCTACCTATGCCATACATAGCAACTTCCTTCCAAAGAGCACAGAACAGAAGGGTTGGCGGGGGAGGAGGTCACTTTACAGCAGAGAAATCTGACTAACACTATCTCAGCCGGGTGATCAAGGTAACAGCAGCAGTTATAAGCCATGCTGATAGTCTGTACCCTTGGCAGGATGTGATGAAAATGGCATTCGGCCTCAGGGATCTTGCTCTCACCAATACTTAACTCCAGTCTAATGGGAAACACATTAGACAAATGTCAATGAGGGACATGCTACAAAATACCTGTCCAATAATCCTCAGAACTGTCCAGCTTATGAAAAAGAAAGTAATTCTGAGAATCTGTCACAGCCAAGAAGAACCTAAGGATATGGATGACAAGAATGTCATGTTGTGTCTGGGATGGATTCCAGAACAGAAAAAGGACAACAGGTAAAAAATAAGGCAATACAAATGAAGTGTAGATGTTAGTTAATCATAACATATCAATATTCATATAGCATTGCATTAATTATAACAAATGTATCATACTAATGTAGGAGGTTAATAATGGGGAACTTGAGTGTGGCATATATGGAAACTCTGTACTGTCTTCCCAATTTTTCTGTAAACCTAAAACTGCGGTAACATATACTGCATATACTGCTTTTCTTTTTTTTTCAGATGGAGTCTTGCTCTGTTGCCCAGGCTGGAGTGCAGTGGCATGATCTCAGCTCACTGCAGCCTCCACCTCCCAGGTTCAAGCAATTCTCCTGCCTCAGCCTCCTGAGTAGCTGGAACTACAGGTGCCTGCCACCACACCCAGCCAATTTTTGTATTTTTAGTAGAGATGGGGTTTCGCCATGTTGGCCAGGCTGGTCTCGAACTCCAGATCTCCTGTGATTCACCCGCCTCGGCCTCCCAAAGTGCTGGGATTACAGGTGTGAGCCACTGCACCTGGCCATATACTGCTTAGTTTTAATAGAATAATATACGAAAGTACCTGGCATATTGTAAACTTTCAACACGTGCATGCTGACTTAAACAACTTGTATTCTTGATACAATTCCTCAGAGAATAGGGTCTTTCTTGTCCTGGGCATTCTGTGTATGGGCTGGAATTATCAGAATTTTCCCAAATTCCTGTGAAGTTAGCTCCATGCTTGGAAGGGAATACAGAATATGTTTTTAGAAAGAAAACAAACAGGTTAAGTAAAACAGAGTCTGGAACCAACATAGACTTGAACATCGGAGAGCAGGGAGTGACACATGAGCACAAAGCCAAAGTTGAAACTGACTCACTTCACAGGAGATAACAAGAGATGCAGTGAACTGACTGATTAGTCATGCTGCCTGCTCTAATTGTGATTACAAAAGCCAAACTGTTTTTATGGGCAACACCCAATGAGCCTGACGAAACAGGAGGAATTATTAAGGGAGTGTTTGAATAGGGGCGATGAATGATGACACCAACCTCCTTGCTTCTGAGAACTTATACCGAATGTAAGCCCAACAGCCTGGAGCAAGGATGGGGAAAGCAACACTTTAAAGGACCTTAAGTAATCAAGTGACAAGGACCCAACACCCACTGCCAGTCAAGGAAGGGATTCAGGCGATCAGGGTTCTGGAAGCACCCAGCAAGATGCAAAGGTTGAACTACGGCATCTTGCTATGTTGCCCAGGCTGGGCTTCAGTGATCCTCATGCCTCAGCCTCCAAAAGTGCTGGAATCATAGGCAAAGTGCTGGGATCATAGGCATGAGCCACTGTGCCCGGCCTAATATAAAAGTTTTCATTATTTTGACATCCTGTTCATCTTAGCCCAATTTAACTTAAATCCTAGATTCTGAAAACTAGATCCTTTTGAGAAATAGCCCCAGCATTGAAGAATACAGTAAGATATTACTAATGGCATTATTGAAAATTGTTTACAACACCTAGAATTAAGAGAAATCTAGAAACCATTATATTCAGGGTTCTCTGGCTTTGGGTCCTTCTTAGATTCCATTCTCAGGTCTTGTGTAGGGTCTTCCATGGACTGAGCCTCTTCTTCAAGGATCTCCATCTTGGTTGCATTTCGGACGCTGCTTTAAAAAAATCACAATGCCCAGGCCACTCCTTAGATCAAATACACTCACATCTTAGCAAGTGGAATCCAGGGATCACTATTTATAAAGTTTCCAGGTGATTCCAAAGTGCAGCCATAGTTGAGAAGCACTGTCCTCATATGATGATGATGATTATTATTACTATTACCATTTTTTATACAGAGTCTCACCCCGTCACCCAGGCTGGAGTATAGTGGCATGATCTTGGCTCACTGCAGACTCCACCTCCTGGGTTCAAGTGATTCTCCTGCCTCAGCCTCCTGAGTAGCTGGGATTACAGGAACGCATCACCACACCCAGCTAAATTTTGTGTTTTTGGTACAGACAGGGTTTTGCCAGGTTGACCAGGCTGGTCTCGAACTCCTGACCTCCAGTGATCGGCCCACCTAGGCCGCTCAGAGTGCTGGGATTACAGGTATCAGCCATGGTGCCCAGCTCCGACCCCCCACCTTTTTTTTTTTTTTTTTTTTGAGATGTCTGCATTTTAAAAGAGAATTCCTAATGAAAAATGAGATTGCATACAGAATTCTGGGGTCATACTTTCTAGTAACATTTGAATAATTAAACATTAAATTAGACTTTGAGAATCTCTCTTGCAGACATGACACAAACGGTTCCCCCCCCCATTTGTAATAGACGCGGGGTGGCACAATCCATTTTAAAACAAAATGAGGAATGAACATTAATGAAACTACTAACTGCTAAATTATTTACAGACCGTGTATTTCTGCTAAAACAGTAACCTACTTTTTTTTTTGAGACAGAGTCTCGCTCTGTCAGCCAGGATGGAGTGCAGTGGCATGATCTGGGCTCCCCGTAACCTCCATCTCCCAGGCTCAAGCAATTCTCCTGCCTCAATCTCCTGAGTAGCTGGGATTACAGGTGTGTGCCACTACGCCCGGCTAATTTTTGTATTTTCAGTAGAGACAGGGTTTCACCATGTTGGACAGTCTGGTCTCGAACTCCTGACCTCTGGTAATCCCTCCACCTCACGCTCCCAAAGTGCTGGGATTACAGGCATGAGCCACCGCACCCAGCTGCAACTTACTATTTTTAAAAATTCACATTTTATTCACTTACGTTTACTTGCTCTTTTTTCCTTATATAAATAAGTAACAAGATAATTTAATTCAGTGAGATTAGTGAGGTGACTATAGCTCTTTCAAATGAATTCAATAAAATGTTAGTTTTGTGATGCTATTTATTTTGCTACAGTTTCTACATGATAGGAAGCAAATGCAAATTTTGACCTAATGTCGTTCCTTAATATTTCCAGTAGCAGAAAAACGAATCTATTAGAGTACCTGAATTTTAGAAGCAAATTCAACATATTTTATCCAGACAAACGTCATAATGCCTTGGATGTAGTTATTCATAGTCCTAGATATTTACTGAGCTCTCACTCAGCATGTATTCATTTCATTTCTACGGAGTCAATTTTCTTGACACATTTTACCTTCTAAAGGAAGAACTCTGCTTCTGTTAACCCTTTATGCAACTTTTACACACGTGTGTTTAGGGTGTGGCGCAGTCAGATTGGGTTTTTTTTTTTTTTTTTTTGAGACAGGGTCTTGCTCTGTCGCCCAACCTAGGGTATAGTGGTGCAATCTTGATTCACTACAATCTCTGCCTCCCAGGCCAAGCAATCCTCCCGCCTCAGCCTCCCAAGTAACTGGGATCACAGGTGCATGCCGCCACAACCAGCTTTTTTTTTTTTTTTTTTTTTTAGTAGAGATGAGGTTTCACCATGTTGCCCAGGCTGGTCACAAACTTCTGGCCCGAATTGACCCACCCACTTTGGCCTCCCAGAGTGCTGGAATTATAGGCATGAGTCACCCTGCCTGGCCTGATTTGGGATTTAGAAAGACATTCTGGTCTTTCTAAAGGATGCCTGGCAAAACAAAGAACTGGAGGCAGAGAGATTAGTAGGAGAGCATTAGCTTGCTTTGTGAATTACTGTATCTAGATTGAGGAATGAGTTCCTGAATGAGCGTTTACAGCAACTGAATCACCTGCTGTCACAACAAACCAATTCCTCACTTGAAAGGCTTTTAAATTGAGGAATCGTAAATGCTTTTAAATGAGTTGTAACAAGCACAAAATATAGCTAAATGGCTTTGGGGAATCAGTTGCTCAGAATTAAATATCCCAAATTCTCCTATTAATCTGGCTCTGACATTGACTCACTCATTGATCTTTAGGGATTTAGTTCATCTATGCTTTAGTTTTTCCAACTATAAAATGCAGCATTAGCGTCTGTGTCATGGAGTAAAATAATCATTTACATGCACTTTGAAGATGAAAAGTACAAGTAATTAAACTCCATGAAAGTTCCCAAGGAGGAGGTTGCTAAAGATATGAGTGAAGTTCATTGTTCTAGCTAGAAGTTAGAATCTCTTTAATGTTAGTGCCTTTTTAACACTTTATTCACTGATGCAACAAATATTCATTTGTGACCTACCATATGCCACGGCCTAGGTTAAAAGTCAGTGGTGAATAAAACAATCAAATTTCCTTCCTCGTGAGGTTATAGTCTTATAGGGAAAGAAGACAACAAACAAACATACCAGGTAGTGGTAAGTGCATGGAGGGAGGAGATAGGAGATGGGTAAAGAAACAGAGAGGTAGACAAAGTAAGAGTAGGGATCCTATTGATCCCTGGTACCAATTTTCCGCATTAGCTGGTTCTCGCATTGCTATAAAGAAATACTTGGGACTGGGGTAATTTACAAAGAAAAGAGGTTTAGTTGACTCATTCCCCAGGTTGTACAGGAAGCATGATTCTGGCATCTGCTCAGCTTCTGGGGAGACCTCAGGAAACAATCATGGTGGAAGGGGAAGAGGAAGCAGGCACCTATTACAGGCGGACACCACCATGCCTAGCCTTTTGTTTGTTTGTTTGTTTTACAATTCAGTGGATTTTAAAAATTGTGATAAAATATACACAACATAAGAGTTACGATTTTAACCATTGTTAAGTGTAAAGTTCAGTGACATTAATTTCATTCATATTGTCATGCGATCACCACCACCATCCATCACCAGAGAGTCTTCATCTTCCCAAACTGAAACTCTGCACACATTAAACAGTAACTCCCCATTCCCCCACCCACCCAACTCCCTCAGCAGTGTGACAGTCAACATTCTGCTTTCTGGCTCTGAATTTCACTCCTCTAGGTATCCCACATTAGTGAACTCATACAATATTTGACAATATTTGATCTTTTGTGACTGGCTTGTTTCACTTAGCATCACATCTTCAAGATCCCCCCACGTTATAGCATATATCAGAATTTCCCTCCGTTTTATGGCTGAATAATATCCCATTGCACGAATATACTGGATTTTGTTTTTATCCAATCGTCTCATTGTTGTTGTTTTTTTTTTTTTTTTGAGACTGAGTCTCACTCCGCCACCCACGCTGGAGTGTAGTGGTGCTATCTCGGCTCACTGCAACCTCCACCTCCCAAGTTCAAATGATTCTCATGCCTCAGCCTCCCCAGTATCTGTGATTACAGGCTCACACCCCCACACCTGGCTAATTTTTGTATTTTTAGTTGAGACAGGGTTACACCATGTTGGACAGGCGGGTCTCGAGCTCCTGACCTCAAGTGATCCACCAACCGCAGCCTTGCAATGTCTTATTCTTTTTACTTGTTTTATTTTCATCTTAATTTGCAAATTGACTAAATTTGGGGGGGGACAAAACTACATAAAAACACATGGTAGCAATATTTTTCAAAAAGCTAAAGAGATGAGCAATGTAAAGATTAAATGACCAAATTTCACCTTTTGTAAGACTTTTATAAGAGCTCTAACAATCCAAGGTTAACCACTTTAAAATAAAAACGGACTGTGGTCCACAGTTGCAGGGCCGGTCTATTGTTTTGTTCTGTGGATATGGTGTTTCTGTTGCACACTGACGTCATTGCAGATCACCCAAAACCTGGGAGATGAGCTGTGCATGCTCAGCGAGGCTGGTCAAAAAACAGGGTTGTTATCTAGCACCATGCTTCAGCGGCCCCTGTCAAAGACGCTCCCAGAGTGCTCCTTCCATACAGAATTTCCCAGCACATCTCTAGCTAGCTTCTAAAGTTGCAAGATGTTAAACGTCTGTATCATCATTTAGTTGCTTTTAATGTGGTCTCTTGAAAGAATAGGTAAATGTCAGAGAGACCGACGTGAATAGATGCGTTACATGATTAATGTCAAGCAGGGAATGAAAATCCAGAGATTCTGAATTCATTATAGCTATATTATTTACATATTGATGGGGTTAGGAATCTTGGAATTATAGTTCTGTAACATTCCCCCACATCTTCCCAACCTATTCTTTTCTTGACACAGGGTCTTCTCTGTAGCACAACCTACTCCGTAAAAATACCATGCTGAGGCCAGACGTGGTGGCTCATGCTTGTAATCCCAGCACTTTGGGAGGCTGAGGTGGGCAGATCATGAGGTCAGGAGTTCGAGACCAGCATGGCCAACATTGTGAAAACCCATCTCTACTAAAAATACAAAAAACTTAGCCAGGCACGGTGGCACACACCTGTAGTCCCAACTACTAGGGAGGTGGAAGCAGGAGAATTGCTTGAACCTGGGAGGTGGAGGTTGCAGTGAGCTGAGATCACGCCACTGCACTCCAGCCTGCATGACAGAGCAAGACTGTCTCAAAAAAGAAAAAAATAAAAAATACTATGCTGGCCAGGTGTGGTGGCTCACAATTATAATTCCAACAATTTGGGAAGCTGAGGCAGGTGGATTGTTTGAGACCAGCCTGGTCAACACGGTAAAACCCCATCTCTACAAAAAGTACAAAATTTAGCCAGGGATGGTGGCATGCATGTGTAGTCCCAGCTACCCAGGAGGCTGAAGTAGGAAAATCACGTGAGCCTGGGGAGCTTGAGGATGCAGTGAGCTTTGATGGAGCCACTGCACTCCAGCCTGGGCAACAGAGTGAGACTCTGTTTCAAAACTACTGTGCTAAGGTCAGCATCAGGATCATATAATTTTTGTATTTTTCGTACAGATGGGATTTCGCCATGTTGCCCAGTCTGGGCTTGAATTCTTGAATTCAGGTGATCCACACACCTTGGCCTCTCAAGGTGCTGGGATTACAGGCATCGGCCACTGCGACTGGCCCTTATAGATGCTTTTTAGATTAACTTTGAGCAAGATTAGAAAGGTGACTGTGATCAGAAAGGCTTCTGGTACATAACTGTATTCTTACTCTATTTTCCTTCATCTTCTTTCAGCGAGGCAAGCTTGGCCTGAAGTCTCTCTCTTTCTTGCTCTTACTGTACTTCCTTGAAAGTCTGCAAGAACTGATAACACTGTGTATAACTATCCTTAACGCACATTAAATTTAGAATATTTTAATTGGATGAACAAAAGCAGTAAACTGTGTCTAATTTCCCACAATTGCAAAATATCCTTCACTGACATGAAATATAACAGATGTTTAACTCTTTTAATGCATTTTCTGTATTTTGTAGCTCTTGTGTACCCATACATTTTCAAACCCCTTTTGTAGCAAAATTCCTTATAGATGAGAGAGGAAATATAATTTTCACTTCACCCTGGAGTCTGGCCTCACCTATTTGAAGTCTGAATAAACCTAAACATGGTATAAAATAAAGCTTTCTATTTATTTATTTATTTTATTTTAAAAGTTTTTGTTATCCAGAAAGCTGAGATACAATCAAATAAAGTTTTCTAATCAAGTAAAAGTTCTATCCAAAATATACACCAGTGGAGAATCCTGGAATGTTGATCTCGAATAGAATTTGAAGGTTCTGTAATTCAGTGGGTCATAGTCTCTCTTGGGTTCATGAATTGAGAATCTGATGTAAGCTATGAATCTTTTTCCTAGAAAAATGCATATTATTTTCTGATAATTTTACCTGTTCATGGACCTTCTGATGCCCATCATCAGACTCCAAATTAAGAATCCGATGTACATCTATAATCCCAGCACTGTGGGAGACCAAGGCAGGTGGATCACTTGAGGTCGGGAGTTTGAGACCAGCCTGGCCAACATGGTGAAACATCATCTGTACTAAAAATACAAAAATTAGCCAGGCATGGTGGTGAGTACCTGTAGTCCCAGCTACACGGGGGGCTGAGGCAGGAGAATTGCTTGAACCAGGAGGCGGAGGTTGCATTGAGCCAAGATCGCACTACTTCACTCCAGCCTGGACGACAGAGTGAGACTCCATCTACAAAAAAAAAAGAGTCTGATGTAATTCAACTGCTTCCTTTTATAGTTGGTGGAATTGACAGTCATGGTGGCTATGCAACTTGCCCATGGCCATAGAGTGAGGGAGGGTAGAGATTTCACTGTAATTACAATGCGGCTTTTTCTATCGCTTGATTACGAAACTTCACCTAACTCAGATGATCAATGTGAGAGGTACCATTGCACCCGATGTACCTCCTTACCCAGTCTTTGATGATACCTCAAATTCTCACATGTGGGGTCTTCTGGTAGCATGTTTGTATCACTTGGACAAGACATCAAGCACCATCTTCCATGCAAACGCCAGGTAAAGGCAAACTAGAGTATAATACGGGCCACTAGCCCAGACTCTTCTCTCAGGCTGAATTCCCTGTGGTGCTCTTGGTCTCTTTACCTGCTGTTAAGCTTGACTCCTACACACGTTTGCCTATTGTCCAAAGATCAGCTCTACACAGGGGAGGAAGGGTAGAGAAGTAGGGTGTTTATAAAAAGGGGGGGTGGGGCAGAAGAGTCTCTTTAACAGGATTAAAGTTAAGCAAAAACAGCATTTGCAGAACTTCATCTGCTTCAGTGTTTTTTTTTTTTTGTTTTCAGCTAGAAGTGAGAGTTCTGGAAATGTTTTGTACTGAAATAGTAAGCAACCAGATTCCTGACATTGTTGAAATGTATTTAAAAATCCCCAATTTTATGAGTCTCATGCAATTAACTTGGAGAAACTGCACATGCTGGATAAGGATTGTGTTATGGCCAATAAGGAAGCACAGAGTGATATTCCAGGAAAGAGGGGGATTTCCTTGTGAACATACTTGCTCTCAATCATAAATTGAGATATAGAAATATAACATTAACTATTACAATATGTATATTTTTGCATGAATTTCTTTGGATATATAAGTTATTCTGCTAAAGATCATATGTATTATAGGAAATTTTAAAAATAAGAAAGAAAAGAAAATTGCTGTAATTTCAGTAAGCAGAAGTAACAACTACTCATAATCTAAAGCATACATTTTCAGGGTTTTCCTTATGAATACATATTTACACACACATATATAATTACATATAGATTTATTTTATTTATCAAAGTGCCGTCATGTTTATATGAAGTACTGTAGTTTGATCTTTTCCACAAATATAACAGCATAAGTATTTTTAAAAGTTATTAAATTTTCTTGGAAAACAGTTTTTAATAGCTACATGGATTCCATCGTATATCCATGTCAACATTTATTGAATCATTTGGAAATTCAGAGTGTTTTCAGTTTCCCCCTATACATCCTTGTGTGTAGAACTTTGGGTGCATCTCTATTTCTTTAGAATTAAAAAAAATTTTTTCATAATTTTTAATTTAGTAGAGATGGGGTTTCTCCATGTTGGCCAGGCTGGTCTTGAACCCCTGGCCTCAAGTAATCCACCCACTTCAGCCTCCCAAAGTGCTGGAATCACAGGTGTGAGCCACCATGCCTGGCCTTTTTAGAAAACTTTTAAATTTATCTCAGCTTTTTGGCTAGCAGAAATTTCTAAAAGCAAAATAATTCCCAAGAGTGGAACATTTTCTTAGGTTTTTGCTGTATATTATTAAATGTTCTCTATACCGTTCTACCAAATTGCACCTCTAGCTGCAGTATTTGATAGTGTTCCTTTTGCCTATTCTCTGATTAATATTGGATGTTTAACAATTGATTCCAACTTGACAGACTAAATATGGTATCCTATTTTAATTTGCATTAGTTTGATTACTCTGGAAAGTTAAACTCCTAAAGATACGTTTACTAGCTATTTGCATTTCTCCTAATGCAAATTGTTTTGACTATTTTTGTTTTATGGTACTCATCTTTTGCAAATTGATTGGTAGGAACTCCTTATCTATTTTTACCATAAACCCTATGTCGTATGTACTGAAAATATTTTCTCTATCATTTTCTTTAACTTATGATGGCACTTTTTTTTTCTAATAAATCATGAAATGTCACCTGTGCCCCCAAGTTGCAAAGCTGTTGTAAAGCTGATTTGCTTTACAAGGGGACAGGTCTCAGCGTGTTTATCTGATGGGATGAATGGAATGAAACAGACACATGCAGGGTTTTGGGAATCAAAGCAGAAGTTTTGAAGCTGGAGTCCTTAGGTCCTCTGGTTTCTATCAGATATTCTCATTCTAATGATAAATGTTATACATTTTCCCTATAAATACCCCAATTTTAGTTTCAAAAGTGGTTCCAATAAAGGATCCGGTTGCTACTAAGCACGATGCGTAATTAGCACGGTTACTGTCCTTATACTAAGCACGATGCGTAATTAGCACGGTTACTGTCCTTATACTAAGCACGACGCGTAATTAGCACGGTTACTGTCCTTATACTAAGCACGACGCGTAATTAGCACGGTTACTGTCCTTATACTAAGCACGACGCGTAATTAGCACGGTTACTGTCCTTATACTAAGCACGACGCGTAATTAGCACGGTTACTGTCCTTATACTAAGCACGACGCGTAATTAGCACGGTTACTGTCCTTATACTAAGCACGACGCGTAATTAGCACGGTTACTGTCCTTATACTAAGCACGACGCGTAATTAGCACGGTTACTGTCCTTATACTAAGCATGATGCGTAATTAGCACGGTTACTGTCCTCATAGATGTGCATCTTTTGAGACAGAGTCTCTCGCTCTGTTACCCAAGTTGGAGTGTAGTGAACCTCTGCCTCCCAGGCTCAGGCAACTCTCACGTCTCAGCCTCCCGAGTAGCTGGGGCTACAGGTGCCTGCCACCACACCCAGCTAACTTTTGTATTTTTTGTACAGATGGGATTTCGCTATGTTGCCTAGTCTGGGCTTGAACTCTTGAACTCGAGATCTACACACCTTGGCCTCTCAAAGTGCTGGGATTACAAGCATGGGCCACCATGACTGGCCCTTACAGATGCTCTTTAGATTAACTTTGAGCAAGATTAGATGGCTGGCTGTTATCAGAAAGGCTTCTGGTACATAACTGTATTCTTTTTTTTTTTTTTTTTTGAGACGGAGTCTTGCTCTGTCGCCCAGGCTGGAGTGCAGTGGCGCGATCTCAGCTCACTGCAAACTCCGCTTCACGGGTTCACACCATTCTCCTGCCTCAGCTTCCCAAGTAGCTGGGACTACAGGCGCCCGCCACTACACCCAGCTAATTTTTTGTATTTTTAGTAGAGACGGGGTTTCACCGTGTTAGCCAGGATGGTCTCGATCTCCTGACCTTGTGATCTGCCCACCTCGGCCTCCCAAAGTGCTGGGATTACAGGCGTGAGCCACTGCGCCCGGCCCATAACTGTATTCTTACTCTATTTTTCTTCGTCTTCTTTCAGCGAGGCAAGCTTGGCCTGAAGTCTCTTTCTTGCTCTTACTGTACTTCCTTGAAAGTCTGCAAGAACCGCACACATGAAAACATACTGTTTCTTGGTTAGAGGACTATCCACTTCTCACCCCACCTGCTTTGATATAACAATTTTCTTTAATGGATTGTAACTTGTAAACTCACTTCCAGATAAAAATTTCTATGTTAAGATTCTTTGGGTTTTAAAGAAGAGAAACCAATTCAAAGGCACTCTAGCAAAAGTGGGAGATTTACTGTAAGTCTTGAAGGCAGGGAGAGGAGCTAGGATTCAAGAATACCAGTCAAGAAAGCAAAATGTTATTGGAAACCCAAGAAACGTGGCCTCTCATATTTGCCATCTTCTTTCTTGGTGGACAGACTTTTCTCTGCTCCTAAGTCCCCTTAATAGTCTGGAGTTGGCTGCTCATGCTTCCAAATTTACCATCTAGGCCCAGAGAAAGACTGACTTTCCTTCTCTCAACCCCAAGTCCAAATTTCATGCTTTTTTTTTTTTTTTTGAGATGGAGTCTCGCTTGGTTGTCCAGGCTGGAGTGCAGTGGCGCAATCTTGGCTTACTGCAACCTCCGCCTCCTGAGTTCAAGTGATTCTCCTGTCTCGACCTCCTGAGTAGCTGGGATTACTACAGGCGCCAGCTACCATGCACAGCTAAATTTTTTGTATTTTAGTAGAGACGGGGTTTCACCCTGTTGCCCAGGCTGGTCTTGAACTCCTGAGCTCAGGCAATCCACCCGCCTTGGCCTCCCAAAGTGCTAGGATTACAGGCGTGACCAAGTCCAAATTCCTAAGAAAGAGACTTTGGCCCCGTTTCAATTAAGCACCTACCTCAGGTCTAATTATTCGAAGGCAAGGATATGGGGTCACATGCACAAATGGCTCCTGACAGCCCACTACTCGGGGAGACAGGGAGCAGTTCAAGAATCATTGTGAATTTACACAGATAGAAAAAAGCTTTACATGGCACCAACTGTATTTTAAAAATCATGTCCTAGAATCCTTTGTCAGATTTAATGTTACACATGAGGATATTTAAAAATAAACTATCCATTTTAAGAACATCATCTGAAAGAAAGTGAACACTAAAATTTAAGAGGAAACCTGAGTTTGATTCCAGTTAAATCCAGTTGCTCTGCAGAGACACAGCCTGTGACACAGTCACGATAAGCAGCAGGGACATATGATTATGTCCTAAGCTGCTAGGATAAGGCTTCTATAATTTTTCAAAATAATATTGGAGGATATTTTCATTTAATTGGCACAACATATTAAACTTGCTAATAAGAACTTATTAAAATAAGCCCAACTAAGAAAAATAATAATGAATTCAGTGTTCCAGACTAGAACAAAACCAAACCTCTAGTACCTAAACTTAATATTCCAAGTATTGTTTTGAAAATATAAATTAAATGTTAACATCATTGTATTCAAGATCCACCAAGCCAATGGAACAATGGAACAATATTATCTTACAGAGAAAGGGAAGGGCTTCCTAAAATTGTTCTTTAATACCAGAGCAGCCACTGTAGTTAGGGGACAAAGAAACCAGACAGAGGGGTCTGTTGGCTATTTCCATCAAATCAGAGAATTTTGAAATAGACTGTATCTTGTGAACTTATCAGAGGACCACAGCTTTGGAAGAGCACCTTAATCAATAGTGGATAAATGCTTTATGGTACGCTTTGAGGGAGAGAACAAAGATAGAAGTCTTCTTAAGTTGTCTCAAGTCCAGGCAGTTTAGCCAGGGCCTTACATAAATATTTGTGGGGTTAGTAATGAACATATGACCAATGGTGATGCTTACAGTATTATACACCATAGTCCCTTATGGCATTCTTTCTTTTTTTTTTTTTTTTTTTTTTTTTTTTGAGACGGAGTCTCGCTCTGTCGCCCAGGCTGGAGTGCAGTGGCCGGATCTCAGCTCACTGCAAGCTCCGCCTCCCGGGTTCCCGCCATTCTCCTGCCTCAGCCTCCCAAGTAGCTGGGACTACAGGCGCCCGCCAACGCGCCCGGCTAGTTTTTTGTATTTTTTTTTTTTAGTAGAGACGGGGTTTCACCGTATTAGCCAGGATGGTCTTGATCTCCTGACCTCGTGATCCGCCCGTCTCGGCCTCCCAAAGTGCTGGGATTACAGGCATTATTTCAAGGCCTCTCACTATTTCATAGGATGACATTGAGAGTAGATAGAGAATTAGGTTTTCTTGTTTTGTTTTGCAGAAAAGTTTTTGCTATAAGAGTCATTGGTATCAGAAATAAATGATAACTTTGGTTTTCCTGGCTTTTAGTAAATACATGGCCTCATAATGTTGATGAAAAAAGTCAAACTCTAAAATATTTGGGCCGGGCGCGGTGGCTCAAGCCTGTAATCCCAGCACTTTGGGAGGCCGAGACGGGCGAATCACGAGGTCAGGAGATCGAGACCATCCTGGCTAATACGGTGAAACCCTGTCTCTACTAAAAAATACAAAAAACTAGCCGGCGAGGTGGCGGCGCCTGTAGTCCCAGCTACTCGGGAGGCTGAGGCAGGAGAATGGCGTGAACCCGGGAGGCAGAGCTTGCAGTGAGCTGAGATCTGGCCACTGCACTCCAGCCTGGGCGACAGAGCGAGACTCCGTCTCAAAAAACAAACAAAAAAAAACTCTAAAATATTTGAAGAAATATTTTAATCGGATCCCAATATGAGTGACCATGGTCGGTGACACAGACCTCAGGAGGTCCTGAGAACATGTGCCCTTGGTGTGGGGCACAGCTTGGTTTATACATTTTTGGGAGACATAAGACATCAATCAAACTCTTTTTTGTTTGTTTTTTTGAGACAGAGTCTCACTCTGTCGCCCATACTGGAGTGCAGTGGCACGGTCTTGGCTCACTGCAACCTCTGCCTCCCGGATTCAAGCGATTCTCCTGCCTCAGCCTCCAGAGTAACTGGGACTACGGGCACGTGCTACTAGGCCTGGCTAATTTTTGTAGTTTTAATAGAGATGAGGTTTCATCACGTTGGCCAGGCTGGTCTCAAACTCCTAACCTCAAGTGATCAGCCCACCTCAGCCTCCCGAAGTGCTGGGATTACAGGCATGAGCCACCTCACCCAGCCAATCAAATACATTTAAGATGTGTGTTGGTTTGGGTCAGAAAGGCGGGACAACTCAAAGCGGGGCTGGGGCTTCCAGGCTATAGGTAGATTTTAAATTTTTCTGGTTGACAATTTGTTGCGTGTATCTAAAGACCTGGGATCAATAGAAAGGAAATGTCTGGGTTAAAATAAAGGATTATGGTGACCAAAGTTTTCCCTGTGCAGAGGAAGGCATCAGGTAGCAGGCTTCACAGGGAATACACTGTAAATGTTTCTTACTGAACTTTAAAGGGTGCTAGACTCTTTCTTAGTTTATTCGCTCCTGGATCCAGAAAGAGGTCTGGAAAAATGGAAAAGGGATTCTCTGTAGAATGCAGATTTTTTCCCCACAAGAGACGACTGTGCAGGACAATTTCAAGGTATGGCAAGGAAATATATTTGGGGTTAAAATATTTTGATTTACTTCCTTGTTATGTGATGTTACGCCAGACTCAGGTTGGAAGGCAGGCCACATTATACAGGGTTAAATAGAACCTCTCTGATGAGACTTGATGGTTTGTAGGCCATGACTCCCCAGGCTTAGGGTAGGAATTTGGGCAAGAAAAGAAAAAAAGTCAAAGTTTAGTCTGTCTTCAATAATAATAATATTATTATTAATAATAATACTCATTTAGTAGGACTTTTACATTTTCTTTTTTTTTTTTCCCCCCCTTAGTTTTTTTTGAGACAGAGTCTCTCTGTGTTTCTTAGGCTGGAGTGCAGTGGCGTGATCTTGGCTGACTGCAACCCTTATGCCTCAACCTCCTGAGTAGCTGGGATTACAGGCTCTGGCCATCACGTCCAGCTAATTTTTGTATTTTTTGTAGAGACGAGATTTCGCCATGTTGGCCAGGCGGGTCTCAAACTCCTGACCTGAAGTGACTTACCCACCTTGGCCTCCCAAAGTGCTTAGATTACAGGCATGAGCCACCATGCTGGGCCAGACGTTATGTTTTCAATGCTACGCTTTATAATATGTGTTACATCATGGTCGATTTTTCTGAAATTTTGGAACTGATGTTCAAAAAGGAGGGCACAATATCCCTGGGTTTTATGTAAAAAGTAAGTACTGGTACATTTAGTTTTTTCATTTTTTTCATTTTTTATTTTTTTTGAGACGGAGTCTTGCTCTGTCGCCCAGGCTGGAGTGCAGTGGCCGGTTCTCAGCTCACTGCAAGCTCCGCCTCCCGGGTTCCCGCCATTCTCCTGCCTCAGCCTCCAAGTAGCTGGGACTACAGGCGCCGCCACCTCGCCCGGCTAGTTTTTTGTATTTTTAGTAGAGACGGGGTTTCACCGTGTTGACCAGGATGGTCTTGATCTCCTGACCTCGTGATCCGCCCGTCTCGGCCTCCCAAAGTGCTGGGATTACAGGCTTGAGCCACCGTGCCCGGCCTAGTACATTTATTTTTAAACATGGAAAATATTTCAAAACCTTGTGGGTGGAAGCAAGGTCTTAAACCATTTGTCTCACTGTGACTGCATCTCATGATAGCTCAGACTGGTAACTGAAATTCCACTCCCAGGGCTACACAGCTTCTGTTCTGCACACACACAGTTGGAAGGTGGCATGGAAGACGAAAGCACCTGAGCTTCACTCACCATGCCTAGGAGCATGGTTGGGTCTGTGGAGAGTGATGCCTTGCTCTCCCTTTCACTGAGGCACCATACAGGCCCTGATAGGGTTTGACTGTGTCCCCACCCAAATCTCAACTTGAATTCCCACATGCTATGGGAGGGACCTGGTGGGAGGTAATTGAATCCCATACTGTTCTTGTGACAGTGAATAAGTCTCGTGATATCTGATGGTTTTATAAAGGGGAGTTCCCCTGCACAAGCTCTCTATTTTTGCCTACTGCCATCCACATAAGACGTGACTTGCTCCTCCTTGCCTTCTGCCATGACGGTGAAGGCTTCCCCAGTCACGTGGAACTGTGAGTTCATTAAACCTCTTCTTCTTCCCAGTCTCAGGTACGTCTTTACCAGCAGCATGAAAACGGACTAATGTAGGCCCCTTTTGAAAAGCCCCACAATAGAGTGGCTCCGGGTCCAACGCTTGCCTTTAGCAAGAAACATGAAGCGGGGGATGATAAGGGCATCCTCTCTGCAACCCATTCTCCTTCTTCCCTCCTCCTGGACATGCTTCATTTCAAAATGCCAAGTATGCTACAGTTAGCCTCATGTGTCATGACTATTTCACAGATGTTTCCCATTTATCTTTCACTGGACTAATTTTCCTTGTTTTTCTCAGAAAGAGCATGTTTGCTCCAGAATTGGGTGAGCAGTTGGGGGTTGGGAGGGGACACTGCTGCTTCAGGACCCCCAGGAGAAGTTCTGGAATTCTAGGTGACGTCGAGGCAAATCCTTTGGCTTGCAATGAAATGACCTGGGTCCTGTGGAATATCTTCAGCTGAAAGTGCTTTCGACGGATGCTAAAAATACATTGCAGTTTATTTTCCCCAGGAGGGAGCATATGTGTTCCCACTTGACCTGGAAACACAAAGAGATCCAATGTTAAATGTAATGTTGCTCATTCCAAGATAAATGAGTTTTCTGGAGAGCAAGGGAAAGAAAAAACAACAGTCGTCTGGGTATAGTTTTGCCTCTGCTCTCTGGAGGAGTCAGTGTCTTGAACACATACTTTATGCTCCATGCTTGTAGTTAAGTGGCAAGTCTCAGCCTTCTTAGCCATTGCTGATCGGAACTGGCTTGCTTTCAAATCAGATGGTGAGTCCAACGCAGCTTTATTAAATTTGGGAAAGAGGGGTGAGGTATGTTTTAAATATTTTTTAAATAAAATTTTTAAAAATCCAAACAAAAGAGGTCAGATTCTTTGTACCTAATCTGAGCTTAATAAATTCATCTTCCATCTTTTTTCAAAAAATGAAGTCAAAATATGAAGTCTGAAACATCCTCTAACTGGAGTGTAGATTTACGGACATTGGTATTAAACCGTTTCTGTGTAAAACTAGCAAATTGAACAAACACAGCTGATCTACAACTAGCATAGACATTCTGTTGGTTTCCTGCGGTGACATTTAAGAATAGTTGTTAAGCCCAGTTTTTGTAGTTGGGGACACTTTGTTTAGAGCTTTGGATTGCCCAATATAATATTCTTCAATTTTGTAAGAGCTCAGTTCAATTTCTACTGAAGACTGGGTGGCAGCCCTGTCTCCAGCTGGTACCTCTTTCCCTCTTCTCTACAGCTTAAAATACACAGTCTGCTTCCAGTCAGTTAAGAACCGATTTTCTCCACTCTCCCAACCCCCCAAGAATTAGCACAGTGATTAAATACATGAATTTTACAGTTTGCCTTGTTTTGAGTGAATTTTGCCACTCAATAGCTCTGCTTTCATTTTTCTCCATCTGTAAATGAGACTAACGGAACCTACTATTCAGGGCTGTTGTGAAGATTAAATGAAATATTGCATGAAAAGAACACAGTGCAGTGCCTGGGTGCATAGAAAACTTTTAAGAGATGTTAGCTGTTATGACTGGTGATTATTCTGAGATTTCTCAGTGAGCAATGCCCAGTGGCAGGAGAGAATGCCATGATCACCAAGACTTTCTTTGGCAAAAGTGTTTGATGTCAATTTTTAAGACTTTATTTCTAATTCCCTGCTTTGGACTAAGCCTAACACCTTTCAAAGGGATATCTCTTTCTGGTCGGGTGCAGTGGCTCACACCTGTAATCCCCAGCACGTTGGGAGGCTGAGGTGGGTGGATCACTTGAGGTCAGGAGTTCGAGACCAGCTTGGCCAACATGGTGAAATCCCGTCTCTACTAAAAATACCAAAATTAGCCGGACTTGATGGTGTGTGCTTGTAGTACCAGCTAGTAGGTAGGCTGAGGCAGGAGAATCGCTTTAACCGGGGAGGCAGATATTGCAATGAACCTAGATCACGGCACTGCACTCCAGCCTGGCCAACAGAGCGAGATTCTGTCTCAAATAAATAAATACATAAATAAATAAATATCTCTTCCTTTTCCTCTTTCTGTTTTTCCCTTGACTTTTTCCATTTCTGTCTCCTCCAAAGACAAGCCAAGAAGGGTGTGGCCTAATTAAAATCACACAGGTAAGATTTTCTTAGTTACCTTTAGCCACATAGGAGGAAGCATTGTTGTTGCTGTCATTTATTTAAAGTAAAATGTGATCTAAAATTACAAGAAAGGAGAAATGTGGGAAGCCCTTTGCCCCTTTTCATGACACAGGCAGCATATCCTCAGCTTCTCCAGACTTCAAGGAGAAAAACGCAGTTCATTTTCGAAAACTCGGTTCATTTTCTCATGAGATGTTGTAACCCAGCCCTGGGTCTCATTTGCGTGGAAGGGTTAAGCAATTGCCGACTTTTCTTTCAAGACTAGACAGGTAATTTTCATACTCCAAAGTCCGCTGGAACCTCCAGCCCGTGAATATCCTGTCTTCTAAGGTAGTGAACAGCTAGGTAAATGAAATCAGAACCAAAGTCTACATCAGAACTAAAGCAGCTGAAAAAGTGTTACATTTCCTGGAAGCTGTGCTTTCTGAACTCCTGAAGGGTAAAAAGGGAGAGTAAGTTAAAGGGTTTGTTTTAAAGACCAAGTCAGTTAACAAATTGTACTAGCTTCCTAGGATTACCCCAATTTTAAGAACAGAACGTCTCCTATCCTGAGAAACCCCTCAGTCTTGTGCATATTAGAACATTTTGTCACCTTAAAATCAAGACTTGATTAAATTGTGATAGATAAAATTAAAATTCAATGGAAAAGAGCACTCATATGATTTTCAAAATGCATCTTTAATAGAAATAGAATAATATAAATATAAGTGGAAAAAGCACTGACTAAATGTCCTCCTAAGAAGCCATCGTTATCTGGGCAAATCCTGGCCACTCTGCCCATGCGGTTACAGTGCTTCCTTTGGTGGCACTTATTCTAACTGCAAACTTGATCCCTAGAAGGAAATAATTAGCCTTTACAGGGACTCTTTTTGAAAACTCAAACCTTAAAGTGACACCAAATATCCTATAGGCCAAGAAAGGAGAAAGTTTCCAAAGGAAGTTGTTTAACATTTTCAGTGATGGGAGGTCAAGGAAGGAGAAAGGGGGAATTGACATTTTAGACGGAAAGGCTGATGGCATGGTGGGGATGGAAACCAGTTTCCTGTACTGGTCCAAGGAGGGAGCCAGGGGAGAGGAGTCAAACTAGCATAGACCAATGATGGAAGATATTTGACAGAGAAAGGAAGTGAAGTAGTCAGACAGCAGCTACGGCATTAGCAAGGTCGAGAGAAATCCGTCAAGATGGAAGAAGGTTGATTGAATATGCTGAAGACAGAGCAAAAGAAACCAGGATGAAAGCTTACTTGGGGCTTGTTGATAGAGCAAAGGACAGGAACAAAGTACTCTTGCCCACTTCCATTCAGACTTTTTTTTTTTTTTTTTGAGACACAGTCTCGCTCTGTTGCCCAGGCTGGAGTGCAGTGGCATGATCTTGGCTCACTGTGACCTCCGCCTCCTGGGTTCAAGCAATCCTCCTGCCTCAGCCTCTGGAGTAGCTGGTATTACAGGAGTGTACCACCACGTCTGGCTAGTCTGTTTGTTTATTTATTTATTTTTGTATTTTTAGTAGAGACGGGGTGTCACCATGTTGGCCAGGCTGGTCTTGAACTCCTGACCTCAAGTGATCTGCCCACCTCTACCTCCCAAAGCGTTGCGATTACAGGCGTGAGCCAGCACACATGGTCAATCCAGACTGTTCTTGACAAAAAGACACTTATCTGGAGCATCTGGGATTCTCCCCTCTAAACAGCCATGTTTTAAGGCCTCACTCAATACACAACCTCTTTCCATGTAATCTCCACTCTCCTAAATGACTCTGCCCTTGCAGAGAGGGTCTAGATTCTGGGAGAAAGTCAATGTTGATGGAATGTTCTGGCTATCATAAGGCAGCAACGAAAGAGAAAACAATCTAAGAGTCAGAAAACAGGATACATTAAAAGGCTTCACCTGAAAAGGTTTTGGAACGTTTACAGATTAGCTCCATGACACTGGATAGACCTCTAAGGCAAGAAAACTTAGAATAGAGTTCCACTTCTCCAAACAATGTTGTTGTTGTTTTTGCTTTTAGAAAAACCTTACCATTCACAGAGCCACGCTTATCCTTTGCAGGGCCTGGGGAAAGGGTGCATGTGAAGGCCCACATGCCACATGCCTACATATCTAAATGTGTCACATCACTCTGACAGATGTGGCACACTCACACTCCTCGCCCTAGCCTGGGTTTCATCCAGCACAGAGAGAAACTTTGTGGGCACACAGCTGAGGTGAAGCTCCTGCACAACCCCCAGGCTCAGGAATGCCCACCTCAACAACTTCTTCTGAATGACTATGGGAGACTCTCCATAGTCCCCATCCAGGCTTGACGCTATTTGCATTGGGAATTCAGGGTCCTGTGTGTTCTAGAAGGTGCAGGGGATATACCCCCTTGGCCCATCAGAAACTTAAGCACAGGGGTACAGCATGGTGAGAGGAGGTCCAGGTTAGGTGCCCATGGCAGGAATCCTTGCCTGGGTTGATACTTGGGAGGATCACTTGGGCACAGGAGTTTGAGACCAGCCCGGGTAACATAACCAGACCCTGCCTCAGTGAAAAAACAAAAAAGATGATACTTTCATGAATCATTTCTTTCTTTTTTTTTTTTCTTTCCGAGATGGAGTCTTGCTCTGTTGCCCAGGCTGGAGTGCAGTGGCATGATCTTGGCTCACTGTGACCTCTGCCTCCCGGGTCCAAGTGATTCTCCTGCCTCAGCCTCCTGCGTAGCTGGGACTACAGGCAGGCGCCCACCACTACGCCCAGCTAATTTTTGTATTTTTAGTAGAGACGAGGTTTCACCATGTTGGCCAGGCTGGTCTCGAACTCCCGACCTCATGATCCACCCACCTTGGCCTCCCAAACTGCTGGGATTACAGGTATGAGCCACTGCACCCAGCCCATGAATCATTTCTATAGTTCTTTACGAAGCAGTTTCTTTGAAAGCAGAAAGTACAAAGAAAAAAATTTTTAAAGCTATATGGAACACAACATCTTTTCATAGAGTTCTTTTTTATCATTGAGTTATCTTTTATCATTTAACTTTCTAGTTTTTAGCATACTGACTTTCTTTTGTTGTGTTGTGTTGTATTTTGAGACAGAGTCTCACTCTGTTTCCCAGGCTGGAGTGCAGTGGTACAGTCTTGGCTCATTGCAGCCTCCACTTCCCCGGCTCAAGTGATCTTCCCACCTCAGCCTCCTGAGTAGCTGGGACTACAGGTGTGAGCCACCATGCCCTACTCATTTTTGTAATTTTTGTAGAGGTGACGTCTTGCCTTGTTGCACAGGCTGGCCTCGAACTCCTGAGCTCAAATGATCTGCTTGCTTCAGCCTCTGGAAGTGCTGGGATTACAGGCATATGCCCCTGTGCCCGTCCACATGCTGACTTTCCAATAACTCATAGACAAGAATTCTTATGAGGGTTCCTACCATACTGACTGCAGCAGCTGACAGGCTCACAAAGAATTGTCCCCTGCAGCAGACTTATTCACACCAGGCTTTGGGGTTTCAGTGTGGGCTGAGGCCCTAGCACAGGGTCCTATCCAGTTCTTTTTATCAGATAAAGCAAATTATAGATGTTCTCCTGACAAAGGAAGAGTACAGTTTTCCAAGGACATTTAAAATGGAAGTATAAGCTGGTCAGGGTGGCTTATGCCTATAATCCCAGCTACTCAGGAGGCAGAGGCAAGAGGACTGCTTGAGCCCAGGAGTTTGAGTCCAGTCTGGGCAACAAGGCAAGACCGCATCTCCAAAAAAAAAAAAAAAAAAAAAAAAAAAAATTAGAAAGAAAGTAAAGTATAATTTTCTTTAGAGACAAAGTTTCACTCTGTCACCCAGGCTGAAGTGCAGTGGTGTGATCTTGGCTCACTGCAACCTCCGCCTTCTGGTTTCAAGCAACTCTCGTGCCTCAGCCTCCTGAGTAGCTGGGGGAGCTACAGGTGCACACCACCACGCCTGGTTAATTTTTGTATTTTTAGTAGAGACAGGGTTTTCACATGTTGGCCAGGCTGGTCTCGAGCTCCCAACCTCAAGTGATCCACCACCTCAGCCTCCCAAAGTGCTGAGATTACAGGCATGAGCCACCATGTCTGGCCATTTTTCTTTTTTAAAATAATTTTTTAAATAAAAATATTATTTAAAAAATGAACACCATGAATTGCATGTCATCTTTGCACAGGGGCCATGCTTAATCCTTTCTATATTATTCCAATTTTAGTATATGTGCGGCTGAAGCAAGCACAATTTTCATTTTTTCAATTGATTCCAGCTTCTGCAGAAGGAAGTATAATTTTCTGATGGCTTCTAAAGAGGAAGAGTTAGCAGTTACTGAGATATAATCATGTAAGGTGGTGTAGGATAGCGATGTGATGCCTACTCGTCTCCTTACCCAGGCTGAGTTCAAATTTGTGTTAGAAGGAGCTGCAGGATGGAGAATTTGGGGTCTGGCTCAAGAACAGTGTGAGTAGAGGTGATAATCACAGGGGAATACCTTCCACATGGGGAGTTAGCAGTCCTGCCTCTACCTTGCTGGCTGATTGAGAAGTCACTTTGAGCCCATTTCCTCCTCTGTGGAGGAAAAAAAAGGTCAGCCTAGATAAAACAGAATATTTCTTGTAAATTTCTGACTGTCTCTGGGAGGGAATGTGTGGGTAGGGCTACCCTGAGCCATTTGAACTCTCGGGAAGTCCTTCAGAGTGAACACAGATCAGCTCTGCTGTTCACTTACTCACATTTCACCTGTGGTGTCAGAGCCTTGGGACCCAGAACTGGGGAACATCCTCCAGTTACAGCATGTAGTGCCTGCAGCCTGATAACCATCACTGGGGTGGATTTCCAGCCTCAGATGTTCAGGTGCTCTCTTTGGAAACACAAACTTCTCACGTTACTGCACCAAATATGGGTACCCAAAGGACAGCCACAGCGCATGTCGGGTAGAGCTGCAGTGGGTCAAGTGGTGCCTTTAATCAATTAAATGCAGTTTTCGGTCCCTGAAAACTACTTGCTTCCTTACCAACCAACCTGAAGGGAATGATGGGGGTGACATTTGGAGTACTGGTGGGTTTCCAGGCTTTCATAAGTTCGGGAGAAATTATTGACTTAGCATAGATGTGAGCTCAAAGAAACATTTCCTAACAGCAAGAAAAGTAAGCATTATAGCTTTGGACTGTGAGTGTTTCCTGAAATAGCTGTTTTCTTGAATCCACAGAGCAACATGTACTGCATTACTGGGGACATAGTATTTGTTTCACAGGGTTGTTGTGAAGATAAATGGGATACCCCAGAGAAAACACCTTGTGTCCCCGCCATCTTAACAACCCTCCTTTAGGCTGGCGGGCCACCTGCTCAAAAGCCTTCCTCAGGGGGGTTAAAACCTGTGTTTTAGTAGGTTTGATACGGGTGGGCTGAGGGAGATCCTCGAACGCCAGTGTGACCCTGACGTCAGCCAATGTCCAGGCTCTTGACACTATCCAGAGAATGAGTTCAAAGACAACTCAGAAAATAGTGACAATATGGAGATTTATTGCAAAGGGAAAAGTACACACTCAGGAAAAAGGATTGTGGGTATACTCAAGAGAGGGTCACGCAAACGGGGCTTGGGGCTGCTACCTCTATGGGTTTCTATTTAACCAAGGGGTGAAATACTCATGAAAATTCCTGGAAAAGGGTGGAGATTTTTCGGGACTGTGGTGCCACCCATTTTTACTTCAAATATGGGTGTCTCCGTAACTGTCATGGCACTGGTGTGATTTAGGATGTTACAGAGCATATAATGAAGTCTTAGGAGAAACCTAAGTCAAATCCAGGACCACGTTGCGTCCAGCCAGTCTTAGCCTGCCTGGTACACACTCTGGTTTTCAGGGTCTTATCAGCCCATAGACTCGAGTCAAATGAAACTGCTGCCTGGAATTTTTTTTACTCCTCTGACCACCCTGCATTACTCCTGTCTCATGTTCAACACGAAATAGGGCCTCAGGAAATAGTTACCAAATGAATGAATGGTTGCCTATTCTGCTTTTGTTTAACCACACTCTTGTCTTAAGCTCCTATGATGATACCCAGGGCTCCCGAGTTCTGCCAGTTCCACTACGGCATGGATGCAGGCCGAGTGGCAGGTGAGCAGGTAAAGGATGAGTAAGGGAAGCCGGCAAATCCGACGCATTAGAGAACAAGAAAAAGAAATTCTTAGACACTGGGGGCCAACAAAGAGCCAGGCGCGGGCGAAACCACTAGGAGAACCCGGAAGCTCCACAGCCGTTGCGGGGACGACCACCCCCCACAGCGCGGTCCGGGGCGCGCTCCCGTCCCCCGCCCCGCGCTCCCGTCCCCCGCCCCGCGCCCCCGTCCCCGCACCCGGCGCCCTCCGCAGCTCCCGCCCCCGGGGCGGTGCCGGGAAAACGCGGCGTCTCCGCCGGTCACGTGGGGGCCGCTCAGGCGGGCGGCGCTGCCGCTTCCCAATCGCGCCCTCCCAGCGCCGGGGACGCGGCGCCCGCGCTCCCGCCCGAGCCCGGGGAAACGGAGACAAGGAGGCGCCGCCGCCCCCTCCCCGCGGCTGCGCCCCGGCCCTGCGCCCGCAGCATGCCTGCCGCCGGGCCGAGCGCCGCCCTCCCCCAGGAGCTCGAGGAGGCGACGCCGCTGCCGGCCGCGGGGCCGCGGCTGCGAGGGTAGCGGGGCCGGAGCCGGGCACCCCGAGGCGCCGCGCGGCAGGCGGAGAGGGAGGAGGAGCAGGCATCCTCCGCGGCGCGCGGGCGGCGGCCCTGCTGCCCGGCGCGCCCATGGCCCGGCCGCAGGGAGAATGCGAGCTGCCCTGCACGCGCTCGGCGCCCCCCAGAGCCGCTCGCGTAGCCGCCGCCGCCGCCGCCCCCCAGCCGCGGGCGCTCGGCCACTGGCTGCGCTAGGACCCGCGGCCGCTGGCCGCCAAGAGCGGGAGGGCCCGGGGCGCGGCGCGGCATGTAGCTGCGGGCTCCCGCGACCGCGTGAGGCTGTCGGCCCGGGGCCCCGCCATGGCTGGGATGGACAGTGGCAACCTGAAGACGGCGAGGCTGTGGCGGGACGCCGCCCTGCGTGCCAGGAAGCTGCGGAGCAACCTGCGCCAGCTCACGCTCAGCGCCGCCGGGGCCTGCCCCGGGGCCGACGCGCTCGAGTCCCCCGCCTCCCCCCAGCTCGTGCTGCCGGCCAACCTCGGAGACATTGAGGCGCTGAACCTGGGGAACAACGGTCTGGAGGAGGTACCCGAGGGGCTGGGGTCGGCGCTGGGCAGCCTGCGCGTCCTGGTGCTGCGCAGGAACCGTTTCGCCCGGCTGCCCCCGGCGGTGGCCGAGCTCGGCCACCACCTCACCGAGCTGGACGTGAGCCACAACCGGCTGACCGCGCTGGGCGCGGAGGTGGTGAGTGCTCTGAGGGAGCTGCGGAAGCTCAACCTCAGCCACAACCAGCTGCCCGCCCTGCCCGCCCAGCTGGGCGCCCTCGCCCACCTGGAGGAGCTGGACGTCAGCTTTAACCGGCTGACGCACCTGCCCGACTCCCTCTCCTGCCTCTCCCGCCTGCGCACCCTGGACGTGGATCACAACCAGCTCACTGCCTTCCCCCGACAGCTGCTGCAGCTGGCGGCCCTGGAGGAGCTGGACGTGTCCAGCAACCGACTGCGAGGCCTGCCTGAGGATATCAGTGCCCTGTGTGCCCTCAAGATTCTCTGGCTGAGCGGGGCTGAGCTTGGCACGCTGCCCGCCGGCTTCTGCGAGCTGGCCAGTTTGGAGAGCCTCATGCTAGACAACAACGGACTGCAGGCTCTGCCCGCCCAGTTCAGCCGCCTACAGCGGCTCAAAATGCTCAACCTCTCTTCCAACCTCTTGGAGGAGTTCCCTGCCGCACTGCTGCCCCTGGCTGGTCTGGAGGAGCTCTATCTTAGTCGCAACCAGCTCACCTCGGTGCCATCCCTTATCTCGGGCCTGGGCCGGCTTCTCACCCTGTGGCTGGATAATAACCGCATCCGCTACCTGCCGGACTCCATCGTGGAGCTGACCGGCCTGGAGGAGCTCGTGCTGCAGGGGAACCAGATCGCGGTGCTGCCCGACAACTTTGGCCAGCTCTCCCGGGTGGGCTTGTGGAAGATCAAGGACAACCCACTGATCCAGCCACCCTACGAGGTCTGCATGAAGGGGATCCCCTACATCGCAGCCTACCAGAAGGAACTGGCTCATTCCCAGCCGGCAGTGCAGCCCCGGCTCAAGCTGCTCCTGATGGGACATAAGGCTGCAGGAAAGACTTTGCTGCGCCACTGCCTCACTGAGGAGAGAGTGGAGGGATGTCCAGGAGGAGGGGACAAGGAGAAGTGCTACCCACCATCACCTCCCCCTGTGAGCAAGGGCATCGAAGTGACCAGCTGGACGGCCGATGCCTCCCGGGGACTGCGGTTCATCGTGTATGACTTAGCTGGGGATGAAAGTTACGAGGTGATCCAGCCCTTCTTCCTGTCCCCAGGCGCCCTATACGTGCTGGTGGTCAACTTGGCCACCTATGAGCCTCGCCGCTTTCCCACCACCGTGGGCTCCTTCTTGCATCGGGTCGGGGCGAGAGTGCCCCACGCGGTGGTGTGCATCGTGGGCACCCACGCGGACCTGTGCGGGGAGCGCGAGCTGGAGGAGAAGTGTCTGGACATTCACCGCCAGATCGCCCTGCAGGAGAAGCACGACGCGGAGGGGCTGAGCCGCTTGGCCCAGGTGGTGGATGAGGCACTGGCCCGGGACTTCGAGCTACGCTCTGCCAGCCCCCACGCAGCCTACTACGGCGTTTCGGACAAGAACCTTCGCCGGCGCAAGGCCCATTTTCAATACCTGCTCAACCACCGGCTGCAGATCCTCTCCCCGGTGTTGCCTGTAAGCTGCAGGGACCCACGCCACTTACAACGCCTTCGGGACAAGTTGCTGTCAGTTGCTGAGCATCGAGAAATCTTCCCCAACTTACACAGAGTACTGCCTCGATCCTGGCAGGTGCTGGAGGAACTGCATTTCCAGCCACCTCAGGCCCAGAGACTGTGGCTAAGCTGGTGGGACTCGGCGCGCCTGGGCCTGCAGGCGGGTCTGACCGAGGACCGACTGCAGAGTGCCCTCTCCTACCTGCATGAGAGCGGCAAGCTACTTTACTTTGAGGACAGTCCGGCCCTCAAGGAGCACGTCTTCCACAACCTCACCCGCCTCATCGACATCCTCAATGTCTTCTTCCAGAGGGATCCCTCCTTGCTGCTGCGTAAGCTGCTCCTAGGGACCAGTGGAGAGGGCAAGGCGGAGGGGGAGAGCTCCCCGCCTGTGGCGCTGCCTACCCCGAGCCAGGAAATGCTCCGGGCCACCCAGCTCCATCAATATGTGGAGGGCTTTCTGTTGCATGGGCTCTTGCCAGCTCATGTGATTCGGTTGCTGCTTAAGCCTCATGTCCAGGCCCAGCAGGACTTGCAGCTGTTGCTGGAGCTGCTGGAAAAGATGGGACTCTGTTACTGCCTCAATAAACCCAAGGGAAAGCCTTTGAATGGGTCCACAGCTTGGTACAAGTTCCCATGCTATGTGCAGAACGAGGTGCCCCATGCAGAAGCCTGGATTAATGGGACCAACCTAGCTGGGCAGTCTTTTGTGGCCGAGCAGTTGCAGATTGAATATAGCTTTCCTTTTACCTTTCCACGGGGGTTGTTTGCACGGTACAGTGTCCAGATCAACAGTCACGTGGTGCACAGGTCGGATGGTAAATTTCAGATCTTTGCCTACAGAGGGAAAGTTCCTGTGGTGGTGAGTTACAGACCTGCCAAGGGAGTCCTGCAGCCAGACACCCTGTCCATTGCTAGCCATGCATCACTACCAAATATATGGACCGCATGGCAAGCCATAACCCCCTTAGTGGAGGAACTGAATGTCCTACTTCAGGAATGGCCTGGACTGCACTACACCGTGCACATTCTCTGTTCTAAGTGCCTTAAGAGAGGATCGCCCAACCCACATGCTTTTCCAGGTAAGCAGAGAGAGGGGCGGGGTTCTTGGAGATACTTAGTTCTCATTTGGCAGAATGTTTATTTAACTTCACGGGTTCTCCAGGAAAGCTGCGTAAGGAAAACAGGGAGATCTGGAGACGAGCAAAAGGCAGTAAGTACCTGAGCATTACGAAATGCAGGCACAAGTGTCATCCTCTCCTAACAGACTTGGACTTCCCAAATGGGTTTCAGCCGCAACATTTGCCATCTCCTTTCCCCTCTTGTCGATGTAGCCCACATTTGGTAGAAGGAAATTTCAGGTGATTAAACAGATGCTGGGCAGTGTCTGATGTTAGCTTCTTACTGAGCCTTAGCTGAAGTGTTGATTACACACATCTCAAACGGATAGATGAGTTTGAGTTTCAAGTATCCAGTGTCACAATTTTTAAAAAAACTTAAATGTTTGTAGGTACCTGGGTGTGTGTATTTGTGCGGTCCGTGAGATGTTCGATCCAGGCTTGCAATGCATAGAAATCACATCATGGAAAATGGGGTATCCATTGCCTCAAGCATTTAAGCACTCTGCTTACATTCAGAGTGTGTAATTAGAAAGTAAAAATCGCTGCTCACTTTTCTTAAGAAATTCCAGAGAAGATCTTTTGTAATTGGAGTGAACGATGGATGACTAAAGACAAAAATTTCAGACTGTAACGCATGACTAAATCCTGGGGCTGCTGCTCGCCTCCGCCCACTGGGGCATGGAAGATAGATGACTGAAATCTTTGAGGGGCGTTTCCTCGGGAATTTCCTGGCAGTTTCGAGCTTTATAGACATCTTAAGGTTTGTTTTTTTGGTAAGTGTTAAGCAAATGAAGCTTTCTGGGTGCTTAATAATTGAGATGGAAGGGACAGAAAGCTGAGAGTTTTCTGGGCAGTGTTTTCCAGTAGGCTTTTTTTTGTTTTCTTTTTTAAACCGTCATAAGCAAGTGGAAGAATTCCAGGACTAGTTGTCTGGTATTGTTTTTGAAGTTTTTTTTTTTTTTTTTTTTTTTCCCTTAGAGCAGTTTTAAGTTTATAGCAAAACTGAACAGAAGGTGCAGAGATTTCCCATATATCCCCTTCCCCACACGTGTGGCTTCACCAACATCAGCATCTCCCGCCAGAGCGGTCCATTTGTTTCAGTTGATAAACCTGCAGTGACACCTCAGTATCAGCCACAGTTCATAGTTGACACCGGGTTTACTCTTTGTGTCGGGCATTCTGTGGGTTTGGACAGATGTCCAATGACCTGTATCCTCCATTGTAGTATCGTACAGAGTAGTTTTACTGCCTTAAAAATCCTCTGTCCTCTGCCAATGCATTCCCCTCGACCCTGGCAACCACAGATCTTTTTACTGTCTCCAGAAGTTTTGCCTTTTACTTGTATGGGATTTTTTTTTTTTTTTTTTTTTTTTTGAGCCCGGTTAATTGGTATCAAAGTAGTTTTTAGCTGGGAGCATGTCCATTTCCTCATCTGTTGTAGTTCTTTACACAACTGTTGTTGTTGTTGTTGTTGTTGCTGTGTTTCGTTTTTTGTGGAGCGGGCTTGGTTAACAACATTCCAAGTGTCCTAAGCACAAAGCAGATAGAACAATAGCATCCTTACACATTTCTCACCTGGGTCCTCACCCCCAGGGGACACGGAGGGGTGACGAAATGGAAGACTGCTCCCACTCTGATCTTTGTCCTGGTCAGAGGGGTGACGAAATGCAAGACTGCTCCCACTCTGATCTTTGTCCTGGTCAGAGGGGGACAACGAGAATGCAGCTGGTAATAGTATCAGGAAGGAATTGAATACCAATATTTCCGAAGGTGACATCTTTCCGTTGCCCTAGATCTAGGTGGAATTTAATTCTTCAGCATGAAAAAAGCCACTGTATTCAGTTACCAGTCAACTGAGCTGTCCATTCTGTATGTTTATCTGGAATCTTGTCACACTCCATGACTTGGTAGACTCTTAGTTGGTTTTATATTTGTCAATGTGTGTTATTCATGGAAGCAAGATACTTCTTTATTGTGATACCAAATTGAATAAAGGGACTGGGAGTTACACATTCACAGGGTAGTTTACTGAAGGAGCTACCTGACGCCATTCTTAAACCAAAGTAATTAAAACGAATGTTATTAACAACAAAAGGAGAGACATAGGGTATTGAGCAAGTGAAGATCTTCTAAGAACTTTGAGGAGTAAGGAATGAGACTGGAGGTTTTTGTTTTTTGTTTTCTAACCTCAGCTCTTTATGTTTGATTTTTACGAGTCATAAATTCCACAGACAAGCTTGTACTGAGATGCAGAAACAATCCCCTTGTCTTGTTGTTTTGTCTATTTGCCTTTCAAATGAGGCACACCTGGTTTGGCAATCCAGGCTATAAGGAAGAGATTTGTTTTCAACGTGGAAAACAAATGATTGAAAAAGTGTAAAATTACATATTGAATAGGAATAAATCATCAGTTGTTTTTAGAACACAATTATAAAATATATACATATAAGTATCGGTAAATATTTTTGTTTTATTTATAGTCTGATTTTTTTTGAATTGTGTTGTTTTTCAAAAGTAGCAAAGGGCATAGAATAGTAGAACAGGTGGTTATAGTACATTTTTCATTACATTAAGAAGATGCAAAAAACATTTTCCTCTTCTGTTTTTTTCTGTGATTGCCATCATTTGTTAGTAATTGTTACAGTTGCAAAAGACTTGGTGAGAGTTAAAATAATGAGTTAGAAATAAAAGCTAGATGTAGGAACAGAATTATGTTGAGTGTTTAAGTAGAGCATACATTAAAAATAGATTCATTGAATACCTAGATTATTAAAATATATATTAATTCAGCAGAAACCCTTTGAATCTATTGGTAGCCTTTGTCTTTTCGTGTTTTTTTGTTTGTTTTTTGAGATAGAGTCTTGCTTTCTTGCCCAGGCTGCAGTGCAGTGGCGTGATCTTGGCTCACTGCAACCTCCACCTCTTGGGATTCAAGCGATTCTCCTGCCTCAGCCTCCCAGGTAGCTAGGATTAGAGGCATGCGCCACCACACCCAGCTAATTTTTGTATTTTTAGTAGAGACGGGGATTTCGCCGGGTTGCCCAGCTGGTCTTGAACTCCTGACCTCAGGTGATCCACCCACCTCAGTCTTCCAAAGTGCTTGGATTACAGGCGTGAGCCACTACGCTTGGCCACCTTTGTCTTTTTAAGAAGTCATTTTGCTTTTGGGGACATTAAAAATTGGTTACTTTTATGTTTTATAAAAGTGTCAAGTTGCCCTATAAACTATAACAATTTTATATGCAATGCTGAAAAAGCTGGACTTTGAATTTTCTTTTTTTTTTTTTTTTTTTTTTTTTTTTTTTTTTTTTTTTGAGGCAGAGTCTCGCTCTGTCGCCCAGACTGGAGTGCAGTGGCGCAATCTCGGCTCACTGCAAGCTCCGCCTCCCGGGTTCACGCCATTCTCCTGCCTCAGCCTCCAGAGTAGCTGGGACTACAGGCGCCCGCCACCTCGCCCGGCTAGTTTTTTGTATTTTTAGTAGAGACGGGGTTTCACCATGTTAGCCAGGATGGTCTCGATCTCCTGACCTCGTGATCCGCCCGTCTCGGCCTCCCAAAGTGCTGGGATGGACTTTGAATTTTCTTGGGATGTTAAAATAAGAGTAAATAGTAAATTACTGTCTCCCTTGATTTTATACAGAAAAAAGTAAATTTGCACTAATATCTTTTAAAATATTTTTATGTGAAAAGCCTATTTTGGCCTTGTCCTGTTGGATTTTCTGGTCTGAGCTGCCCTACGGTAGTTGACCATAGGAAGTATAATGATAAATGTCTCTTTTCTTATTTTGGTTTATACAAGAAAAGTAATGGACCGTGTGCGGTGACTCACGGCTATAATCCCTTTGCTTTGGGAGGCTGAGGCAGGAGGATCACTTGACTCCAGGGGTTCGAGACCAGCCTGGGCAATGTAGCCAGACTCCGTCTCTACAAAAAATAAAAAATAAAAATCAGCTGAGCGTGCACACTTGTGGTCCCAGCTAGTCCGGAGGTTGAAGTGGGACAATCACTTGAGCATGGGAGTTTGAGGCTGCAGTGAGCTTTGCACTCTGACCCTATCTCTTAAAAAAAAAAAAAAAAAGAAATGATTGGAAAATGCATAGCCAGCAATCACTAGTTTCAAAGTTTTTTGTAAAAATAAATCACATTTTCAGAGAGATGACCTATTTGTCTTATTTTAAATAGGTAATCTGACAACGTGATTATCTTTTTAAGACATCTTACTTAAGACAAATGGGTTGAGTGACAGGAGATTCTTTTGGAAACTCAGAGATGGCCTGTGATGAAGCCTAAATGTCACCATGAAAACCTTGACTTGCTTTCTCCATCCTGGCCAGCATCCTAGCCTGATCAACCTGGTGAAACCCCATCTCTACAAAAAATACAAAAAAATTAGCTGGGCGTGGTGGCTACTGGGAAGAATGAGGCATGAGAATCCCTTGAACTTGGGAGGCAGAGGTTGCAGAGAGCTGAGACTGTGCCACTGCGCTCCAGCCTGGGCGACAGAGCAAGACCCTGTCTCCAAAAAGAAAGTCTTTACCTGCTTCCTGCAGGTACCCTTTCGTTTTTGCAGACTTGCTGCCTGTAGCTGGTAGCCAGGATTCCCTTCCTTTTGCTGTTTTCCTTCTCATTACTTGGTCCTGTGTACTTGTCTTAGAGCAAGTTTCTTCTTGTGGGGTATTTGCTTATGCTTTTATTCTGTTCTACCAATATGACCTCTAAACTGGAAAAGTTGATACCGTTGAAGTTGAGCGATGATATATTAGGATGTGGTGGTTAGAACATAGGCCTGCAGCAAGATTCGAGTGCTTTGATATTCCTTTTAAGCAGATGAGTGAATACTGTGTGGTGTTGAATTGGAAGAGTGTGTCTTAGTGAGTCGAACTTGCATTGACTGCAGATTTTCACTAAATATCCTACTCTCCAAATTATTTAAGGTCATTTTAAAAAAATAATGAGGAAGCAGCCCAAATCAGTAGATAGAATTAGTTTTGTGGCTTTCTTTAGCTTTACTGTCTTTCATTTACTCAGTAACTTGATGCCTTTCTATATCTCCTGCCAGATGTGTTCTGTCCTTCAGTTTCTTGCAGACGGAGTGTACCTCTCTGACAACACTCAGCATATTTGACTTGTTTTGTTGGTGTTTGGGTGGGTCATGATATCGCTTTGATTAGGTTGTTCACTTGCTTCTTCTGAGCCAGAGACACACCCCAGACTTTATAGCCTCTTCAGAACCTCTCAGATGTTTGCTGAATGATAGTTTGGTCTTTTGTGAGAAATATCTTTTTTTTTTTTTTGAGACAGGGTCTCACTCTGTCACCGAGGTTGGAGTGCGCTAGGGCAATAATGGCTTACTGCAGCCTCGACCTCTTGGGCTCAGGTGATGATCCTCCTACCTCAGTCTCCTGAGTAGCTGGGACTCCAGAAACACCCTACAATGCCTGGCTAATTTTTTGTTTTTTTTTTTTTTTTTTTTTTTTTTTTTGTAGAGACGGGGTTTCATTGTATTGCTCAGGCTGGTCTCAAAGTCTACCTGCCTCAGCCTCCCAAAGTGCTGGGATTATAGGCATGAGCCACCATGTCCGGCTTGAGAACGATCTCTTTTTCTTTGTTATTTACACACTCAGTGAAAGTCCCAGGTAGTACTGTAATGATTATCTGGCTTTGTTTCGCTTCCCAACTCCCTCCCCCTCACAGTGTTCCTCCAGCATTCCCATTGTGCCTCTATGACTGGTCTTACCCTTGAATGGGTCCTTCATTTTGACCACTGAAGCAGAGCGAAATTCTTGCCTTATTATATCTAAGTTTTAGAATTACTGGAATTCAAGCATGACCTAGTTGTTTGGATTGAATTAGTCATTGTTTTTAATTTCACAAAGGTTATTCAATATCTCTTTCGTTAAGCTTTATTAATATTGATGCTTCTTGGCTTTTCTTTTTATGACCAGACCTCTGAACTCCCTGAGACTTTGTTTTATGTAAAAATCAAAACCTTAATCAGATACTAGGATAAACAAATACCGTGCAGAATAGAATTCTAGAAGGCTAGAAAGGCCTTTGGAGTATTTGAATTATTTTAAGTGTTGGGTGCCTTTTCTTTAAACCCTGGAATAGGTTCTCAAGTCCATCCCCGCACAAGTGGTTTAGAATTTCCTAAAGTACTTTTTCTTTAAATTTTTTTTTTTTTTTTTTGTGAAATAGGATAGGGCCTTGCTATGTTGCCCAAGCTGCTCTTGATCTCCTGGCCTCAAGTGGTCCTCCCTTCTCAGCCTCCCAGAGTATTGGGATTAGAGATGTGAGCCACCATACCCAACCAGCATTTTTTTTTTTTTTTTTTTTTTTTTGAGACGGAGTCTCGCTCTGTCGCCCAGGCTGGAGTGCAGTGGCCGGATCTCAGCTCACTGCAAGCTCCGCCTCCCGGGTTTACGCCATTCTCTCGCCTCAGCCTCCCGAGTAGCTGGGACTACAGGCGCCCGCCATCTCGCCCGGCTAATTTTTTGTATTTTTTTAGTAGAGACGGGGTTTCACCGTGTTAGCCAGGATGGTCTCGATCTCCTGACCTCGTGATCCGCCCGTCTCGGCCTCCCAAAGTGCTGGGATTACAGGCTTGAGCCACCGCGCCCGGCCAGCATTTTTAATTTAATAGATATTTTATGTCATACTCTGAAGTTATTCCCCCTTGTCTGTGAAGAGGTGAGGGGCTTTAGGTGAGGGGCTTTAGCTCTGTAATGTAGGATTGGAATGAGTGGGGAAAGCTGGAATTGGACGTTTCTGGTTGTCTTCTCATCTACCCATTAACTTGGTTCTATCCATGGGAGCCCCTCCCCCACCTTTTTTTTGTTTGAGACTGAGTCTTGCTCTGTTGCCCAGGCTGGAGTATAGTGGTGCTGTCTAGGCTCACTGTAACCTCTACCTCCTGGGTTCAAGTGATTCTCCTGCCTCAGCCTCCTGAGTAGCTGGGATTACAGGCATGTACCACTACACCCAGCTAATTTTTGTATTTTTAGTAGAAATGAGATTTCACCATGTTGACCAGGCTAGTGTTGAATTCCTGACCTCACGTGATCCACCCGCCTTGGCCTCCCAGAGTGTTGGGATTGCGGGCGTGAGCCACCGCCCCCGGCCCATGGGAGCTCTTTTTAATTAAGGACACCTGACCATCCATCCATTAGGGCATCAGAATGCCTTTTGATTTTGTTTTGCTTTGTTTTGTTTTGAAAGCCAGCGGGCAGGTGCAGGCCTAGTACTGCCCTGTCTTGTCCCTGACAGGCTTGGCGTCCCAGTCCATCCCCAGCGGGGGATGGAGATCTGCTTTGTGTTTCCAGTCTCTGTGGAAAGCACATCAGGTAGGGTCAGCTTGGGGCAGACCCAGTCAGGTCCCAGGCCTCTCTGGTTCAGCTTTTCTTTTCCTTTTGTTTTTGTTTTCAGATGGAGTCTTGCTCTGTCGCCCAGGCTGGAGTGCAGTGGCACAGTCACGGCTCACTGCAACCTCCACCTCCTGGGTTCAAGTGATCCTCCTGCCCCAGCCTCCTGAGTAGCTGGGACTACAGGTGTGTACCACCATGCCTGGCTAACTTCTGTATTTTTAGTAGACACAGGGTTTCACCATGTTGGCCAGGTCTCAAACTCCTTACCTCAGATGATCCTCCCTCCTCGGCCTCCCAAAGTGCTGGGATTACGGGCATGAGCCACTGCACCCAGCCTGGTTCAGCTTTTCTGATTGCAACATTAGTTGCTGGGGGATGATTGTCAGGTTTACCTTGTTCTCGGGGCTGGCAGCCTTCACTTCAGCAGGGAGAGATTAGGAACCCCTGTTTGGCCTGCCTTCTCCAAGGCTGCTCTAGCATGAACGAAGCTTGTCCCTCCCCGGCTTGGCTTTTGAAGTCTGTGCAGTGTGTAGAACCCAGAGTGACTGACGTGCATCTCAGACAACCACAGAACACCTGTGATGATGTGTCGTTGAACTCTAAAGACCCTCTCATATGTTAGGAGTGGCAGCATCACTGCACGGGTACATACTGTCCTCTCTGCGTTCTCACGTTTCGTGTGATGATCCAGGACTCTGTGCAGTGCCTGGCACAGGGCTGAGCAGGTAGAAGGGGCTCAGAGCCGGTTGGTTGTTTTGAAAGAACTCAGGAAACTCTCGTGTTTATTTTATTTTATTTATTTTTTTTGAGACAGTCTCACTCTGTCTCCCAGGCTGGGGTGCGATGGCGCCATCTCAGCTCACTGCAACCTCCACCTCCCAGGTTCAAGCGATTCTCCTGCCTCAGCCTCCCGAGTAGCTGGGACTACAGGTGCCACCAGGCATGGCTGATTCTTAACTGATGCCTGGCAAATGCTTTTTCAGTTGTTGATGGTTTTGTTTGTTTTTGTTTGTTTTGAGACTGAGTCTTGCTCTGTCGCCCAGGCTGGAGTGCAGTGCCACTATCTGAGCTCACTGTAACCTCCACCTCCCACGTTCAGGTGATTCTCCTGCCCCAGCCTCCCGAGTAGCTGTGATTACAGGCACGCATCACTATCCCCAGGTAATTTTTATATGTTTTTTAAGTAGAGACGGGGGTTTCTCTGTGTTAGCAAGGCTGGTCTCAAACTCCTGACTTCAGGTGGCCTGCCCGCCTTGGCCTCCCAAAGTGCTGAAATTACAGGCGTGAGCCACCATGCCTGGCCTATGATGTTCTTTATCTTAAAGCATGCATTTTAAAGGAAACCAGTGTCATTTTCCCATATGGTTTTTCTGGTGTACACATTCCTGTCCTCCATATCTATCCATTAATTCTTACAGAAATGGGGGAAGAGTGGGCAAGGGGCACTTAGCAGCAGGATGCAATTGTGCATTTAATGTAGGAGCTGGCCATGGAATGCCTTCTACCACCTGACCTTGAGGCAGTGAACACTCCAACCTCCCAAAGCTGATGGTTCCCTGGCTGCTGCTTTCTTTCTTTTATTTTGAGACGGAACCTCACTCTGTCACCAGGTCGGAGTGCAGTGGCTCAATTATCCTGCCTAAGTTCAAGTGATTCTCCTGTCTCAGCCTCTCGAGTAGCTGGAATTACAGGCAACTGTCACTAGGCCTGACTAATTTTTGTATTTTTAGTAGAGACAGGGCTTCACCATGCTGACCAGGCTGGTCTCAAACTCCTGACTGCAGGTGATCCGCCTGCCTCAGCCTCCCAAAGTGCTAGGATTACAGGTGTGAGCCACTGCGCGCGTCCCCAACTACTCCTAACCGAGCCCCAACCCTCCCTTGACATTAGCCTCTATATGGGAAGCATACAGATGGTGAGGAGCGTGAGGTCTGGTGGTGGAGGTGGAATAGGTGCAGGAAGGAAGATGCTTTCAGTGGTTCCCAGAAGTGTGGACAGGTCACACCTGCTGGTGTGAGTTCCTGGAAGGCCATAGAAGAGTGACTGGCGTAATGCAGAGGTGATCGCCTGTGTACTCTATATGAGGGTGGCAGCATGGGTAACAATTCCCAGATTCCACTGCCAGCAGGGCCGACTTATTCGTGGAGAGCAAGAAGGAAACATTCTGAGTTATTTTTGTTTTTGGCACTAAATGTTTCAAAACATTTTTCCTTCCTCAATCCCTTAGCTGAAAATACTGGGGCTTTGTTTATTAAAAGAGTAAACGTAATGAAAAGCTATCACCAACAAGTTGTTTTCTTTTGCTCTACGTTTATAGAAGCAAAGAGTCTAAAAAGTTCATGTTGCAGCAGGGGAAGACTGTGGGCAGAGGAAGACAGAGGCACTGGGTTACTGGTGGTGGGCTTGCAGGGACATTGTGAGTTTGGAGCCTGTTTCACCCATTTTAGGAAGGGATGGGTTGGGCGTGGTGGCTTACACCTATAATCCTAGCATTTTGGGAGGCCGAGGAGGGTGGATCACTTGAGGTCAGGAGTTCGAGAACAACCTGGCCAATGTGACGGATCGTCATCTCTACTAAAAATACAAAAATTAGCCAGGTGTGGTGGCGTGTGCCTGTAATCCCAGCTACTCGAGAGGCTGAGGCAGGAGAATGACTTGAACACAGGAAGCGGAGGTTTCAGTGAGCTGAGATCGTGCCACTATGCTCCAACCTGGGCGACAAAGCAAGACTCCATCTGGGGAAAAAAAGGAAGGGATGTCCTGCCCTAGACCGGCAGTCCCCGGCACCCAGCCTATTGCAATGGTTTCCTTCACTTTTGCAAATCTGAGCAAACACACTTGGGAGAAGGGTGAGGAGGCGGGGAAACTGGAGTCATATGAAGACTGCTGTCTGGAGGTTTCTGTTTTGCGTGTGCCATTCTGCTTTTTGGGTGATGTGGCTTTAATGAGTCAAGTCCTGATGACTGATGCTGCTCTTCTTCCTCATCTTCCTCCTCCTCCTCCTATTGAGTGAAAGTCACATAATATGAAAAAGTCATTTTAAAGTGAACTTTATTCCATGTAATTTAGTACATTCCCAGTGTTGTGCACCTGCCACATGTCAGCCAAGCACCTTTGGAGGGGTGGGGCAGATGTTGGTGGCATTCTTCCTGGGGCCAATTGACTGGGAATTCTTTTGCCAGGCTTTGTAGCAACTTTCTTTCCAACGTATGACTTAAGAAGAGTAGGGGTTTTGGGGGTAGGCCTGAAGATGCAGTGTTGATTGGAGATCTTTGACTTGGTTGTGGGGATCCTTAGTGTGCATGAGAGGACAGAAAGGAGGGCATCCAGGCCTCCTAGTCTGTTCTGGGGTTTATGTGATTTAATGAGGGGCTGATATACATGGGCTCTGTAAAGAACACATAGAAGAGAAGTACAAATAAATGTTGTGTAATTCCTGTCTTCTGCCTAGAGCTTTTTTTAAACATAAATTTTAAGTTTAGCTCCTGGAATGACTGGCAAGACCCAATTGAAGGTAGGGTGGCAGCGCGTGGTGATGGCGGTAGTAATACAAATTTAGATGATTACCGAATTAGACGGATAAGTGTCATCAATCACTGTTGAATACCTGTTCTATACAGAAGTTTGTACTGAACTAGGAGTTCTAGTTCAGTACAAACTAATACATAAAATACATGATCTAGGGCATGGGGAACTGTGTTGGGATTTTGGTTAATGTCGTTGATTCTTGTAAATATGGAATCTGACCTCATATGGAGAAAATCATTTGCATATTTGAAAATTATTTTGGGGGGAAACGTGGCTTTTGATTTTTCCAGAAAAAAAATGTGATCCCACTGAGCAAAGCAGGCTACGGCTTTGAATTTCCCTCATGTGTATGAGTAGGTGGAAAGTAATGCTCAAGTCATTCTTTTGAGTTGACTTTCAGTTTGGATTATTTGTTTGCGAGAAATCTCAGGCAGAACTTGTAAGGATGCTGGAAAAAGAAAATTCAGTGTACATCAGGCTTTCTAAAAACTTCCCAAACTGATCAGCCTTTCCGAGGAAAAGAAATGCCTCTTCTTCAGGAGTCCTTGCAGTTTTTTTTTTTTTGAGACGGGAGTCTTGCTCTGTTGCCCAGGCTGGAGTGCAGTGGTGCGATCTTGGCTCACTGCAACTTCTGCCTCCTTGGTTCAAGTGATTCTCCTGCCTCAGCCTCCCAAGTAGCTGGGACTATAAGCGCGTGCCACCATTCCCGGCTAACTTTTTTTGTATTTTTAATAGAGACGGGGTTTCACCATGTTGGCCAGGCTGGTCTCAAACTCCTGACCTCAAGTGATCCTCCTGTCTTGGCCTCCCAAAGTGCTGGAATTACAGGCACGAATCACCTTGCCTGGCAGTAGTCCTTACCTTTTTTGTCATTTATAGACTTGCTCCCATTTGGGGAAGGATTCAAATAATCAGTCATTTCCAAACACCAGAGATTATATGAACGCTGACTCTAAAGATAGCATCCATTAAAGTGCATACCATCATAATAAAAATATATGACTGCTGGATTTCTTTGCTGAGAGATGCTTTGATGAAGCACTTTTCTACTATTAGCATATTAAATGTTGAGGAAATTAAAGAGTTTAATTTTCTTAGATCCTCCTTATTCCTAAAATGAAGTCTATGCTATTAACATTGTATTAGTACTAGGTTATAGTAGTAGTGAATTTTAGGCCTATAGAATAAGCCTTCCTCTCTTACTCCTCACTCTTTCTGTCCTTCCTTCCCTCCTGTTTTCCTTTCTTTTTAAAGAAGGAATTTTTAAAAAGGTAATGGAAAGGGAAATATAAAATCAGAAAAATATTTCCCCGGGTGCTGTTGTTTGACTCACCAACTTTATTATTGTTTTCATATGATTCTTGTTTTTCATGTCATAAAGGTTATTGTTTTAATCATCGTATCAGTCTCCCTGTTTTTGGAGAATAATAGAAGAGGTGACAGTGTTGACATTTTCTCATGTCGCAGAGGGTGCTAAGTGCCTCCTCATGGTGATCTCATTTAATCCCCACAGCACCCTGGGAAGTAGGTATTAGTACTGTCTTTGTTTTTAGAAGGAGAAGTTGACATTTAGAAATTAAGTGAATTCCCCCCGAGTTAGAGAACTCTGGGGTATCAGCCCCGAACCTCTGCTCTGACCCACCGTCGTGTTGGTCTCAGGTTGCCATTGATTTCCAGAATACACCAGCTCACCTCCTCTCACTTCATATTCTAAGTTCTGGGCAGACAGGGTCTGGTACTGCATGGGAGCTGCCCGTGCATAGCTCAGCGGAGGTCATGGTCAGGTAAAGGTAAGGTGGGGAGAGCTCCATCAGGGGTCTCAGAAAAAGGTTCCTGGAAAGGCCACACTGCAGTTGAGTGTCAGAGGATGATTTCCAGTTAACCACCTGAAGAAGGGAGGTGTAGCATTTCAAGTTAGAATGCCATTTAAAAGGCAGGGAGCAGACAAAGACTTCAGCGGGCCTAGGGGTGGGCATGTGTGCGCAGATGTGTTTTGCATTTAGAGATTATAATAAGGGAGAGGTTTCTTTGTTTAAATGACATTCATGGACTGGTAGACACTTGCCAGTGACCTACTGGCCCATCAACTAGAGTTTTGGAAGCATTGTTCTAGCCTGTCCCTTTGGCATCGGGCTGGGCTCTCTTGAGACCCTGGAAGAGATTTATGGCTGGGAAAACGGAAGGGTCGTTTCACATGATTTGCTCAGACTAATAATCAAGTTATTGTTAAGCTGACAGAACACCTGCTCTGCAGAGCCATGTCTAAGCGTGCTACTGGTCACTTGCACTATGTCAGAGTAGAGGGAGAGGAGGAGCGTTGGTTATTCATTCTAATGTTAGCCAGAGAGCCGCGTGCCTCTATAATCCCTAGGAATGTATCCCAGAACATCGATTTTCCTTGCTCTAAATCTTACCCTAATAGACCCTGCAGTGAAGGCAAATTCGGATCTGACACAATAACCATTTTATTGTGGGCTGTTTAAGTTTCACTATATGTATTTTATGCTTTTCTGTGTGCGACACTACTCACTGACTGAAAATGCCATTTTTATTAAATTTGCATTAATGGAACACCATAGTTTTTTTGTTTTTGTTTTTTGAGCCTGGGTCTTACCTTGTCACCCAGGCTGGAGTGTGCAGTGGCACAATCACAGCTCACTGCAGCCTTGACCTTCTGGGTTCTGGTGATCCTCCCACCTCAGCCTCCCCAGTAGTTGGGACTACAGGCACATGCCACCATGCCCAGTTAGTTTTTGTATTTTTTGTAGAGACAGGATTTTGCCACGTTGCCTGGGCTGGTCTCGAACTCCTGGGCTCCAGCAATCCACTCACCTTGGCCTCTCAAAGTGTGGGGATTACAGGTGTTTGCCACTATGCCCAGCCCTGGACCACCATGTCTTATGCACTTCATTTGTTGGACACTACTTACCATGCTGTAACAGTGGTTTCTTTTTTTTTCTTTTTCTTTTTTTTTTTCTTTTTTCTTTTTTTTTGACTGAATCTCACTCTGTCATGCAGGCTAGAGTGCAGTGTCTGAATCTTGGTTCACTGAAACCTCCACGTCCCAGGTTCAAGCGATTTTCCTACCTCAGCCTCCCAAGTAGCTGGGACTACAGGCATGCACCACTATGCCCGGCTAATTTTTGTATTTTTAATAGAAATGGGGTTTCACCATGTTGGCCACGCTGCTCTCGAACTCCTGACCTCAGGCAATCCGCCTGCCTCAGCCTCTCAAAGTGCTGGGATTACAGGCATGCGCCACCACACCCGGCCGACAGTGGTTTCTTGCATCTTATTGTCATTTGAGTTTGTCTTCCCTTGCCTGCCAACTTATCAAGCTTCATCAGTTACATTTAACCAAATCCTAGGGAAGGACAAGATATTTTTAAGTGTTAGTTTATATTTTGTTTCTATTTGCTTTATAGTTTGACTTGAAACAGTTGGGATTTGGTGGTGTTTTCTAATTGAAGCATTATAATATGGTGGTTACTTGCAAGAGCTCTTGCGGTAGACTGCTGGGCTCTACCTTGTGCCACTGCTTCTTAGTTGTGTGACTTTAGGCATCATAATAGTTTGTGTTGGTCCTGAGGATTGAGTTATATGTGTTAAATGCTTAGAACAATGCTTGACACCTGGCAAGAGCTCAATAGAAGTTTGCTGCTGTTTCCACCATTCCAGAAGGTACAAGAATCTAAACATACATTTAGAAGAGTGATAAGTTTGTGGATAAAAACTATTTTCTTCATAGAAGAGGTGGAATACAGTATGATCTCTGTTCATATGAACACCTTATACTCTTTCAAAAATACTTTTTCCTCTTTATAAAAACTTACAGGCTGGGCATGGTGGCTCACACCTGTAATCCCCCAGCACTTTGGGAGGCCGAGGTGGGTGGATCATGAGGTCAGGAGTTCGAGACCAGCCTCACATGGTGAAATCCTGTCTCTACTAAAAAAATGCAAAAATTAGCTGAGCGTGTTGGCGTGCACCTGGAATCCCAACTACTCAGTAGGCTGAGGCAGGAGAATCACTTGAACCCAGGAGGCAGAGGTTGCAGTGAGCTGAGATCATGCCACTGTACTCCAGCCTGGGTGACAGAGCAAGACTGACTCAAAAAAAAATAAAAAATTTGGAGGGTAGAAGAAAAAAAAGGTTTCTTATGGTGGGTGTCTAAAGTAATCACTACACATTTTACTCTGTGTCTTTTAGCTTTGTTTCCTCCTTAAGCTTAGGTTTTTAAAATATGTAGTTATAATTGTATAAATAATTCCAATATCAATTTTTAAACTTAGGCTAACATGAATATAATTTCCTGTGATTAGTATTTATACAGTAATTAAAAATGTTTGCATAATAGTACATCAAGGTGATTTTTCACCTTTGTTTTTTTAACCTTGTGTTCTTTTTGTTTATCCAATCATTTGTGCTCTTGTTCCCAGTTTTTTTTGTGAGTGATTCTCTGATGACTGTATTTCTTTATAAAAACTCTTTTTTATTTGGGCAGTAATCCCTGAAGAAGAGTCATTGAGTCAAAGATAAAGAATGTCATTAAATCTCAATACACGTTTATGTTGCTTCCCCTGAGGGTGGGTACGTCAGATGCAAGATTTTTGTCACTGTACCTCCTCAGCATTGGGTATCATCTATAAAATGCACTAACATTTAATGGAAAACAATATGTCACTGGTGACTAAAGACTTTCACTGGTGGATGTGAACATTTTCTTGTATAAATGTGGCCTAATTGTGTTGCTTCTTTTCTGAATCCTCTGATAAGATCTTTTGGCATCATCTGGCTGGTTTTTTTTTTTTTTTTTCAATCACAGTGTTTTATCTGTTTATATTAACTTTTCATATATGAAAGATAGTAACCTTTTGTCTGTCATACTTAAAGGCATTTTTTTTTCTAGCTTGTTTCCCTTTCTGCATTAAAAACCTTTGATGTTTTGAAGTTTTAAATTTCATTCGGTATAGTAATAGCTTCCACTGTGATTTCTTCTAGAGCTTAAAAAAAAAAAAACCTTATAACAGTTTTCTAAATACAAAGGTGACAGCAGGAATCACATAGTGATTCTTCACCCTTACGACTTTAACTAAATAAGGAACAAAGAAATAAAGAAAATAAAGTGCTATCCATATCTGGATGGTAGATTCATTAGCAAAGGCCCCTTTTTGATAACCCCTCCCCAAACTGTCCCCTCTGTAAAATGTTTCTTGCTGATTTCTTCCAGGGAAAATAAAGCATGTATTTGCATATATTTTAACAGGAACGAGATCATGCTGTACTCATTGTTCTGCACCTCGCATTCGATCACTTCAAAATATATTTTTGAGATGCCTCCATATGAACAGTTATAACCCTGTTATAGAAGATTATATGTGTGTGTGTGTGTGTGTGTGTGTGTGTGTGTGTGTTAGAATGTTATAGTATATTCTACCAATATAGCATAGTATTCTACCAATGGATGTACTGTTTAGTCACACCTATACTGACAGACCTTTGACCCTTTCCAGATTCTTAAGCTAAGTATGTTCTCCACCTTCCAGAGGTTTAAGAAATACTCAGTTTTATTTCCTTCAGGGTTAATAATCCCTCTCTATGCTTGGAACACTCTTGAGATGCAATTAGAAAAAGACAAATCCCTAAATCAAAGTGGTGGGACCTTAAAAAAGCCTCGAGGGTTATGAAGGCTTCACTTTGTGATTTGAAACAAGGTACTTTTTTAAAATTGACTTTGGTGATGCATATTAGAACACCATTGTCTTCAGCATAATTATGCGTTTCACAGCTTAATTCAGCCATGACACGTGATGCAGTGTTTAGACATAGCAATAATTACAAATTGTACATGTTTACAGATAAACATACCTCTGATCAAAACAAAACAGTGGCAGCAAGAATGATGTTCTGTCCATGTAAGAAATCAGTGAAGAATAATTAAGAGTGAACTGTATCTCACTGACTCAAAACATTGCATCTGCCTTTCTGTCCCATCTGTTTTCTAAACAAAAATCTGCCCAACATGTGATGAAGAGAGTGGGTCTAACCCAGCACACTAAAATGTGTTTGACCTGTAAAAAAAAAACAAAAAAAAACCAGTAAGCAATTAAATCCTGTTATAGTTGCTTCTGTGTTTAAAACGTACTTAACGGCATATATATTTACTTGAAGCTAACAAAGTCCCCAGTCAGGTTCTTGGGAGTTTTTTTTTACAGGGCTCATTGAAGTGTTTGGTCTTTAAAATCCTTCATCTCATGCTAACTGCCAAGTCAATGCAGACAGTATGGCCGAACAGAGCTGGTCACATTTTCCCTGAACATGCTATTAAAAAATATATTCGCTGGAATTCTTTTGACTCGTGGCATAGCTGAGGTGCCTTTGATTCAGGAGGGCTGTTGCTTATGAATTGCAAGTGGAAGAACTAAAAATAGAAATGTGAATTTTCCAAAAGAACGCTATGATACCAAAAATGGCTCACTGGCTTGCCTAGAGCTGGGCTGTTTTGTGCTGAAGGTACAGTAATAAGAACTGGGATGCAAAGCCCTGTAGGGTGCATCTGTCCCCTTCCCTGCCACCACTCACCCCAGATGGCTCGTGAGTGGCACTGTGTGGTTGTCTCCGTCTCACTCTTGCGCCATGTTCTGCTGCCTGTCTGGGATGGAGCAGGTGTTCCTTTGAATGTATTTGTTAAGCCTCTGAAATGTATGCATTTCCCCCTCCCCAAGAAAAACACACATGTGCATGCTCTGTGCTTTTCCCTGGTTACTGTATTGTTCCCGTCGCTTTTTTATTTTTATTTTTTCCCTTGGGATAGGGAAAATCCACTCATTTTCTATTTGGTCCCTTCAGGAATTTGCCTTAGGGGCTGTTGGGCCAGGCTTCACTGCACCCAGACAGAGCTTATCAGCTGTGTGTTAACCTCTTCCAGACACTTCTTGAACACTGTTCTTGCAAGCGAGCCTATGCATCTGAGCCTCCTCTGTGTAATGTGGTGCAGCATTAAAAGCTTACCCAAATAGCAGGGATGATTGCATCTTGTTGATTACCAGGACTGATAACATTTTCTTGCTTAGCTAAAAAGAAAAGCCAGATGACTGTTTCCAGGAACTGATAAACTGCGGTGCATCTGGCCCCAGGTGGTCCACATGAAGGAAGCTGCAAGGTTGGAATCCTCCTGCCATCCCCTTTTACAGTTCATAAATCTTCTGATTTATAGGGCCATTTGTGATTGCAGACACATTTATTCATGGGGGGATTTCCATCGAGATCATAACCCACTGTAAAGCAGAAGGAAGAATCGGGAATTAGAATGGTGTACATTGTTCTTTGTTAGAAAAGAATCCCGATTCTTTGGTCATAGACAAATATTTGCTTTTGAAGAATCTGGTGGTGCGTCGGTGGCTTTGTTCACATCAGTGCACAATCACATGCTCTCTTGCCTCCCAAGGACGCAGAAGCTTATGTTACACAGATCATTTTATAATGCTTGCCATCCAGGCATGTGTTATTCAAAGTGTGAGTAACTTTTTGCCTTATCTCCTCTTCCTTCCCTCCTTCTCCCTCCTTTGATGTAGCTCATTTCTGGAATGGGGCAGATTTTCATCTCAGGGAGTTGATAATGGTTTCCTAGGGAGGGTGACAGAACAAGTGTCACCTTAGCTCTAGCTGGAGATGAATATTGCCATGCAGCTTACTTGCTTTATGTTAAACCAGCATTAGGGAAAGAGGCCTTGCATCTTTGATCAGCAGTATGTTAACCTCTCCCAGACACTTCTTGAATGCCATTCATCCGTCTGAGCCCATGCATCTGAGCCTTGGATGAAATTAAAGGCAGTGGATTAGGAAGTCGGGGGCCTGGACCTCTGGGAAGCCCCTTGACCTCCCTGGGCCTCAATTTCTTCTATAAGTAGGAAGGAATAATTCTAACAATTCCTAAGCATTTGCTGCGGCTGTCAGAGTCTGCTTAGAGGCTGTGAGGGGGAAAGGAATGAATGGAGGTCAGGTCCCCAAGTAGTTTTGTGTTTGTCTGTTTGTGATCACTCTGTCGCCAGGCTGGAGTGCAGTGGAGTAATCTTGGCTCACTACAGCCTCCACCTCCCTGGTTCAAGTGATTCTTGTGCCTCAGCATCATGAGTAGCTGGGATTACAGGCTTGTGCCACCACGCCCAGCTAATTTTTGTAGTTTTAGTAGAAACGGAGTTTCACCATGTTGATGAGGGTGGTCTCAAACTCGTAACCTCAAGTGATCCATCCACCTTGGCCTCCCAAAGTGCTGGGATTACAGGTGTGAGCCACCACGCCCAGCTGCAAGTAGTTTTTACCATATAATAAGGGCTCAGTAAATTAGCTCTGATTACCATCATCCTGGTTTACAGATGAGGAGCGGGGACACAGAGGAGGGCAAAGTCATGTGGCCAGGGTAACACAGCATGTAGCAGAGTCGAGGCTGTCCTCAGGAACCTGTGGTCTTTGCTGTCACCCTGTGCTGCTTCTCAGGAAGGTAATAGCTTGTCACCCATTAAAAATGGGTAGTTATTTGAATGAAAAACAGAATAACCGCGGGAGGCAGAGGTTGCAGTGATGAGCTGAGATTGCGCCATTGCACTCCAGCCTGGGCAACAGAGCGACACTCCTGTCACAAAAAAAAAAAAAAAAGTAAGGACTCCTTGTGTGAAATGCACATGCTTGCTTTTAACATTGCAGTACTGGACTATAAACATTTGCCGGGGACTGGCAGTGACCAGCCATGGGGCAGAGCATGGGAGGGGAGCAAGGCCCTGATCCTGGGAAGGTGCAGTCCAAGGAAGCAATGTGGACAGTAAGCAGAGACTAGCAGGGCTGTGTAATAAATTCCAGGAGAAAAAGAAAAAGATTTCCCGGGGCTAGGAGGGGCCTGTGGGATGGAATCCGTCTTGATCCAGGTGTGTGTGGATGGGGTGGGTAGACGGATGGCAGGTCTCCAGCGGAGGTGATGCTTAGGGACTTTCTGTAACACCAGGGCCTCTGACGTGCGATGGGCTGTACAAATTACTGGGAGCCTAACTAGTCATTTATTGATGCACATCTGTAAATATTTTTGTTTTCTTTTTAAACCTGTTTTGTTTTTTTTTTTTTTTTTACTAGGAGACAGAGTCTTGCTCTGTCATTCAGGCTGGAGTGAGGTGGCGCGATTTCAGCTTACCACAGCCTCAAGTTCCTGGGCTCAAGCTATCCTCCCACCCTGGCCTCCCAAGTTAGCTGCGACTGTAGGCGTGCGCCACCGTGCCTGGCCAATTTTTTGTTTTTGTTTTTTTTGTAGAGACGGGGTCTCACTATGTTGCCTAGGCTGGTCTTGAACTCCTGTGCTTAAGTGGTCTGCCCCACCTTGTCCTCCCAGAGTGCTGGGATTACAGGTTGAGCCACTGTACATACATACCCTGTGTAACTACTTTGTAGCCTACCTAGTCACTAGCTAACACTTTTTCACCAGAAGGAACTTTTGGCAGCTCGATGTTAAGCTAAATGAAAGCCTGTTGGTGTTTTTCAGAGGGTGAGAGGGAAATATTGAAGGGTCAAATGGGGAAATGTCAAATTTCCATTTTGTCAGCATGCTCAGGGCAGCAGTGTGGAAGAAGATGGATTTCAATGGAGTAAGAATGGAGTCAGAGGGGCCACTTAGAGGTGATTCAGACAATAATAAACGATGGAGGCCCCCGGGTAGGTCCTTGGGGATGAAGGCAATTGAGTCCCGGATGTTAGTAAGGCAGAGTCCTGGGCCTCCTCCTAGCTCTGAGATCTTGAACCTTCCCAGGTTTCAGTTTTCTCATCCATCAGACAGAAAGCATGACTGATTTGAGTGTATGTTTCAGGCAAAATTTTAACCACAGTGGGAAGAAGACTGCGGCATGTTTTAGAAAACAGGAAGCAGAAGTGATTTGGTAAGATTAATTTCAGCAGGACTGATGTGGGTTGGCTGCTAGCTTAATTGGTTTATTAGGGTCTTGTAGCCACCCTCTTACGATAGATACCAAGTGAATTCCAGGAGATTTATAGTCTTAGGTTTGTCAGTAATGCCATTTGCAGAGGAATAAGGTTCTTTATTTCTTAAATTTGGAAGGGTCTCGTAGAAATAAGATAGTTCATAAATATCTAGTAACCTGTCACTGTTTTAAAATACTACAAAGATAAATGATGCTGATTGCCGCGTGCTTGCCTTCATGAATTATGTATGTGGCCTGCCCTGGAGTTCTTTATGGCCGTGCATAACGAATCAGCTTTTGTTCTAGCTATTTTCAGTGGTAGTGCTTGTCAAAGAAGAGGTCAAAGCAAATGCATTAAAGAGATGTGGTTGGTGCAGGATGATCGGGTTTTGCTGTCCTGTTCTGTGCATTGCTTCTGTTTGTACTTTGATTTTTCATTATCAACTTTGGGGAGGGTGGGAGGAGCAGCCTTGTGGCATTAACAGCTGCGTAATAGTACAGAGCAGGCAGCGACTCTTCTTGGTTCATGCACCTCGAAAGCGGCTCTCTTTTTGCCTTCCTTCTCCTCCTCTCTGCACCTGCTTTGCAGAGCTCTTAACTACTTTTCCACCTAGTAATAAAAAAAAATTTGAAATAAATGGTTAGGAACATGCCCATGATCTTTTTTTTTCTCACTGACTTTCTCTAGACTCTAGATGAAACTAGAGAGGATTAAGAAATACGAAACACAGCAGAGAATGTCTTCTTTTTCCTCTCCCTTTTTCTCCTCCCCTGGCAAAGATTTCTTTAGAATCTGAGTGAGATATCAGAGGTACTGTTTACATGTGAAGTAGTGATGACCACGGGTGGAAGCCAGTTGTAACATTGCGTTGTCATTTATAACTTTTTTCGATGTGAAGGTTACTACCAACTTTATGAGAGGAGCCTCCCAGACACAGGTGTCATGACTGACTCATTAGAAAGGGCCAACCTGTGTATTTCATTGTGGGTTTGTGAGCGGCCTCATCTTCCATAAGGTGATCATTTGTTGGGCCGATCCAAGGCAAAGATCCGAGTAGTTGGGAGTAGCTACAAATTGAGATGAGCCCAGGCCTACTGTTTGGAAGGGCACATCTGTCTACCAAGGGCTGTTTCCAGTGTATTAGCAGAGTGACACTAGGCAATCAGTTTACAGTCAGTTTAAAAATGTTGAGGCTGTCCTTCTCAGTGATTAATTATGGCTTTTAGCTCATACTAGATTTAAAAAAAAATCTTCACATCTTTGCAAGAATAATCATTAACTTCGTTTGTCTATAATATAGCTGAAAGATGCAACACAATGCTCATGCAATGTAGAGAAATGAGATAACATCTAGAATTTACGTGTAAGTAGCTATTTGTCAGGATATGTATTCATTGATTCTAGATTCATTCGGTAGGAATTTCTGGCCTTGCCGCAAGGGATAAGCACCTGGGAGATGCAGCTGAATCACCCTCAGAGTCTGTGCGTGGGGAACTTGGTCTAGAAAATGGATCAGGCTTGTGCACTATACCACTTACTATAATAAATGGCAAAAAGTATCTGGACAGAGTGCCATGGGAGTTCAGACGAGAAAGAGGATCCTTCCAACTGAGTGGGGCTGTGAAGAAACTCGAGTTCCATTTATCAGTGGTAGGAAAGGCATGTTGAGAGTAAAGGATGGGGTTAAACAAATGGTCTTTCCCTCAAATCCCAGGGTTTTTAACCTGTTACTGAAAAAGTATAGCAATTTATAATGTTTGAATTATTAACCTATTGATGTGTAATAATACTTTGCATACTTTTAAAATCCTGGGGTTGGATTAATAATAAAAGAGTGGAAACATTGTTTTTATAAAAATAATTTTCTATGCGACACACTATAGGGAAGTAGCTGTGGGCCTCCTTTTAATTTTAGGCTATTTTAGGCATGTTTTATTTTATTTTTGGTATCTTAGGAACCGTAAGAAGCATACTTTCAAGAATGTGAGGGTGTATTTTTAACTTTTGTGGTAAAAATGTAGCAAAAAGTTTATATGGTGAATGATTTAGTGGATTTGCATATGCTAATGACTGTTGTGATTTTAATAAAACCACAGCCTGTGTTTAATTGCATTTCCTACTAGCACAGACTTGAAGAGCTCAATCCATCTGCTTTATTATCTTGTTTCCTTTAATCTGTATTAATTCACCTTAGCAGTATCAGAAATTTTGTTAATATATTATGTGTACCTGAACCGTAAGCTAAAAATAGATCATACCAACCCATCTCTCTTTCTCTTTCTTTTTTTTCCCCACTGTCACCTTCAAATTTATTGTTAGTGACTTGCAAATGATGGGATTATACCTTAAAAATTGTCTTGTATCAGATATGTATTTCCCCCTTCTCTAAAGAAAGCTAATTATGCAAGTACGCTGTTCTTTCTTGATTCATGAATTCATATGATTTTATTTTCAGATTCCTCGAGGTAATTGCTTATTAGACTGGTTCACAAGATGAGAGATATCCAAGTAGTCACATGAACAGTTTCCATCCCATTCATGCCGTTCTTTCTTCTGCAGAAAATAAGTGAGTCAATCACTGTTTATGAGAATGTGTAAGAGACTGGGGAGAGAGAAGGGACTCAGTGGCCATTTTGTATCATGGATCCTTTTTACTAAGGATAACAGTGATGCTTACTGGCTGGCTGCAGTGGCTCATGCCTGTAATCCCAAAACTTTGGGAGATTGAGGTGGGAGGATTGCTTGAGCCCAGGAATTCAAGACCAGCCTGGGCAACATGGCAAAATCCCATTTCTACAAAAAATAAAAAAAATAGCTGGGCATGGTGGTGGATGCCTGTAGTTCCAGCCACTGGGGAGGCTGAGGTGGAAGGATGGTTTGAGCTGGGGAGGCAGAGGCCTCAGTGAGCTGAGATTACGCCACTGTACTCCAGCCTAGAGGACAGTGAGATCCTGTCTCAAAAAAAAAAAAAAAAAAAAAAAGTTATCCTTGCTAAGTCACCATAGATCCCTGTTCTAGGTTCCCATTCAGTGTCTGAGTTTGATCGTCTGGTAAAACAGGGGTCAGTTAGAGAGCTTTCAGCAGGCAGAATGGCACTGAGTTTACTGGACCAATGGTAAAAAGAAGTGCTTCTAGGTTCCCAGGCCCTCTTCTTTAGTCCGCCTGCTTAGAGAAAGAGAATAATAAAACCACTTCAGCTAGGAGTAAAGCTTTCCAAAAACTGCCCGGCCAAGTCCCCAGGGAAAGCAGGATTTCAGCTTCTCTGTCCTCACCTCTGCTTGAGGTTGGCATATGCTTTGGCACTTTTCCCGTGGCTCTCACGTCAGGAGAACCAAGCCGCCTGAATAAGGAGGGGTGCGGAGGACAGTCATTCTGTAGCCGGGATAATCCCTGCCCTAGTTTTTCTGCCTTCCTGAGAAAAATACTAGACACCACTTGTTTTACATAAACCAGGCTTCTGACCTTATTGGACTATGAACATTAAATTCTTCTAAGACACTACATGTCAAATTTGGGAACCAGAAATAATTGGACTAAGTGGCTACCTGATTGAATAGTGGCAACTCAATTCAGATCATCATTACTAGAAATTTCAAAGAAGTGATAGGAGCCTCACCTTGAGTAGACTAGGATATGACAGCTGAGTGATATAAAATTGTACTTCACAGCCACTTCCTAAAATGAAGTTTTCTGGAGAGTAATTCATGTCACGTGTCATCTGTTGCTTTTCTATGTGATTCCACTTCACCAGGGCTGTCCTGGGAGGAGTCCCTGGTTGTGTTTAGCTTTCATCGAATTAGGGTAGTACCTCCTAGTCTCCTTCCTCTCCATCCTCTGTACCTTGTGTCTCTCTTCCCATTTTTGATTATTGTATCCAGGAGTTTCTGATTTTTGCCTTTTGAGTTTTGTTTCTTAAACTAAGTGGAGCTATGTTTTTATGGGGAAATAATTTCTCAGCCTGTCATCTTGAGAGTGAAACTTTTTTTTTTTTTTTGAGACAGAGTCTCACTCTGTCATCCTGGGTTGAGTACAGTAGCACAATCTTGGCTCACTGCAACCTCCAGCTCCTGGGTTCAAGCGATTCTCCTGCCTCAGCCTCCCAAGTAACTGGGATTACAGGTGCATGCCACCATGTCCGGCTAACTTTTTGTATTTTTAGTAGAGATGGGATTTCACCATGTTGGCCAGGCTGGTCTTGAAACCCTGACCTCAAGTGATCCACCCACCTTGCCCTCCCAAAGTGCTGGGATTACAGGTGTGAGCCACCACACCTGGCCTGAAACATGTTTTTGATTTGTTTTTTAATCTAGATGGATTCCTAATTGATTTGTTGGAAACTAGATATCCTTTCTGGTAACTAATATGTGGTTCATACCTAAAGCCAAAAGAAATCTCAAGTAACTTTTTGGATGAGACAATTTCAGCACCATGTTATATAACTTTATGATATCGTCTTATCTGAGTCCTCTCTCTGTCCCTCTCTCCCTTCCCTTTCCTTTTTTCCCTAGTGCCTGTAGGTGTGAGTTTAAAGATAAAATGACTGCCAAGTGACCCCAAGTTCAAGGACTTTTGTCCTGGCATCCAACAGGAAAATTCAGTTTACATGATAAATTTCAAAACTGTCTGGTAGATAACTGGTACAAATTATAGGAAGAGAGTAACTAATTTTATGCTCATTGTGGTTCTATAAGATGATATAAATATATGAGGATTTTAGGAGAAATAAATTAAAAAGTGATCTCACTGAAACAGTTATTTGTAGATTGCATTTTGACTTGTCTGAAACACATCAAGGTTAACATAAGAATATTTAGGATATGAATTTGCTCCAAGAAACATTAAAAATATTTTTACTTGGTGATTCTGATAGTAAGATATTGTGTCTACTAATGTGGGAGGGTGGACAAAGAGGAGGAGGAGCAGGGCAGGGCCATTTTGTTGCAAAGGCACCCGTGAGTTGTGCAGTGGACAGCCCTCGTGGCCAGTAGCAGCAGATTTGGTTGAGCATAGGCGTAGAAAATGGCTTTGTTTTTTAATTTACTCTTCTGTGTTTATGTTACCAAAACACCGGAGATTTGGTTTAGGTCCTGCTGCTTGCCTCACAGAAAGCCAATCACTGAGATGAGTGTTGCGGGGGAAGAAGGCTTGAATCGGGTACTGCAGCCATGGAGATGGGAACTCAGTCTCAAATCCATCTCCCTGACCGACTAAAACTGGAGGCTTATATAGTGGGAAGGCAATGTAACCACATACCGGTAAACAGGAATTAGGGAGGTGTAAGGAAGAGGAGTTGGTCCACAGGAAGCTGGTGGCCACTGAGGCAGCCATAATGGGTGAAGGGTCTGGCGCCTCCTTGTCCAAATGCAATGGTGTGGTGAGTTTCAGCTCCTTGATATCTGGGAGACCTGATGGTTGGTTTTCTGAGAAAGGAATTCAGATAAAACAAATGTAACTTTCTTAAGTTTTAAGATAGGGAGGGTCAATTTCTAAGCTCATTATTAATATGTTAGTAATTTATAGTATTAATATATTATATTAATATGTTAGTTCTGTGAGATGATAGGGTGGGTTTCAGTTAGAGGTAAGGGCCAGACTCTGAGTGGAACAGGCCATGGTCTGGGTTAAGGACCAGTATGTTAGGGAAATGATTCTCTGAGGCAGTCCAAATAGGTAGAAATCAGATGATCAAAATAGAGGTTAGAAACCTTGTAATGATACGGTCTGGAAAAATCTAAAGACTAGAGACCACGGGTACAAGGGGTTGTGGCTAGTGGAACAAGAGAAGAACATACGTGGTAGTAATATAGGTAAGAGTCCATTCTGGATGAGGTCAACTGGGCAGGAATTCTTTATGCTCCATCTAAGCAGGAGATAGATGGAGGCCTTTGAAGTCCCACTGGCATGTGTGCAAGGAGCCACTGTTAATTTACAGAGAAAAAAGGAATGGAGGGAGTAACAGCATTAGTTTGAGGTCCTGTGATGCATCCATTGGGGGTGAATTGTCTCACAGTTACTAAATTATTTAAAAATCAGTAGTGTATTCTAAGGTACACTGCCTGATTTCAGTGCTTACTTTCAGGCTATAGTAATCAAGACAGTGTAGTATTGGTGTAAGTATAGACAGATAGATTGATGACACAGAATAGACCCACACATACATGGCCAGTTGATTATGGACAAAGGTATAAATATAATTCAATGAGGAAAAGAATATTTTCTTTTCCTCAGTGGTGCCAAAACAATCAGATAATTGTATTAATAAAAATGAACCTTGAGTCATTCCTTGTACCAGATACACAAATTAACTTGAAATAGGTAGGAGATCTAAATGTAAGTGCTGAAACTACACAGTCTTACCAAGGAAGCGTCGGAGAAACTCTTAGTGACCTTCAGAGGGGCACAGGTTTTTATTGTTAAATAGACTGTATGTTTTAGAGGAGTTTTAGGTTCGCAGCAAAATTGCACGGAAGGCATGAGATTGCCCGTCTGTTCCCTGCCTCCACACATGCGCAGCCTCCCCCGTTAGTAGCATCCCCAGCCCGAGTGGGACTGATTATAATCAGTGAACCTACATTGACACAACGTTGTCACCCGAAGTCCAGTAGTTCACACGAGGTAGGGTTCCCGCTTGGTGTTCTAGGAGTTTGGACAAATATGTAATTAGATGTATCCACCATTATAGTATCATACAGAAAAGTTTCACTGCCCTGAAAATCCTCTGCGCTCTGCCTATTCATCACCTCCACCCCTTAACAGCAGATATTTTTTCTTTTTAGCATAGGAACTGTGTAAGATTTTTTTTTTTTTTACTTAATTTAAATTAAAAACTTTGGGTCTTCAAAAGATCTGTGAAGAAAATGAAGAGGCAATCTATAGTCTAGGAGAAAATATTTGAAAAATGTATATCTGATTTAAAAAAAAAACTACTCTTATAGTTGAGACAACTCGGTTACACATGAGTAAAATATTTGAATAGAGATTTTCCAAAATATGATATATGAATGGCAGGTAAGTATAAGATGTAAGCATCATTAATCATTAGAGAAATGTAAATTAAACCACTAGGAGATACTACTCCCTGTTCTCTAGAATGGCTAAGATGAAAAAGACTTACCATACCAAGTGTTGGTGAGGAGCTGTGACAACTGGAGCTTTCCTACACTGTTCTTGGGAGTGGAAAATGATACAGCATTTGGGGAAACAGTTTGCTAGTTTCATATAAAGTTAAACATATGTTTACTAGCTAACTCAGCAATTTCATTCCCAGTTAATTCACCCAAGGGAAATGAAAATAAGTTTTAAAAAGACACACAAATGTTCCTAACAGCTTTTTCCACAATTGCCACATACTGGAAACAACTTGTCTGGTGCATGGATAAACATATTGTGGTATGCAATGTAGCAAGGAAAAGAGATGAACTACTGATAAAGTGACATGGATGACTCTCAAAAGCCTTATGCTGAGTAAAATAAGCCAGACATGAGTACATATTGTGTGAGTCCATTTATGTGAAATTCTAGAAAAGGCAAAACTGATACAGTGTCAGAAAGCAGGTCCGGGGCTGGTGGTGTGGGGAAGGGATTTACTGCAAAGGGGTACAAGAGAACCTTTTTGTGGTGATGGGAATATTCTACCTCATGATTGTAGTGGAGGTTGCAAGACTACATATATCTGTCAAAATACATCAAGTTCTACATTTAAAATTGGTGAATTTTATTACATGTAAAATATCTTTATTATATCTTATTAATTTAAAAAAAAGTTTTGATTAAACGATTTCCTTTGATGTCCTGAAACGTGTCCTTTTCACACTAATTTGGTATGTGCCTTGTGATTATATCCTTTGTATATGAATATTTTGGTAAGTGGAATATTGTTGGAGATATATCCAGATTTTCTACCTTAGTTTGTGTGATTGATTATATTCTCTTAGACTGAACCACATGAAATTGTTGATATCCAATCATGCTTGACCTACAAAAGCAGCAATTTCACGTGGCATAAGTATAGTAGAAATTTTGTTTGCTTTTTAATTCATTGGAAAGACTTGGCAGTGGTCACATCTCGATTGTTAAGTTTCAAGGATTTTGTAAGACAGAAGACCTCAGTGTTCTATTTTAAATTACATGTTTTGTTTTGCTTTTATTCAGTTCGGTAGATGTTTTATATATCTCTACCACTTTTCAGGTGTTCTACTTCAAACTACAGTGGGTGAATGTAAAGATGAGTTTCATATTACCTCAGCCCAGGAAACGTTAAGAGGTGAAATTAAAAGGTGTGTGTAGACTTTGTCATAATTGCTAATAGAGACTGTGAAATAGAACTCCCAGTTCTTGTCATGTCCATTGCAGTGATTATAATAAGGTATTTGGGCTTTTATAATGATGAAATAAGTGGTTGTAGGTTTGTACATGTATGTGTACGTAAATATGTATGCGTATGAGCCCAGAAGAAATGGAAATGAGACCAGTGATTTAATTTGCATGAAAATGAGAACAGTCTGCCAAGAGCAAACATCTCTCTCAGCCCTTTTTCAAGAGAAGAAAAGGTCTTGTAGTTTGGCATTACTCAGTGGATGACCTCGCACTGACTCTCGTTTAGTTATTGGTAAATGCATGGAGCCCTCAGTCCGACGTGAGATGGTCTGGATGATGTTACGGTGTTTCATTTGAGAAAGCGGCTGTCACTTCATCCTTAAGCCTCCTATTTGCTGTGACGTTGGCAGAGCCACACTCAGCACCACAGGAAGAGCCCTGGGTAATTCCTGAAGACACATTCTAGAGAATCTGGTACAAGTGTATGTAGGTTGGTCACCTTGATGCCATATTTTCTCAGGCTTCTAGTAGAGATGCATCCCAGCAAAATGGAAAGGAACAGAGGGCGTTCTTGAAGTTTCCTAACTGGCATATTTTCTCCTCCTCTTTTTCTGGTAATTAAGTACAGGGGACTGAGAAGGCAGGGGATGTTGTTATTTTTACATGGAATGGACCTACCCTAGCAATCAGATGAGACTGTTGACACGTAGCACAGTCTTGTCTTTGGGCGTCTGCCACCAAAGAGAGTATACCCAAGAAGGACTGTCGTGTGAGTGGGAGGGATTTCCATCTTTTGTTCTGTGCTCTTTCTGTGGAATCTCAGGCCTGCGTGTGCTCCCTCTGACCATACCTTTGCTCTTGATGAAGGATTTGCAGCCCTGAGAGGGAGCAGGCAGACCCAAATTAATTATTTCCATTTTTTTGTGGCACTGTGGGACAGTGGGAGAGAATACAGGCTTTGGAACCAGCCAAATGTGGTTTCAGATTCTTAATCCTCCACCTAAGGTATGCAGTCCTGGTGGGCAAGTTATTTTAATTTGTTTGAACTGCCACTTACCTGAAAATGGGGTTAATACCAGATGTCACTTAAAATTAGTAAAAAATACAGTTGACCCTTGAACAATGCAGGCATTGGGGCCACCGACCCCCCATGCAGTTGAATATCTGAGTATAATTTTTGACTTTGCAAAACTTAACTACTAATAGCCTACTGTTGACTAGAAGCCTTACTGATAGCATTAACAGTCAATAACACATGTTTTGTATATTATATATATTATGTGCTGTATTCTTACAATGTAGTAAACTAGAGTGAAGAAAATGTTATTAAGAAAACCATAAGGAAGAGGAAATATATTTACTATTCCTTAAATGGAAGTAAATCATCAGTAAAGGTCTTCATCCTTGTCGTGTTAAAATTGAGTTGACTGAGGAGGAGGAAGAAGAGGAGAGGCTGGTCTTGCTGTCTCAGGCATGGCAGAGGTGGAAGAAAACTTATATAAATAGACCTGCACAGTTCACACCCGTGTTGTTAAAGGATCAACTGTATTTTATTAAGCTGTCTTTGAACAGCACCAAGTATCTTAGTGTATGAGAAGGCCTCTGAGAAGTTCCACAGTTAGGAAGCACGTTGAGCTTTTTTTTGGCGTGAGGGGCACAGAGTCTTACTCTGTCATCCAGGCTGAAGTGCAGTGGTGTGATCTTGGCTCACTACTTCCAGTGATTCTCCTGCCTCAGCCTCCCGAGTAGCTGGGACTACAGGCATGTGCCACTATGCCCATGTAATTTTTGTAGAGACAGGGTTTCACCATGCTGGCCAGGCTGGTCTCGAACTCCTGACCTCAAGGGATCCTTCCATCTCAGCCTCCCAAAGTGCTGGGATTACAGGCATGAGCCACCACACCCAGCCATGGTGAGCTTTGTTTAACCAAGCATTTTTCAAACTTACTGACTGAAGAATCTTTATGTGTGTGTGTGCGCGCGTGCATGTGTAAGAAGTAACATCCCCTGGAGCTGGTGTTGTGCAGAAAATATGTTGAGAAATATAAAACAGAGATATCTAGCTTATGTTCATCTATATAGTCTTTTTTTGACTGAGAATGCTTTATCCTTGTTATGGATAGTTTCACTTTCTTCATTTCTATTTTGGTCTGAATCTTGAGTGTTGTTGATCCTTGAACAACATAGATTTGAACTGCATGGGTCCACCTGTACGCCGCCTGTGCATACGGAGGGCTGACTCATCTCGTATGCAGCTTCCGAGGGCCAACTTCAGGACTTTCTGCATAGATTTTGGTATGCTGGGGATGGGGGCCCTAGAACCAAACCCCCCATGTAGACTGAGGGAGGACTGTCTATTTTCGCTTTTTACATAGCTGTATTGAGGTGCATTTGTCATACAGTGAACTGCACACATTTCAAGTATACAGTTTGGTCAGTTTTGACATGTGTATACCAGTGAGGCCATCACCACAATCAAGAGAGTATCACCTAAAAGGCATATTTTTAATATAGTTGTAATCATAGCATTGCATAATCGTTTTCAGTAACATAGGTCTCATCTGTTCCTCCAGGTCTCAGTAAAATAAATCACTCTTATTGAACCTTCCTAGCCGCCAAAACTGGATGGGCCATTTAATAGAGTTTTTTATATTTAATAGAATTTTAAATACTAAATTTAAATTTTCTTTCATTTATTAAAATTTTCAAAGGGTAATAATGTTATATATTTAGATTTTGATGACATGGAAATATCTGGGACTTGCTTAGTTTTAAAAAAGCAAAATTTGTGTCATAGAGCTGTTGTAAGGACGGAATAAAATAATGCATATACAAGTGCCTAAGACAATGCTTGGCATGTAGTGGGTACTCACTAAACAATTTCCTTCCTTCCCTTCCTGGCTCCTTAACTACTCCCTGCCTTGCATACCCCCAGTGCTCTGCCCCAGTTTGTGTTCAGATACTAGACAGATGGCTGTTGCTTTGGGATAGGTCAAAGGCTGTCAGGCATGGAGGCAGGCAGATGACCCAGATCAGTGAACACCAGTCATTGTCTTAGAGCATTTTGTTTTGTTCAGTCAGCTATTTGAATCATCTGGGATTTTCTCATGTGTTTAGAAAAAGGTTTCCCCAAAATTGGTGGTGTTGGGTTCCTGATAGCAAAATGTGTCAACAAGTGGGCAGTCAGCAGATGGAATTTGCCCAACTCTACAGGGAAACTTGCTTTTTAGGTATTTTAAAAGTTAACTTGTCAGTGTCACTGTAGGACAGTTATATATCTACTGAGTTTACAAACAAAAGTGTTTTTTTTTTTTTTTTTTTTTGAGACGGAGTCTCGCTCTGTCGCCCAGGCTGGAGTGCAGTGGTGCGATCTCGGCTCACTGCAACCTCTGCCTCCCAGGTTCAAGCGATTCTCCTGCCTCAGCCTCCTGAGCAGCTGAGACTACAGGTGCTCACCACCACGCCTGGCTAATTTATATATATTATTTGGTAGAGACGGGGGTTTCACCTTATTGGTCAGGCTGGTCTCGAACTTCTGACCTTGTGATCCACCTGTGTGGGCCTCCCATAGTGCTGGGATTACAGGTGTGAGCCACTGCGCCGGGCCTGAACTCATTTTTAATTAGAATTATTATTTCAGTGGCCGAATGGAGGAAAAAAGAAAGGACCTAAGCCCAGAAAATTCACAGGTTTGTTTCAGGGTAGAAAAATTTGGCATGTTTTGGCCTGGAAGATGTCTCATTATGGAGTCAGAAATCCGAAAGGGATATTAAATTAGGAGCGAACTTGTGCTGTGTTGGTTAACCATTGAAAGTTACATTGGCAGTTTCATAATTAAACAATAGGGCCACATGTGGAATTTACTGATCTCTCATGAACTTTCTGTTTAAATCTTTATTGCTTTGAATTTGAATTTATTTGAATTTATTGCTTTTAATTTTTCCCCTCCCACTTTGCTTAAGGGACTGAAGCTGTTTCTGGCATTCGAAGACTTTTTAGAATTTGGCAGTGCCTCTCTAGGATGTTTTCTTCTGCACTGCCTCCAAAACAAAATTATGAACAGGCTGACTTTTTTGGGATCTTTTTTTTTTCTTTTTTAACTTTCCTGATGTAAAAGTGTCAGGTTTTGAGCAAGTTTGAAAGATGAGAATTAGAATATATTTATCTTTCTAATCTAGAGAATCCTAGTGGCTTTTAGGGCAGTGTATACACTGCAAGGTTTCCCGTGTGCAGCAGTAAACGCCGATGACAGAGAATCTGGCTCATGGCCTTGAACCATCCATTAACTCATTAATTGATCGGACGTCATGGGGGTCTGCTAAGTGCCGTGATGATGCTCTGTGCTGGGAATGCAAAGATGAATAGTCTAGGAATAAAAGACCAATTTTACGTTTTAAAGTGTCAGTATTTTTAGTATTGAAATGTAGGACCTTATAAGTAAAATACTGTTAAGCTAATTTCCCAATTTAAAGTCTTTGAATTATTGTCTTGGATATTAAATATATTCAGTGTTTCCCACCAGTGGATCCCAGAGCCTCACCGGATACATTTGGCAGTGGTCAGGCTGTCTTTTTTATACGCCAGAGGAATTCCAACAGGAAATATGTACACACCACCCCTTACCTCCCTTGCTTCTTTTCTTTTCTGTCTCCTACTTCCTTTGATCTTGAAATAAGGGGAAATGCAGTAGCTTCAGGAGTGTCTTCTGGACAAGTGCTGTTTCTGTGCCAGGCTGTACGGATAGTGCTTGCCCCAGTGCCGCGAGAAAGACACTTGAGTGAGCTTGCGACGTCTCTCCAGCACTGTCCTGACTTGACCCCACCTGACCAGTGACTCTTGTACCTTGCCCAGCTCCTTTGGCTGCTGGTGCAAAAAGAGCTAGAGAGTTTGTTTTCCAAATATGGGCCCCAGATCTTACTTTCAGAACTGTGCATGTAAGGAGTTCATGGGGAATCCCTCATCTCAGCAGAAATGGGGAAGGCTGTCTTCTAAACTGGAGTTCTGAAACAGGTAAACTTTCAGTCCCCACTTGCTCTCAAAGCACAAAAGTGAGGAGGCTTATTTGGCATTGAAATAACTCAGCGTCTTTTCTCATCTGTGTTTTTGAATCTGTTATGGCCAGTGTTTTCTAACCCCCTTCACATTATCTTGTCAGTAACTTGCTTCAGGTGCAAATAACGGCAGAAAGCATAATTCTCCTTTTTTTTTTTGAGACGGAGTCTCACTCTCTTGCCCAAGCTGGAGCGCAGTGGTGTGATCTCGGCTCACTGCAGCGTCAGCCTCCCAGGTTCAAGTGCTTCTCCTGCCTCAGCCTCCCAAGTAACTGGGACTACAGGCTCCCGCCACTACGCCTGGCTAATTTTTGTATTTTTAGTAGAGAGGGGATTTTGCCGTGTTGGCCAGGCTGGTCTTGAATTCCTGACCTCAAGTGATCCACCCGCCTCGGCCTCCCAAAGTACCAGGATTACAGGTGTGAGCCACCGTGCCTGGCTGAAAACACTTTAGCAAGTTCATGAATCAGGATTAAAGAATCTGTGGGATATAGAGACTGATAGAAAAAATTCTATAATGTTCATTTTCATTGTGCAGGATAGAGACATTAATGTGCATCTCAGTTAGGATTTAATTGCTCCTTCCATGTGTTCTTGAAAGCGCTTGGTCAATGCCTCTCATCCTCCATTGAATGATTCTAGTTCAGATCTGGCTCTTTCACCAGACAATGAGCTCCTGTGGTAAGATACCATGTCTTAATTCATCTGTTTCCCCCTTGTCCTACTACAGTGTTTAAGATTGCCAGATAAAATACAGGATATTGGCTGAGTGTGGTGGCTCACACCTGTGATCCCAGCACTCTGGGAGGCCGAGGCGGGTGGATCCCCTGACCCTGAACCCAGGAGTTTGAGACCAGCCTGGGTGGCATGGCTAGACCTCTCTCAACAAGAAATAAAAAATAATTAGTGGGGGGCACACGACTGTGGTCCCAGCTTCTTGACAGGCTGAGATGGGAGAATCACTTGAGCCCAGGAGATGGAGGCTGCAGTGAGCTGTGGTAGTACCACTGCACTCCAGCATGGGGCACAGAGTGAGATCCTGTATCTATCAATGGAGGCTGCAGTGAGCTGTGGTAGTACCACTGCTCTCCAGCATGGGGCACAGAGTGAGATCCTGTATCTATCAAACAAACAGACAAACAAACAAAAAACCCAAAAAACCCAAAACCAAAAAAAAACAGTATAGCCAGTTAAATCTGAATTTCAGATAAACATAAAGTGTTGATTATGGGTGGGTCTTATGCATACATCTATTGTTACATCCGAATTTCACATAAGGAATGAATAATTTTTAGTCTACATATGTTCCATGTGATATTCTGATTTAATTAGTCATAATACATATTTTTCTCTTTCTTCTCTCTTTTTTTTTTTTTTTTTTTGAGACAGAATCTCCCTCTGTCACCCAGGCTGGCATGCAGTGGTGTGATCTTGGCTCACTGCAACCTCCACCTCCCAGGTTCAAGTGATTCTCATGCCTTGGCCTGCCAAGTTGCTGGGACTAGAGGCATGCACTACCACACCTGGCTAACTTTTATATTTTTAGTAAACATGGGGTTTTGCCACGTTGGCCAGGCTGGTCTTGAACTCCTGACCTCAAGTGATCCTCCCACCTTGGCCTCCCAAAATGCTAGGATTACAGGTGGGAGCTTCCGCACCCAGCCTGTATTTTTATTTTGTAAATTGGGCAACCCTATACAATGCCCATGACTCAGAAACGATTTTTTGCTCCTAAATCAGTGTAATGAGAACACAACTAAGACAAATCAAGGTGTTCATGGAGTTGGTTGGTCTCTTGTATGGAATGCAAAATGGAAATTGGAAATAGTAATTACCCTCCTTTACCAGTGTGTTAGTGAATACGGACCATTTAACCTACAACAACTAGATAACCTTGACAATAGAAATATGTAGCTAAGCCAGGAGCGGTGGCTCCTAGCACTTTGGGAGGCCGAGGTAGGTGGATCACTTGAGGTCAGGAGTTCAAGACTAGCCTACCCAACATGGGAGAAACCCTGTCTCTACTAAAAACACAAAATTCGCCAGGAGTGGTGGCGCACACCTGTAATCCCAGCTATTCAGGAGGCTGAGACAGGAGAATCACTTGAACCTGGGAGATGGAGGTTACAGTGAGCCGAGATTGCACTATTGCACTCCAGCCTGGGTGATAGAGCGAGACTCCATCTCAAATGTAAATATGTAGCTAGGACCTGAACTAATGGGTGTGCCCACACTGTTTGCCTTGTACGTGCCAGGCACTTGCAATCTAAGTTGTGCATGTTTTTTTTTTAAGAATGAGCAGACATCTTGTGCGATTGTCCAGGTTAACTAACAAAAATAATTGTCTGGGTTTATGGAACTGTAATGAGGTGTCAGATCCTGGTTCCCTTCTGCCTTCTCTGCTATTTCTGGTGGTTTGTTTTTATTCCTGAAAGGTAGAAAGGGGCAGGTAGGACAGGAGCTGGTTGCCTGTTGAGCTGGAGGGAGTAGCTTCAGAGCAAACTGTGACAACATGGGGTCTTTTAAGCCTCCCGTTTTTTTTTGTGGGGTGCGTGAGTGTGTGTGTGAGTTGGTGTGTATGTACACAGTGCAAGTAAATAAGCCTGAGTGGATGGCAAGAGCCTCGTCTGTATAGTAGGAGAAATGGAGCCTCGTCTGTATAGTAGGAGAAATGGAGCCTCGTCTGTATAGTAGGAGAAATGGAGCCTCGTCTGTATAGTAGGAGAAATGGAGCCTCGTCTGTATAGTAGGAGAAATGGAGCCTCGTCTGTATAGTAGGAGAAATGGAGCCTGTAGGGGGCAGAGTCAGGGACTTGAGGGCAGACACACGGGCTGAGTCAAACAGTTGCTGCTGAGAACAGAATTAGGACCTCCTGCTTCCTCTGGGTTATACTGGATTTTTAGGCCACCTTCCCAGCCACGAAGTAAGACTCTGAAATACCTCTGGGTATAAATGTATAAAATGTATGAAAATGGAATGTAATCACCTCTGAGTTGAAGTATGTAGAAGTGAGGACTCATACCCTTCTCCCAGAATGTACATTTGACTCACCGGGGCTAACAACAACGAGAGCCTAATATAAGAAACTGTTTACCGGACTCTGTTCTGATGTCCGCCAAGCTAGAGCTTTGCATGGTGGGAAGCTTTCTGTGGGCTGTGCCCTATTAGGGAAGGCAAAACTAGAAAGCTTTTTCTCTGGACTTCAGAATGGAATCAATGCATAGTTATTAAAAGCATCAACGGCAAATGGCCATGGAAGTCAGAATCTCAGCGTTCATGAAGGGCGATGGTGTCCCCAGGAGCCATTATTTTGCAAAGAAATAAAATAATAAAATGCTCCCATTGGTTTAAGAGTGGCTGAAACCAGCAGGCACCAGGTATAAACCCTCTTGCGGGTGTGTGTGTGTGTGTGTGTGTGTGTGTATTTGAGACAGAGTCTCGCTTTGTTGCCTAAGCTGGAGTGGCGTGATCTCAGTTTACTGCAGCCTCCGCCTCCCAGGTTCAAGCGATTCTCTTGCCTTAGCCTCCCAAGTAGCTGGGATTACAGGTGCATGCCACCACACCCAGCTAATTTTTGTATTTTTAGTAGAGATGCGGTTTCACCATGTTGCACAGGCTGGTCTCGAACTCCTGACCTCAAATGATCTGCCCGCCTTGGCTTCCCAAATGTGATTACAGGTGTGAGTCACTGCACCCGGCTATTGTGGTGTGTTTTAAGTAGTCATGCTAATGACATTTGTGCCTTACCTGGACTCCTGAAACCTCAGCTCTCTGGAGGACAGAATATCTGCTAAGGGTGCGACTCCCATGGTGCTGGAGAGGGGTCTCCTTTGAATGGAAGCCGGAATTCCACCACCCACTCCCTATGTCCCAAAACTGGGCTTGGCATCGCTGTTCCTCAGGGAGCTCTCAGTCCTTATTAGGGATCTGCCTGGTGATCTGAAATTTACACTTAAGCTTCAACTTTGTCTAGAGAAAACATTTTCTATCACCAAGAGAATGGAGAACACTATGATTGCTTTTCTTTTTTTTTTTTTTTTGAGACGGAGTCTCGCTCTGCCGCCTGGGCTGGAGTGCAGTGGCCGGATCTCAGCTCACTGCAAGCTCCGCCTCCCGGGTTCACGCCATTCTCCTGCCTCAGCCTCCCGAGTAGCTGGGACTACAGGCGCCCGCCACCACGCCCGGCTAGTTTTTTGTATTTTTTTTTTTTTAGTAGAGACGGGGTTTCACCGTGTTAGCCAGGATGGTCTCGATCTCCTGACCTCGTGATCCGCCCGTCTCGGCCTCCCAAAGTGCTGGGATTACAGGCTTGAGCCACCGCGCCCGGCCTATGATTGCTTTTCAAGTCTCACCTGCCAGGAAGTCTTTATTTTGTGGGAGGCATCAAAACTTCCTCTTTTTCCATGTACCTTAGTTTACTATTACTTTAAGTGTTTTGGTTGGATTAACGTCCTGTATTTGTTCTTATTTTAAGTACATTCTTTAGTTAAAAGTGTTACTCAGTGAATGGAAAGACAAAAACAAGGCAAGAGGAAGGGGTATTATATGAAAGAATAGGATTTGTTTCCAGTTTTGTTTTGCAACGGTAGATAAGAACCATAAACTTTCTAGTCCTGGTTTTTAAATAGTATCTGGAAACTCCATTTTGTTGTACTACGTGGTAAGATGAATTTAAGCTCCCAAGTAAACTTGTTGATTTAGATACAACTCCACACGTAGAGTTTGAAGAGGCTGTTTTGCGTTTTGTGGTATTTCCCTGAACTTATCCATGCATTTCTGAGACAGTTATTTGCTGACTGTTCGTTTTATGTTTGTGCAAAGCCTAGTGTCCTACTGACTTGTAGGGACTCATCGAAATGGCAGAAATTGTGTGCATATTAAATGCTGGAGGAACACTCAGTGTTAATATTTGGGATCAACCACAAAATCTAGTTTCTATTTATAAGACACCCAAGACTAAATTAACTGTAGGACAAATGAAATGTGCACATTCTTTTTGGTAAGATACAGCATCCGAAAACCACCAAGAGTTAAGAGAAAGAAAACTTGTATTTTTCATCTTCTGTAATTCATCTAGCCTTGGGATTTTCTCCTAAGCTCTTGAGGCACACTTACATACATGACCCTATGTAAGACTTTTGGGTGATAAAGTCGAGGAGATCCACTGAGGAAGAACAGAGCAGGCGGAGGTGATTAGTGTCCATGGTGGCACCGTGGATGGAGCTATCGGGTTAGTATGGAACCTGCTGGCTGGAGATGAGGAAAGAGAAGAGACAGCTGAGATTACGTGAGTGTTGAAGGGTTAGTTGAACTGATGTATAACAGTGCTGGCCTGATCTTTCTGGGTGTTCTGATTTTTTTTTGAAATGGAGTTTCACTCTTGTTGCCCAGGCTGGAATGTAATGACGTGATCTCCACTCACTGCAACCTTTGCCTCCTGGGTTCAAGCAATTCTCCTGCTTCAGCCTCCTGATTATAGGCATGCGCCACCACACCCAGCTAATTTTTGGGATTTTAGTAGAGACAGGGTTTTGCCATGTTGGCCAGGGTGGTCTCTAAACTCCTGACCTTAGTGATCCACCTGCCTCGGCCTCCCAAAGTGCTGGGATTACAGGCGTGAGCCACTGCACCTGGCCCTGGGTGTTCTGATTTTATTTCTATTAATAAACTCTGTGACTTTGGACATTTCAGAGTCTCTGGTTCTGTCTCCTAATCTTTAAAATGAGGAAATGGATGAAATGATCTCTAAAGTCGATTCCAATTTTAAAATTCTACTATCAGCACAGCAATCTATCTCTCTTAACATGGAAAGTTTTTTCAGATTGGGTATCAGTGAGACTTATATTGCTATTAAACATTTTATAAAAAGTGGGAAATTATTAGTGTGTATTATCACAGACATGTTAAGCTGTTTGGATTTTAATGAATGAAAGAGAACTTTAACTGTTAACATTTACCAAGGGGTGTAGCTGAGAGCTAATGGTTTACAAGGGGTATAGGTGAGAGTAAATGTTAACTAGTTAAATAGCTGTCAGTTGCCTCTAGATTTAAAGGTATACACACTGATTTTTGGTTTTCGTAGTCTCAAACCTAGTCAAGAATCATACAAAATTACCTTCATTAGAACAAGCATAGTATTAGCCATCAGTGCTATGTAAGGTAAAGATTTCAAACTCTCCGTGAGGCTTCATTAAATTCCTTTGCTTTCCTGAAAGTTTCTACCATCCTGAGAAAGTCTATCAGCTTCTTCAGAGACCGGGTTGCTTTCTGTCTCAGAATATTTAAAGGAAAGTACATTTTCTCAAAATGGAATTTTCCCTGGGTCATACCAGGCAATTAGGGCTTTGAGCCATGAACCGTCTTCAGGATTTCGTTCCCTCTGAGAGAAAGGGAAAGGAGATAACTTTTGCCCTTGCTAGAAAATAAAGCTTATCTACCCTTACCTGTTTGCAGTTTAGACAAAGAAATAGTTTATTTATACAAAAGCATAGTTTCCCTTGACCACAATGAAGTATCCACTGAGACTGCTCTTTTCTTGACCAGGAGACACAAAATGCATTTTCAGCCCAGGGGAGGCTCTTTGGGGCCACAGTTGGACTGAACAGGACTGTAGCTATGAAAGTCTAATGTGCAGCTGGTAAATATCTTTATAATAACCCCACATTTTTCTTACACAGAATACATACACGTGTAAGCGCACACACATTATGCATATGTGGGCTGGTGAAGGCAGAAAATCAGTGATCTGATAACTTTCAGAATTAATTGCTGCAAGACCGGGTGCAGTGGCTCACACCCTTAATCTCAGCACTTCAGGAGGCCGAGGCAGGCAGGTCACTTGAGGCCAGGGGTTCAAGAGCAGTCTGGCCAACATGGCAAAACCTCATCTCTACTAAAAATACAAAAATTAGCTGGGTGTGGTGGCGCACGCCTGTAGTCCCAGCTATTCGGGGGGCTGAGGCAGGAGAATCGCTTGAACCTGGGAGGCAGAGGTTGCAGTGAGCTGAGATCGCACCATTGTACTCCAGCCTGGGCAATAGAGCGAGACTATGTCTCCAAGAAAAAATAAAAAAGAACTAATTGCTGCAGAGCTCTTCTTTGCATTGTGTACCTTTACCCTGCTACTAGGAGGAAGGGGTCGATTCAATCACTTAGCAATTTAAGGAAAAAGGAAGTATAATAGTGTTTTGAATTCAGAAGTAAATCCCCCTTCCTACCTTCAGAAGAAAAAAGGTAATTTGACTTAATCACTTTTTAAAAACACCAGTTTTGAGAACGGAAGCTGGCTTTCCACTGTTTGATAAAAGCGGTTCTGTGGCTATTAAATTCATTTGTGTTACGTAGTCTGTGGGCCAATGGCTTGCCATAGCAGTCTGTGCGTTTCATTTGTTTGCTTTAAAAAACACGTCCTGATGTAAGGACCAAAATCTTTGTCCATTCTCCGTTGAGTTCTTGATTTATGGTTTAAAAATAACTACCTCTTGCAAGATCTGGTTGTTTAAAAAAACATTAGTAATTGCCCCGCTCCGTTAGTAGTAAAAGGGCTTGTCTTTATCTTATGAAGTATTTTTACTTCATTTTCCAGTTAAATGATCAGGGGTTTTTGAGTTCTGCCTGAGCTGTTTGCCGTATACATGTGTCTCTTTGTGTTAATGGCTTTCACTTTTATTCCTTTGCCTGCAATGGAGAAGAAAATGAAATGGGATGGCATGGCTTTTTCCCCCCCCCTTCCTCTTTAGGCCTGACTGGCCCTTTATAAAATGGAAAGTAGAGGCGGTCCCTCCAAATGGCTATCACGGGTTCAGCGGTGTGTAAATTGGAGTCATAATCCCTTCTTTGAAGACTCGGAGGAGGCTATTATGATAAATGTTGTAGAAATGATTAAAGAGATGAGAACAGCAGGATGCAGGTGGCAACTGCAAACCCTGTGGTGTCAGGTGGGACACCCTGGGAGCTTGGCTACGAGGGACAGAGGAGCAAAGGGATTAGCCAGTGCAGCCCTGGGCGGGCCGGGTGGAAAGCAACCATCCCACATTATTGTCCCAGCAGTTCAGCTGCAAGCCAGTGTCTAGGCTGTGCTTTGTTTTTTCTCACCTTTTATCCTAGGATGGGGAAAATATCCCCTAACAGGGAAGGATGTTTGGATAGTGCTTTTAATATTACCTATGTGCATCATAGCAAGTATACTGCCTCTTTCAATATTTACAAATCTTTTTCTTAAGCATAACTGTGGTGTGAAATTGAGGTTATTCAGCAACATGGGCTATACCAGGTATTGATTAGACTAAGCTGAGCGTCCCTAAATGAATGAATGGACTTTAAACGCCTGCTGTCTGAAGTGGTTGGGAATAGAAACCTTTCCATCACTGTTTATGAGAAAATGGATTTTAGTCCATACACATTTTTGAAGGCCCAGAATGTGCAGGGAGTTTACTGCAAAATTGTTTTGTACATCTGTCATGAGATGTCTTCATCAGGTCGTTGGTAGTTGACAATTCTAAGCATAGGCTGCTTTTATTTATTAGTGTATAACCACCAGCTGTCTTATCGATAATGAATTTTCATTCTGTCTTTTTTCAAGTAGATCCTACCTGCTTCTGAGTAGATCCTGCCTGCTTCTTTGTTTCTTAAGATATTTCTGGCTGGGTGTGGTGGCTCACAACTGTAATTCTAACACTCTGAGAGGCCAAGGCAGGTAGATCTAGTTTGAGACCAGCCTGGCCAACATGGTGAAACCCCATCTCTACTAAAAATACAAAAATTAGCTGGGTGCGGTGGCACATGCCTGTAATCCCAGCTACTCAGGAGGCTGAGGCAGGAGAATCACTTGAACCTGGGAGGTGGAGGTTGCAGTGAGCCGAGATCAAGCCTTTGTACTCCAGCCTGGGTGACAAGAGCGAAACTCTGTCTCTCAAAAGAAAAAAAAAGATATTTCTAACTAGTCAGTATATACAAGTACCTGTGTCTCCGTTCTTCCTGCCAATTAAAAAAAAATCTCATTGATGTTAGCCTCATTTTGGTGATTCCTCTGAAAAATCTAAGACAGTTGTTTTGCTGAGTGTGTTTGGAGGAGGGATATTGGAATTCACTCATTCATTTATTCATTCAACAAATATTTATTGTGTCTGGCATATAGTAGATGCATAGTAAGTTTATTCCTTCACTCTACAAGCATTGGTTGAATGCAGTGTATCAAAGGTCATCGTAGACACTGCACAAAGTCATTGTTTTTATGGGTTTTTCATACTTGTGATGAGAGACAGAATGATGGGCAGGGGTGGGTGGGTGCTATTTTAGATAAAGCAGCCAAGGAAAACCTGTCTGCGAGGGATAATTGAGCAGAACCATGAATGAAATAAGGGAAAGAGCAGTCTTGTTGTGTGAGGGAAGAGCATTTGAGGAAGGGAGAACAAGTGCAGAGGCCCCGAGACAGCTGTGTTCTTGGTTTGTTTGAGGCACGACAGGAAGGCTGCAAGCAGGGGGAGAAGGAGAAAAGAGATCAGAGAGGTGCCAGCAGCAGAGGGAGATCCCGTGAGGGTTGGGAACTTTGAGCTGAGAACATGTTAAATGAACTAGTTTTAAAAGATCCTGGAGAGTGTGTGGTGAATAGGTAAGGGTGAAGCCAGGGAGGTAAGGCAGGAGACTTCAGCAATAGTTCGGGCAAGGAACACGGGTACCTTGGACTTGCATAGTAGCAGTGGAGCTGGTGACTAGTGGTCATTTTCTTCTCCTCCTCCTCCTCCTCCTCTTTCTCATCCTCCTCCTTCTCCTTCCCCTCCTCCTTCCACTCCTCCTTCCCCTCTTCCTCCTTCTCATTCTCCTTCTCCCCCCACCCCTTTTTTTGAGACATAGTCTGGCTCTGTCAGTTGAGCCTGATCTCAGCTCACTGCAGCCTCCACCTCCCAGGTTCAAGTGATTCTCCTGCCTTACCCTCCTGAGTAGCTGGGATTACCGATGCATGCCACCATGTCCAGCAAATTTTTGTATTTTTAGTAGAGACAGGGTTTTGCCATGTTGTCCATCTGGTCTCAACCTCCTGACCTCAAGTGATCTGCCTGCCTTGGCCTCTGAAAGTGCTGGGAATACAGGCATTAGCCTCTGCGCCCGGCCCATTTTCTAGATCTGTTTGGAGGATCAAGCTGAAGGGGTTGTTTATGGATTTATTCTGGGTTATGTGAGAAAGAGGTAAAGACAACGGTTTTTGGCCTGGCAACCAGAAAGATGGAGTTACTGTTTATTGAACTGGGAAGGCTAGGGAGAGGAGCAGATTTTGTGGGGAAAATTAAAATTGGGTGTGGGACCTGTTTAGTTTTTTATTGTGGTTGTTATGAAAAGCTATTATTGGCTCATTAAGTCTTCACTATGCTTTTCTATAGGGATAAGTGTGCTTTTGTTAACAAATCTCAGAGTATTAACACTAGTCTTAAGATAGGGAAATATTAAGTCAAAGAAAGGAAAATTCAGGATAAAGACTAGAAAAGACCACTGAGGAAGAAGCATTCCCAGGAGCCTGCCATGGGCCCCCCAGCAGGAGGGTCTTGTCAAAGGCCATTTAATGAAACTCGAAGTGTCTCATTGAGAACCTGTTTCGGCAGCCTTACAGATGCCACTCACAATCTTCTGTTCCTGGGTCTGCCTCTAGATAAGTGTGCACCCAGGCTTGGCTTTCACTACCTGATGTGCTCTGTGATATATATACTAATATTACTAAAAATTGGAATATGATTTTCTGCTGCTTCACAGATACATCAGTTGTAATCTTGCCAATGTTGGTATTGATGATGAGAGCACCTTTTAAAAAAAGTTTTTAAGTGTTCATAGGACTGTTTCTGACTTTTATATGAACTAACCTAGAAAACTACCATTATTTGTTTAGCTGATTAAATCTGAAAAGGAATGGCAGTTGAAGCAGAACGTAAAATTCCACTTGATTTTACCCTCTTTGCATATGAATGACAGAGGGTCAGTTTAAATTTCTGTTCCTAACTCTAAAGGGAAAAAACACATGTGCATTCAGAATACTGAGGGTAGTTAGATCTTAATCCATTTTATAGGTCGTCTTAGTTTTCCTCTTACTCCAACAAAAATGAGTTCTTTTTTTTCTTCTTTTTTTGTTGCTCTTGTTCATATCTTCATCCTAGGATTGCTTTGTCATGCTGATAGTTTTGGGCCTTCTTTTTAAAAATACAGCAACAACCTCACTGACCAGTATTAGAACTTAAATTTGCTTATTTGGCCAGTGGTTATGGCCTCTGTGCCAGACACTGTTTTGATGTAGTCGTAGTGCCAGGTAACACCCCTTCTCTCTAGGAGTTGAAAATCAAGTTGGGGAAGAGGAACCTTTCGTCAGTAATCCAATATGCCAATGTATGATTTAAGCTTTGAGGAGATGTAAGAAAGGATCAGGGGACAGAGAGTGATGGGTGGTGCATGGGAGATTGTCTGAGAAGGAGGCGTCTGAAGCGGAGAGCTTACCTTGCAGGAGCCTCCCGTTTATGCCAGAGAAGGTGGAAGAAGCCAGCCCTGCCTCTGCAGAATTAGAGCACGCCAGTTGTGTCGTTTTTAGATCTTTTCAGATAAGAAGCTGGTGCAAGAGTCAGGCTCACTTTAGACAATGACAGGTGTGCTGTGTATACGCCTAGGCATATTTGTATTTTTGTCAACAAGAGTGGCTAAGTGTGAATAGAGTCATGTTTGGAAGAAGTCTGGACTATTTCCTGAAATGAGCAAATGACACGTTTGAAGCCTGCATCTGGTGAGACTATCTGTGGGTCATTTTTCCCTTTTTAAAGAGAAGTAGTAATATCGAGACAACAATTGTGACTTAGAATCATACAGTTTTTAGGGCTCGTATGGAAGGACCTTTGGAGACAACGTTGACTGATTTTTTCCCGTTTCTTTGGATGACAAAGTTGAGCCTGAAAAACTGCCCACAGTTTCCCTGCTAGGTTAGTAGTAGAAGGGCTTACAGTACATTCTGGGCTTGCTGACTTCAGAGTTCTTTCTTCTCCACCTGTCATTCTTTTCCCAAGGATTAGAATCTGTGTCTCCATGCCTTTCAGCATGACACCCATGTAGGTAGACTCCCAGAGAACAGTGGATTGTTAATTACTTAAATTGATCCCACAATCACTTATAAAATAGGATTCTGCCACTTCTTTTATATTTTGTCCTCTTTAGGCAGGTAATTCTGCTTTGGTTAATGATAAAACAGAGGCAATTAATTCTTCAATTTCTACCTTTCCATTTTTGGACCTTAGTATAAAAGTTAAGTTTAAGAGAAATGTGACTCCTTCCTTTCCAGCCTGTTAGATAGGGATGAGTTTGCTGGTGTTTATGGGAGCAGGTGCAGGATGAAGTGTGGGGAGAAATGAACCTCTGCCCTCTCTTCTGACCTGCTTCTTCTACACTGGAACCGCTCGCCTTTCACTTTCTTCTTTCTCTCTCCCAGATAGACCCTGCTTTCTCTCTCACTTTCGTTTTATTTATTTGTTTATTTATTTTTGAGATGGAGTCCCACTCTTTCGCCCAGGCTGGAGTACAATGGCGTGACCACCACTTACTATGGACTTGACCTCCTGGGCTCAATCTATCCTCCTGCTTCAGCCTCCTGAGTAGCTGGGACTGAAGGTGCACAACACCATATCTGCGAGTCTTTAAATTTTTTGTAGAGATGGGGGGTCTTGCTATGTTGCCGAGGCTGGTCTCGAACTCCTGGCCTCAAGTGATTTGCTCACCTGAGCCTCCCAAAATGTTGGGATTACAGGTGTGAGTCACAGCACCTGACCCTCTTGCTTTCTTAGATGCTAAACCAGATACTACCCTTTTGTTTTCCTATTAGTTCAAACCATGCTGATTTGTAAATGCAAATTGCCAAGGCCCAAATGAGAAACTGAAGAGATCACAGGGAGCTCTGTGAGCATCCGTCCATGTGTCCTGCAGCATCAGGTGGGAAGGAAGAGGAGGCAGTATCTGGGATTTCTCTGTGATGGTGCATGGGTTACCAGGATTAGGGTATTGCTTCTCCAGCTGTAACGTGCTGTCCAATCACCTGGGCACCTCGCTCAAAATGAATGATGCTGAGTCCAGAGATGGGGGCAGGGGCTGAGGCTCTCCTTTCCTTACCAGCTCCTGCCAGTGCTGCTGGTGCAGACCACACTTGATAGCAAGGCTGTATGGACGCGGCTTCTAGTGCGATTTACGCGTGCCTCCTGCGTCACTTTGATGTTGTGAGTTACTGTGTACTGAGGAAGTGTTAGCATTCAAAATCAGACGTGGGGTCAGGCACGGTGGCTCACGCCTGTTATAATCCCAGCACTTTGGGAGGCTGAGGTGGATGGATCACTTGAAGTCAGGAGTTCAAGATCAGCCTGGCCAACATGGTGAAACCCCGTCTCTACTAAAAATACAAAAATTAGCTGGATGTGGTGGTGGGTACCTGTAATCCCAGCTACTTGGGAGGCTGAGGCAGGAGAGTCGCTTGAACCCGGGGGGCGGAGCTTGCAGTGAGCTGAGATTGCTTCACTGTACTCCAGCCGGGGCGACAGAGTGAAATTCCATTTCAAGAAAAAAAAAAAAAAAAAAAAGAAAATCAGACATGTCAAGTTACAGTCTCTCTGGAATAAGGTAGGGTGGGTTGTGCAGCTTCTTTCAGGACTTCCCTTGGAAACCTGCAGCAGGCAGTCTGATTACTTAGATTATTTTAAAGGCACAGCCTTGTTGGCACTCAGCCTCCCACATTGCTTGGCTCTCCATTTCATTCTTTCACCGTAGAGATACCGGCCCTGATTATTTTTAACTGCACGCCTTGCTGAGACTGAGTAGGGGTTTTTATTTCTGGAGCTAATGCAGAACACACATCCCTCTTTCTTTAAATGCAGAAAATCTCACATAGGGTTGCCAAAGTAGGATGGCGTATTTCCTAAAATTATGAAGCAACATAGGGTGGTTTATTCTGGGATACGAGCAGGAAGATCAAGTCTTTTTGTCTGGTTCAACCCACACTCTCGTACCAGTGGGGTGTGGTGTACATGGGGTCAGGAAGGCTTCGTGGAGCAGTGAAGAGTAGAAGCAGGGGCTGGCTTCTTATTCCTGTTCAGTCTCTCTGCAGCCTGGAAGGAGCTACTTAACTCCCTTTTGGCCTTGCCATTGTCACGTTTCAGATAAAAGTCCTCCACTCGACTGTCTGACCAAGCAATTGCCAGCTCCCAAGGCCTCTTACATTCAGCATGTTTGCTTGAGGGGAATGAGTGTTATGCATGTGGTGGCTCCGTTCCCAGCAAACAACAAAAAGAAGTCTTTTTTTTTTTTTTTTTTTTTTGAGATGAAGGCTTGATCTGTCGCCCAGGCTGGAGTGCAGTGGCTCATTCCCGGCTCACTCTGTCTCCCGAGTTCAAGCGATTCTCCTGCCTCAGCCTCCCAAGTAGCTGGGATTACAGGCCTGTGCCACCATGCCCAGCTCATTTTTGTGTTTTTAGTAGAGATGGGGTTTCACTGTGTTGGCCAGGATGGTCTTAAACTCCTGACCTCAGGTGATCCTCCCGCCTTGGCCTCCCAAAGTGCTGGGATTACAGGTGTGAGCCACCATGCCCGATCCAAAAAGAAATCTTGAAGTACAGCCTGCCATCAGTATTTTTAGCACATTAAGGATATCTTAAAGAATATGTGAAGAAGATGTTACATATTTAGCTTGACCTTTATTAAGGCACTTGGTAATTGCCCTACATTTTATTATTTTTTACTTATTTAAGGTTAAATGAAGACATTTAAAATATTACATGTGATGGGGCTTATAGTTTTACATACAATGTCAAAGTTTTTGTGCCTTGTTTAAAACAAATCCAATATGAGAATATACTTTTGTGTAAGAAGTGTATCATTTTACAAAAGGATTTATAAGATATTTAGAAGCAGGAATCCTGTAGTACTTTAAAAAGTGGTACCTTCTACACCATCTTTTTAGGCAAGGCAAATCACTAAGTTAGGCATCCAGGTACATAGAATTAGACTAGAAGTGTAGTGAGGTGTGAGATTTAGGGGGACAGGGATTCTAAGAACCAACGGCATCGAACTAGCGGACTTGTTCCTAAAGGAGTGTTGAAGAAGTGATCATCCATCTTAAAAGATTGTGCTTCGGAACAGTTGAAGGATACTTTTGCTCTCGTGTACAGTGTGCCGAGTCTGATGATACGTCATCACCAGGTAGGGTCCATGAATGACCAGCACCATCATGGCTGCCAAGTCCTTGAGATTTGAACAAGATGTTCCAGATGGTAATGAACCATCTTTTTGTGTGTGTGTGTGTGTTGAGATGGAGTCTTGCTCTGTTGCTCAGGCTAGAGGGCTGTGGCACAATCTTGGGCTCACTGCAACCTCCGTCTCCTGGGTTCAAGTGATTCTCATGCCTCAGCCTCCTGAGTAGCTGGGACCACAGGTGTGTGCTACGATACCTGGCTAATTTTTGTATCTTTAGTAGACACAGAGTTCTGCCATGTTGGCCAGGCTGGTCTCAAATTCCTGACCTCAAGTGATCCACCTGCCTCGGCCTCCCACAGTGCTGGGATGACAGGTGTGAGCCACCGCGCCTGGCCAGTAATGAATGAGCATTTTGTTGTGTCCCTGCAGTCTTCCAAATAACAAGGTAATGGCAGTGGGGTTGGAACAGTAGGTGCTTGGATATATCTTTTGATGGATAACAATTCTTTAAAAACACTGAGTTACACTGTAAAAATTGTGTGTGTATATGTATTATATATATATGTATGTATGTGTATATGTGTGTATATATATCTCCATTTACCAGAATTAAGAGAATGCATTCAAATACTAGTGAGTCTGTATCAATTTTTTTGTCCTTTTTCCTCCAATTATTGTGTTTATCTTGACTTGTTATCAAAGCCCTGGAAATGCTCATCTGAGACAGTCCAGGCATGGTAGGTTCTGGATCTTCCACTGTAATACTAAATGAAATGAGATATTCTTTGTTTCTTAGAAACAGCTGGATTCAGCTAGGTGATTGTTACTCTTTGGGCTTGTGTTACAAGGATATCATGATGGTGTTCCATTGATATATGTAATCAATAATATATTACATTATTTCAGCCAGACTCAGGAATAAATAATACTGAGAATTAATAATACTGCTCTCTTTTATTGAGAGCGGCTTGGTGATTTTCCATTTGTTTATATGCCATCATCAGATCTGCAGAGCAAGCTTATGAGATGAGGAGGGCATGGATTGGTGGACATAAGAAATGGAGGGTTAAGGCAAGTGGTTACTTACCCACAGTCACTAAATTCATAATTGGTAGATTTGGGACCAGAAGTAGGATATCTCATTTCCAGCCCAGTGTTCTTTCTTTCTGTGATATTTGTTAAAGGGACCGTCTGGTTAAAGGGACAGTCTGGCTCTTTAATGAGGATAGCTTTCAAATATGGAACACTTTACAGTTTGACAGCTTTTTATATAGATAGCACATTTTCTTCACAAAAAGACAAATAATGTCTTTACATTACATATGTTGGATTAAGATGTGGAGAAATTAGAGCCTTTGCATACTGTTAAGAAGAAAAATAACTTTATTTTTCTCTTTCTCAGTCAGTTTTTGCATCAAGTCTTTCATAGTCCCTTTTTGTTTTTAATTCTCTCTTCCCCAGGTTTAATTTTCTTTTCTTTTTTTTTTTTTTTTTTTGAGGCGGAGTCTGGCTCTGTCGCCCAGGCTGGAGTGCAGTGGCCGGATCTCAGCTCACTGCAAGCTCCACTTCCCAGGTTCACGCCATTCTCCTGCCTCAGCCTCCCAAGTAGCTGGACTACAGGCGCCCGCCACCTCGCTCGGCTCTTTTTTTTGTATTTTTTTAGTAGAGACGGGGTTTCACCGTGTTAGCCAGGATGGTCTCGATCTCCTGACCTCGTGATCCGCCCGTCTCGGCCTCCCAAAGTGCTGGGATTACAGGCTTGAGCCACCACGCCCGGCCTAATTTTCTTAAGAGGTAGAATTATAATACTAAGTAATGTCCAGAATAGATAGTTCCTGCAGGAAATGCGTTTATTGTTCTCATAAATTTTAGTGGTCTAGTTTGTCAATATTATTCTCATTTTTTAATAGCATTTGTCTTTCTGAGCAGTAACTTGTACTTGAATTAAAGTCTTTCACATGTGTAGAGTGGAGCAAAGAGACCCTGCGTGTATTATAAAATGGTACATCCCTTTGCTTAGTTGTCATCGTGTTGGATCAGAGAAAGTCCTTTAAAATATGAAAATAACTGATAGGAAGGGAGAAGAGAAGGTTGAAGATACGGCAAAATTTTTTTTTTTTTTTTAGGGAGGGTCTTGCCCTGTTGCCCAGGTTGGAGTGCAGTGGTGCCATCTCGACTCACTGCAACCTCCGCCTCCCAGGTTCAACTGATTCTCCTGCCTCAGCCTCCCGAATAGCTGGAATTACAGGCACCCGCCTCCATGCCCAGATAATTTTTGTATTTTTAGTAGAGACAGGGTTTTGCCATGTTGGCCAGGCTGGTCTCGAACTCCTGACCTCAGGTGATCTGCCTGCCTCGGCCTCTCAAAGTGCTGGGATTACAGGCATGAGCCACTGTGCCCAGCTGATATATGGAATTTTATGTGAGGCTTATTAGGACGTGTGGGGTATAGGGGGAAGAAGGGCAGCTTTGTGTCTTTTCATCTTTCAGTATGAGAGCACAGCAGGATAATGTAACAATTTTTTAACGATGTATAGTTTACATACAATAAAACGTACCATTTTAACTGTACGTTTGGGTGAGTTGTGACAGATTTAGATAGTTACCATCACAATCAACAATATAGACCCTTCTACTCCGTCCTGGGGTTCCTTCCTGCCTCTTCCCAGCCAGGCCTCCCTCCTGCCAGCCTCAGGCAACCACTGATGGGCTTTTTATCACTATAGATTCGATTTGCCTTGTCTAGAGCTTCACAGGAACCCTAACAGGCAGTCTTTTTCCGACCTTTTCACTTAGTGTCATGTTTTTGACATTCACTCTTGAGCTGTTGCACGGGTCAGTACTTCATCCCTCTTATTGCCGAATATACCAGTTTGTTTATCCATTCACCAGCTGATAGACATAGAGGCTGCTTCCGGTTTGGGGTGATTGTAAATAAAATTGTTATGAACATGCATGTAAAAGTCTTTGTGTGTTGGACATGTCATTGTTTCTCCTGAGTAAACATGTAGGGATGGAATTGGTGGGTCGTATGGTGTTAAATCATTCCACTGATTTTATTGAGCAGCCATAATACTGTTTTCCATAGAGCTTGTGCCGTTTTACATTCCCAGCCACAGTGCACAAGAGTTCCAGTTTCTCTACATCCTAGCCAACACTTATTTACTTTTTTCATAGTAACCATCCTAATGGGTATGCAGTGGCATCTCATTGTGTTTTAAATTTGCATTTCCCTAATGATAGGTGGTGTTGAGCATCCTTTTTTTTTTTTTTTTTTTTACTCGAGATGAGGTCTTACTCTGTCACCTAGGCTGGAGTGCAGTAGCACGATCTTGGCTCACTGCAGCCTCCGCGTTCTGGGTTCAAATGATTTTTGTGCCTCAGCCTCTCGAGTAGCTGAGAATACAGGTGTGCGCTACCATGCCCGCCTAATTTTTGTGTTTTTAGTAGAGACGGGGTTGCACCATGTTGGCCAGGCTGGTTTCAAACTCCTGATCTCAAGTGATCCGCCCACCTCGGCCTCCCAAAGTGCTGGGATTACAGGCGTGAGCCACCACGCCCGGCCGAGCATCTTCTTATGTACTTACTGGATGTTCTTCTTTGGAGTAATGTCTGTTCAACTCCTTTGCTGCATTGCTTTTTAAAATCTTTGGACTTGAAAGCCCAGCAAAGATAACTATTTTGTTCTTCTGCTCTAAGAATATATAAAGATCTTGCTCAACTCAGCAAAACATTTGTATCATCATTTCAGAACTGCAGTGGTATGAACATCTAGCTGCTAATTACATATTTAGAATAGTTCATATTTCAAAATGCTAAATAAATATTTGTGGGCACCGAGCCTAGTTATTATGTTTTGCCAAAGTCACAAGTTCCCCCGTTGCATGTCCCGATCCAGTTCAGCTTCTATAAAAATACTTAAAATCTTTTTTGTGTGAAACTGTGTTTTGGTCATGACATTATGCATGAGACAGAATGAGGCTTATATGTCTTTAAAAAGATGTCTTTAAAGAGTCGTTTTGGCCGGGCGCGGTGGCTCAAGCCTGTAATCCCAGCACTTTGGGAGGCCGAGACGGGCGGATCACGAGGTCAGGAGATCGAGACCATCCTGGCTAACATGGTGAAACCCCGTCTCTACTAAAAAATACAAAAAACTAGCCGGGCGACATGGCGGGCGCCTGTAGTCCCAGCTGCTTGGGAGGCTGAGGCAGGAGAATGGCGTAAACCCAGGAGGCGGAGCTTGCAGTGAGCTGAGACCCGGCCACTGCACTCCAGCCTGGGCGGCAGAGCGAGACTCCGTCTCAAAAAAAAAAAAAAAAAAAGAGTCGTTTTAAGTAAAGAGCAAGATGACTATTACTGCAGGGGAACAAAAAGGAAAGAAGAAAGGTTAGTTAACTTAGAGAAAAAAATGGCAAAATTCAGATGGGAAAGGGAATCAGAATTTTGAGACCCTTGTGAGTAGAAAGGAAATGAAAAAAGTTATTTAGCTCTACTTCATCTGTTCTCCCCAACCTTGAGTTCATGGATAGAGATGAACTGAGATGCCAGGAAGTGTTTAAAAGGAAAAACTGAGTGGCTGGACGAGGTGGCTCATGCATTTAATCCCAACACTTTGGGGAGACTGAGGCAGATCACTTCAGGCCAGGGGTTTGAGACTAACCTGGGCAACATAGCAAGACCCTGCCTCCACAGAAAAAACAAAATTGGCTGAGTGTGGTGGTAGACCCCTCTGGTCCCCAGCTTCTTGGGAGGCTGAGGCAGGAGGATCACTTGAGCCCAGAAGTTCGAGGCTACGATGAGTTCTGATAATGCCATTGCACTCCAGCCTGGGCAACAGAACAAGACTCTGTCTCTAAAAAAGAAAACAACAAAAAGGAAAGCTGGGTGCTTTTTCTAAGAGGCCAAGAGCCATTGATAATTACAACTCACGGAAGCAGACTTTTTGAGTGGGATACCACCCAGAACCGGAGGCTATTCAAACTATTATTTTGTCAGAAGCAACAGCATTGCCTGAAATTTGCATTTGAAACAGTATACTTTTCCCACATACACAGCCTTTACGTAATTGTTCAGTTGTGTTTTAAAAAGAAATAACATCATTGAGGTGTTTGGTTTTCTCCTTTTCTTTCCTCTTTGTCTTGCATGGTTCAGCATGTTGTTTTAGGTCAACAGATATATTATAGATTGGAGTTCAGCAAACTTTTTCTGTGAAGGGCTAGATGGTAATTATTTCTTGCTTTGCAGGCCACAGTCTGTCTGGCAACCACCTACCTGTGCCATTGTAGTAGCACTGATTATCAGAATTGCACCATCTTGGAAACCAATCATAGATAATATGTAAATGACTGGCTGTGATTAAGTTCCAATAAAACTTTATTTACAAGAACAGGCAGCAGGCCCTCTTTTGCCAAATTTTGTTCTAAATAATCACAAGAGGCCATGAAAAGTTTCATTTCCATACATGAGAAGTGGGTCTGAATATTGAGTCTTCTGTGTGTTATAATTGGGGTCCCAAATACTCTTACACAGTAAAGGATCTTTTAAAATTTTAATTTGAAACCATATTCAGTGGCAAGAATCCTGAGAGAGTGAGAGAGAAAAGCTTTATAAATATTAATAAGTGCTGACAAGTTGTTGAAAAAATTGTTCTCATAAAAGATCATTATATAGCAAGTTTGGAATTTAGTTTCAATTTTCATTTCCTTGTGGAAACATCTTCCTGGTGAGGAAAATCAGGGAATTAGTGAACATATGTTTCCTGAGTGTGAGCTATGATATCTTGTAGTCACCGTGATGGCGGCTGCATGGTAGGCATCTCATAATTCTGCTCTGGGATGCCCACCATCTAGAAGGATGCTCAAGACCCATGGGATAGGATATTTTTTAGGAATGTATGTTTTAAACTTTTCTTGAAGTATTTTATTTCTAAATACACTTTATTAAGGTATAATTTATATACAGTAAAAACGCACCTATTTTTTTAAGTGTATGATAGATTCTATGGGTTTGACATGCATTCACTCCCAATCAAGATAGAGAGCATTTCCATTATCCCAAATGTACCTTCGCTCCCGTAATGCTCACCCTCGAACAGCCACTCATCTGCTTTCTATCCATGTGAATCAGGTTTGCCTCTGGGATAACTTCATATATATTCAGTCATTTAGTATGTACTTTTTAATATCTGGTTTAGAGGTTTCCAAACTTGCTTGGTTCATAGCACTTTTAGAATCCATAATTTTTTCATGGTGTTGAAAGTTAAAAGGGGTACCTACCAGTTCCATTAGATCCAGATAACTCATTAAAAGTGGCTTACATGGTGTCCCACAATTAGGCTGTTTCCCTCAAAAAGTTAAAATATTCAGTGGCGTGTCTGTGAGTTCACTGGGGGCTCTGGGGTGATTTTGTGCACAGTTGAGGAACCACAGGTCTGGCTTCTTCTATTTAGCATAATGTTTTGGAGATTTACTTATGTTGTTACATGAATGGGCATGTGTCCCTTAATGATGGGGATACTGAGAAATGTGTCATTAGGCAATTTCATTGTTGTATGAACATCATAGAGTGGACCCACACAAACCTAGATGTTACAGCCTGTTATGCACCTAGGCTATATGGTCAAGCCTGTTGCTCCTAGAATCCAAACCTGTGCAGCATGTTACTGTGAGGAACAGGCAATTATAACACAATGTATTTGTATCTCAAATCTGAACATAGAAGAGGGACTGTCAAAATACAGTTTACAAAACAAAAAATAGTGCACTTGTATAGGACGCGTCTCATGAATGGAGCCTGCGTACTAGAAGTGTCTCTGGGTGAGTCAGTGAATGAGTCATGAGTGAATGTGAAGGCCTAGTACATTACTGCACACTACTGTAGGCTTTGTAAACATTGAACACTTAGGCAACACTAAATTAAAAAATTGAGTTATGGCAGCTATGATGTCACTCCATGATAGAAATTTTTCCACTCCATTATAATCTTATGGGACCACCATAGTATAAAATGTCATTATGGTGCACATGACAGTAGTCTGTTCCTTTTTTTTTTTTTTTTAAAAGACAGAGTTTCACTCTATTGCCCAGTCTGGAGTACAGTGTCACAATCTCAGCTCACTGCAGCAGCCTCTGCCTCGCGGGTTCAAGCGATTCTCGTGCCTCAACCTCCTGAGTAGCTGGGATTATAGACATGCACCACCACGCCCAGCTAGTTTTTGCATTTTTAGTAGAGACAGGGTTTCACCATGTTGGCCAGGTGGGTCTTGAACTCCTGACCTCAAGTGATCTGCCCACCTCAGCTTCCCAAAGTGTAGCCTGTTTCTTTTTCCTGTTGAGTAGTATTCCATTTTAGGAAATACTGCAATATGTTCATTCATTTGATGGAACATTTGGGTTCTTTTCATTTTTTTGGCAGTGTGAATAACCACTGTGAACATACACATGTAAGGCTTTGCGTAAGCATCGATTGTCCTTGCTCTAAGATTAGAATTGCTAGGTCATGTGGAAAGTGCATGTCTAGCTTTTTATTTATTTGTTAATTTAATTTATTTATTCTTAGAGACAGGGTCTTGTTCTGTCACATAGGCTAGAGTATGGTCGTGCAATCGTGGCTCACTGCAGCCTTGAACTCCTGGCTTTAAGCAGTCTTCCTACCTCAGCCTCCTGAGGAGCTGGGACTTCAGGCATGCACCACCATGTCTGGCTAATTTTTAAATTTTTTGTAGAGATAGGGTCTCCCTATGTTGCCCAGGCTGGTCGTGAACTCCCGGCCTCAAGCGATTCTCCCGCCTCAGCCTCTCCATATGTTAGGATTACAGCATGAGCCACTGCACTCAGCCCATGTCTAGCTTTATAGGAAACTGCCAGACTTTTCCAGAGTGTTTGTACCATGACATTCTAATATGGTTTGGATCTGTGTCCCCACACAAATCTCCTGTTGAAATGCAATCCCCAGGGCTGAAGGCGGGGCCTGGTGGGAGATGATTGGATTGGGGGGCGGTCTCTAATTGTGTAGCACCGATCCCCCTTTGGTGCTGTTGTCACAATAGTGAATTCTCATGGGATCTGGTTGTTTAAAAGTGTGTGGCACCTCCGTCTCTCTTTCTTCCTCCTGCTCCTGCCATGTAAGACCCCTGCTCGCCCTTTGCCCTCCGTGATGAGTCAAAGCTCCTTGAGGCCTCCCTAGAAGCAGGTATTTCCATGCTTTTTGTAAAGCCTGCAAAACTGTGAGGCAATGAAGCCTCTTTTCTTTATAAATTACCTGTTCTCATATATTTCTTTATAGCAGTGTAAGAATGGGCTAATACACACTTCCACTAAGAGTATGTGAAAATTCTTAGCCCGAGCAACAAAAAGAGACCTTGCCTCAACAAAAAATTAAAAGTAAAAACTTAACCTGGAGTAATGGCGTGTGCCTGTAGTCCCGGCTACTCAGGAGGCTGAAGTGGGAGGAACGCTTGAGCCTAGGGGTTCAAAGCAACAGTGAGCTGTGATTGAGCCACCATTCTCCAGCCAGGGTGAGAGAGAGACAGACTCTGTCTTAAACAAACAAACAAACAAACAAAAAACAACAACAACAAAAAAGAAAGATAGAATAAAGAAAAGAAAGAAAAGAAAATTCTGGTTGCTCCACATGTTCATCGGTACTTAGTACTGTCAGTCATTTTCATTGTAGGCATTCTAGTGGTTATGTCGTATATCTTAGTAAGGTTTCTGTTTGCGTTTCCCTGATAGCTAATGATGAGCATCTTTGCTCATTGTGCCATTTGTGTGGTTATTGGCTGTGTGTGTATGTGTGTTTGTGTGTGTGAATGTGTGAAGCGTCTTGTTCTAATTTCTGCCCATTTTTAATTGGGTTGCTTGTCATCTTACCATTGAGCCGTATGAGTTTTTAAATACATTCTAGAAACAAGTCCTTTTCCTCATGGATGTATTACAAATGTTCTCCCAGTTGGTGGCTTGCTTTTTTATTTTCTTCAAGTGTCTTTTGAAGAGCAAGAGTTTAACATTTCAATTTGTCAGAGTCTTCTGGTTAGTACTTTTTTTTTCTTTCTTTCTTTCGCTCTCAAGGTTAAGAAGATCTTCACCTAGAAGTTTGTAATCTTGGCTTTTGCATTTAGGTCTAGGATTCATTTCAAGTTACTTTGGTGCATGTGTGTATGTGTGCGTGTGCGCGTGTGCACGCGTGCCTTGAAGTAAGGGTTGAGGTTTATTTTCTTTTCCATACAGATACCCAGTTGTTTTAGCACCGTTTGTTGAAAAAAAGCTATTCTTTCTCCTTTAAATTGCCTGGGCTCTTGTCAAAAATCAGTGATGGCTGGGGGTGGTGGCTCATACCTATAATCCCAGCTGTTTGGGAGGCTGAGGCAGGCAGGTGCATCACTTGAGGTCAGGAGTTTGAGACCAGCCTGGCTAACATGGTGAAACCCCATCACTACTAAAAATACAAAAGTTAGATGGGCGTGGTGGCGCATGCCTGTAATCCCAGCTACTCAGGAGGCTGAGGCACGAGAATCTCTTGAACCCAGGAGGCGGAGGTTGCAGTGAGCTGAGATTGCACCACTCCAGCCTGGGTGACACAGTGAGACTGTCTCAAAAAAAAAATTGACCATTTATGTGTTTGTCTATTTCTGAATGTCCCATTGATCTGTATGTCTGTTCACATTACCTTGATTCTTGTAGCTTTGTGGTAAATTTTGAAATCAGGTAGTTATGGAGATGTATTTTTCCCGTCCAAGCACTAACCAGGCCCTACGCTGCTTAGCTTTCAAGATCAGGTAGTATGGCTGTAGACAAGAAAGTGTATTTTTAAGTTGGGTTTATTTGATCAAACTTTTTATCAAATGCATTATTCTACCCATAATGGAAAAATGAAGTAAGAGTATCATTTTTCAAAGTTGGCATTGCTTGGGACTGATTTGTGACTCCCAAATTATATGGTGAAGCCCCAACCCCCAATGTATATTGGAGATAGAGTCTATAAGGGGGTATTAAGGTTAAATGAGATCATAAGGGTGGATGCTGATTCAGGGGAATTAGTGTCCTTATGGGAAGAGACCCCAAAGAGCCCACTGTCTCTCTCTGCCGTGTGAGGGCATAGCAGGAAGGCAGCATTCTACAAGCCAGGAAGAGGCCCTCATCAGAAACCAACCATGCAGGCACCCTGATCTCGAACTTCCCAGCCTCTAGACTGTGAGAAACTACTTTCCTATAGTTTAAACTACCCAATCTGTAGTATTTTGGTATAGCAACCTGAGCAGACTAAGACAAAGAGCAAGCTGACTTTAAAGGAAGGAAAAGTATACTGAGAATATTGGCTGGGTGCAGTGGCTCATGCCTGTAATCCCAGCACTTGGGAGGCTGAGGTGGGCAGATCACCTGAGGTCAGGAGTTCGAGACCAGCCTGCCAACATGACAAAACTCTGCCTCTACTAAAAATACAATAGTTAGCCAGGCATGGTGGTGCTGTCATCCCAGCTACTCGGGAGGCTGAGGCATGTGAATTACTTGAACCCTGGAGGCAGAGGTGGCAGTGAGCCGAGATCGCGCCACTGCACAGCAGCCTGGGAGAAAGAGCGAGACTCCATCTCAAAGAGAAATGCGTAGGACAGGATTCCTTGCTTTAGGGCCAGCTTTGGTGACTTCGGGCACGTGTTTCCTCTCCTGTAAAATTAGAAGGTTGGTCCAGAGAACTCTAGAATAGCCCCCACTAGTGTCCTATTTAAATTTTATAACCTGTAATTTTAGATGGATTATGAGTGATTTTCTCTTTTACTTGTACTCTCTGCCCTGATTCAGGTTTTAAAATAGCTGAAAAAAACAATACTGAAAGCCAAATTATTTGATAAAAACAGTGGCTGGCACTTAATAATAACTCAGTTTTCTTTTAGTTAAAATGCTTCAGGAACATCCTGATGTAGAACCAGACTCTAGTTTATTTTAGGAGTTTTTAACAGGCATTCCTTCCTTGGGCCTTTTGCTTGGCGTTTCCTGATACAGAACTCGAAGCAATGCTTTCTCCTTAGTTAATGGCTCCCCAGGTCAGAGGTGTGGGGCCACCTCTCATATCTGTGTCCTGGGACAGATCTCAGGATTGGAGAGAAATTAGAGGTCATCTAGCCCCCTGTGTTTCCAATGTGGTCCCTAGACTAGCAGCTTTGCTGTCTCCTGGGAGAATACTAGGAATGCAGAATCCCAGGCCACTCCCCAGACCTGCCGAAGCAGGTACACTCTAAAGCAAGGCTGAGAAGCACTGTTCTAGTTGAACAGTGAAGACTCCTCTGTATGGTCTTCCCAGCAGACCATCTGACCTCTGGACACCTCTGAAGGTGACCTCATGTGAGACAGTCTGTTCCATTTGTGGATAGTTCTGTTCATCTCTTTTCTGTATTTATCTGAAATGTATCTTGCTCTACCTTCTAGTGTAACCTGCTGTCACCCATTGGTCCTGCCAGTGTGTCAGGCATTGAGGATACCCCACGCAATCTCCTTTCTCAAAGATCTCACAATCTTTTGTTTGTTTATTTGAGACAGAGTCTCACTCTGTCACCCAGGCTGGAGTGCAGTGGCGCGATCTTGGCTCACTGCAACCTCCGCCTCCTGGGTTCAAGCGATTCTCCTGCTTCAGCCTCCAGAGTAGCTGGGATTACAGGTGCCTGCCACCTTACTTGGCTAATTTTTGTATTTTTAGTAGAGATGGGGTTTCGCCATGTTGGCCAGGCTGGTCTTGAACTCCTAACCTCAAGTGATCTACCCACCTAGGCCTCCCAACGTACTCTGATTACAGGCATGGGCCATGGCGCTGGACAGATCTCAAAATCTGATATAGAGATGTCCATGAATGAACTGGAGCACAGTGTGAGAAATGCAGTGAAGAAGATGATGTCCAGGGTGCTGAGCTGCACAGAGAAGGGTGCTGGAGAAGGCCTCCAGGTGGGGGTGCAGCCCGGTACCCATACTGAGTTGGAATCTGTGAGACTCAGGATGGGGAAGGGGTTCTGGGAGGGCACGCCAGACCCAGAGAAGAGCTTTGCAGAGGCATGAGAGGTGACGTGTTGGGGTCCCTGAAAAGTCTGATTTCCTTATGTTAAAGTAGCAAGGAGCTGGAAAGTCGGCAGGGGGCTGGATCACAAAGGGCCCATTCTGCAAGGTCCAAGGAGTTCGCTTGAATGTGGGAGGGTGGGGCGAATAGATTTGCATTGCAGGAAAAAGGCTGCTGGCTGGAGTAAAGGAAGATGGACGGAAGGCCTGGAAGAGGGAGGCGGGGGTGCTCTCAGCAGATTGACAGAGCCTAAAGGAAAGACATGAAGGACTGAGCTAGGGGCAGGATCAGAGCTCGGCCCCAGGCTGTAAGGAATCTCCCTCAGAAATCTAAAGCAGCAAATCCTGTCCCCTCAGTTCTCTCCTTTTGCTCCACGCTTACTTCCTAGGGGCCAGCTCTTTCCAGGCTATGCACGCCATGAGGAATGCACAGGTAAAGGTGGCATGGGCCTTGCCCGCATTACAGAGTGTCATGCTTCGTGGGCAGCGGGCATCTCCAGTTATGCCTTCTTCACGTGATATTGTTTTAAATGCCCTTAGCTTTTGTGTTTTTCCTCTCTCGAGTGGTCTAGTTGATATTCCCCTTAACCGGTCGTGTCTGAAACTGAATTGCAGGCTCTAGGTAGTGGTGTAAGCAATGTGGGCTAGGGCCCACACTGTTACCTTCTTTCTGTGAAAATGGCCTAAGAGACAGTATGGACTGCATCTTTGAAGGCCATCTGAGAGCACTGCAGCTTCAGACAGCCCTAGGTCAGAGCTACTGGCAGCGTCCCAAGGAGGCCTTGGCATGTGTTCTGCCTCCCCACTATTTCTCTTCTGTATCTGAAGCTTTTGATTTCACCACACCTAAGTGTAAGCTCGAACTATATCCTATTAGACATTATCTTGTTAAACAGTTCCTGTTGCTCTAGGCTTTTGAGATGTTTTTTAATCTCTGGTTTCATCCTGTTAATTCTATTCTCTTGGTTGTAAGCCAGACAGATGATTGACGAGTTCCCTTGTATATTTGCATCCGCATCATTCACTGAAATGTTCATGAAGGCAGGGCATATGTCAGAGTCCTGGCAGGTGCAGGCTGCTCCACACGGTGCCTCCAGATCAGGAGAAGGTGGGATTCCTAGTCACCGGGGGAAGTAAATTCATCAGTAAATGTGGTTGAGGACAGCTGAAGAGCTGTTAGAAAAAAAAGGCAGCTGGGGTCCCTCCAACATTCCTTAGAGAAAAATAAACTACGTAGCAAAGAAAATCTCTTTAAAGAAATTAAATTGGCTGAAAGATTTAGACTTAAATAATGAAATCATAAAAATGATTAGAAGAAACATGAGTAGATTTTAAATATATCTTGGAATGGAGACAGAAGACTTTTCCCCCCCAAGTGTGTCACAAAACACAGAAGCTGTAAAGCAAAAGACTAACTTTCCTAAAAGAAAAATTTCATGAGAAAATTGTAAAGTTCTGTTGGGCAAAAATTCCATAAATAAGGTCAAAAAACAAGGAATATATTGGAGAAAAGTATTTACCGCCTATGTGTCAGAGCTAATTCCTGTCATCTGGAAAGAAGTCTTAGACATCAATAGGAAAAATGAAAAATGGAATCGTTAAACCAATGTTCATTGCTAGAAGTGAGCGTGTGAAAACATAGTAAACCTCACTTTGTTTAAAAATACAAAGGAAAATAAAGAGATCTCATTGTTTTCACCTGTGAGATTGGCTGTGCTTCAGTTTGATAGTACCCACCGTGCTGGTGAAAGTCTGAGAAAACAGACGTATTGAGTTGACCAGTGTTGTTGAAGGGCATTTCTATAATATTCTTAGACCAGAATTTAAAAGGTTCATATTCTTAGACTCAGTAATTCCACTAATGACCCTGTAAATGTTTTCGAGCAAGTACACAAAAATAACTACACAGATATTTGTAATAACAGCATTTATACTAGCAAAAAATAGAGGCAGCCTATATGACCTTCTGTAGGTGTCCAACAAAATATAGTGTAGTGTTAAAAATGGCACAATTCTCTATGTACTAACTAGGAAAGATTCAGGATACTAAATGGAAAAGCAAATCACTATGCATAGGAGGATATTATGTTAAAAAATTAAAAAGATATACAGGATGCCAGGAAGATATTAGCTATAAATTAACAAAAATGAAGGGGACATATTTCCCTTATACAGCAAGACATCTGCATATATCAGTGGTGCAGGGTTAGGACAGGGTCTCACTATGCCATCCCTGCCTTAGGTGCCATCTTTCTGCTCTACAGTACTAATCATGTGGGCCTCTGTCCTCATGGCCGCAAGATGGCTGTACTGTACCAGACCTCACATCTGCATTTCTGGTGGAAAAAAGATGTAAGGAGGAAAATAAGAAGCTGGAATCAGAAAGCCCAAAATATTTCCAGAAATGTCCAACCAACTTCATTTTTTAATTTTTTTTTATTTTTTATTTTTTTTTTAGACAGAGCCTCACTCTGTCACCCAGGCTGGAGTGTAGTGGCGTGATCTTGGCCCACTGCAGCCTCCACCTTCTGGGTTCAAGCGATTCTCCTGCCTCAGCCTCCCGAGTAACTGGGACTACAGGTGCCCACCACCACGCTTGGCTAATTTTTGTATTTTTAGTAGAGATGAGGTTTCACCGTGTTGGCCAGGCAGGTCTTGAACTCGTGACCTCGAGTGATCTACCCTCCTGGGCCTCTCAAAGTGCTGGGATTACAGGCGTGAGCCACCATGCCTGACCCAACTTCTGCTTACATTTACTGGCTAGAGCTGTCCCATGGCTATCCAGACCTTCAGGGAATCTGTCAAGGCAAAAATTTTGATTAGGCACGTGTTCTTCCCTGACACACAATCCAGAGTTCTGTGAATATGGAAGAAGAGGAGAAGGGATATTGGGTAGGCACCTAGCAGTGTGCAACACACACACACACCACACACTTTGTGTTTGCATGCAGTATTTCTGGAAGTCGCCTGAGAAATGGGTGACAGTAGTTACCTCTGGGGAATAGACTGTCAGGAGGAAGGTGGACATTTATTTTTCACTTTATAGTGTTCTTTCCTGCAATTAAAACAAACAAACAAACAAACAAAAAACAACAACGAATATGTGTTAACTTTAAAGGAAGGAAGTTGATAGGAAGCTGACAACAATCCATTATCAGAACCTCTTGGGTACAGCTGTCCAACCAGTTACTCAGAACCAGGTCACTTAACCTCTGTGGACTTCAGCCTCAACTACAAAATGAGAGGCTAGAATAGATAATATCTTAGGCTCCTTTTACCTCTGAGCCTCCTCCAGTTGATTACACAATCTCCAGGAGCTGAAGGAGAGAACTAACAGTCACCTCCTTTAGCAAGAAAAGACATCCAGCATTTTAAACAGGTTCTTTTTTAGCCTTTGTTGTGGCTGAATTGTGTTCCCTCTAAAATTTATATGTGGAAATCTTAATTCCCAGAAGGTGACTGTATTTGGAGTTAGGGTCTTTAAAGAGGTAATTATGGTTCAATGAGGTCATTAGGTTGGGCCCTAATCCAGTATGACTGGGGTTCTTACAAGAAGAGGAAATTTGAACCCAGACATCCACAGAGGGAAGGCCATGTGAAGACACAGGGAGAAGGCAGCCGCCTGCAAGTGGAGGAGAGCGGCCTCAGAAGAAATCAACCCTGCCAGCACCTTGATCTTGGACTTCCAGCCTCCAGAATTGTGAGAAAATAAATACCTGTTCTTAGGCCGGGCACGGTGGCTCACACCCGTAATCCCAGCACTTTGGGAGGCTGAGGTAGGTGGATCACTTGAGATCAGGAGTTCAAGACCAGCCTGGCCAACATGGTGAAACTTCGTCTCTGCTACAAACACAAAAATTAGCCGGGTGTGATGGTGGGCACCTGTAGTCCCAGCTACTCAGGAGGCTGAGGCAGGAGAATTGCTTGAACCAGGGAGGTGGAGGTTGCAGTGAGCCGAGATTGCGCCACTGCACTCCAGCCTGGGCAACAGAGTGGGACTCCATCTCAAAAAACAAAACAAACAAACAAAAAAACGCTTTTCTTTAAGTCCTCCAGCCTGTAACCCTGTGTTATGATAGCCTTAGCAAGCTGATACAGTCTTCTGTCCCTTTACACTTTTGTGAGGGGAGCTCTGCATTTTGCAGAATCTCTAGGACAGCATGAGATTGCGTTGACTTAGCTACTGCCTCTATTCCCTTCCCTGGTGAAAGCAGGTCCCCTAGGAGTCTAGCCTGGGAACTTGCAAATGCTCAGTGTGGGCTGGGGGCAGAGAAGCACATCCGACTGGAAGAAGCAAGTCTGTCCCCGGGAGGCCAGTGCAGCCTTCCTCCAGGGTCTGATCGCTGTGCACACCTCCTTCCTGGGTTCCTTGGGGCCTCGCCTCCAGCGTGCTTACCTCTTCTCTAATCTATTTTCTTTCCTTGAACTTCAGAATTGATGGATACCCTGTCTTACTCTTGATTCCTTGCCTGGCTTCTGACTGCTAAACCCATCTGGACTACAAATGGCTCATCTTTTAGAGATGATCTGTCTCTCTTCAGTTGGTGAGATTGGAGAGCAGGATCTCATGTTATATGAGTGACCTTATCATAGATATTGGCAAGAATCATTTTCTTCTTCTGATGGAGCAGAAAGGGGTGTGTGTCTCCGTGTGTGTGTGTGTGTGTTTGTGTGTGTGTGTGTGTGTGTGTGTGTGTGAGAGAGAAAGACTTTCATTGCCCTTTAAGCCCTCACCCCAGCACTGCATCTGAGCCAGAAGACTCTGAAATGGCCTGTAGTGTTCCAGGCCATTTAAGGGAGCCTGGATCTTTTCTGAGGCTAAGTGAGGGCTGGTTTTCTTGTGCTGGAGTGGGTAAGGACTCCGGGGTACCCTGTGTGCTGGGAGGGAGGCAGGCCTGCATTTCTAACAGATGCTTAGATGATGGAAGGTAAGGAGAGGTTGGCCTCCAGGCATCCCGCTCCCCGCAGAGCCCCTGAGAAGGTGGCCTTATTATGGAGTTTGCCTGTTTATTGGCTTCTCATGGGAGCATAGAGGACCCCGCTGGTCAGGTGTCAGAACAGAGAGCTGTACAGATGCATAGATTTAGTGCTGGCTCGCAGGCAGGTAGCCTGAGCTCCTAGAGGGAACTGTTTTTGCTAAGTAGGGAATGAAAAGCATGTTCATTTATGCACAAAATTAAATCTCTCCTATTTTTATACAGTGTACCGTTGTTTTCTTCCCTGTAGGGAAATGTGCTGTGATAGAGAACTGAGTGCCAGGCCTTTTATGTGAGCGCTCACTCATACATTATGCACGACGCGGCTGAGATCTTTGAAGCCTGGGGAGACAGGCACATCTCTAGTGGAGAGTCTTTTTCTTTTTCCAGCCCTCACTATCTTCTGTGCTGCGTCGGAGGTGGAGGACAGCCACCGCGGGTCTGTTGAAATTTCACAGATGATGCTTTTCTCCGTGCCCTGTGGGTTCATGACCTGTGTCAAAGGCTGAAGATGGAGAATTAGGGAACTGGTGGCAGGGTAGCCTGGGAGAACCAAGGACGTGTTTATGTCCCCTATTTAGGAGATCGTTCTACTTCATGCTAAATTTGTGAGGAGTTTTATGAAGCCTAGAAAATTAAGTAGGAAATATGTTTTTACAGTATTTTAAGCTGGAACAGACTATTTAAAGCAGGAAGACACCCTAGAGATAAACCAGTTCAGTCTCTTCGTTTCGCAGTAGAAGGGGCGAGGCCCGGAGGACTCTCGGTGTTTGGGGAACTGGCAGGGAGTTAGCGCAGCACCAGATCGGAGCGCGGGGCTCCGTGTCCCGCTCCTTGCTCTTTCTGGTCTGGCAGCGATGCCCACTGGGCCTTCACAGTACATTTCTCTGGATACAGAGAAAAACATTATTTGTCTTAAAGCCAAAGTTTCAGAAGCTGTTTTTATAATAATTTGTCAGAGCCACAGAATAACTGGCAAACACACATTTACAGTTAATGAGAAAAATGGATACCCCTGAGGAAAACGGTTTGTAGTTACTGTGTTCTAGTCAGAGCTCTTGAGCTAATTGAAAGGACAGTCAGGAGGCGGCTATCCCCAGATTCCAAGGATGGGAAAGAGAATCTCTGTGTGGACTGGAGTTCAGACTGATCTGGGTCCCTCTGTCTCTCCTTCCCGGTCTTCTCTCTGTGTCCTCTGTGCGGGATCCCACGCCTGGCTCTGTTACCCACCCTCCCCGCCACGAGCCTGTCGGTACCTCCTGTCCTGATTTTCTGGTTTTCAGTTCCCCTGACTTGGTCCCTGTCCCCATCATTCCCCTGAATTGGTCCCTGTCCCCTTCTCAGTTCCCCCGACTTGGTCCCTGTGTCCGTCTCATTCCCCCTGACTTGGTCCCTATCCCCATCTCAGATCCCCTGACTTGGTTCCCTGTCCCCATCTCAGTCCCCCTGACTTGGTCCCTGTCCCCATCTCAGACCCCATAACTTGGGTCCCTGTCTCCATCTCAATCCCCCGACTTGGTCCCCTGTCTCCTGCTCCATCCCCTGCCCCCATCTCTGTGCCTCTGCCTCAGGCATGGTCACATCTCAGTGCCATCTCACCCTCTCCCTGAGGACTTGCTCCATTTTCCTCTCCCCACAGACCAGCTTCCTCTGCAGCTGCGCACAATCCAAACAACCGCTCCAGCCTCTCTTGGCTTCAGTCCCCCACCACAGACTAATTCTGTCTCTCACCCCAATTTCAAATCCCCAAGGAGCAGTCTGATCCGCCTGCTTCAGCTCCTCTTAGCCTGCCTGGTGCTGCCACACAGAGGAATTGGCTGCCCGTGGCTGGGTGGACGGTCCTTGTCTTGTGTGTGGCCAGGGTCTCAAGGCCTCATGCTACACACTTGTGTATAGCCTAGCTTCTCGTGCAGGTTTCACCACAGTCTTATGAGGCATGCAGTGACCTCGCCCTTAGATATGTGCAAACTCAGGCCTAGAGCTGTCAGAGCTGTTTGCCGAGGGACCCGCCGCTAGGAGGTGGCAGAACTGGAGCCAGTCCCCAAAGCCAGCACTGCGATGTTCTCCTTTTGATGCGGGCTTATCCAAAGTTAATCAGTGAATTCCTCAGATGTCCATATGTTCCTATGCTTAGTAAACCCAACAAAACCTTGATGGAAAACCTGTATAGTATCTGCTAACATCTTTGCATGCTTGGGGGCAGAGGAGGATTTAATATAGATCAAGTCTGTGTAGCAACATCAAAGGAAGATTTAAACATTGCTGGCTTTTTTGTGCGATATTTAAAAAGCACCCCCGCCTTTTAAGAAAATGTGAAGCTCTGGCATAAATCAGAGTGTGATTCATCAGTGATGATTGACTTGTATTTTCATAACCTCTGGCATTAGTAACAACTTTGTATGGACATAAGAATTGTAAGCAAATTTGGGAGGGAGGTGACTGCTTCTGTGCTATTCTCCGTGCCGATCTTCATACATACTTACTTGCATTCCATAAAATTCAGCGTGATGAAATCCAAGAACCAAGACTTAGTAGTAAGTGACCTTGTATTTCCACTTCCCTCCTCCTTGTTAAGATTCTTTGACCTCCTGCTACAGGGGCCTTAGAGGCATCCCGTAAGCTTTGCACAGAAGCTGCTAATCCCCCGGCAGGCAGTTCATTCCGTTTCCATCTGGCAGCTGCTCCCTCTCACACCCAAGGACTCGCAGGGAGTGGCGGCTGGGCCTGCAGACCCCTGGGACAGGCAGGGGGGAATGTTTGTGGAACTGAGACCCAGAGACCTCCCCACTTCCCTGTGCGGACTCCTGTAGGCTCTCGTCGCTGTTGGCTTTTAAAGGAAGAGGGGTAGGAAGGACACTGAAATTAGAAGCCTTGCCAGGTCTTGCTTGAGAGCTTCTCTCTCTCACTGCTGCTATTTTTTCTTCATCAAATGTGTGATGTGGGTTTGTTCAAAGCATCCAGTGGCTTCTCCACTTAGATCATTTAATTCCACGGTGCACATGGCACCACAGCTTTGTCCTGGAACCACACTTTGCACTTGGTCAAGGCCACCTTTAACTGCCTGGCCAGGCGGCTAGAGATTTTCCCGAGGCATCCCTGGAGTTTTTCCCATCCTGACCAGAGATAATCTCAGAGCGGGAGCCAGCCCCAAGTGGGAGGGCCTCTGAAAGACCGCCGGATGGGAACATGGACGTGTAGACTCACTTCCTCAAGGGGATGTGAGGAGATTGATTAGGAAATGGGGGATTCCATGGAAAAAAATAATTTATGATATTAGTCCACTTAAGTAAAATTGTTTGGGTGAGCGCGGGCGGAGAGCCAGGGTGGGGAAGATAAAGACATTGAGATCAAGTGAATAAAGGAATTGGAACCAAATACTGTTCTCACGCTAACTTGACCATCAGATAATATACTGTCAGATGAAAGAAGAGAATTGTTGCAGTTACGCTTATGGCATGATTCTGCTTGGAAGAAAAGAAATCAACACAAAAAATTCCTGATGTGTGCATGCGCTTTTGGAAAAAGGTATAGGGAAGGGCACACAGCAGTCTAACGCTGGGGACTTGGGAAGGGGGAGTAAGGGAAAGGATTATATCCTTTTCTTTACACATCTTTATATTTATTTACTTATTCAAACCAGCACTATTAATTTTTATAATTAAATAAATCTAGAGAAAGACTTTTTAAATGTGAGAGAGCTCTTCTGGGGGAAAAAATCAGAACAAAAACCAGATTTACACTGGGATAGATTATTTTAAGTTGTGTGTTTCGTAGATAGTCTATATAGACTGGGTGTGGTGGCTCATGCCTGCAGTCCCAACACTTTGGGAGGCCGAGGTGGGAGGATAGTTTGAACTCAGGAGTTTGAGACCAGCCTGGGTAATGTAAAGACTCCATCTCTATCAAAAATAGAAAAAGTCAGCTGGGCATGGTGGTGCGCACCTGTGGTCCCAGAAACTGGGGAGGCGGAGGCAGAAGGATTGCCTGAGCCTGAGAGGCTGAGGCTGCAGTGAGCTGTGATCGCACCACCACACTCCAGCCAGGGTGACTCAAAAGGTACAGAAAACTCTGTGGGGAAAAGACAGTTGTCTGTTCTGTCCACAGCCATGTATTTCCCTTCCTGGAGGCAGCCACTTTGGCCAGATTCTTGGGTATTCTTAAAGAAATGCTCTGTGTTTTAAAAAATCTAGAGATTTGTTTATATATAATGTATATATTTGCATGTATATAAGTAGGGAAAGAAAGTTTCCCACCCAAAAATGGTAGTAGAATAGAAACAGTGTTTTGTATGCTTTTTAAAAGTTAAATATATATACTGCGGAATACTGGTATATAGAGAGCTGTTTGATCTTTTTTACTGGCCGCATGATATTCCATTGTATAAGCCGACTTTATTTAGCCAGCTTCTATTGATGAGCATTTTGATGGTTTTCAGTGTTTTACTCTAGAAACAACACTAAAGACTTGAGATTGTATTCTTTGACACGTGTTAGTATATCCATGGAATCAATACCTTGAAGCGGAATACTTTATCTCCAAAAAGGGGCTACAAAGAATACACTTCTTCAGAAACAGGTGAAAGTGCTAGCCATTCTTTATAGAACAAGGTCTGCGTTGGAAATGGGATAAAATATAATGATAGCGACAGAGACTTTAGAGAAGGAAGTGGGAAAGTCAGGGCCCTTGCCTGTTGCTTCTCTCATAGACACCTCTCTTTCCAGAAGTTATTTTTGCTGAAATTTTGGTTTTTATATTTCAGGGTAACAAGGGTGTGAGGAAGGACATCAACATTGAGTGAGTCGCTTTATGTGCCAGGTCTAGGGTTAAGTCAGTTGCAAGTATCGTTGAAGTCTGATAGCATTCCTCTAAGGTCCATATTTAGCATTTACTATCTGCAGTTCACAGATGAGTACAATGAGGCTCAAGAGGCTAAGTCAGTTCTGCAGGGTTATCCAGTGGATAAATGGCAGAGTCAACTTTCAGATTTCATGAAAGTATTCGTGCTTTTTACAGTCCTTCTCCTTCTCTTCCTCGTAGACAAATAGAAATCTCTATAACTCTTGCATTGTGAAGGATCTGGGGATGCATGAACCATGAACTAGGTGGAAGACCAGTTTCACCTGAGGTTGACTTGTGGTGTGTGACTTTGCTTGTGCTTAAGAAGCCGCTTTTAATAAGTTTGTGGGGTGTGCAGAGAAAATTTACTGTTGGATTCTGTGGATTGTCTTTAACCACAAAGGGCTGTGTTCCGGAAACTCTTCGGAGTCTACTGACTTTAAATGAGAAGAGCCAGCCCCAAAGTGTGATGCTCTGAAAGCTGGTTAGGTTTCAAGGTGGACCCACAAAGCCCACATAACTTAGAATATTCTGAAAGAGTATGGTGTATGGGTGGCCATGATTTCTTGGTGTTCTCAGTCCGTAAGGGGATGCATAGGTGAGAATGTATGGATAGGTACAGGCTAGAGCTAAAGGTCTAGCTCAAGGGGGTGCTCAATCCCTGGGCCACAGACCCGTACCAGTTCATGGTCGGTTAGGAACTGGGCTGCAGGGCAGGAGTGAGCAATTTCATCTGTATTCATAGCCACTCCCCATCGCTCGAATTACCACCTGAGCTCCGCCTCCTGTCAGATCAGCAGCAGCACTCGATTCTCACAGGAGCGTGAACTGTGTTGTGAATTCTGCATGCTAGGGATCCATGCACTCCTTGTGAGAAGCTAATGCCTGATGATCTGAGGTGGAAGAGCTTCATCCAGAAACTACCCCCCTCCCCCACTGTCCCTGGAAAAATCATCTTCCATGAAATTGATTCCTAGTGCCAAAAAGGTTGGGGACTGCTGGGTTAGAGCCACAGCGAGGAGAACAGGAGGGGCGAGAGCCCCCCATCAGTGGGCTGGGATGGAGTCCAGGGGCACTGCAGCAGCACTCAAGGCTGCAGCAACGCTGGGGCTGTGGCCAAGGATACAGGGCAATAGGCAGCCTCTTAGGTGGAGTTGTTGAAAGCCTCAGAGAGAGAGAGCACTGCGAGGAGGAATGAGGCCATTTATTATTTTTGAAAGTCAAGTATGTGTAGGTTGGCGACTGCCCATACTTTTTATTTCAAATGGCTTTATTAAACGAATTACCTCTGAAAAAATGGACGTAAATTAACAAAGAGCTTGGATGTAATTTCTCAGCTCAAGAAACCAAGTGCTTTTTTTTTTTTCCTTTCATAAAAGCCAGGGTAAATTTTCTCATAGCTGATAGAGATTATGATGGTAGTTACTCATTTTATCCGAAGTGTTATAATATCCAGTCTAGATGGGGAGAGGATGGTGCTCTTTGGAGCTAATTTTCAGAGTCTGCCACTAGATTGTTGTGTGCTTCTATACTGAAAGCAGCCAGAGAGTATCCTGATCTCTAATTACCCTTAGCCTTGGCGTCTCTGACGTTTGGAGGGGGATATGTTGGATGAATGAAAGCTTGTGTCTCACTTTTAAGTTATAGTTCTCTGAACCTTGTAAACAGGTAGGGAGTCATTTCCTGAGGTTGAAGAAGAAAAGGAGAAAGAAGCCAAGCTTATATATGTCTTTAGTTGATTAGAGATGGGTAAGAGTATGTTAACCTTGACTTACCTTTCCCTAAAGGTCAGCTCTTACATATGGGTCCTTCACTCAGTAGGTGTGTTTCCACGCTATTGCTACTCCTTCAAAGCTTATAACCATCAATTATCTTTAACTACTTTGACCTACTGATGTAATAACCATTGGTAGGTAGTGTCATCTACCATTATTATTAGATAGTATCTAGTATTATTAATATTAGAACTTTCTACATGTTTGCATATAGCTTCAGCTTGAATTTCATCTCATAGGGACTTTTTTTTACAAACAGTACAGTGAGGCACAAATGAAATCATCATAAATATTTCGCAAAAAGTTGCATGCTTATATGGCATTTCTGCCTGTGTGTGCATTCGATCTGTGAGATTCCCTGATTCTTTAGCATGAAACTCATGGGATATGGTCAGTGAAATTTGTCCCTCTCAGACCCTGTCAAGTATTTTGTTTTCTTGGGGAGGATGGTCATGCCATAACCCCAGTTGATATTTCTTAGTGATAGTTTAGGTGTTGGGTTAACCATAGGGTTTTGTGTTTTTGTTTGTTTGTAATTGAGATGTAACTGGCACACAGAAAAATGCATAGTTAAGTGTCCAATTTGATACATTTTCAGATATACATACACCCATAAAATCGTCACCACAGACCCCATGATGAACATATCCATCACCCTCACTCCTTGCTCACTTCCATTCCTTCCTGGCTCCCATCCTCACCCCCGGCAACCACTGATCTGCTCCGTGTCACTCCAGGTTAGCTTGCATTTTCTAGAGTTTTGTTTAATGGACTCATCCAGTATGTACTCTGTTTTTGGTCTGGCTTCTTTTACTCAGCATAGTTATTTCCAGGTCATCGATGTTGGCGTTTAGATCCATGGCTCATTCCTTTTTCTTCCTGGATAGTAGTCTATTGTATGAATACACCACAATTTGTTTATCTGCCGACCTTTTAACGGACACTTGTATTGCTTCAAATGAGGGAGTTTCTAGTTTTTGACTACTTCAGATGAGGCTGCTACAAGTCTTTGTATGGATGTATAGTTTCTTGTCTGTTGGGTGAATATCGAGGAGTGGCATAGCTGGGTGACATGGTAGGTGTATGTTTCAACTTTTCAGGAAATGTCACCCACAGTGTAGGAGAGTTCCAGTTCCCCCACATCCTCACCAACACTTGATTATGCTGAGTGTTTTTCATTTTAGAAATTCTAGTAGGCGTGCAAGAAACATGAAAAAAAGCTCAACATCACTGATCATTAGAGAAATGCGAATCAAAACCGCAATGAGATACCGTCTCACACCAGTCGGAATGGCAATTATTAAAAAGTTAAGAAACAGGCGCGGTGGCTCAAGCCTGTAATCCCAGCACTTTGGGAGGCCGAGACGGGCGGATCACGAGGTCAGGAGATCGAGACCATCCTGGCTAACACGGTGAAACCCCATCTCTACTAAAAATACAAAAACTAGCCGGGCGAGGTGGCGGGCGCCTGTAGTCCCAGCTACTCCGGAGGCTGAGGCAGGAGAATGGCGTAAACCCGGGAGGCGGAGCTTGCAGTGAGCTGAGATCCGGCCACTGCACTCCAGCCTGGGCGACAGAGCAAGACTCCGTCTCAAAAAAAAAAAAAGAAAGAAAAAAAAAGAAACAACAGACGCTGGCGAGGTTGTGGAGAAATAGGAATGCTTTTACACTATTGATGGGAAGGTAAATTAGTTCAACCATTGTGGAAAACAGTGTGGCACTTCCTCAAAGACCTAGAACCAGAAATACCGTTTGACCCAGCAATTCCATTACTGGGTATATACTTAAAGAAATATAAATCATTCTGTTATAAAGATACATGCATGTGTATGTTCATCGCATCACTGTTCACAAAAAGAAAGACGTGGAATCAACCCAAATGCCCATCAGTGATAGACTGGATAAAGAAAATGTGGTACATATACACCATGAAATACTACGTAACCATAAAAAGGAACAAGATCATGTCCTTTGCAGGGACATGGATGGAGATGGAAGCCATTATCCTTGGCAAACTAACACAGGAACAGAAAGCCAAACACTGCATGTTCTCATTTATATGTGGGAGGTGAACAATGAGAATACATGGACACAGGGAGGAGGACAGCACGCACTGGGGCCTGTGTAGGGGGTGGTGGGAGAGGGAGAGCATCGAGAAGAATAGCTAATGGATGCTGGACTTAATGCCTAGATGACGGGTTGATCTGTGCAGCAAACTGCCATAGCACACGTTTATCCATGTAACAAACCTGCACATCCTGTACATGTATCCTGGAACCTAAAATAAGAAAAAAAGAAAATAAAAGAAATTCTAGCAGGCATGAAGTAGTATGTCAGGTGGTTTTAATTTACAGCTCCCCAGTATGCATCACATTGAGTGTCTTTTCATGCTCTTGTTTATCATCAGTTTACCTTCTTTGGTGCCTGTTAGAACTTTACCCATTAAACAAAATTCTTTTATTTATTTTCTTAAATTTTGAGAGTTCTTAACATATTTGGCACACGGGTCTTTTTATCAGATATATACTTTGCAAATATTTTCTCCCAGTCCATGACTTGTCTTTTCATTCAGCATTTTGGAAGAGCTTAACTTTTTTAACTTTGATGACAGGCTTACCATTTAAAAAGAAACTACAGTCATTCCTTGCTTAACAATTTGGATATGTTCTGAGAAACACACCCTTGGGCGCTTGTGTCATTGTGTGAACATCACAGAGTGCACTTACACAAACCTAGATGGTCTAGCCTACTACATACCCAGGCGGTAGGGTCTAGCCTACTACGCACCCAGGCGGTAGGGTCTAGCCTACTACGCACCCAGGCGGTAGGGTCTAGCCTACTACGCACCCAGGCGGTAGGGTCTAGCCTACTACGCACCCAGGCGGTAGGGTCTAGCCTACTACGCACCCAGGCGGTAGGGTCTAGCCTACTACGCACCAGGCGGTAGGGTCTAGCCTACTACGCACCCAGGCGGTAGGGTCTAGCCTACTACGCACCCAGGCGGTAGGGTCTAGCCTACTACGCACCCAGGCGGTAGGGTCTAGCCTACTACGCACCCAGACTGTAGGGTCTAGCCTGTTGCTCTTGGTCTAGAGACCTGTACAGCATGTGGCTATACTGAATATTGTAGACCATTGTAACAGAATGATAAGTATTTTTGTATCTAAACATAGAAATGGTACAGTCAAAATACAGTATAACGATAAAAAATGGTGGCTCATGCCTGTAATTCGAGCTCTGTGGGAGGCCGAGATGGGCAGATCACTTGAAGTCAGGAGTTTGAGACCAGCCTGGTCAACATGGTGAAACCCTGTCTCTACTAAAAGTAAAAAAATTAGCTGGGCGTGGTGGCACACACCTGTAATCCCAGCTACTTGGGAAGCTGAGGCACAAGAATTGCTTGAACCTGGGAAGTGAAAGTTGCAGTGAGCCGAGGTCATGCCCCTGCACTCCAGTATGGGCAACAGAGTAATACTCTGTCTCAAAAAAAAAAAAAAAAACAACAAAAACTAAAAGATGTGGTATACGCCTGTGTAGGGCACTTGCTATAAATGGAGCTTGAAGGAATGGAAGTTGCTGTGGGTGAGTCAGTGTGAGTAAATATGAAGGCCCAGGACATTACTACTGCTGTAGACTTCAACACTGTACATTTAGGCTACATCCAATTTATTAAATCTTTATTTTTTAATAGTAAATTAACCTTAGCTTACTACTACTTTTTTCTTTAAAAACTTTTAATATTTTAAACTTTTTGATTCTTACAATAACACTTAGCTTAAAATACAAACATTGTACAGCTGTACAAAAATATTTTGTTTCTTTATATCCTTATTGTATGTGTTTTTCCTATTTAAATTTTATAGTTTTTTAACTTTTAAAACTTTTTTGTTAAAATGAAGACACACACACATTAGCCTAAGACTGCACGGGGTCAGGATCATCAGTGTCACTGTCTTCCACTTCCACATCTTGTCCCCCTGGAAGACCTTCAGGGACAGTGACGGTGATGGAGCTGTCATAGGCCGTAATAACAATGCCTTCTTCTGGAACACCTCCCGGAAGACCTGCCTGAGGCCGTTTTACAGTAGTTTTTTTTTTTTTTTTAATAAGTAGGAGTATACCCTAAAAGAATGATTAAAAGTATCGTATAGAAAGCACATAATCCAGTAACATAGTCGTTTGTTATTATATACTGTACATAATTCTATGTGCTAGCATTTTATGACTGGCAGTGAAGTAGGTTGTTTACACCAGCATCACTGCAAACACGAGAATAATGCATTGCTCTACGACATCACTAGGTGATAAGAATGTTTCAGCTCTTTTATAATATTATGGGACCACCCTTATAAATGTGGGGTCCACCATTGATCAAAAAGTCATTATATGAAGGCCAGGTGCAGTAGCTCATGCCTGTAATCCCAACACTTTGGGAGGCTGAGGTGGACGGATCACTTGAGGTCAGGAGTTTGAGACCATCCTGGCCAACATGGTGAAACCCCGTCCCTACTAAAAATACAACCATTAGCTGGGCCTACACCTGTAACCCCAGCTACTCAGGAGGCTGAGGCCGGAGAATCACTTGAACCCGGGAGGTGGAGGTTGCAGTGAGCTGAGATCACTGCATTGTACTCCAGCCTGGGTGACAGCAAGACTCTATCTCAAAAAAGCAAAAAAGAAGTCATTAGACAGTGCCTGACTATGTTTTATTCACTGTATCAAGCACTACAAAACCTATGACAAAAACAAGCACAAAGCAAAAGCAAAACATGACTGTAGCCACACTACCCCTTCCCGCCAAGGCGGTGTCAGGAACCGTATTCACACACCTAGGGCAAAAACCCCAGTCAAATATATGAAGTAATGATTTCCAAGACCATGAGCATCAGGCAGCAAAGGACAGTGATCCAGAGCTATGAGAAATGAAGGAGGCAAGCCCTGTTTTTGCCCCAGCTTACTGTCTTGAGAGTTTCCAGGCTGTGGTGCCAGGAGGGTGGCCTAGATAGCCGACCCAGAGGAGAGAACTGCAGAAAGAAAGATGTCCAGAGATGTGCCACCGCCCTGCGACCCAGCAGGGTACTGACCAGCCCGTCTAAGTAACCGAGACGGGGGGACAAAACGGGGGATGCTAAGATCTTACTCCAGCTTCAGTCTCCCCCTACCCCACACCCCCAAACCACTAAATGATTCTTCGTATCTCTGCCTTCCCCCTCTCAAAGGAAGCCATTTGCAACTATGATTCAGAAGAGGACATTTTGCACTACACTTACGGGCTTCCCCTAAAGCATCCCTGAGCCATGTAATCCTCACAATTGAGAAAATATTATAAGAGGTTGGCATTAGAATCGCCTCAAAGGGAACTTGGCTTTGTTGTGGTTTTCTCTTTAGTTTTAAAAAGATCAATTAATCTGGATCTGGTAAGACAGCAGAGCAGGGTGACCACATCCTGGAGTGCTTCTGGCTTGGGGGTTTTTTGTTTGCCCTTGGATGGCATGTGGAGAAGGTGGTACTGCCCAGGGAAGTCTGGAAGCTTCCTAGCCGGGCACTTGTGTACCCTGTGGAAGAAGAGTGTGGACTCTGGCCCCCACAGCCTAACCCTGCGCACACCAGTGTCAGATTCTGAACCACACACCTGAGGGCACTTGAGAGACCTCTGTGTTTATACACCAACGCATGGATTCAGGGATGGGTGAATTTAGTTCTTCAACGTATATCTAGGGCCTGCAGTGTGCCTGGCACTGTTCTGGATGCTTGGGATTCAGCAGTGATCAAGGAAAATCCTGCTCTTGTGGAGCTTACGTCCCTGCAGAGGAGACGCAGCATTAGCTAATATGCATCAGGTGGACATTAGTTACCCAAAGGAGAATAACGCTGGCATTGGCCAGGCATGGCAGCTCATGCCGGCAATCCCAGCGCTTCAGGAGGCTGTGGTGGGAGGGTCACTTGAGATCAGGAGTCTGAGAGCAGCCTGGGCAACATGGCAAGACCTCATCTCTACAAAAAATAAAAATAAAAAAATTAGGTATGGTGGTGTGTGCCTGTGGTCCCAGTTACTTGGGAGGCTGAGACTGCAGTGAGCTATGATTGCGCCACTGCACTCCAGCCTGGGCAACAAAGCAAGACCCTGTCTCAAAGAAAAAAAAAATTATTCTGGTTTGCAATTACAATTTTTCAGAGGTTGAAGAGGCTTAGGAGTGCTGGGTTTAAAATAGTCATGCAATTTAGTGCTTTTCCTGTCATCATAGACGCTGTGAGTTTCAAATGGCCTCAAGTCCCGGCTGGATTTTATTCTGCAGATGACATTTGGGTAGGGGAGTAGATAAAGAAAAGCTGGTGTTAAGAGAGCATTCCAGCTGGAATCCTCTCCCTGTAGTGCTGTGGGAGATGTTTCCGCATGCGCGAGATATTATTCATGAGCAAAAGGAGGAAGTTGAGCCATTTCAAGGTTCCTTCTGGCCTCAAGGTCCTGTAGGTCCGGCTCCAAGCCTGTGGGTTTTCTCTTGTCTCCTAGGACCCTTCAGGGAGGACTCAACTCTATCAGACCTCCCAGCCACAACCTTCACTCCTCCTCCTTGCTCCCTTCCTTGGAGAAAAATGAACTTGCAGAAATGTTAGGAGACAAGAAGCAAGTACAGTTGACCCTTGAACAACTCGGGGTTCAGGGCCATTGACTACCCCGCTCCCATGGAATCACATCCACATTTAACATTTGACTCCTTGACTTAACTACTGATAGCCTATTGTTGACTGGAAGCCTTAACGGATAACATCGATAGTCGATCAACATGTATTTCGTATGTTATATATATTATATACTGTGCTCTTACAATAAACGAAGCTGGGGAGAGAACATGTTGTTTAGAAAATCATAGGAAGAGAAAATGTATTTACCATTCAGTGGAAGTGGATCTTCATAAAGATCATCATCCTCATCGTCTTCATATTGAGTAGGCTGAGGAGGAGGAAGAGGAGGGGTTGGACTTGCTCTCTCAGGAGGTGGCAAAGGTGGAAGAAAATTCTCCTGTAAATGAACCTGCATGGGTCAAACCTTTGTTGTTCAAGAGTTGACACTATATGGCTTCTCGTCATTTTTTTTTCTTCCCCAAGACGGTCTTGCTTTGTCACCCAGGCTGTAGTTCGGTGGCATGGTCTAGGCTCACCGCAACCTCCACCTCCCGGGTTCAAGCGATTCTCCTGCCTCAGCCTCCTGAGTAGTTGAGATTACAGGCGCCTGCCACCATGCCTGGCTGATTTTTTGTGTTTTTAGTAGAGATGGGGTTTTACCACGTCGGCCAGGCTGGTCTCAAACTTCTGCTCTCAAGCAGTCTGCCGGCCTCGGCCTCCCAAAGTGCTGGGGTTACAGGCGTGAGCCACCGCGCCCAGCCTGGCCTCTGATCATTAGTAAGGACTTCACATGATTCCCCTTAGTACTTCAAAGTCAGGTGGATTTTGATAAGGTCCTTGGGGGCTAGTGTTTATAATTTCAGGTCATAAAGGTTCCTCTCCTCTTATTTTCTGTTGAAAGGAAAATGAATATTGGGAGGAGAACGTTGTCATCTGAATGCTTTTATGCCGTCTGCAGTAACTTCTCTGAGCCTGGAACCATTTTCCAGTAAGAAGTAGGTGGCAGGCTATCAAAATGAAGAGTAACCTTTTGAAAGCACTTCAGTGCAGCACTGTGGGCTTTTTATAATCTTGACATGCGTTTTGTGAGAGGAGAGGGTTGAGCTAGGTTTGGGCTCTGCTCCTCCCCGTCTCCCTCTCCCCAGCTCTCTTTGATCTGTGAAGCTTGTCTCATCCTTAGCCAAGTCTGCTGGAACTTTATCCAGAGCAGCAAAAGGGGAAATAGTTTTCCTTTCTTGGGTGGATTTGTATTTATATAAACCCTTAGCGAGCAAAATGGAGCCAGGTGGCACACGCATCTGCAGGGAGGCGTGGTGGGACGAGTGAGTGGCAGGAAGAGACGGCTTTGACTTGGGTCCAGTGGTGTCAGACCTTTTAAGGGTCAGTGAGGAGAGGATAGTGTAAGTCCTTGTGCACGTTTTCTTAAGGTCATACTTACATGTAGGGCCATTATAGAGCAACAAACAACAGGGTGTGTGCGCATCTCACTGTATGTCTGTATCACCATAGAGCAGCTGTCTCCAACCTTGTTTGGCACCACAGACTGGGGTTGGTGGGATGGTTTCACCATGACTCAAGGGCATTACATTTATAGTGCACTTTATTTCTATTATTATTACATTGTAAGAGATAATGAAATAATTATACAGCTCACTATAATGTGTAATCAGTGGGAGCCCTGAGCTTGTTTTCCTGCGTCTAGTTGGTCCTATCTCGCGGTGATGGGAGTGACCAATCATTAAGCGTTAGATTCTTATAAGAAGCGTGCAACCTAGATCCCTCATGTATGCACTTCACAATAGGGTTTGCCCGCTCCTATGAGAGTCTAATGCTGCCCTGATCTGACAAGAGATGGAGCTCGGGCGGTAATTTGAGCAATGGGGAGTGGCTGTAAACAGATGAAGCTTTGCCTGCTCACTTGCCACTCACTTCCTTCTGTGCTGCCCATGGACCTGTACCAAGTCCATGGCCCCAGCGCTGGGGACTCTTGCTATAGAGTTGTTCCCCCAACCCTTATCTGCGAGGGATACTTTCCAAGCCCCCCATTGGTTACCTGAAACCACAAATGGTATCAGTTGCCATCAGTTGGAAAATGTTTCCTGTCATGTCTTTCGCCCACAAATGTCACACCTTTTTCATTTTAACTAAGCACTTAGCAGGTGCTATAACCACACCTTTTGTAGTTTGAGGTGCAGCAGCAAAACTAGCACGGATTTATTTTTCCTTTTTCACAGTTTCACAGATAGAAGATTCATTCTCACTGTAGATGTAGTAATTTCAGCATGCAATTTTTTTTGTCTCCTTATTAAGTCAAGACCTTTCAGCTTTTTACTAAAGCACTTAACAGCTTCTCTTTGGCAGATGCAAATCACCAGCGTCACTACTCTTGCACTTTGGGGCCATTATGAAGTAAAATAAGGGTGATATATTAAGCACTGCAACACTTTGACAATGGATCTGATAACCGAGAAAGTGCCTAAGTGATAAGCGGGGGGTGGGCGGGGGGGAGTGTCTACAGTGTGGGGACACTGGGCGAAGCAGGGTTCCCAGGGGAGCAGCTACAGTGTGGGGACCCTGGGTGAAGGAGGGTTCACGGTGCTGGGGGGTGTGGAGCTGGACAGCTCGAAATTTCATCATGCTACTCAGAACAGTGCTAGATTTAAAACTGATGATTGTTTATTTCTGGAGTTTTTCATTTAATGTTTTCAGATTCAGATTGATGACTGGTAGCTGAAACCTTTGAAAGCAAAAACCACAGATTATGGGGACCACTGTATATCTAAATATATCACTATATATAGTGATACATACAGATGAATGACAAGTTCAAGTTCATTTTACTTTTTTTTTTTTATTGTTACTAAGAGAATAATGTTGTAGAATTCCTTAGCTCTCCTTTGCAATGTTGACCTCGGAAGTTTCAGCTTCTCACAGTATGTCCCACTATTAATTCACGTCCATGGATTAGTCTCAACCTTTCACACCAGCCCTGGCCACTTCTTGTGGATGGGGAGGTTTTAAGTGTGCGCGCCATCCACGCAGATGCTTTCTTTTCATTGTAGGGGGTGCAGGGAAAACTTTCCCTTTGCTCTCAGAAGGTTCAGTGAAAATCAACTGATGAAAGGCAAATTAATAAGAATAAGAAGGTTACTAAGGCAAATAAATTTATTAACATTCAAGGGGAATCACAGTAGGATACAAAAGCTATACCCTTTTTCATAGTGGGGGGAAGAGATGAGAATGTAGACAGTTCTTTTGAGAGGCAGTAAGTGATGATTAGGGAGAATGAATGGACCACAGAGACCGAAATGAACTTGTAAGCGATTCTCTTTGGAATCTGAATGGGCCTGAGAGGCAGACCTTATCTCGGGAAAAAGTCTGTCAGGTGTGGTCACATTCGTCAGGCTTTTTTCCTGAGATAATGAGATTCCAGGGAGGCCTTAGAAAGCTTTTATGTTTCTTTTGGTAAGCTTTCTTGGTCAGATAAGGACATTTGAGAAATAGTCCCTGCCCTTGGGGTTTGGGGAGGCACAAGACGAGGTTAGAGGGACCTTCATTCTGAGGCTTATTTCTGAGGCTGCTCAGCTTTCGAAAGCGCCCAGTGCACTCAGGTGCCATATTTTGAGGAATGATTTTTCTATATCCCCCAACATCATCAAACCACCTCATTTAAGCTTCAGGTGATAGCCCATGGTTCCTTTGTAGGTTTTCTTTTTTTTTTTTTTTTTTTTTTTGAGACAGAGTCTGGTTGTGTCCCCAAGGCTGGAGTGCAGTGGCACCATCTCGGCTCTCTGCAACCTTTGCCTCCGGGTTCAAGAGAGATTCTTCTGCCTCAGCCTCCCAAGTAGCTGGGATTACAGTTGTGCACCACCTCACCTGGCTAATTTTTGTATTTTTAGTAGAGACGGGGTTTCAACATGTTGGCCAGGCTGGTCTTGAACTCCTGACCTCAAGTGATCTGCCAGCCTTGACCTCCCAAAGTGCTGGGATTACAAGCATGAGCCACCGGACCCGGCCCCTTTCTAGGATTTTCAGAAATTCCAGAGAAATCTCGTACAAAATCTAAAGAAATCATCTATTGTTCTTGTGTTACTGCAATTTGTATAGTATCAGGGTTCATCTGGGACTGATGAAGATGCTGAGAACAGTAAGTTTAAAGAACTTTGATATAGAACAATATTTTACTTTGCTATTGTTCTGTCTTTTAGAACCAAAAATAAAGCCCTTCTTAGTAGGTGACTCAGCCTCCTGCAACCTCCCTGGGGAAATTTCTCCTACATATTAATACCTGCCACGTAAGCCAGGTTCACTTGTTGGCCCTGGATGTTTATTCTGGCCCTGAGGAATATTTATTTTGTGTCTGGTAGAGCCTCACACTTCAAAGTGGAATCCTCCTGAAGTTTCCACCTGGCCTGTCATCCCAGTGTTGTAATGGACACTTGGGGAAGGAAACTCCCCAGGGACTCTGGAGATGCCAAGACCCTGACGCTTTTGCAGCAGATGGGCGTCCCGGAGGAGGAGTGGCCTGGAGGAGGGGAGATGGCCTCTCCTTCTGTTGCAGGTGTTAGAAACAGAATGCAGGAGGAAGAGGAATTGCAAATAAGCAGGCATGAGGAAGACGTAGGGAAGAATGCTACTGAGGATTGAATGTGTATGAAGTGTTTTTAAACAAAACAAACCCCCAGAGGCTGGTGCAGTGGCTCAGTGAGGCCTGTAATCCCAGCACTTTGGGAGGCCAAGGTGGGCGGGTCACCTGAGGTCACAGGAGTTAGAGACCAGCCTGCCCAACATGGCGAAACCCTGTCTCTACTGAAAATACAAAAATTAGCCAGGCATGGTGGTGCACGCCTGTAGTCCCAGCTATTTGAGAGTCTGAGGCAGGAGAATTGCTTGAACTTGGGAGGTGGAGGTTGCAGTGAGCCAAGATCATACCACTGCACTCCAGCCTGGGCAACAGAGCGAGACTCCGTCTCAAAAAACAGAACAAAAAAACCCTCCGAACAAAAGGTTATTAGGAAAGGAAAGTACATTTGACCCTTGAACACACACGAGTGTGAACTATGCAGCTCCACTTACAGAAAGATTTTCTTCCACCTGTGCCACCCCTGAGACAACGAGACCAACCCCTCCTCTTCCCCCTCCTCCCCAGCCTCCTCAATGTACAGACTGATGAGGAAGACCTTTATGATGGTCTGCTTCCACTTACTGAATAGTAAATATATTCTGTCTTTCTCATGATTGTCTTAATAGTATTTTCTTTTTTCTAGCTTATTTTATTGTGAGAATACAGCACATACTATATGTGACACACAAAATATCTGCTAATCAACTGATTACATTATTGATACGGCTTCCAGTCAACAGTAGGCTTTTCGTAGTTGAGTTTTGGGGTAGTCAGAAATGATACATGGATTTTTGACTGCTTGGGGTGTTGATTGTTCAAGGGTCAACTGTATAAGCTTGTAATGTGAGGAAAGAGACTAAACTCTGGTAGAGATTTGAAAAGTAATTTTAATAGCAGTTTTTTCCCCTTGATTTTCTGTGGTTGAACGTTTGCCAGATGCATTGGAAGGGGCATTGTGATCTGAGGCCACAGCTTTTTGATCTCAGAGAGACCTGACTGATGATCCCTCAGGGGGCCCTTGGACCAAATGCAGCTCTTCTTGGTTTAGCAAACCTGAGATCATTTAATCATCCCCTTCTCCCTCCTATCTTTCAAACCAAAAAAATAATTTTTAAAAAGCTTTATGTAATTAGCAAGCAAACATTACTGTCAGGACGATTGTCTTCTGCCAGGACTTGCGCTAAACAAGGAAAAGCTGAGCTCATGGGCTCCAGGTGGAGTACCTGCCATGAAAGGAAAACTGAAAGGCGCCCATCATCCATGCCCAGCGTGTGGGCCTGGCACGACTTCCCTGGCGTTATTCATTGGGAGAATCTGAGAACCATTGTGTGAGTCACAGAAGTAATCAAGAGTGGGGCCTTTTTTCTTCCTTCTGTCTATAACCGTCGCCACTTTGGAGGATGTTTGGAAGAAGTGGAAGCCAAGTGCTGACATTGAGTTTGTTTGGTGTTGCCTAGTGACCAGGCCATGAATACTCGCTGAAGATAGGTGCTGAGGGCATTCTGACTTAAGGGCATCTCTGAGAGGCCCCAACTGGCCTGGTCTGGTTTGCCCTGCCGATTGTACTCTGTGACTGATAAGACTTCACAAATGGCTTCCAAAGCTTCAAGGCACTGAAGCTAGGTGTTTCTGAGTGTTGGGTTTTTTTTTTTAATTTTTATTTTTAAAGAAGTCTCAGCATTCAGAATCAAAACCGTACTTGAGAATTCCACAAATGCCTGGAAATGGAAATTTCCTTACATTGTTAAATTGCGCAGAACTCAGTGGATTCCTACATTTTGAAGAGTTGCAGAGATACGTGCTGAAAATGAAAACACAGTTCTAGGAGAGGGTCATAATTTTTGATTGTGTAAGTTTTTGTAGCTGTCGTTGGAACCATACCTTAGGATATATTCAATTATCAAGTGACCCTATCAGTTTGAGTCGTTTTGAAAAGGAATGATATCTGTGGGCCATTGGTTCCAGGACACCCATGGGTACCAAAGTCTTTGATTGGTCAGGTCCCTGATAGCCAGTGACATGGTATTGCACATAACCTACAAACATCCTCCCGTATGCTTTATTATATATATATATATATATATATTTTTTTTTTTTTTTTTTTTTTTGACAGAGTCTCACTCTGTCGCCCAGGCTGGAATGCAATGGCATAATCTCAGCTTACTGAAACCTCTGCCTCCCGGGTTCCAATGATTCTCCTGCCTCAGCCTCTCAAGTAGCTGGGATTACAGGCATGTGCCACGCTACCCGGCTAAGTTTTGTATTTTTAGTAGAGCCAGAGTTCCACCAGGTTGGCTAGGCTGGTCTCTAATTTGTGACTTCAGGTGATTTGCCCGCCTCAGCCTCCCAAAGTGCTGGGATTATAGGCATGAGCCACTGCTCCCAGCCTTCTCCCTTATACTTGAAATCATCTCTAGGTTACCTGTAATAACTAATACAATACAAATGTTCTGTAAATAGCTGTTATACTATATTGTTTAGGGAGTAATGATGAGAAAAAAGTCTATAGATGTTCAGTACAGATGGAATTTCTTTTCTTTTCTTTTCTTTTTTTTTTTTTGAGACAGGGTCTTGCTTCGTTGCCCAGGCTGGAGTGCAGTGGCGCGATTTCGGCTCACTGCAACCTCCGCCTTTCAGATTCAAGCAATTCTCCTGCCTCAGCCTCCCAAGTAGCTGGGATTACAGGTGCCTACCACCACACCTGGCTAATTTTCGTATTTTTAGTAGAGATGGGGTTTCACTATGTTGGCCAGGCTGGTCTTGAACTCCTGACCTCAAATGATCTGCCCCCACCCCTCAGCCTCCCAAAGTGCTGGTATTACAGGCATGAGCCACCACATCCAGCCCAGATACAATTTAAAAACATTTTTTTTTTGACCTGCAGTTGGTTGAATCCATGGATGCAAAACTCACTGATAAGGAGGGCTGACTCTGTAATTGAGCCAAGAGCAAACGTTGTTCATAGGAAGAATGCAGCATCCCTACAGTTTTGGGAAACTACTCTTTGAATCCCCAAAACCACCTAAGAGTGTATGTGGCTTAGTGCTGGAATATACCTGTGGGTATCCCAGCTGACTTGTTAGTGGCTCAGCAGGAGGATTGTTGCTGAATCCACCGATAGCCTGGATACCTTGGGTAGGTCCCTCACAGGTTCAGCAGCAACTCCGCCCCTTTTAGGGCGTTCCAGCTGCCTTCCCCATGAATTCAGCATCCCATGTGGGTGGCCTTCCAGGGACCACAGCTGGTGCCTCATCATGTTTCCCAGAAAGTTCTATAGGCTGCTTTCCGCACAGCCTGCTCCCTCACCCCCCAAGATAGCTTCCCAGGGAATTTTGTTGGCACCCAGAGGACAGTTGCCTGCCTGCTAGCTTTGGCCAGCTGATCAGGGACAGTCTGGCCTAGGGCAGCCCAGCAAGCTTCTCCACCGTCCAAGGAGCTGCTCCGTACCCTACCCTTCATTACTTATAACTGGATAGCTTATAAGGAACCGCAATCTATTTCTCACAGTGTGAGAGGTTGGTAAGTCCAAGATCAAGGCACCAGCAGATCTGATATCTGGTGAGGGCTTTCTGATTCACATATGGCATCTTCTTGCTGTGTCCTCACATGTGCGTGTATGAACTCTTTGCATATTTAGAAGAGTGAGCCTTTAGAGAATCTTCTCGTAACTACAGTAATAGTGTCAAGAACTTACTAGGTGCCAGATACAGTGTTTAGTATGTTTCATGTATATGTATTACCTAATGTAAACATCACGATATCCTTGACACAGGATATCTGGTAGTGATGAGTTTAGTCAGTCCTGCTGTCGAAGTTCAGCACAGCCACTTCTTCCTGTGACCATTGGCAAATTGCCTCTTGCATCTGAGCCTCAATTTCCTCTTCTGTTTATAATGAGTATAATGATTGTCCCTACCTTCTGGTATTGTCGTGAAGACTGGGATGGTACATATACACCATCAGCCGATAAAAAGTGCTCGCTAAATGTCAGTTGCTGCTGTGGTCATCTTTTCTTCCTCCTGGGTTAACTTAGGTTTATTTTGGAGTTTGACATACATTACAGTATGATGGTAAGGTACAATGCATGCATTGTTCTCCATTCTGATAACGAAAGTTGCTGGGTCCTTTGGCTGAGTGTTCCCCACTCTGAAGTCTTTCCCCATCCTGTGAATCAGTGTGAATCTCTCTTTCTCCTGACTCCTCCAGCATCTCATGTACATTTCCTTGGGGACCTCATCGTACAGGACTGCAGTTCTTTGCACACCTGGTCTCCCTTGTGGACACTGGGATCCTCCATGGTGGAGGCTGTGCCCTAAACTCTCAGACCCCTGCATCTTCTTCAGTCCTCACACACAGTAAGGTCTCCGTAGTTAGTTACTCAGTGAAGTAATCACTTTATTTTGAAGATCAAGTTTGTGTTAAATGCGAGAATGATTAGCTTCTGTTTTGCTAGATAGCACACACATAAACCATTCTTCACATTTGAATTAAGATCATTTTGAAAGGAAAAAGCTGTTTTTCTTATGTTCTTAATCTAGGAACTGTGCACATTTCTTAAATCCTAAGGATACTGGCACCGCGTAGTAGGTTGTTGGAGTATACAGACGTGCTGGAAATGATGGACTGTTCTTCTTGTTGCTCAGTATTTGTTAACATCAAGTGAATTTTTCACATGTGTGAAACTTCTCAATGCCTTCCACCTTCATGCTCTGTTTCCATGGATGGCAGTGCTGCTAGAGATAAGACCCAAACAAAACCAGTTACCTGGCTCTGTGTGACACTGAGAGTCTAGGCTACAGTTAGAGTTGATAATTGAGGCTTAATAGTCTGCTGTACATTCTTTCTTCTTTTTTTTTTTTCTGAGACAGAGTCTAACTCTGTTGTCCAGGCTAGAGTGCAGTGTTGCAATCTCGGGTCACTGCAACCTCCACCTCCCAGGTTCAAGCAGTTCTTCTGCCCTAGCCTCCTGAATAGCTGGGACGACAGGCGTGGGCCCCCACGCCCCACTAAATTTTTGTATTTTTAGTAGAGACGGCGTTTTACCATGTTGGTCAGGATAGTCTCGATCTCCTGACCTTGTGATCCGCCCACCTTGGCCTCCCAAAGTGCTGGGATTACAGGCATGAGCCACCGCCCCCAGCCTATTATTTCAAATTCTCTGGCAAAATGATCTGACCACCGCAAGCTATGATATACTAGCCAAGAAGCCCGCTGCACCAGGCTGGCGCCAGGGATGGGTGCTGAGGACAGGGTCTTGGCATCCATCCACAGTTGTTATTCTGAGTGACTAGGCAGATAAAAGCAGGTGGAGCTGGGGCCTGTGTGGAATTCCAACCAGGAGAGAGTTTTCCGGGGAACCAAAGAGGCCCCATCTGTGTTCAAGCCCTGGGGATGATTTTAGGACAACAGTAGGACTTGAAAATACCAGGCAAGGAGCTAGGTGAGGGCAGCCCCAGAAGTAAGCGTGTTAAGAGACTGAGGTGCCCACAGCACCTTCTCGTTGGAGTCCTAGCTCCTGTGGTGCACGGTGGGTGGGTTGGTTTACAGACGTGCAGCTCTCTGTGGGACTTGGAGCAAATCTGTTAAACTCAGCGAGCTTCTGACTTATTAATTGATGTTTGGACTGGACGCCTTCCAGGTTCCAGTCTAGCTGGAACATGCTGTTACTTGGGTTCATTTTATGACTTTGATAAGCATTTAACGTTTACATTTTGAGCTTGCATTTTTATATTTGGGATCTTTTCCTAGCTGGTGTTTGAAGTACAGTTCTGATATCCACATATCCATGCTACAAGCTAATGATGCTAAATTAACTTTCGTAGCAGTTTGCTGTTTACGGGAGTTTGGTTAAGGAACTCAAATTACATTCAGTTAATATTGCGTGACACTATATAAAAATGTTCACATCAGGAAATTAATGTCTTTCATAAAAGTATGCCGCTTAGTTTATGAATTAAAAATAGTGTCTTTAGATTGCTCATTTAGGAAAGATAAGTTCTGGCATAAAGAAGCAGTCCCTGCTTTGGGAGGAGGCATTAGCCTGGGGGCAAAGAGTAAGGGCCCCAGAAGTGGGTTCCCAAGTTCACATCCCAAGTCTGCCACTGGTTAGCTCCTGACTCTGGGTACGTCGCGTAACCTCCCTGAGCATTAGCATCCTCATTTGTAAAATGAGAATAAGCCCACCTAGGAACATTGTGAAGACTAAACGAGGTGTACATTTAAAACTGCCAGCCCGGTGCTGACATGGGCACGCGCTGTCAGTGTGGGCTTTGCGGGGGATGAGACATTTAGAAATACGGTATTTTTGTTTTGATTTGCTTTTTGAGACGGAGTCTCATTCTGTCACCCAGGCTGGAGTGCAGTGGCCCCATCTCAGTTCACTGAAACCTCTGCCTTCCCGGTTCAAGTGATTCTCATGCCTCAGACTCCCGAATAGCTGGGATTACAGGCAACTGCCACCATGCCTGGCTGATTTTTGTATTTTTAGTAGAGACTGGGTTTCACCATGTTGGCCAGGCTGGTCTTAAACTCCTGGGCTCAAGCTATCCACTCACCTCGGCCTCCCAAAGTGCTGGGATTAGAGGTGTGAACCACCATGCCCAGCCGGAAATACAGTACTTTGAGGCAAAGGAATTGCATATCATGAAATGTCAGCAGATACAGTGGTCCCCTTATCCATGGTTTCACTTTCTGTGATTTCAGTTACCTGCAGTCAACTGTGGTCCAAAGACATGTGAATGCAGCATAATAATATATTTTGAGAGACCATATTCATATAACTTTAATTATTAATACAGTATATTATCATTGTCCTATTTATTGTTGTTAATTTCTTACAGTGCTTAATTTTTAAATTAAACTTTATCATAGGTATCTACTTATAGGCAGAAACATAGCCTGTATAGTGTTTGGTACTGTCCTCAGTTTCAGGCACCCACTGGGGGCTTGGAACACATCTCCCAGGGATGAGGGGACTGCTGTTCTTTGGAGTCTCTAGAATTTCTTTTTTTCTTTTCTTTTCTTTCTTTCTTTTTTTGAGACAGATTCTCACTCTGTCACCCAGGCTGGAGTGCAGTGGCACAATCTCAGCTCACTGCAACCTCCGCCTCCCAGGTTGAAGCGATTCACCTGCCTCAGCCTCCTGAGTAGCTGGGACTACAGGCACCTGCCCCCAACGCCTGGCTAATTTTTGTATTTTTAGTAGAGATGGGGTTTCACCATATTGGCCAGGCTGGTCTCAAATTCCTGACCTTGTGATCCACCCGCCTCCGCCTCCCAAAGTTCTGGGATTATAGGCATGAGCCATTGCGCCCGGCCTAGAGTCTCTAGAATTTCAAGTCAGCAGTAGAAGTGGTTGGTGCATAGAGTTGAAGTTTTAATTGCAGTCGTGTCTTTCCCCAGTTGGCGCACATTTCACATCCTTGATTTGGTTAATTGACTTTCTAGAAGCCAGACATGGTGGCTCACACTTGTCATCCCAGCACTTTGGGAGGCTGAGGTGGGAGGATTGCTTGAGGCCAGAAGTTTGAGACCAGCCTGGGAAACATATCGAGACTGCCATCTCTACAAAAATAAAGGAAAAGGTTAACATTTAGCCAGATGTAGTGCTGCATACCTGTGGTCCCAGCTACTCGGGAGTCTGAGGTGGGAGGATCACTGAGCCTAGGAGATTGAGGCTGCAGCGAGCTATGATTAGTCCACTGCACTTCAGCCTGGGTGACAAAGCAAGGCCCTGTCTCAAAAACAACAACAAAAAATTTTGTTCCTGGGTTTAATAAGTAGGGCAGTTTGAACAAGAACGTGTCCCATCTTCAGCCAGGAGCTGTTTCTTGAGTACTCTCTGAGAAAGGGCACGGTGCCCTGGGTATGTGGATGAGAGAATGGAAGTCATCACTGCTTTTAGAGACTTAGTGATCTAGTTGAAGGGAGGTTACATCCAGGGCATGCGGAGTAATAGCCTTCCTTTAGGTACTGTGGTGATCCATTAGATTAATTATGTGTCTACATAGTGTTGTTGCTACATCCACTTCACACATACCTATCAGGACAGTCCCCTTGCCCGGAGGAGGCTGGGCTCATCTTAGGCTGTTTGCCTTTTTAACACCTTTAGTCTGCTGTGTTTCCGGATCATTTATACAGGGCTTTGTTGAACGGTTGCTGTGGTCTGCTTGAGTCCCATCTGCCCCAAATCCTAATTATGAACACCTCCTTGGCAACCCTTGCTTCAGTGGGCTCTGGGGACTCTGGCTCAGTCGGTGACATCTAGATAAAGATCCCTGGGGTCAGTCTGTTAGAAGGAAGGTGAGCAGAGCAGTGACAGATGCTGTCTTTGTCTAGTGTGGGCCTTCCTGCCATGACCACGAGAATTTTCTCCACGAGGACGCAGAGGAGAATGTTCACGTTGGAGCCGGTGCCCAGGCAGTTCTGCTGTTCTTGGTTGCACATTTGTTCTCAGACCCTTCGCTGCTTCACCTCTGCCCTTCTCCCCCTGCTTCCATCCCCAAGCAGTGCTTTCTTTGTAAAGTGAGCCCATTTTTAGGGCACATCTCTGTAACACATTTTTCTCTCTCCTCCTGCAGGGGAGTTGCTGAGTCAGCCCAGACCAGAAGGAGTGGCAGAGATCATTTGCCCCAAGAACGGCAGCGAACGAGTGAATGTTGCCTTGGTTTACCCACCCACGCCGACTGTGATCAGCCCCTGTTCCAAGTGAGTTCCCAAAGTCCCTCTGGCCCCCGACCTGGCTCCTGATCCCGGCCCCGTAGATATGACAACAAAAATCCAGGTGAAACTGCATTTGCACAAACTTTGCAAAGTCCTCCTGAACAGACATAATTCTTCTGGGTGACATCAGCATCATGACTTATGCAGCAAAACAGGAACTTTTATTTCCTCTTTTTTGTGATTTTTTTTTTTTTTTAATAAAGTCAGAACATTTTTTTAACAGCCTTTTTGAGATGTCATTCACATACCACAGTTCACTTACCTAAGTGTACAGTTCATTGGTTTTTAGTTTATTTGCAGGTATATGCAACGAAAAATAACTTTTTTTTTTTTTTTTTTTTTTGAGACGGAGTCTTGCTCTGTCGCCCAGGCTGGAGTGCAGTGGCGCGATCTCGGCTCCCTGCAAGCTCCGCCTCCCGGGTTCACGCCATTCTCCTGCCTCAGTCTCCCGAGTAGCTGGGACTACAGACGCCCACCACCACGCCCAGCTAATTTTTTTGTATTTTTAGTAGAGACAGGGTTTCACCGTGTTAGCCAGGATGATCTTGATCTCCTGACCTCGTGATCCATCCGTCTTGGCCTCCCAAAGTGCTGGGGTTACAAAAGAACATATTGTTTTGATGGGCAGTCTTAACTCTGTCATTGAAGAATTAAGTTGGCTCTCACATCCAAAAACAGTGCAGGCCCATTCCATGAGCACAGCCTGCAGAAAGTCAGTAATAGATTGTTTTTTGTTGCATGGTTCTGATTTTTGAGTCAGTCCTTGAAAATCAAGGGCTGTGCAATTTGCCACCACCTTGCCCCCAAATGGACTTGAAGACAGAGAATGTACACATGCAAAGTATATTTTGGATGAAACATTAGGTTACTATTCTAGATAACACTCATCCTATTTGTTTGGGTTTTGTGTATGTGTTTTTTTGTTTTTTGTTTTGTTTTGCTTGTATTAAGAAACAGGCCACTTTTAAGCTGAGGTGAGATGCCTGTTTACCTCAGAGCCTGAGAAGCAGCAGCCACAGTCTTCTCGGGTCAGGTCTCATTATCTGCGTGATGTCAGCACCATGATTTCTCCAGCACAGTATTCATATCCATGCAGCAAACTTGACTTTTTCTTCCTAGCTGGCCACATGGAATTTTTTAATGATGAATCTAAACCTTTTTTTTTTAGGGAAGTCGGAAAGTGTGTCTTTGGGAATTGTGACCTGTCATCTCCTCTTGGGAAACTTGCTGTCTGGCCGCATTCCAGGCAGTGTGACAGGTGTCCTTGACTTGCCCCTCACATGGCAGCTGCCCTGCCTTTGGTGTGCTCCTTGCAAAGCGAGGGTTCCCAGTGGCATTCTCATTCATTAGCTGCTGCAGTAGAAGTAGGGGGCACCCGGCTCAGTGCCCCGTTTCTCCAAACTGGGAAACTCATTACATAGAACATCCTTAATCTGTCTTTGCTGGAAAAGATCACTGAACACCCAAGGGAAACTCTTATCTAATGCTCTTGTGTTCAGAGTACTATTTAACTATCATGTGCATAGTTTAATTTATCACTGACCCTAAGACATTGTGAATCTTGAAGTGCTTCTTAAATATTAAAATAGGACTGCAGAGTAACCATTATTAGGTTGGTGCAAAAGTAATTGTGAAATTACTTTTATTAACTAATAACTATTATTAGGTTGGTGCAAAAGTAATTGTGAAGAAAGTAATTGTGGAATTACTTTTGCACCAGCCTACTAGTAACCAGAATAATCCCCTGTCCTGAACTTATCAAACAACAGAAATTTGTTTTTTTTTTTTTTAATTTCTTTGAAATTATACACATTGGTCCCTTTCTTTCAGATACACCTGGGTGAGGATGGATAAGGGGATATTATGTGTTTTCTTTTTCTTCTCTCTCTCTCTCTTTTTTTTTTTTTTTAATACTCTGTAAGTTCTTAAAGCTCAAGGGGATATTACAGAACCAGCAAGGTATGAAACAGAGGAAACAAAAATTAAATATACTTTGCATTGCCGTAAACTTTCCAGAGCCAAGAGAAACATGAACCTATTGTTTTGCCATAGCCACATGCCGTCGAATAGGTGCAATAGAGGTAGGAGTTAAAATATCCATTTGTACGAGAAACCTTCCCAGCACCGAGCCAGTTTTATCAGTGTTTTCCCGTGCGCTGCTTGTACTGCCACAGAAAGACCACATTTATACCAACCTGAAAAAAATGTTAGCAGCTTCTCTCTCAACAGCGTATTGAACCCGAACGAACAAGCAGCCTTAAAGGCTTGGATAGACTGCGGTACGTGGCGGCAGGCATCTAGATGCTGAGGGAGCCTCTTGAGGGATTCAACCACTTTTGACCTAGCGATCAGAATAATTTTATTTTGAAATAGGTTAAAAAAGAAAAGTCTCATGAAATGGATGACAGCTTTGCAATATAATTCTCAACTCTAAATGAAGGAATGTTCTCCAAATAGGAAAGTTTCATATTCTTGGCAAGACGTTTCTTGGAAATTACCATATTTTAGTGCAGCCGCAAGGGGTAAATGATCTCTTGTGTGACTTTATAGAAAAGCACACGTAGATGTGAAGCCTGTGCTCAAGCTGCCCAGTGTTTCCCCACCTTCGCAGCCTTAAGCACCCACAGTTTACATCCATGAACACAAAACAAAAACAAAACCATGTGGAGGCCGGACCAGCCTCCAGGGAAGGTCCCATTCATGGGCGGATGACAGTGGATTGGAAGCGGGAGATTTGGGGTGATCCATGAGGATAGCTGGCAAAGAAGGTAGTTAAGTCAACACAGCTTGGGCCTGAACCTGAGACTTGGGGTCTCAGTAGGCACTAGACATTGGAAGTCCGGGGCTATTGCACTGGCTTTGAACTCCAGCCAAAGTAACTTAAGCAGGTCACCATAGAGGTCAGGCTTTTTTTTTTTTTTTTTTTTTTGACAAAGGGTCTCATTCTGTCACCCAGGCTGGAGTGCAGTGGTGCAATCTCAGCTCATTGCAACCTCCACCTCAATGAGGTTCAAGTGATTCTTCTGCCTCAGCCTCCTGAGTAGCTAGGACTACAGGCGCACGCTACCACATCTGGCTAATTTTTTGTATTTTTTTGGTAGAGACGGGGTTTCACCATGTTGGCTGGGCTGCTCTCAAACTCCTAACCTCAAGTGATCCACCTGCCTCAGCCTCCCAAAATGCTGGGATTACAGGCATGAGCCACCATGCCTGGCCAAGGTCAGACTTTCTTAATCAGACATGTTAAGTTAGAATTTCTCAGGGAAGGGACCAGGCATGAGTCATTAAAAAACAAAAGAAGCCACCCAGATGAGTCTAACATGTGTACACGACTTTCTGATGGCTCAGTTTTCCAGTCCATGCCTCTAAGGGTGGGCTCCCTGGCCAGTGGGGCCTTAAGACTGCTCTGTGGTCAATACCTGCTCTGCAGCCCAAAGGCAAAACTGTCCATGCTGTCTGCTCTCAGCCTCAGCACAGTCCCTGCCACTCTCAAATAAGGTGAACATATCACTTACTGTTCACATCACGAGAGGATTGGGAGTGATGGGATGGCTGTCAGTCACCATGTCGGGATGATGGTGCCCACCAGAAGGCTCCTAGGTACACCAGAATCATCACCCTAGGTGATTGCTGGCCGCTGTGGGGCTTAGGTGGCTGATCTAGGTCTTAGGATGGTTTTTAAAAAGACATTCCAAGCTCTTCTTTGACTGGTTTACCCCTCTCCTTTATTGGTCAAATCAGAGACTTGTCATTTAACTGCCTTTGACTAAAGGTGTTGCAATGCTTTCTTCATAAAGAAGAAACCATAGATGACTGTTATCTGATTGGCCTTTTTAAATGAATTCCAAGCTTTTCTATTTCTAATTCTTAAAAATTTCTACATGTTTTATTCCCCCATGGGGAGAGACAGAGAATAAGGAGTAGGTAGTGAATTTTTTTTTTTTTTTTTTTTTTTTTTGAGAACATGATTTACTCTTATGACTTGTCTCAGTGGATTGGTGGTTGAGGTCTCCACCAGCGTTTCATTGGGAAGAGGTTTCAGGAACAGGATGAAATGCCTCGCCTTCTGCACCTCCCCCTCCAGGGAGAAAGAGGAGCTGTGTGGCTTCTTGTCCCCTTTGCTGATTATCAGATAGAAATGTGAGTAATTTCCATGCTTTGAATATCTTGAGTTGATTTTCAAGGATATCTGCATTTAAGATGAGGTGAACATTCACCTAGTAGCAGATTTGCCTGGGTTGCTCTGAAAAATTCTGACCTCCTCAAGGATACCGATTGTGACAGATACATTTTTAAAAGCTTTATTGATGTATAAGTTCCATACCAGAAAACTCGCCCATGCAATGATTACTGATGTATTTACAGAGTTGTATTTATACAACCATCACCACAATCTAATTTTAGAACGTTTTCTTCACCCCGAAAAGAAATCTCCTGCCTATTTTCAGTTAACTTGTGTCTTATCCAACACCTAATTCATGCAGTCAGTAAGTTTTTTTTGTTGTTTTTCTGTTTTGTTTTGTTTTTTGAGATGAAGTCTCACTCTGTAGCCCAGGCTGGAGTGCAGTGGCGTGATCTCGGCTCACCACAACCTCCACCTCCTGGGTTCGAGCAGTTCTCTTGCCTCAGCCTCCAGAGTAGCTGGGATTACAGGCACGTGCCACTGCACCTGGCTAATTTTTTATTTTTTGTATTCTTAGTAGAGACGGGATTTCACCATGTTGGCCAGGCTGGTCTTGAACTCCCGACCTCAGGTAATCCACCCACCTTGGCCTCCCAAAGTGCTAGGATCACAGGCGTGAGCCACATGCCCAGCCAATAAATATTTTTAGTGTCACTTTCAGGAATGGTTTTGCTGGCTGGTGTGTTAGTATGAAGCAGATTTCTCAGTTTTTTGTTTGCTTTTTGCTTTGTTTTGTTTTGTTTTGGGACAGAGTGTTACTCCTTCACCCAGGCTGGAGTACAGTGGCGTGATCTTGGCTCACTGCAACCTCTGCCCCATGGGTTCAAGTGATTCTCCTGTTAGCCCCCGAGTAGCTGGGACTACAGGCGCATGCCACCATGCCCCACTAATTTTTGTATTTTTAGTAGAGACGGGGTTTCACCGTGTTAGCCAGGATGGTCTCGATCTCCTGACCTCATGATCTGCCCGCCTCGGCCTCCCAAAGTGCTGGGATTACAGGCATGAGCCACTGTACCCAGCTGATTTCTGGTTTTAAAGAGGTTCTCATAAACACATTATCCTTGGCACAGTTCAGTCTAAAGACAGTGGCTTGTCTTGCTCCTCCCACTGCCAGCCCCCTATTTCCTGGATGGTGGAGAGGAGCTGGAGCTGCTTGGAGAGCTCCTCCTTTAGAACTTCTTCATGGCAGCCTAATTAGACCCTAGATATTTCAGGGGTACTGAGCCTTGACATCAGGAGTCAAAACACAGGGCAAACATATACTTCCGGTGGGCAAGGTAGGAAGCAGGTAGAACGCATAATCTTTTAAAGCTTTTATTTGTGAATTCCTGTCTCTGTCCAGCTACTCTTCAGGGTGAGACCGAATATTCCAATTCCCAGGGAACGTGAGCTCTGGACAAATGACAGCTTGCTGGTTGCGTTTCATTTGTAGGGATCCTGCAGAATGCTTCTCTTTCTCCTTCCAAAGAGCTTTAGAGCAACTCCCTCCTCCACCAAACTGAAGGCTCTTTGATAACCTGCCAGATAACCCAGTTTATCTACTGATTTTTGTGTAAAAGACCAAGAAAATTCAACAGGTCATCGTATGAAAATGTTTTACCTTGAGGCATTACTGGAATGCGACCCACATTCTAACATGTGGTTTCTTAATGGACTGACCCTTGAATGTACAGGAAGTAGGCATGTGTCACTCTCATTTCCTGATGGTTGACGTTTCTCCTGCAGCGATTCCGTATCTGTCTGTTCTCTGATATGTGGGGAGTGGTGGGAGTTCTGAGACTGAAGAAGGAAGTTCATTCTGATTTTTGGCAGATCGTGTGTTACAGAATTACCAAAAAAAAAGGTGGAGGTGGTTTGAAAATTGTTGAGCTAAGCTTTCTCCCTTTTTAGGAAGTACTAATAATAATAGAGGGGAAGGCTGAGTTATTGCATTTCAAAATTCCCTTTTAAAATCTTGGATTATTGCCTATATACTGTAGAGTTCCCATTCAAGCAAGTTCCCCACTAAATTCCAGTTACTTGCTGTTTGTCACTATTCTCAAAAGTACCGTGATGACTTTGCACAGGAATTTCGGCAGTAACATCGTTTTGACATAAAGACATTTAAGACCAATTGCAGTTGCCTTTCATAAAAAGCAGGATGAAGTTTGTAGCCTTTATATCACCAAATAAACAGGCCATGTATGTCTAATAGCACACAAATTAGTATGAACTTGATAAAATATTTTTAAAAAGCAATGGTGTGAGATGAATTCGTCACAATGGAGAATTTTTCACTGACCCCAGAATTTTAAGATACAGAGGGTGAGGAAGGGATGGTGTTTGGTAAGAAAAGGCTGCTTGTGGACGTTGCCTGTGGGGCGTTTCACATTGATTTGCATTGATTTGTTTTGTTCTGTGTAAGGAGTGAGACAGCTCTTTGCCTTGCTGTTTTAACAAGCTGGGAGGAATTGTGTTTCTTTAATTATTTAGTCTCCCATCAGCCACATTGATACTGGAATTTTTCCCTCTCTGCTTAGGTATCTTCATACTTTCTTGGAAAATTAAGTGGAAAAGATAGTGCTTCTTTTCCTTATGCCATCATTTTTACTGTACCCAAACTGTGACTTTAGGAGCACCAATTTTTAAGGGTAAGTCTCCGTGAAGCAGAGAGAATTTCTTAAATAGGTAAGGCCCTCTTGAGGACTTGGAGAGATTAGAGGGGATATGGGGGTGTTGGGATGAAGAGACTTTAGAGAACAGGAATCCTAGACAAACCTTATACTTCTCTAGAATCAAGTTGCTTATGGGAATTAGGAAGAAGGGAACTACTTGATTCTTTTGCTTAATTTACTATGATATTGCATAGACAGTGATCTTAGATCCTTGTTCAAAAAAGGAAGTCATTTTTTAAAAATTTTACTATTATGCAGAAATAAAACATCAGGTGGGTCCACAGATTCAGGAACTACACGGGGAAGTACCGGGATGGTCACATGGCGGGAGAGGAAGGGACTCGGGGCACGAGGGGAGGAATGGGCAAGACCAGGTAGGCAGGTCTAGGACAGGCTCATTTGAATAATCTCAGTGGCCCTGGGGCAGAGGGGTTGCCTTAGTCGTCTGGCACCTGGCTCAGGGGCAGGTGGATGGTGGCCTACAGTGTGAGAGCCAGTAAAGGAGGTGTTCCGGGTGTGGGTTCAGGATTAGTTGGTTTGTATTTTAAGAGTGTACTCCGGGCAAGTTGTTTTACCATCTCTAGGAATTGGCTAATCCTGGGAGAGACAGTCCCTCCAGAGTCTGCAAGGCCCAGGATAGGAAAGCACCAGAATACAGAAAATAAAAGACATGGTTAATACAACATGCCATGGCTTCAGTTTCAGCCTAAGCGTCTCAGTACCTTGAGTCATCATTTCTTTGTTGCGTCCTGGAAGGGCAGATTTCAATTCCCTAACCTGGGAGGACTTGGGGGGCTGGGTGCCCCCCAGGCTGGCTCCTCCCTTCAACTCCAGACCTCTTGTTTCCAGCGTCTCACCTGGCATCATCCCTGGATGTCCTGTAGGCTTCACAGGTGTACAACTGAATGTACTGCCTGCCTTCCCCAAAGTTCTTCCTCAATCTGTGACCTGTCTTGGGCAACGGCGTAGCTTTGCACCATCGGCCCCAAGCTAGGAGTCCATGAGCCTCAATGCTTTCCTCTGCTTTCTTCCCTGTGTGTAGTAATTCTCCAACACCTTTTATCCCATCCCATCAGTGTCCTGACATGAATGAATTTAACCCATATCTTCAGCTCCAGCCTCGGGCTTCCTTCTAGGGCCTGACCGCCCCCAGCCACCACTTCCCCCATCTCTACCAAGGTTCCTGTGACTGAATCTCAGCTGGCTGCCTACTCTCTTATCTTTTTGTCCTTCAAACCAACATTAATTATCTTCTAACATCAGACCCCATCACGTCTCTCCCTCTTGAAAAGCCTTGGATGGCTTCCTGGTGATGACAGGCTCGAGTTCAAACTCCTGGCCATGGCTCACAAGGTCCTGTACAATCAGACCCCAGGCACTCTGCCAACACACAGGCCACTCCCTTTCCGTGGGAGGTCAACCACGGTAGGCCCTGGCTACCTCTCAGTCCCGTGGCTGGCCGCTGCCCTTCTCCTACCAGTGAAGGCCCATTGGTTGCTGAGGCCAAGGTCATAGGTCAGCTCCTCCGGGAAGCCGCCGCTAATCACCCTCACCGCAACCAGTCACTCTGTTCTTCATGTCTCCTCGATACTTTTTTGTTTGTTTGTTTCAGACAGTCTTGGTCACCCAGGCTGTGGTGTAGTGGCACAATCTTGGTTCACTGCAACCTCCGCCTCCCGGGTTCAAGCGATTCCCCTGCCTCAGCTCCCCAAGTAGCTGGGACTACAGGCATGCACCACCATGCCCGGCTCATTTTTGCATTTTTAGTAGAGACAGGGTTTTGCCATATTGGCCAGGCTGATCTCAAACTCTTGATCTCAGGTGATCCGTCTGCCTCAGTCTTCCAAAAGCACTGGGAGTACAGGCATGAGCTGCTGCACCTGGCTCTCCTCAGTACTTTTTATATACCTCTTTTGGTAATGATCTCATAGTATCTTGGCTACTTTTTACCTGTGGCTTTTTCATCACATCTGACCCATCCATTCAACAGATCTTTGTTGAGTAATTATCCTCTAGTAGGCATTGGGCCGGGTGTTGAGGATACATAAAGCACTAAATCAGATCCTGCCCTCCAGAACCTAATAGCCTCTTTGGAGAAGATGGGAATCAAAGCCATAACCAGGCAAACTTGTCAGAGTCTAATTATAATTGAAACATGGTACCTGCCATGATAGGCGTATGAACAGAGTCCCGTAAGCACAGGGAAGAAAGAACTCTACCAGGAAGAATCAGAAAAAGTTCTAGGCAGTCGTATTTGAGGTGGGTCTTGAAGGAGGAGGACAAGTTTATGGAGATAGAGAGGTAGGGAGAAACAGAGAAAGCTGGTGATTTTGATGGTGGTTTTCTCTAGGTCCCAAATGTGGAAAAAGGCATAGATGTGAAACAATTTTCAAGCTGGTTGAACAGTCGCATGTTCCCTCTAGGTGCACTTGATTAGGTATTCTTGTGTTTCTCAGTCTTACGTGTAGGCCGGGGAGCAGACTGTCTACATTTCCGAAGGTCTGTTAGATTCGGTGGGAAAATGTTTATGTAGCCCAGCTCTACGTGAACCCAAAACTCACACCACCAAAGTTAGCTGCGGGGTTGAAACGTGTGTTATTACACTGCTGTCCTTACAGTTAGGTTGATTATATTATTAATTGAATTTGAGGCAGTTTTCATAACCCTCTCTTCTGGGAGTTTACTATATGAATAAGCATTAAAAAAATTATCGTGGCAAAGTGCCGTAGAAATGTGAAATTTTTCCCTAGGGCTCCAAATACCCAACTTCTCTTTTAGCTTTGGAGTCAGATCACCCTAGTGAAAGGCCTGGCTCTGCCACTCGCTAGTGTGCACCCTTGGGGAAGTTATTTCACCTTTTGGAACCTTAGTTCCCTTCTTAGTAAGATGCTGATAAGACGGAGCTTACATGGGGGGATTGTTAGGAGGTGAAGATAAATAATGCACTAGAGTGAACAACCTAATTCCTGGCATGTAGTTAGTAAATGAGAGGTTTTTGTTTTTGTTTGTTTTGGTGATGTCATTATTATCATGCTTGAATGAGCCCATGACTGAATTTTGTATGGACTGGAGAAGTGTTTAGGCAGATGCCGAATTATCAGTGTCCATGAAATCAGTGTCTCTCCTAACGAGATGGGGGATTGGAGGAAACGAATCATAGCTCCTTTTTCCTTTCCTTTCAATGTCTTTGTATATTTTATTAAAAGTTGCTAAAAAAAAAAAAAACCAAAAACCACTTTACAAAACATTCCATCACATGTCATTGTAGGGAAGCAAAAATGAGAAAAACACTTGATATTTTTCCTCTAACCATTTTATCAGAGCTGAATGCCGCTTTGTGTATTTGCTGAGGCTGCAGTAGTTTCTTCATTCTATATTGATCAGACTCCAGATTTTCATGGACAACTTAATGTATAACATTTTAAGTAAAATCGTACATTTAGGTGGACAGACATCTTACTTTTTAGTATGTATTCCTTCTCCTAGAAGATTATTTGGTATGTGTCGATGTGTGACTGTGTGTGTTGATTGAAAGGAAACAGTTCCTTGTTTAGAGTTTTGGGTTGTTAGAGGTCTAGTTAAGTTATAAAATTACAGTGGAATAAGTGGTGACAGCCAATTAGTACAGTTCCCTCTTTATAGCTGAACTGAGCTTAACACACTAACAGAAATGTTTGGCAAATAGACTGCTAAAATGACTCTTTCCTTTGTGGGGACATTAGTTGCCTGACATTTACATATTTATAATGAGTCCTAGAAGTAGAAATGAAAAAATGTGAGAAAATAGATTTCTATCATCACTTCCTTTTCTTATTGAGGGTAGCATTGTCCAGTACCTTTTTGTCATCTCTGTGCTTTCTTCTTGTCCACCCATACAGGAAGAACGTTGGTGAAAAGCACAGAAACCAGTGATGTTTGTGGCTGTGGAATTTCCATGGAGAAAAGAGAGCATCTGGACACCTGGACCATTTTTTGCACCTGGCAGACCCTCTGCACTCCCCCCAGCGTGTTCTGTGGACTTGAGTGACAACGCGTGCTTGCAGGATGCTTTTTGGAAGACTGGGGAAGAGGTAGGGAGGGGGTAGTGGGGGAAGCATGGGCGAGAAGATGGAGCAAATGTTTTACAACCTGAACCTCAGAACTGTGATCCTCCAAGGAGCGCGCTACTTGAAGAAAAGAAAAAAAAAAAAAAAAGTCGAATGGCTTCTCAGGGATTTTGTTTTCCGTGCACATATAAGCCATAGTTACAGTACAGGTGGCAGTATTTAGAGCACTCAGATTTCAGTTCTGTTAAATGTGAAAGAGGGATCGACTGACGTTCATTGCTGTTCCATAACTATTGTAAAATATGTATATGTTTATCTTTATTTTTATAATATGCAAATACATTTAAATTTATACAGTTTGAAGCTTCTAGCGTTAGTTCACACTGGGTGCAATATTCTGCATGAGAACTGTGCCAAGATGGGGCTGATTTCTTATTTTAGTATAAGACTTTTTTGTTTTTCTTTATTCTTTAATCCTCCTCAGCTTTAAAAAAAAAAAAAAAAAAAGTCTCTGTTAGCCCATGGATTAAGTGTTGGTTCATAGAGATTGCCAATAATCAGAAAGAACCTTAAATGTGCATTTAAGACCGTGTCCCTTCCCTTCTTTTCAATAAAGGTCCCTGCCTATATAAATGATGGGGCATGCTGGTGGGAAATCCTTGCTTTCCACACGTTACTAGTGCTGGGCAGAGATGGGGCATGCTCGGGGCCAAAGAGGACAAAAAGTCCATGCAAAACTTGAGTCTTTTAATGGCTTAAGATAATCAGAAGTCAGTTCTGAATCTTGCAAAGTGCTCTGCCTAATAAGTACCTTACTTAGCAGAGCACTTTGCAAACATATTACTTATTAGCAGAGCTCTTGGCAGACCTTCCACATCTGGCTGTCAGACCTTAAGGTTGTGAATTTCGACTCCAGTTATGCTCATTGGAGAGCATAATCCCACATGGGATATTTATAAATACAGAACCTCTGATTGGACAGTCTCCTGCCAAGAACTAGTAAAACCCTTGTTTTAAAATCTTCACGAGGTAAAACTTAAAAAGCAAACCAAACAAATTGCTCTCCATTCTCCTTTTAATTGGGCCAAACAGCATATGCTACAGTAGTAACACGTTTTTCGGAGAGTGTAAAAAACTCTGTTTACATTTGCCTCCTCCGTGGGTTGATTGAAAATGTATAAAACTGCTTCTCGCCATCGTCAGACAAGAAGAGTGAGTTGCTGGTACTCACTACTCTTTTACTTCTTTTGTAAAGTATTGACTCTTGGAAGGCCACAGTCTCAACATGTTTTTTAAAATAACGAGCAAGCGGCTGCCCTGCTAGAAATCACACACCGATTTTTGTAGAATATTTTGTGCCCCAGGCGTTAATTTCACTGACTCCAGAACCTACAGTTCAGAGAATGATTTATTGTGATCATAAAAATCAAATGGGATCAGACTGTGTTTGCATTTTTTTAGTACTTGACTAGGACACCTGAAGTTTGAGATTTTGTTTTCTTTTAGAACACAGTCACACGATTAAGCTGGTGAATCCTTTTGTCACAGTTCTCGTGTGTGTGTGCGCGTCTGTGTGTGCGTGTGCATGTGTGTAAAACTGAATGGTAACATGTCTTTGCTTTTTGGACCATTGAATAGTTGGGCAGTAAGAGTTTTTTAATTGGCATGAGACAGTTCCTCAACTGTCAAATTAACCAACTTTGACCCGTTTTTAGAAAAAGACTTATTTGTATGAGTTTGGGCTAACTCCCGAGGGACCATATTAAATGACGAAAATGCTCCTTTTGGTGACACACCCTGCAAATTATTTGCTGTTATGAACATAAATGCCCACATTCATAATATCTAATATTTTTGACAAGTGATGTTTTGTGCTGTCATCTGAACCCTAGAGAAGCAGTGTCAGAAGAAACCTTGGTGTCACACGTGTCTTAGCAAAAGGGTCACCATGATAGAGGGTCATGTGACCCAAAGATGCTCCAGAGAAGCTTGAGAATTTGTTTCAGGGTGGGAGGAGGGTTGGAGACAGAAGAATCACTGTGCTCTACAGGACTCTTCCGCTGTCTATGCAAGAAATTCTGTTTTCTCTTTCAACACCTGGAAAGACACAGCGGCCCACCGAGGCGACAGGCGATTACACTAAGCACAAGAGGAATGTTTTCTAAGCAAGGCGTCCCTTGCCTCTCAAACAAATGCCGTCCAAGTTTGTTAGGGGTTCTATTCCTGCAACTTGTGGTATCAAAACCACTTCCAGGAATTGTCAAAGCACTGCCAAAATAAATGTTTTTCCCCCTTCTAAGAAAAAAAAAAAAAATGACAGTGCTCATATTTGACACTTGTGTATTGGACTCTCTTTTGAATGAATAAAAAGGAAAGGTTTGGTGTAATTCCTGATGGGGTGTGTGTTGTTTTTCATGCCATGATTTGTGAATTGTAATTGTGGTTTCCCATTTCGTTGTCGTAACTGGGCAGAAATTAAAAAAAAAAAAATCAATAAAAATACAAAGAAATGGTTAAGCAGTTGTATTCCCAGAGCTTCATTATTTCTGATTTTGTTCATTTGTTTTTACTTTTAATTCTGTCAGTTAAGGAATGACTGTTTTAGTTCTTAGTAGTACTGTTGGAGCTGTGGGAGGTGGGTGGTGGTAGCTCTCATCTGTTTGGTAATTGGTCCCCGAAAGAGTCCCTGTTTTAAAACTGCCTCTGTTTTAAGGCTGAGGATGTAACTCTTGAATATCCGCTCTCTTAAATCAGTTTCTTTTTCTTTTCCTTTTTTTTTTTCAATGATCCACTATATTCCTAAGTCACAGCTGTTAAATTTATGGTAGGTTTGGAAGTTCCCCCGATTTTTCTTTCAAAGGCTTTTAGCAGAAGTCCTACCATCACCTGCTACATATTGCCCCAGGGTGCCCTATTTGCAAACTGGAAGAGCAGGCCCCTCAGGTACCCATCAGAGGATTTAGTCCTCCATATTGTTTAAAAGGCAAAGAGAAGAGAAGGAAGGACCAAGGCCAGGGTGTTAACAGCGGTGAATCCATAACAGGTCTGCAGCAACCTCAATTCTTGACTCCTCAGAAGAAAGAATTCAACTGAGGGGCATAAGACAGCGGGAGAGACCGAGGCAAGTTTTAGGGCAGGAGGGAGTTGATTAAAAAGCTTTAGAACAGGAACGAAAGGAAGTACACTTGAAAGAGGGCCAAGCAGGCGGCCTGAGAGATCAGGTGCACAGTTTGACCTTTGACCTGGGGTTTTATACGTTGGCATTTTTCGGAGGCCTCCCCTGATTCTTCCCCTGGGGGGGGCTGTCCACATGTGCAGTGGCCTGCCAGCGCTTGGGAGGGGGCGCATGCGCAGTGTGTTACTGGAGTTGTGCACATGCTCACCTGAGGTTTTCTTCCCTTACTAGTTGAACGTACCTAGAAGGTGCTATACCAGTTAAGCGCCGCCATTTTGCCTCTTAAAGCGCATGCTTGAGCCCACTCACCCAGCTCCTGAGCACTTACCTGAAAGCGGCTGATCACCAGTTTTAGGTGTTTTGTATCTATTGGGAGCCTGCCTTTCCCTGGCACCGGCTGTAACCAATTATTATTTTAGAAAGACAGTGTAACAACCACCTGACCATCTCACCTGATGGTTGCTGGGGGGGTTTCTTCTGCCCTGCTCATGTCTGCCTGGCTACCTACTGTAACAAGAGGAGCCCTGCCCTGACGACAGAGCAATACAGGGAAGAAGGGATTGCCTCAGACAGGGAGGGCCTCACTGTAAGACTCCTGACAAGGCAGGTAGAGCCGTGGGGTGCCCAGAATTCAAAGCCACTTCTGCCAACAGTACAGAGGAAACCACGAGGCAGTTAGAATTTCCAAAAGAGAAGTGTTACAAGAGGTGCATCCCACGTGGGGGAGGTGTGGCTGGCCCTGCGGCTGCATCCAGCAACCCCAAGGACTCCCTCTATGCCACTGCCTCCCTCCTCCTGGTGAAGCTCGTGCAATTAGCACACGTCAATTTGGGCCTTGTTTTTCTTCATCAAGAAACCGAGTTCTGAGCAGGCCACACAGAAGCAGGTGTCAGTGGTGACAATTAGAAGTGCATTACTTATCACATATGTCGTTCCCTTCTAAGGCAATTTCCCCCTTTTGTGAGCTTTTTGAAAGAACTTTCAGGTTCATTGAACTTTTGTAAACCAAAAGGTGACTGAGGCAGGTCTCAATCGATTTGAGGTTTATTTAGCCAAGGTCAAGGACACTCCTGGAAAAAACACAGATCACAGAAGCATCTGTGGCCTGTGCTTTTTCCAAAGGGGTTTTGGGAACTTTGGTATTTAAAAGGGAAAGAGCAAGCAGGAGGGAAAATAGGGAGGGTAGGCAGTGAGGCAGATGATTACCTTCTTGTGAGGCTCTGATTAGCTTCAGTGAATTTACATTTTACCTGTGAAAAGAGGGAGTAGAAGAAAAAAGCAATTATGCATTGTCTCCAGCTCAGTAAATCTTCATTTTACACAAGATAAAGTTAACGTTTAAAGAGGGAGTAGAGGAAATAAGGCGGTGACATGAGATGGTGAAATTACAGCTGTCTGGGAACAGAAGGAACAGTAGTTTTTGTGTGACTCAGTTCCTACGCTGAAGTTTCCCTTTGCCATCCTGAGTTTGGGATTCCGAGATTCTATTTTCCTTTCACTCTTTGAATACAGAGTGCCTGACACATGGTGGCAGCTTCTGTGCCAAATTCAAATGCCCAGGGCTTCCTTTGCCCATGGCTGCCGGTGTCCCCCAGTGGCACTGGCAGTGACAAAGGCCGTCACCTGGTGGAAATGCTGCTGCTGCTGCCAAGTCGGAAGGGAGTGTGGAAGGACTGGAAGGGGGGTTAGAAAATGATGACCACCTGAAGCGATCTGTGTTCGACGGCATGAGAAAATTCACCTGGTAACAGAAACTCTATTTGAATATTCGTAGCCTCTTTCAGGGAAGCAATACCTTCTTCATCTTTAAAACCTAGGAATATTTTTGAATGAAACGAATGTTATTCTAAATACTGAGAGGAATTGGGACTGCTTCATGGAACATTTGTGTCTCCTGAGGTACAAATACATGCTGTCTTTAAAATGATTCTGAGATCCAATAAGAAATGCTGCATTAAAGAAAGCTTAAAAGAGACCGGCACAGTGGCTCATGCTTGTAACTCCACCACTTTGAAAGGCCGAGGAGGGAGGATTGCTTGAAGTCAAGAGTTTGGGACCCAACTGGGCAACATGGTGAGATCCCCATCTCTACCAAAAAAATTTTTTTTAATCAGCTGGGCATGGTGGCATGCTTGTAGTCCCAGCTACTCAGGAAGCTGAGGTGGGAGGAGGGGGGGGGGGCCGGGCGCAGTGACTCACACCTGTAATCCCAGCACTTTGGGAGGCCGAGGTGGGCGGATCAGGTCAGGAGATCGAGACCATCCTGGCTAACACAGTGAAACCCCATCTCTACTGAAAAAAATACAAAAAAATTAGCCAGGCATGGTGGCGGGCGCCTGTAGTCCCAGCTACTTGGGAGGCTGAGGCAGGAGAATGGCGTGAACCTGGCAGGCGGAGCTTGCAGTGAGCCGAGATCGTGCCACTGTACTCCAGCCTGGGCAACAGAGCAAGACTCCATCTCAAAAAAAAAAAAAAAAAAAAATAGCCAGGTGTGGTGGCACATGCCCAGCTACTCAGGAGCCTGAAGCAAAAGGATCACTTGAGTCCAGTAGGTCGAGGCTGCAGTGAGCCATGATCACACCACTGCACTCCAGGCTGGACAACAGAATGAGACCCTGTCTCTAAAAAAGAAAAAGAAAGCTTAAGAGAGTCTTTGCTGCAGGACTTTGAGAACCTTCTAGATACCAATACAAAAAAATGTGAAGATATGGTAAAAATTATGAAAGTGGCATGTGAAAGTCTGCATAATATAATGAAACTAGACTGTCCGGGACTCCTGGTCTAATGTGATCCGACTGATTAATGCAACCCATGGGAGAAACCAGGTGATTTGCCTAAGTAAGTCTGAAGGAACACAGAAGCTTTTAAAGATGGCCAGGTGCAGTGGCTAATCCCTGCGGGAGAACTTTGGGAGGCTGATGTGGGTGGATCATTTCAGCCCAGGAGTTCGAGACCAGTCTAGGCAACATGGCAAAAACCCATAGTAAAAATACAAAAAATTAACAGCCTGGGCAACATGTCAAAAACCCATATCTACTAAAAATACAAAAATTAGCCAGGCACGGTGGTACAGTCCCAGCTACTTGGGAGGCTGAGGCAAGAGGATCACCTGAGCCTTGGGAGGTCAAGGCTGCAGTGAGCTGTGATTGGACCACTGCAGTCCAGCCTGGGAAACAGGGTGAGACCGTGTCTCTAAATAAATAAATAAATGAAATAATAAATAAAACGATACTTCCTTCAGTTTTAAAATTTCTGCTAGAAAGACTTATTGGGAGATTATAGAACAATTATTATATTACAAACTAATATTTTTAAAATTTGAAAAGTAAAGGAAGTTGTGCCTTCTTAACATTTTTTTCAGCACAGCCTTTTCACATCAGTGTAACTCTGAAACTTGGGAAAATGTATGGGATTTGTGAAAACGTTCACGTTTTTCGGGAGGTCCTTTTGGGTAGAATACTTTCTCTTGGAATGTTTTACTGAAGCCAAACTGAAAAAGTGAACCCGCATGTTTCCCTCATTAGAAATAAAAGCCAAATCTTGCTAACCGATTCGGTACACATAGAACAGAACAAATTGCTTGGGTTTATTTTATGCTCAGTGCTTGAGAAATCATGGCATGAAATGAAGTTGGGTACAGGCCACATACCCAGTGTGTGTGTCAACGGGTTTATGCAATGCCCTGCCAACTAGAAATGCAGCCACTCTTTTTTACTCCACAAAACATCCCTCGCTGGCAAATGAGCAGGACTTTCAGAATGGAAAGGACACAGAATGAAGCTCAGCTGAAATTCTCCCCAGCAAAACAGCCATTTCACTGGGGAAAAACACTTAATTAAATTAATTAATTAATTAATTTTTATTTTTGAGACAGAGTCTCATTCTGTCATCCAGGCTGGAGTGCAGTGGCATGATATCAGCTCATGCAATCTCTGCCTCCCGGGTTCAAGCGTTTCTCCTGCCTCAGTCTCCTGATTAGCTCAGACTACAGGTGTGTACCACCACACCCGGCTAATTTTTGTATTTTTAGTAGATACGTGGTCTCGCCAAGTTGGCCAGGCTGGTCTCAAGCTCCTGGCCTCAAGTGATCTGCCCACCTGGGCCTCCCAAAGTGCTGGGATTACAGGTGTGCGCCACTGCGCCCAGCTGAAAAGTATTGTAAAAAGCAAACTACAAACAAGTCATAAAGTCTCCGGAAATAGTCCTAAAACACACAGCAGATGGAGAAACAGTCTTTGAGAAAATGTATAAACAGCCAGGCATGATGGCTCACTCCTGTAATCCCAGAACTTTGGGAGCTTGAGGTGGGCAGATCACCTGAGGTCAGGAGTTTGAGACCAGCCTGGTCAACATGACGAAACCCTGTCTCTACTAAAAATACAAAAATTAGCCAGGCATGGTGGTAGGCACCTGTAATCACAGCTACTCAGGAGGCTGAGGCAGGAGAATCTCTTGAACCTGGGAGGCGGAGGTTGCAGTCAGCGGAGATCACCAGCCTGGGCAACAGAGTGAGACCCTGTCTCAAAAAAAAGAAAGAAAGAAAGAAAAAAAACAAATGTACTAAACACTGGTAAGAGGAATAGCCAAAGTCTGTGGCCTTTGAGCCACGACCTTGCCTACCCCTCCTCCCCTACAGCTCCAGAAGCTCTATTCTGGGCCCCATGCTCTGGCAGATGTGACCAAGAGATGCGATCAAGAAGATGGAGATTCCCGCTCCACTTAACACCCTGTCTGGGGCTGCAGTTTCACCTTGGGAGTGTTAAAGCAAACTCAATATGGCCTGAGAAGGTCTCCATACTTCTATATATGAGTCCTTGTGGATGAACTGCAACTTAGCTTAATAGACAAGGTTGAAAACCTCATTTAGGAGTATGCCCTGTTGCCATACCTGTAATCCCAGCACTTTGGGAGGCCAAGGTGGGTGGATTATCTGACGTCAGGAGTTCAAGACCAGCCTAGCCAACGTGGTGAAACCCCCGTCTCTACTAAAAATACACAAATTACTTTGGGAGGCTGAGCCAAGCCCAGCGGCCATATTCCAACCACTCATAAACTGCTAAGTGTTGCAACTGTTGAAATAAGGCAGACAGCAACCTGCAGCCAGTCCAGCTGTTCTGTACCTCACTGCCGAGTTCTATGTATCACTTCCCTTGTTCTGTCTGTAAATCTTCCACCGCATGGCTGTGCTGGAGTCTCTGTGAATCCGCTGTGATTCTGGGGGCTGCCTGATTTGCGAATCGTTTATCGCTCAATTAAACTCCTTTACATTTAATTCAGCTGGAGTTTTTCTTTTACCAGGAGGGAGGGGCTGCTGGCATTTCTCATCCTCCCCAGCTCCTTATTGCGGAAGATCTATTCCAAGCAAGGGGAGCGAACAGGGCTAGGGCCTCCTTGCACTTAAAGGACAGAAGCTCTGCAGCAGGCCATGAATAAGACGCCTGATTGCCCCTGCCAGCTCTCTCACAGGGCAGAGATTCTATACCAGGGAAGGCAAACCAAGAAGAGCAGGGCTGCCACGTTATCCTCCCTCAGTGCCGCCCTGTAGAGCAGGGATGTCATTCCTAGAAAAAGGCACTGTGGTGGTGGGGTTGGGGGAGGGCATGCCGTCAGCGTCAAGAGCTTTGCAGCTCTGCCTGAGGGAACTGACTTTATTGGAAACAGTACCTGGAGCACTGCATGCCTAAGGGTGTTGTCAAAACGGTGGAGACTGCGTGGAGAGCAGTGGAGGAGGCTGGAGCTCCAGAATGTGAGTGGAACGGCAGAGCGGCTTCATAGAACCAGGGCAAGAGCCCAGAACAGCGCTGCTGGGATCCCAATGAATTCCAGGATCACAGTCAGTTCTGCGAGTTGGGGAGGCTATGCACGTGCACTAGGTTTCACCCACTCAAGGCTAGTCAGAGCAGGATGTTGGGCAGACCTGAAAGCTTTCCCCAAGCTGTGCACAGACCAATCAACACAAGGCAGAAGGCTTGTAACCAAATGCAAGTCCAGCTGCTCATTGCCTGCACAGTCCAGTTCATAAGAGTGAGGGCTGATAGAAAGAAAGCGACTTTTATTCCAGAGCTTAGCTGAGGGGAAGAGGTACAGGCTTCTGCTTAAGGGAACTGCTTCAGCTTTGGTGGCAGAAAGCAGAGCCTTTAAGAGGGACTTGGAGTGAGTGCTATGGAGAGGAGGAGGCGCGGGGTCTGCGTGACTCGCGACTTGCTGGCTGCCACCATGGAGGGCAGAGCTGGGTTGTAAATTGACTGTCATCTTGAGGTAATTTCCTGGTGGGGGAGAATCCCAGAGAGTGACTGGTTTGGTTCAACATTTGGTCCTTAGAATTTCTAAGGAAACATGTAGTTAGATAACCTCTCAGTGCAGGGAGTGCCTGGTGGAGAGAAGGTAAAGGATAGAATTGCATTCCTAAAGAGCTAAGAGGTGAACACGCGGGAAAAAGAGAAAAGATAAAGATAATTTTTAGGAAAATGGGGTAGTCATTTACAGTCTCACTGGCACAAGAGGTGTGAACACAACCTCTGAGCAAACACTGGCTGAACAATAAGCTACTCCAACCCAGGGGTGAGGCCTAGGAAGCCAGGCTTAAAACTAAAATTGCTCTCATTCCTGACTGTCTGGAAGACTGTGTGCATGTCTGAGGCTGAGACATCTCAGGAGTGATTAAAGAGGGACTCCAAGTTACTAGTCCCTGGGTGAATGCAGAGCCAAACAAAATGTAAATTCCCCAATGTGTGATAGCAACCTCTGAACTACACACACATCCAAAAGTAAAGGATGAAAATTAACTAAGGGGCTTAAGCACAACCGTTGACTAACCAGTGACCTATGCAGACCCAAGAAGGGGAAATACATGAGCAGGGACATCAAAGAGCTTCAGTAAAGGAAATTATGTAGGTGATGATAAAAGCTGCATAATTACATGTCTTCATTTTTCTTCTCTTGACTGATTTAAAAAAGCAATTGCACAAAACAATAGGTATCTAATTGTGGTGTTGGTCCTATAACATACAGAAATGTAATATATTTGACAATAAGAGCACAAAGGAGCCAGGTGGAACCAAGCTGTATTGGTGTAAGGAAATACACAAGATGGTGTCAGTTAAACTACACACTCCTAAATAACTGAATCAAAGAAGAAAGCACAAGGGTAACTAGAAAATATTTTGAGATAAATACAAATTAAAACCACAACGTACCATTTAAAACCTATGGGATCTAGCTAAAAAAGTGCACAGGGGGAAATTTAGAGCTGTAAATGCCTATATTAAAAAGAAGAAAGATCTCAAATCAATAATCTAAACTTGACCTTAAGATGCTTGAAGAAGAAAAGCAAACTAAATGCAAAACAAGTAGAAGGAAAGAATAAAGAACAGAAATAAATGAAACAGAGAATAGAAAAACAGATAAAAGCAACAAAATTAAAAGGTGGTTCTTCGAAAAGATCCACAAAATTTGGAAAACCTTTAACAAGATTGATCAGGAAAAAAGGAGAGAAGACTCAAATGTGAAGGAAAGAGAGAACATCTCTACTGACCTCACAGGGAAAAAAAAAAGGGTTCTATGGAAACACTGTTGTATGCCAAAAAGTTAGATAACCTAGATGAAACTAGGCAAATTTCTATAAAGACAAATGTTACCAAAACTGACTCAAAAAGAAACAGAAAATCTGAATAGACCTGTATGAAACAAAGAGATTGAGTTGGTCATTTAAAAACTTCTTACAAAAAAAAAAAAAAAAAAAAAGACTGGGACCAGATCACTTCACTTCACTAGTGAAATCTACCAAACATTAAAAGAACTAAGACCAGTTCTTCTCAATTTTTCCAAAAACTAGAACACTTCCTAACTTGTTATATGAGGCTAATATTATCAAAACCAGACAGTGACATTACAAGAAAGCTATAGACCAATATCCCCAAAGAATATAGAGGCGAATATAGAGGCAAAATTTCTGGGAAAAAAAAAAAAAAAGCTAGAAAACTGAATCCAGCTACACATAAAAAGAAGTATACACCATAACCAAATGGGATTTATCACAGAAATTCAATGTTGGCTTAACATTTGAAAATTAATTTATGTAATATACTATATCAATGGAATAAAAGACAAAAACCAAAGATTTCAGAGAAAAAAAAGTTAAAACCCATTCATGATTTAAAAACGCAGTAATAATTAAAAAAAAAAAACACCTAACCATCCAACAAAGTAGGAAGTGAAGGGAACTTCATCAATCTGATAAAGAATATCTATTAAAAACCCACAGCTGACATAATATTTAATAACATGATAATATTTCAGAAAGACTACAAGCTTTTCTTCTAAGTTCAGGTATAAGATAAGCGTGTTTGTTCTCATGGACTGGCACATAGTACTGGAGATTCCAGCCAGTCAAGAAAAAGAAATAAAGGCATCCAGATTGGAAAAAAGAAACAAAATACCTCTATTTCCATATACCATGACCTTGTACATAAAAAATCCTAAAGAATCCACCAAAAAAAAGAGGCATTAGAACTAACTATGAGTTCAGTAAGTTTACAGGATACAAGACCATACAAAAATCAGTTGTGTTTCTACACACTAGCAATGAACATTCCAAAAATTAAGAAAACAATTCAATTTTCAATAGTATCAAAAAGAATAAAATGCTTTGGAACAAAGTTAATAAAATGAGTGTAAGACTTGTATACTGAAAACTATAAAGCATTGTTGAAATAAGTCAAATAAATGGAAAAACAGTCCATATTCATGGATCACAAGATGCTAAGATGGCAATACTCTTTTTTTTTTTTTTTGAGACGGAGTCTTGCTCTCTTGCCCAGGTTAGAGTGCAGTGGGGCAATCTTGGCTCACTGCAACCACCACCTCCCAGGCTCAACTGTTTCGCCTGCCTCCGCCTACAAATTAGCTGGGACTACAGGCACATGCCACCACGCCCGGCTAATTTTTGTATTTTCAGTAGACACGGGTTTCACCATGTTGGCCAGGCGAGTCTCAAACTTCTGACCTCAAGTGATCCACCTACCTCGGACTCCCAAAGTGCTGGGATTACAGGCGTGAGCCACTGTGCCCGGCTGTAATACTCTTTAAATTTATCTCCAGGTTTAACACAATGCCTGTCAAAATTCCAGGTGTCTTATTCTGTAGAAGTTGACAAGATGATCCTAAAGTTCATTAGGAAATGCTAAAGACCCAGAATATCCAAAAAATCTTAAAAAAAAAAAAAAAAAAAAGGAGGATTCTCACTTCCCAAACTCAAAAATTGTAACACAGCTACAGTAATCAAGACAATGTATTATAGTACTGGTATAAGGAGAAAAACATATAGACCAATAGAATAGAATTGAGATTCCCAAAATTAACCCTTATGTTTAATTATGTTTGTTGATTTTTGACAAAGGTGACAAGACAACTCAACATGAGAAAGAATAGTTTCAACAAATAGTGTTGGGACAACTGGAATCAACATGGAAAAGAATGAATTTGGACCCCTGCCTCATACCACACGTTTAACTCAAAATAGATTATAAACCTAAACGTAAGAGCCAAAAACGATCAAACTCTTTGAAGAACATACAGTAGTCCATCTTTGTGACCTGAGGTCAGATAATATTTTCTTAAGATTCAAAACCAAAAGCACAAGTGACAAAAGAAAAAATAGATAAATTGGTCTGTAGACTCCACCTCTGGGGACAGCACACAGCTGAAGACCAACAGGGGAAGCAGCGGGGGCCTGTGCAGACGCCAACGACTCTGTCTGACAGCTTTGGGGAGAGCCGTGGATCTCCCAACGTGGAGGTTGAGATCTGAGAACGGACAGACTGCCTACTCAAGTGGGTCCCTGACCCCTGAGTAGCCTAGCGGGGAGACACCCCCCACTAGGGGCAGTCTGACACCCCACACCTCACAGGGTGGAGTACACCCCTGAGAGGAAGCTTCCAAAGGAAGAATCAGACAGGTACACTCGCTGTTCAGCAATATTCTATCTTCTGCAACCTCTGCTGCTGATACCCAGGCAAACAGGGTCGGGAGTGGACCTCAAGCAATCTCCAACAGACCTATAGCTGAGGGTCCTGACTGTCAGAAGGAAAACTAGCAAACAGGAAGGACACCTATACCAAAACCCCATCAGTACGTCACCATCATCAAAGACCAGAGACAGATAAAACCACAAAGATGGGGAAAAAGCAGGGCAGAAAAGCTGGAAATTCAAAAAATAAGAGCGCATCTCCCCCTGCAAAGGAGCACAGCCCATCGCCAGCAACGGATCAAAGCTGGTCAGAGAATGACTTTGACGACATGAGAGAAGAAGGCTTCAGTCCATCAAACTTCTCAGAGCTAAAGGAGGAATTACGTACCCAGCGCAAAGAAACTAAAAATCTTGAAAAAAGAGTGGAAGAATTGACAGCTAGACAAATTAATGCAGAGAAGGTCATAAACGAAATGACAGAGATGAAAACCATGACACGAGAAATACGTGACAAATGCACAAGCTTCAGTAACCGACTCGATCAACTGGAAGAAAGAGTATCAGCGATTGAGGATCAAATGAATGAAATGAAGCGAGAAGAGAAACCAAAAGAAAAAAGAAGAAAAAGAAATGAACAAAGCCTGCAAGAAGTATGGGATTATGTAAAACGACCAAATCTACGTCTGATTGGGGTGGCTGAAAGTGAGGGGGAAAATGGAACCAAGTTGGAAAACACTCTTCAGGATATCATCCAGGAGAACTTCCCCAACCTAGTAGGGCAGGCCAACATTCAAATTCAGGAAATACAGAGAACGCCACAAAGATACTCCTCCAGAAGAACAACTCCAAGACACATAATTGCCAGATTCACCAAAGTTGAAATGAAGGAAAAAATCTTAAGGGCAGCCAGAGAGAAAGGTCGGGTTACCCACAAAGAGAAGCCCATCAGACTAACAGCAGATCTCTTGGCAGAAACTCTACAAGCCAGGAGAGAGTGGGGGCCAATATTCAACATTCTTAAAGAAAAGAATTTTAAACCCAGAATTTCATATCCAGCCAAACTAAGTTTCATCAGTGAAGGAGAAATAAAATCCTTTACAGATAAGCAAATGCTTAGAGATTTTGTCACCACCAGGCCTGCCTTACAAGAGACCCTGGAGGAAGCCCTAAACATGGAAAGGAACAACCGGTACCAGCCATTGCAAAAACATGCCAAAATGTAAAGACCATCGAGGCTAGGAAGAAACTGCATCAACTAACGAGCAAAATAACCAGTTAATATCATAATGACAGGATCAAGTTCACACATAACAATATTAACCTTAAATGTCAATGGACTAAATGCTCCAATTAAAAGACACAGACTGGCAAACTGGAGAAAGAGTCAAGACCCATCAGTCTGCAGTATTCAGGAGACCCATCTCACATGCAGAGACATACATAGGCTCAAAATAAAGGGATGGAGGAAGATCTACCAAGCAAATGGAGAACAAAAAAAGCAGGGGTGGCAATCCTAGTCTCTGATAAAACAGACTTTAAACCATCAAAGATCAAAAGAGACAAAGAAGGCCATTACATAATGGTAAAGGGATCAATTCAACAGGAAGAGCTAACTATCCTAAATATATATGCACCCAATACAGGAGCACCAGATTCATAAAGCAAGTCCTTAGAGACTTACAAAGAGACTTAGACTCCCATACAATAATAATGGGAGACTTCAACACTCCACTGTCAACATTAGACAGATCAACGAGACAGAAAGTTAACAAGGATATCCAGGAATTGAACTCATCTCTGCACCAAGCGGACCTAATAGACATCTATAGAACTCTCCACCCCAAATCAACAGAATATACATTCTTCTCAGCACCACATCGCACTTATTCCAAAATTGACCACATAATTGGAAGTAAAGCACTCCTCAGCAAATGTCAAAGAACAGAAATTATAACAAACTGTCTCTCAGACCACAGTGCAATCAAACTAGAACTCAGGACTAAGAAACTCAATCAAAACCGCTCAACTACATGGAAACTGAACAACCTGCTCCTGAATGACTACTGGGTACATAACGAAATGAAAGCAGAAATAAAGATGTTCTTTGAAACCAATGAGAACAAAGATACAACATACCAGAATCTCTGGGACACATTTAAAGCAGTGTGTAGAGGGAAATTTATAGCACTAAATGCCCACAAGAGAAAGCAGGAAAGATCTAAAATTGACACTCTAACATCACAATTAAAAGAACTAGAGAGGCAAGAGCAAACACATTCAAAAGCTAGCAGAAGGCAAGAAATAACTAAGATCAGAGCAGAACTGAAGGAGATAGAGACACTAAAAACCCTCCAAAAAATCAATGAATCCAGGAGTTGGTTTTTTGAAAAGATCAACAAAATTGACAGACCGCTAGCAAGACTACTAAAGAAGAAAAGAGAGAGGAATCAAATAGACGCAATAAAAAATGATAAAGGGGATATCCCCACCGACCCCACAGAAATACAAACAACCATCAGAGAATATTATAAACGCCTCTACGCAAATCAACTAGAAAATCTAGAAGAAATGGATAATTTCCTGGACACTTACACTCTCCCAAGACTAAACCAGGAAGAAGTTGAATCCCTGAATAGACCAATAGCAGGCTCTGAAATTGAGGCAACAACTAATAGCCTACCCACCAAAAAAAGTCCAGGACCAGATGGATTCACAGCTGAATTCTACCAGAGGTACAAGGAGGAGCTGGTACCATTCCTTCTGAAACTATTCCAATCAATAGAAAAAGAGGGAATCCTCCCTAACTCATTTTATGAGGCCAACATCATCCTGATACCAAAGCCTGGCAGAGACACAACAAAAAAAGAGAATTTTAGACCAATATCCTGATGAACATCGATGCAAAAATTCTCAATAAAATACTGGCAAACCAGATACAGCAGCACATCAAAAAGCTTATCCACCATGATCAAGTGGGCTTCATCCCTGGGATGCAAGGCTGGTTCAACATTCGCAAATCAATAAACGCAATCCAGCATATAAACAGAACCAAAGACAAGAACCACATGATTATATCAATAGATGCAGAAAAGGCTTTTGACAAAATTCAACAGCCCTTCATGCTAAAAACGCTCAATAAATTCGGTATTGATGGAACGTACCTCAAAATAATAAGAGCTATTTATGACAAAGCCACAGCCAATATCATACTGAATGGGCAAAAACTGGAAAACTTCCCTTTGAAAACTGGCACAAGACAGGGATGCCCTCTCTCACCACTCCTATTCAACATAGTGTTGGAAGTTCTGGCTAGGGCAATCAGGCAAGAGAAAGAAATCAAGGGTATCCAGTTAGGAAAAGAAGAAGTCAAATTGTCCCTGTTTGCAGATGACATGATTGTATATTTAGAAAACCCCATCGTCTTAGCCCAAAATCTCCTTAAGCTGATAAGCAACTTCAGCAAAGTCTCAGGATACAAAATTAATGTGCAAAAATCACAAGCATTCTTATACACCAGTAACAGACAAGCAGAGAGCCAAATCAGGAATGAACTTCCATTCACAATTGCTTCAAAGAGAATCAAATACCTAGGAATCCAGCTTACAAGGGATGTAAAGGACCTCTTCAAGGAGAACTACAAACCACTGCTCAGTGAAATCAAAGAGGACACTAACAAATGGAAGAACATACCATGCTCATGGATAGGAAGAATCAATATCGTGAAAATGGCCATACTGCCCAAGGTTATTTATAGATTCAATGCCATCCCCATCAAGCTACCAATGACTTTCTTCACAGAATTGGAAACAACTGCTTTAAAGTTCACATGGAACCAAAAAAGAGCCTGCATTGCCAAGACAATCCTAAGTCAAAAGGACAAAGCTGGAGACGTCATGCTACCTGACTTCAAACTATACTACAAGGCCACAGTAACCAAAACAGCAGGGTACTGGTACCACAACAGAGATATAGACCAATGGAACAGAACAGAGTCCTCAGAAATAATACCACACATCTACAGCCATCTGATCTTTGACAAACCTGAGAGAAACAAGAAATGGGGAAAGGATTCCCTATTTAATAAATGGTGCTGGGAAAATTGGCTAGCCATAAGTAGAAAGCTGAAACTGGATCCTTTCCTTACCCCTTATATGAAGATTAATTCAAGATGGATTAGAGACTTAAATGTTAGACCTAATACCATAAAAACCCTAGAAGAAAATCTAGGTAGTACCATTCAGGACATAGGCATGGGCAAGGACTTCATGTCTAAAACACCAAAAGCAACGGCAGCAAAAGCCAAAATTGACAAATGGGATCTAATTAAACTAAAGAGCTTCTGCACAGCAAAAGAAACTACCATCAGAGTGAAGAGGCAACCTACAGAATGGGAGAAAATTTTTGCAACCTACTCATCTGACAAAGGCTAATATTCAGAATCTACAAAGAACTCAAACAAATATACAAGAAAAAAACAAACAACCCCATCAAAAAGTGGGGAAAGGATATGAACAGACATTTCTCAAAAGAAGACATTCATACAGCCAACAGACACATGAAAAAATGCTCATCACTCGCCATCAGAGACATGCAAATCAAAACACAATGAGATACCATCTCACACCAGTTAGAATGGCAATCATTAAGAAGTCAGGAAACAACAGGTGTTGGAGAGGATGTGGAGAAATAGGAACACTTTTACACTGTTGGTGGGATTGTAAACTAGTTCAACCATTATGGAAAACAGTATGGCGATTCCTCAAGGATCTAGAACTAAATGTACCATATGACCCAGCCATCCCACTACTGGGTATATACCCAAAGGATTATAAATTATTCTACTACAAAGACACACGCACACGTATGTTTATTGTGGCACTATTCACAATAGCAAAGACTTGGAATCAACCCAAATGTCCATCTGTGACAGACTGGATTAAGAAAATGTGGCACATATACACCATGGAATACTATGCAGCCATAAAAAAGGATGAGTTTGTGTCCTTTGTAGGGACATGGATGCAGCTGGAAACCATCATTCTTAGCAAACTATCACAAGAAGAGAAAACCAAACACCGCATGTTCTCACTCATAGGTGGGAACTGAACAATGAGATCACTTGGACTCGGGAAGGGGAACATCACACACTGGGGCCTATCATGGGGAGGGGGGAGGAGGGAGGGATCGCATTGGGGAGTTATACATGATATAAATGATGAATTGATGGGTGCTGACGAGTTGATGGGTGCGGCACACCAACATGGCATAAGTATACATATGTAACAAACCTGCACGTTATGCACATGTACCCTAGAACTTAAAGTATAATAAAAAAATAAAAATAACAAAAAAAAAGAAAAAATAGATAAATTGAACTGAGTTGTATCTAAAGGTTAAAACTCTTGTGCTACAAACAAAGCTGTCAAGAAAATGAAAACAACACACAGAATGGGAGAAAATATTTACACATCATATATCTGATAAGAAACTGGAATCCAGAATATATAAAGAGCATTTATCATTCAATAAAAGACAAATAATTCAGTGGAAAAATGGGCAAAGGATTTGAATATACATTTCTCCAAAGAAGATATCAAATGGCTAATGAGCACACGGAGAGATACTAAAAATCATTAGCCATTCAGGTAATGCAAATCAAAACCACAATGAGATACTACTTTGCACCCATAATAATGGTATAATAATGACTATAATGTAAAATATTACAACTGTTTATGAGAATGTAGAGAAATTGGAATCCTGATACATCACTGGTAAAATGCCATAGACACTTGGAAAAGAGTTTGGCAGTTCCTTAAAATGTTAAACATAGAGTTACCTTACGACTGGGCAATTCCACTCCTCCAGTTCCAAGAGAACTGAAAATACATATCCATCCAAACACTTATCAACAAACATTCATGGCATTATTTATACTAGCTAAAAGGTAGAAACCCTCATACATATAGCGATGAATGGATAAATAAAATGTGGTGTATTCACACAATGGAATATTATTTGGCAATAAAAAGGAATGACATGCTTTCCCTTGGATGATCCAGAAAACATTATGCTAGGTTAAAAAAAAAAAAAAAAAAAAAGCCAGTCAGTCATAAAAGACCACACCGTATGATTTCATTTCTAGAAAATATCCAGAATAGGCCAGGCATGGTGACTCACGCCTGTAATCATAGCACTTTGGGAGGCTGAGGCAGGAGGATCTCTTGAGCCCAGGAGTTAGGGACCAGCCCGGGCAACGTAGGGAGACTCCATCCCCACAAAAAATTTTTTTTAAAAAACTTAGTGGGGCATGGTGGCACGTGTTGGTAGTCCCAGCTACTTGGGAGGCTTAGGTGGGAGGATCACTTGAGCCCAGGAGGTTGAGGCTGCAGTGCAGTCAGCTGTGAGCTATGATCACACCACTACACTATAGTCTGAATGACAGAGCAAGACCCTGTCTCAAAAGTAAATAAATACATATCTAGAATAGGCAAATAGCTAGAGACAGAAAGATTAGTGGTGGCTTGCAGATAGAGGGGGAAGAAATAGAGAATGACTGCATGGGTTCAGAATTTCTTTGGGGGGAAAAAAATTTTCTAAAGTTAGATTGTAATGACGTAATGACAGGTGGACAATCCTGTAATTATACTAAAAGAATCACTGAATTGTACACTTTAAAAGGGTAGATTATACGGTAAAAGCAGTACAATTATTTTTAAAAATGATAGATGAGCAAGATTGCCACTATATGAGAAGGTAAACTCTATATAGCCTTTAGTTTATTAGTTACAACAGATTACTGGACATATCTGAAAACTCACTGGGGAACTTCTGTGTTATAAACACTTTGCTTAAGAATTTCTATCCTGGTTGGGTGCGATGGCTCACACCTATAATCCCAGCACTTTGGGAGGCTGAGGAGGGTGGATCATCTGAGGTTGGGAGTTTGAGACCAGCCTGACCAACATGGCGAAACCCCGTCTCTACTAAAAATACACAGTTAGCCAGACATGGTGGTGCATGCCCGTAATCCCAGCTACTTGGGAGGCTGAGGCGGGAGAATTGCTTGAACCCAGGAGGCAGAGGTTGCAGTGAGCTGAGATTGTGCCATTGCACTCCAACCTGGGCGACAAGAGTGAAACTCTGTCTCAAAAAATAAAAATAAAAAAATAAAATAAAAAAGAATTTCCATCCTACATGGTCATGGGAAGAAATAGTAAATTTTACTTTTAATTGTTAATACTGCCTTGAATTTATTCTAAGAGTTTATATTTAACTTTTGTTAGGCAACTCCTTTGAACTTAGTTCCTGAAGTTCTTTCCTGTGTGAATGTTGCTGGAAAGAGGTAGCAGGTAAACACTGCTCTCCATTTCTTTGTTTTGAACATTGAGGAGGTTTGGAAAAGTCAGCTTGATGTCAGGTCACATATAGCAGCACAAATAGGAGTTCTGCAATAATAATAAGAGAAAGATGGAGGATTAAGAGGTTTGGAAATTAATTGCTAATCCTTCTTGTAGTGGTCCAAGTGTTTGAAGGGCCTTAATCAATTTTATCTTCCCAGTAACTGCATGAGGTAGTGTCTTATTCTGCTGGGAATGCCATGGCAAAGTACCATATTCTGGGTGACCTAACCAACAGAAATGTATTTTCTTGCAGTTCTTGAGGCTCAAAATCTGAGATCAAAGTGTTGTGAGGGTTGATTCCTTCCGAGGACGGTGAGCGAAGGCGTCACTCTCTCCATGGCTTGTAGACGGCTGTCTTCTTCCTGTGTCTTCACACGGTCTTCTCTCTGTACATCTGTATCCAGATACCCTGATCTTATAAGAACACCAATCATATCAAGTTTAGGGCCCACCCTAATGATCTCATTTAAACTTAATTACTACTTTAAAGACCCTATCTTCAAATAAGGCCAAATTCTAAGGTATTTTGGGTCAGAAGTGCAACATATGATTTTTATTTTTATTTTTATTTTTGAGATGGAGTCTCCCTGTGTCACCCAGGCTGGCTGTGCAATGGCATGGTCTCAGCTCACTGCAACCTCTGCCTCCGAGGTTCAAGCGATTCTCCTGCCTCAGCCTCCCAAGTAGCTGGGACTACAGGTGTGCGCCACCACACCCAGTTAAATTTTTTGTATTTTTAGTAGAGCCGGAGTTTCGTCATGTTGGCCAGGCTGGTCTCGAAATCCTGACCTCAGGTGATCCACCCACCTGGGCCTCAGAGTGCTGGGATTACAGGCCTGAACCACCATGCCCAACCTACATAAGAATTTTTTTTAGGAGAGAAATAATTCAGCTCACAACAGGCAGGTACTGTTATTATTATACATCCCCTTCCCTGCTGTTAGGAGAGGTAAGAGCACAGGTTTCTATGAGAAAGTCCTGGGGAACACAGGCAGAGAGTGATGGAGACATATTGAGGATGGAGTGATGATGTTTTCAGGTGAAACACAAGACTGAAACAAAGGAAAAGATTTGGAGTCACAAGTGGTTAGGCTGCTGGCCGGTGGCCTGGTAGAGTCTGAGGTCATGAAGGAATGTCGAGCCAGCAGTCCATGGTCTGATGAAAGCATTTCACAACATTGTGCCTACTGAATACAGCTCAAATTTCTTAGTCGATTGGGTTAAATCTAACTTAACTCTATTCCCTGTGCAGGTGTGCTTTAGATGGTGAGTACAAGCATACCTCTGCTTCCAAGGGGGACACCCTTGCCCACAGCCCCTGCTCCTCTCCCTGAGTCCAGCATTGCTGGTTGAAGTAGGCACGGGCATCTGCTGGCCTGGCAGACAAAACTGGGCCAGTCCAGCAAGACTCCTATTTTTAGGACTAGAAATGGGCAAGACAACAAAAAGTAGGAGCAGGGGGAGTGTGATTCGGAGAGAGGGATCAGAGTGGCCACTAGGGCCACTTCCAGGTCAAAGCTAAGATGGAACAGACCTGGATAAGGCAGAAGAAGCTGGCTGAAAGAGAACTGAACAATGCAGAAAAGCATGCCAGAGACTATAGATTCTGTGAGTGGATCTGAAGACGATCAGGGGTCTCCAGAGTCACATCCATCTCCCCAGTCCAAATATATTCTTATAAGGAACCATCTTCCCCAGAAACCCACTGACTGCAAGAATTTGAATGGATCCTTGTATTTGCAATGACAATACCCAGTTGAAGCAATGCTCCTTTCCTAAGAATTCCTTCATTCCGTTACTGGACACTGCCATGGTCTCAATGCTTGTGTCCCCCCGAAATTCATATGTGGAGACCTAATCCCCAGCGCAATAGTATTAAGAGGAGAGACCTTTAGGAGGTGATTAGGTCATGAGGATGGAGCCCTCATGCATAGGATTAGTGCCCTTATAAAAGAGGCCTGAGGAAATTGTTTGCCCCTTGCATCATGTAAGATCACAAAAGGAAAGTGCCATCTATAAAGCAAAGAGCAAGCCCTCATCAGACACTGTATCTGCTGGCTCACTGATCTTAGACTTTGCACTATCTAGTACTGTAAGAAATAACTTTCTACTGTTTATTAAACGACTCAGTCTAAGGTATTTGGCCATGGCAGCCTGAATGGACTGAGACAGGCACTCATGTGCTAGGTGCTATTTGGGGCAATGAAGATTCAATACTAGATAAGACCCTTGCATAGAGCTGATTTGCTTGTGGTCGTAGATGGTAACGTTCGATACTCACTATTGGATTACTCACCACAGCTCCATGCCCCGCACTGGCCCATCCTGGCCACAAGCTTTTCACTCACACTGTTCAGAGTATTTCCTCATCATAGAATTCCCTTCACCAGCTAAAATCCTACCCGATTTCCTAGTCCAGCTGAAATGCTACTTCTTCCTTATAGCTTTCTAGAATGTCTCAGACAAGGTTAATTTCCCTCTCTCCTACACCACTTAACACTTCTGTGGCCATCGTGGCTCTATGCCATTTGGCCTTAGAGTTCAAGTTATTTACATATCTAATCATCTTCAGCAATGTAAACTCCTAAAGAACCAGAAATGAGCCTGATTCCCCCTCTTCCTAGGGCTTCTCATGGAACTTTCCCCATATAATCCATTCAATGAATATCAGTTAAAATTAAGTTCAACCTATGAGGAGCCAGTGAGGGAGAAAGTGAGCAGGACATTGACCTTCATCCTTATTCCCAGCTTCCATATCCAAGAATATGACCCACCCTGTCTCCTAAAGTAAAATGAAATGGTGATGCATAACGAAAGGCTTCAGTCTAGCTGCCCTCCTACAAATCTAAATTATCACCAGCTCATGGATAAGCTAGTTGTTTTTCAGCCTTGGCATGTGGTCAGAATTGCACAGCTAGGAAGAAAGCATAATAAAACACTTCCAAGTGCTTTGAACTGGCAAAACTGTGTTTATACAATTACATGAAAACAAGCTAATGTGATGGCACTGCGGACATTTAATGATGTTGGGGTCAGGAAATTACAGTTCCCTGGTTCTATGTTTTACTGCACAGTGGTTTGCATCTCATCGGAAAAGAATCTCACTTTGGAGTTAGCCCTTCATGCATGGGGCTTGCTACAAATAAGGGGCTGGGGAAATAAATTCTTAAGTGAATTTTATTTCTTCCTGAGAGGTGAATATGATAAGTGGATTTAGCTTCTGGGATGCACCAGAAAATTCCACTACTGATGTGCAGGTGGCAGCAACATGGAGAATAATAAAAGATACCTTCTGTGCCTTTTGTATGTGTGTCCAGGATTTTTTTCAACCACTTCTTCTGTGGAGCCCCACGGACCTTGCCAAGACCTCATGGACATGGGCCAGAGATGAGCTAATGCAGTACTAGAAAGAGCATTGAACTTGCCATTGGAAGACCTAATTAAAGACTCAGGCACTGAGCAGTCAGGGGATCTTGGGCATCTTGCTGGACTTCTTTAAATCTTAGATTGTTCATCTGTATGCTCAATCATGGTTAAGGTCCCTTCCACAGTTTGAGCTGAATCTATGCCAGTTCGTTAGATTGTTGTCCCACATCTACAAAATTACTGCAGCTGACCCATCAACATTAGTGTTATTCTTCTAATTACACCGATTCATACACATGTTCTGATCTGGCTCTTTTTGTGACTAACGCTGCATCTTTCCAACGGTGGCCTGGGGTAATGCCATTTGGCTGGGACTGTGACACTGTGTCCATACATGGTATTAGGGGCACAGCTTCCAGGATTGCTATTATCTCCCTAGCAGCATATTCGAATACATAGTTCATTCATGTGATCACCGGCCTTCAAGGATTTTATCACAGTATTATTTTTAAACTCAAAAGAACTAAATGTTCAAGTATTTAAGCTGAGAGGTTGGTTGAGGGATACATTTTCTGTGCAGGGGTGATCACTTGTAAAAATAAGGAGATTTGACACAATTATAGGAAAATGGTAAATCTGCCTTCAGAAATGTTTACCCCTTGGGCATCTCTAAAATGTTCTTGGAATCCATGTCTTTGAAACATGGACCAACGAGACTATGAAGTGCAGCATTCCTGAGACCAAACTGCCCAGATGGAATCCAAAACAGATTTGTAATGCATTGGGAAGACTGTAGCTGGGAATGGCGCTGCATGCCTGTAACCTCAGCTACTTGGGAGGCTGAGGTAGGAGGATCGCTTGAGCCCAGGAGTTCAAGACCAGCCTGGGCAATATAGCAAGATCTTGTCTCATTTAAAAAAAAAAAAAAAAAAAAAAAGGATTATAAAATACAGATGCTAAGAGGGATTGTGTCAGTAAACCCACTTTATTTTTGACATCTAGTGCTATAGATGCTTTCAAACACTATCCCTTTAAAGGTTGCCTTTTTTGGAGTCACAGGTCACAGCACACTGAGGTCACAGCAGTGGAAGGTGGAGCACTGTGGAAAGCAATTAGCAATATCTATTGAAAGTCATTAATGCATCCAAATCTCTTCATCAAGTAATTCTACTCTCAGAAACCTATCCCAACATTATAAAGAGATGGTCAAAAATGTATGTATAAGAGATGTTTCCAACGAAAATTAAAAGCAACAACAGGAAAATGATTCAGTACAGTATGTGATAGAAAATGTCACTAAAATGATGCTCCTGAAGACTATTCTAATAAGATACAGAAATTTGTATGCAGTCTTAGTAAAGAAATGAGGTTGTGAGTTTTATGTACAATATTTTTCAACACACATGAAGACAAATGCAAGACAAAAAGTTAACAGAGGGGCCAGGCACAGTGGCTGACACCTGTAATCCCAGCACTTTGGGAGGCGAAGGTGGGAGGATTGCTTGAGCCCAGCAGTTCGAGACCACCTTGCGCAACATGGCAAAACCCTGTCTCTACAAAAAATAAAAAAGTTAGCCAGGTATACTGGTGCACATCTGTAGTCCCAACTACTCTGGAGGCCGTGGTGGGAAGATCCCTTGAACCCGGGAGGCGGAGTGCTGGGATCGGGCCACTGCACTCCAGACTGGGTGATGGAGTGAGACCCTGTCTCAGAAAAATAAGGCTGGGTGCAGTGGCTCATGCTTGTAATCCCAGCATTTTGGGAGGCCGAGGTGGGCAGATCACTTGAGGTCAGGAGTTCGAGACCAGCCTGGCCAACATGGTGATACCCCATTTCTACTTAAAATACAAAAATTAGATGGGCTTTGGTGGCATGTGCCATAGTCCCAGCTAGTCAGGGGGCTGAGGCAAGAGAATCACTTGAATTTGGGAAATGGAGGTTGCAGTGAGTAGAGATCATGCCACTGCACTCCAGCCTGGGTGACAGAGCAAGACTTCACCTCAATAAAAATAAAATAAAATAAAACAAGGTAAAGAGCTAACAGAGATTACTTTAGATTTGGGAGGATGCGTGGTTTTTCCCTTCTCCTTAATACTTCACTCTGTTTCACAAATACCCACAATAAGCTTTACCTTAAAGCCTATATAATTATAAATTTGTAAAATTATAAAAGTCATTTAAGAAAAACAGCTGCCGTTCGTCCCTTAATTACTTGTTCCTTATTTGAGATTGCCTTGTCTCCCAGTTCATCACCTGCTGCTTCTCTCCCTGCAGAACATCAAAGCCACAGAATTGACTTCTGCTGGTGATGATTACAAATCTCACAGCCCATAAAGCCAGGTTTAATGGAAAATCCCAAGATGGTGAGGACAACAGCCTATTTATTTTCAAATGATTATTTTAAGGATAACAGAAAGAAACACTGCAAGATGGGCATTCATGGATAACTCTGGCTCTGAATCCCTGAGCAAAGTCAAGGACCAGCGAGAGCAGACCAGTGCCAGCACAACTTGATCCTACAGGAAGGCAAGGATGGTTTCACACTTTTTTGAAACAGGCTTTTCTGTGGGAGCTCCAAACTCTTGGAAGATTCCAATGTTTCCCCCCTAAATTAACCCATCCTAAAATAGTCAAGGTGGGGCCAAGGAAAATCAGAGAGCAGACTTTAAGCTTTGGATTTTTGGGCCACATCCAGCATATGAGTTTTTTCCACAGGTTTGTCTTGCGGGGTAACAGCGAGTGTGCTTTGAAGTGATATTCCCCAGGGTAGTTACATCTCTGAATAATGAAGTTATTGGCAGTGTTACTTTCCTTTTAATGCTTTTCTGTACTTTCTAATCTTTTCGAGTGAGTTTGTGTTGCTTTTATAAGGAAAAAATAATTTTTATTTTTAACATCATAATTGAGGGTGATATGTAAAAAAGGTGCGTAGGAAAGAAGACTCAGAAGGTGGTGAAGTAAGATTTTATATATATATATTTATTTATAATAAATTATATATATAATACTTTCTTTGCATTTCCTAATTGCTTTTTAATGGAACTACATTCCATTTCCCATCAGAAATATATACATTTATTTAAATGTAACTGAGTCCTAAAGTTCTAAATGAACTCTAGAGAAATGTTTATTTTCACTGATGGATATTCTTTTATTTCTGGGGTAGGAGGAGGAATTCATTGGCTCCAGATCATTAGAGTGCCACATAACTCAAGCTGGATGCTGTCTTAAGAATTTACTGAGCATTTTACTTAGGACTGCACTAGTCTATTTGTTTCACTCATTTATTCATGCAACATACATTTTGTATATTCTATGCTTAAAAAAAAATTGAGATGGAGTCTTGCTCTGTTAAACAGGCTGGAATACAGTGGCATGATCATAGCTCACTGCAGCATCAAACTCCTGAGCTTAAGCCATGCTCCTGCCTCAGCCTCCCAAGTAGCTGGGACTACAGGTGTGCACCATCACACCTGGCTAATTTTTTATTTTACTTTATTTATTTCATTTATTTATGCTCTGAAGAGAAGGGGGCCTCACTATGTTGCCCAGGCTGGTCTCAACCTCCAGGCTTCAAGTGATCTTCCCACTTCGTCCTCCCAAAGTGCTGGGATTACAGGTATGGGCCACTGGACTCAGCCATAATATTCTTTACTTTAAGTGTATTGATAAATACATTTGTCTGTATGCTGAAAGAACTGTCTTGCTGAGAATATAGACGAATTAATCAACAATTATAGTGCAGCAGTGGTTCTTAAAATTAAGCATGCATCAGGCCAGGCGCAGCAGCTCACGTTTGTAATCCCAGCACTTTCAGAGAGTGAGGTGGGTGGATCATTTGAGGTCACGAGTTCGAGACCAGCCTGGCCAATATGGCAAAACCCCGCCTCTACTAAAAATACAAAAGTTAGCCGGGCATGGTGACATGCGCCTGTAGTCCCAGCTACTTGGGAGGCTGAGGCAGGAGAATTGCTTGAACTGGGGAGGCAGAGGTTGCAGTGAGCCAAGATTGTGCCACTGCACTCCAGCCTGGGTGACAGAGGGAGGCTCCGTCTAAAAAAAAAAAAAAAAAAAAAAAAAAAAAAATTATGTATTTACGTATGCATGAGAATCATGGGGAGGGCTTTTTAAATCACAGACTGGGGGGCTACACTCCGGAGCTACCAATTCAGTCTTCAGTCAGTCTGGGAATCCCAGGAAATGCTGCTGTGGCTGGCCTAGGGCTCACCCTTGGAGAACCTGCAATATCACACTGCAATATCGGTGCTTAAAAGAGAGGTATATAGGGTGCAGTGCGACCACCTCCAATGGTGTATTAGTGTTGAAAGCTGTGAAAGTGGAAATGAGATGGCAGTGAGCATGGGCCCACAAGGCAGAATTTGCAATCAGCCCCTTAGAATCCTGGAAGCCTTAGTTACTAGGTAGCTCTTCTCCTCTTTCAGGGCCTGGCAACAGCTATTACCTCCTTCCCTGCTACTCTCTGGGACAGAATTCCACCAGCTCCATTTCTCTCCTGCCTCCTCTCAAGAATCTCTTTAAACTCCAAAGAAATCAGAAGGGGTTCTACATCCTCTGAAGAGGTTAGACTCCAGGCTGTAGGTGGCTAGGAACTGGCCTCAAAACCAAAAGGACCCTAAATCATTAAAACAGTTCTGACGCCATTAGACATACAAGGAACATGACCTCACCACTCTGGAGTCAGGCACTGAACCACAGGGCCCTTCAAGAAGGAGGCTTCACTAATAATAGCATCATTGGCCCTGGCAGAGACTCTTCCAAATGCTTGTGTAGGTGGAGATGGGAGGGAAGAGAAGGACCCACGTCCCCGCGGCTGAAAATGCCTCTAACGTTGACTGTGTGGGATAGCTCCTTTGCTATAGCTGCAGTGACCCCCATTTAGTGACTCTGTGAGTACATAATGTAACCAGTGGTTTTTCCTAAGTCTGTGTAATCATAAAATGTTGTAAAGCGTTGCTATATTATTTAGTAAGGCCACATATAAAATACCTTCTGGATGAAGGTCAACTAGATGATTACAGTGTTCCCTGAGTGGACTTTCAGCTGTCAAACAGAAGTGGCATGAGCTTTAATTTCTGCAACTGTGAACCTTGTATTTCGTCAGCTGGGTAGATTTCAATGTACCAGGAGAGCTAGTTCTTTAAAGTGACCCACAGAGTAGATAATCTTGCAGTAGTATACTCATTCTCTAGTTTGTATTTAATATAAACCTGGAGTTTCATGTATTGCATGCGAGGGGTTATGTCTGCGATTTTTAATAAGTCTATAAAGGCGAGAGTCAGTACACCACAATATTGTATTTCTTTCTTTAACAAATATGTGTGTGTAAGGAATGAATGTGAGAATAAAAATAGCATATAGAGAGGCCAGGTGCAGTGACTCACACCTATAATCCTAGCACTTAGAGAGGCCGAGGCGTGTGGATCACCCTCTGAGGTCAGGAGTTCAAGACCAGCCTGGCCAACATGGTGAAACCCCATCTCTTCTAAAAATACAAAAAATTAGCCGGGCATGGTGATGGGCACCTGTAATCCCAGCTACTCAGGAAGCTGAGACAGGAGAATTGCTTGCATCTGGGAAGCAGAAGTTGCAGTGAGCCGAGATAGTGCCATTGCACTCCAGCCTGGGGAACAAGAGCAAAACTCCGTTTAAAAAAAAAAAAAAAGGCATATAGAGAAGAAATTTGGGGTAAAATTCTTCACAGGTTTCTCTTTTAATCTAGTACATTTTGCTCATCACTTCCTTCCTTCCCTTTCTTGTCTTGCAGCTGATCTCATTTTTCTTCCTCTGTATCTGAGGAATGGCCTATCCAGGGACCGGCAAAAGGAGAAAAACAAGATGCAGAGGAAAGAGACCGAGAATACCACAGTGTGAACAGTTCCCCAAAGTGCTTCATTTCGGCTCCAGGTAAGTTATAATCAACTGAAGCTCTCTTTGGTACATTAATTCAGGGCGTCAGGTGTCAAAATCTACATTTCAAAGTGCTTTCCTTGCATAAGAACACACTAGGCCAGGCGCAGTGGCTCATGCCTGTAATCCCAGCACTTTGAGAGGCCGAGACAGGCAGATCACCTGAGGTCAGGAGTTTGAGAACAGCCTGGCCAACATGGTGAAACCCTGTCTCTACTAAAAATACAAAAATTAGCTGGGTGTGGTGGTGAGTGCCTGTAATCCCAGCTACTCAGGAGACTGAGGCAGGAGAATCGCTTGAACCTGGGCGGCGGAGGTTGGCAGTGAGCCAAGATCGCGCCACTGCACTCCAGCCTGGGCGACAGAGAGACACTCCATCTCTAAAAAACAAAAACAAAAACAAAACAAAACAAAAAAACACTAGTCTGGCAGGACTTGAGTTCATGTTTTCTTTCCTTTTTTGAGACAGGGTCTCGCTTTGTTGCCCAGGCTGGAGTGCAGTGGCATGATCTTGGCTCACTGCAAGCTCCACCGCCTGGGCTCAAGCAATTCTCCTGCCTCAGCCTCCCAAGCAGCTGGGAGTACAAATGCGCACCACCACGCCCAGCTGACTTTTGTATTTTTAGTAGAGCCTGGGTTTCACCATATTGGCGAGGCTGGTCTCAAACTCCTGGCCTCAAGTGATCCACCCGCCTCAGCCTCCCAAAGTGCTAGGATTACAGGCATGAGCCACCGCACCCAGCTGAGTTCATGTTTTCTGTGTGCAATGCAATGATGAGGTGGAAATTATTATACCCAGTTTACAGATAGGAAAACACAGATGATAAAAATAGAAATTTTTTTTTTTTTTTTAATGGCCATTTAGTTTTTAAATAGCAAAAATGTCCTGGGAAATATGCTTGACTACATGAGGGGAAAAAGTTAGATTTTTCTTCTTATCCATACCTAAGTAAATTCCAGAAGAGAATAAGGAGATTAACTGTAAACATTGAAAATACAAAACTACTAGATGAATAGATTGAATATTTACCGAATTTCAAATATAGTAGAATTTTCTAACAAAAGCCATGAAAAAAATTACTTCTTTTGATAATATGCATCTTTTAAAAGTTCCATTTAACAGTACTGCAAACAAAATATAAATGTGGAAAATAAATTTAAAGAAATATTTGCAACATACATGAATAGAGAGATAGTGTACTATAAAAAGAAATTTTAAAAATTAGGACCGGATGCAGTGGTTCACGCCTGTAATCCCAGCACTTTGGGAGGCCAAGGTGGGTGGATTATTTGAGGTCAGGAGTTAGAGGCCAGCCTGGCCAACATGGTGAAATCCTGTCTCTACTAAAAATACAAAGATTAGCCTGGTGTTGTGGTGCATGCCTGTAGCCCCAGCTCCTTGCGAGGCTGAGGCACGAGAATAGCTTGAACCGGGGAGGTGGAGGTTGCAGTGAGCTGAGGTCGAGCCATTGCACTCCACCCTGGGCAACAAGAGCTATACTCTGTCTCAAATTAAAAAATAATAATAAAAAAATTAAACTAAACAATCACCACCAGAAAGGGAGCATGGGGAAGTAACTAAGTATTTTTGAACAGAAGAATTTGACTTTATATCCTCAGGTTAAAGACAAAAACTGTAAGTAATTACTGTAGTTAGTAGGTTTGTAGGTTTGTTTTTACAGTGTTATGTGTTAGCAGTTCTGAAACTATGTATATTCTAGGATTGACAAAATAATGGAATCCAGGGTTTTGTACTATCAAAGAATGGAATTACAAATACATGAAGGGAGAAAGCTACAAAGCATCTTGTAGTGTTGGACTGGAATTGGAGGTATCAGTATAAATACACAGCTTTAAATATGTAGTTATAGAAATCAATATGATCTCAGGACACAGACAAATACCTGGCTCTGTTTGCTGAGAGTGTCTAAAAGCAATGACATTTGGTAGCAGTGAGCACATTTAGTGCCCAGGCATGGTTTTTAAACACCACCCTCCACTGAAAGGAACCAGAGCTCCTTGGAGAGTTGGCTGATTCCAAAAATGAAACATTTTGCTGTGCAAGTAAGTAAAGAAATGCTCAAAGAAAGATAGGGACATGTCACAAAGACATAGGAACCAGGTCGAAGAGGCTCCCACTGACCAACTATGGAACAATTTGAGCATCAAAATAAAAGTGCAACAGATTATCATTCATCGAATAAAACTGGAATCCATGAGTATCTACACTGATATAAATGAATGAATGAATACATAAATAAATGGATGGAGAGAATGAAAAGTGCTTCCTTAGAGCAGGATTCAAACTAATAAATGAGGAATGTTGGAATGAGAGAATTGCCTTTCGATACCATCATCATAATAACTGATGCAGCAAGAATCATCAAAGGATGGTAAAAACAGCAAGTAAAATGTTCTTTTATTTTTGAGACAAGGTCTCGCCCTGTCACCCAAGCTAGAGTGCAGTGGTGCAATCTTGGCTCACTGCAGCCTCAACCTCCTAGGCTCAAGCAATCCTCCCACCTCAGCCTCCAGAGTAGCTGGGACTACAGGCACACACCACCACAACCAGCTAATTTTTGTGTTTTTTTTTTTGTAGAGACAGGGTTTTGCCATGGTGCCCAGGCTGGTCTTGACCTCCTGGGCTCAAGAGATCTGCCTGCCTTGGCCTCCCAAAGTACTGGGATTATAGGTGTGAGCCACCATGCCCAGCCACAAGTACAATTTTAAGGATTTAACAGGATACTTATATAGTATCTAGTTGCTCCCTGTTAGATAGCTTTTAATTTCAAAAGGTAAAATGGCAACTTTTACAGTAGAACATGTTGGTAGGAACAACCTTAATGAAATGATGAGAGTTAACAATATCAGTAGTGTGTCAGAACCACAGCACATGCCTCCTGCACTAAGAAAAACACTGCATCACTTCTGCAATATTCCAGCCAAGATGCATAACATGAACTGAATCAAGGGGAAACACCAAAAAACTCAAAACTCTTTTATAACATAATTGACCCTTACTCTTCAAAAGTGTCAAAGCCAGACAAGAAAGACTGAAGAACTACCTGGATTAAAGGATACTAAGGATACAAATGTCATAAGTGTTCTTGGATTAGATCCTGGACCAGAATCTTTTATTTTGCTAAAAGGGCAATGGTGAGCCAATTAGTGAAATTAAATAAATTCTGTATAGATTAAATTCTACTATAATCTCAATGTTAACTTTCTGATTTTGATAAATCGAATCTGGGAGTATATATAAGACTGGTCTTGTTTTTAGAGAATACACACAGAAGTATTTATTTCTTTATTTTGAGTCAGGGTCTTGCTCTGTCTCCAGGCTGGAGTGCACCTCGTAACTCAATGTGTGATCATGGCTCACTGCAGCCTCAAACTCCCTGGCTCAAGGGATCCTCCCACTTCAGCCTCCTGAGTATCTGGGACTACAGGTGTACACCACCACACCTCAGCTAATTTAAAAAATTTTTTTAGTAGAGATGGGGTTTTGCTATGTTGCCCAGGCTGTTCTCAAATTCCTGGCCCCAAGCAATCCTCCCTCCTTGGCCTCCCAGAGTATTGGGATTGTAGACATGAGCCACTGTGCCCAGCCACATGGAAGAATTTAAAGGGAAGTGGGCATGAGGTTGGCAATTTACCATCAGATATTTCAAAAAAAGTAATATATATGTAGGAGAGAGAGAGAAAGCTAAAGAGATATGAAGCAAATATGACAATGTTTGTATTTGGGGAATCTGGGTAAGACTGTATTGGAATTCTTTGTTCTATTTTTGCAATCTTTCTATAAGCCTGAAATTATTTCAAAGTAAATGGTAGAGACAGTGAGAATTTTTTTAAAAAGTCTCTCCACAAACACACACAGAGACATACACGTGCAAAAACATGACTGAAGGAAATTGAGCCAAAGTGTTAATAAAATTTATATCTGGATGGTGAGATGACATAGTAATAAAAACATTACATTTGAAATTAATCTTTATGTTTTTACATACTACACATGCTCAGTCATGTGTATTTATTGTAAAAATATCCATTTATTTAAATTTTAAAAAGCTCTAGCAGGGCCTGTGGCTCTGTCTGTCACGAAAGGCACCTTTGTGATGACGGTTGTTTGTCTTTGTTGCTGCTTGTCTATGCATGAACACATCCATCTGGGCTCCACCAGCAGCTGTGGTGGTGGCAGAATAGTTCTGGGTATGACCATGACAGCAAGACAGCTGTCGTCTCATATGACTGAGAGTGTCACATGCTTTTCCCCTGAGGTGCTGAGTAGACCGTATACCAGAAGGAATTCTAAAAACAGCAATGTGTATCCTTTGTGCTGCGGAAGCGCCCTGTCACTTTCTTGTGTCCCAAGCATTCCAGAGTGAGAAACTCGGAGTGTGTTTGCATTGTTAAAATGTCCTTGGATTTTTTTTTTTTTTTTTTGAGACAGTTTCACTCTTGTCACCTAGGCTGGAGTACAGTGGAGTGCAGTGGCTGAATCTCGGTTCACTGCAACCTCCGCCTCCTGGGTTCAAACAATTCGTCTGCCTCAGCCTCCTGAGTAGTTGGGATTACAGGTGCCCCCCACCATGCCCAGCTAATTTTTTCTGTGTTTTTAGTAGATACAGGGTTTCACTATGTTGGCAAGGCTGGTCTCGAACTCTTGACCTCAGGTGATCTACCCGCCACGGCCTCCCAAAGTGCTGGGATTACAGGCATGAGCCACCATGCCTGGCCTGATTTGTAGAAAATTATTATTTATTACAGATTTATAGAGCATGCCCTGTTAATTGTTGTGTCTTGAAAAAGTGTTATTTTCCCTGTAGTTGTAGTTTTTAAAATAAATTTTTCAACAGCACATCTCGTAGTATTGTGTAGAAATAACAAAAAATCAATACATACGAGTCTGATTGGCTCATTAAAATATAATAAGTGAGTCAAAAAGGTAAGTGGCTGGAGTGAGCAGAAAGCGCTGCAGTTCTGGGCCTTAAAGTATAGGTGATGCGATGAATTTGACAGCTTCTTTGACCCATTTATTTCACAGCTTTCTAATTTCTGCCAGTTAGAAGTGACATAGGTGAGGAGTATTCATTCCTCTGACCTCAGGCCAGGCGACTCCTAATGTCAGGATGTCAGAGGACAGGTCGCAACCCAACTTTCTTCAAAACTTCTAGAAAAGTCTTCCACAATTTTATGTAAGCAGACCTCCTGAATTTTTTTATCAATCAAAATCCAGACCTAATTGATGAAGCTCTTTAAATCTTAAAGCTGAGTCTTTTATTTACTTTGTGGTTTCAGAGAAAGTCACATGTCTAGTTGTTCTAGATTGTTCTCCTTTCCTTCTGTTGCTATGAGAGATCATTTCCTCTATTTATTCTCAAAGGCTGCCACCATCCACAACATGGAGAAAAACCCTTAGCCTCTCGTTAGAGGAATGAGACTTGGAGTCACTATTAACCCTATTTCTGAGCAACCTCTGTTGGACTCAATTTAAGATATACTCATGTTAAATGGCATGCTCTTCGGGCACCCACCTGACTTTCTCATATTTACAAAATATTTAAAGAAAGAGAATAAAAAGCCTTTAGAGCAAAACCCTGGAAATATATAATTTACTTCCCAAATATTCAACAGAGAATGTATGAGAGTAAAAAGCTTATTGTTCTGGATCAAAATCAGGCAATGTGTTTAGTTACTTTCCAGAAAATAAATTTAATTCAGGATGTGAAATTCAATATACAAATATAACAAGATTGGTGAATGGCTTTAAGGTCTTAAAATTCAAGTGTGTCTCTGTTGCTTACATCGTAATGATTTCTGTATTAATGGTATTAATAATTTCATCACCTTTTCGTAACAGTAATATCTAACACATAGTTATTTAAGGTGACTTATACATAGGGATTCTTCTAACCCTTCCAGTAGCCTTACTAAGTAGGTACAATTATATCTTTTTTACAGATGAAGAGACAGGCACCAAGAATGGATTGCCCAAGTCTACACGGCTAATAAATGGCAAAGTACACATTTAAGTCCTAAATCCTGAACACAGAGTCCACGGTTTTAGCTGCTACATTTGACTTTGTCTGAGTTATTATCAGAAGCAAATTGTAGCACCAAACTTTCCTCTTTGCCTCCCAGCACAATTTATGGGCTGTCTCTCCTCACCAGTTGTTGGGTAAATGTTTACCAACCAACCCTCTGAAGAACTGATTTATAGCATTTGCCGATTTCCATGGTGTAAATATTCCTCCATGGCCAATTTCAAGTTACCAACTTGGTGTCACTGACCATGAGGTTGAGAAAAGATGGACTAAAAATTTAGCAATTGGGTCTCAAGAGCCAGCCCTATCAGACAGTTCATTTTCTGGGTGTAATTTTAAGGGTAAAACTGAGGCAGGGTGAAATTAAGGTCTTGGGTTACCGTTTCAATGGTGTCTGGCTCCAAGCCCTCCTCCAGACAAATTTCTGAGGTTACCAAAGTCTCTTAGGGGAGAAGAACCAGGATGTGGGTTTGCCTTGCGCTCCTGGGAGTTTGGCATTCTCCTCTGCCACCTGGTGGCTGTAACTGACCATTGCTGTTTTCCCTGCCGCTGTCTTGAATTCAGGCTTTAGGGTTCTTCTTTGCCCAGGGGCAAGTTCAGTTACTAATTAGGCTTCCGGTGGGTCATCAGGCTCTTTAATTGACAGTCTCCTTTACTGAGACCTTTAAGATGAATTCCCAGGCAATGGGCCGAAGGGCACTTGAGTGACACATCAGCAGCCTTGTTGTCCTCGCTGAAAACACCACCACAACTCCACAGCACCCCCAGGCTTGGTTCATAAATGCCAGAACATCCGGTGTCCCAGCAGATGTCCCAAAGTTCTTGTCACTGTTTTCTAGGAGGCTTAGAGGGTCCTCAGCAAATAGGTCTTCAAGTCTTCCACGTTGATATTCCGTAGTTCCAAAAGCTGAAGGCATAATCCCATCTGCCATCGCATAATCCTGCCCTTTCTATCACTGCATAATTTAAATATTATATATAGATATATATAAATTATATACACATATAGATTATATATACATATATAGATTACATATATATATAGAGAGAGAGATGATAGATAGATAGATGATGGTCAGAGAGAAATGATTTGGAGGTTACCGTTTGGTTGTGGTGATCCATACTGCCAATCTGCTCCTTAGTGTATTAGTGACTGAGCACTAATCCTATATTTGGGAGTTCCTCAAACATTCTTCCCTTCTTGTTTTATTTTATTTTATTTTTTGTAGAGCCAGGGTTTCACCATGTTGCCCAGGCTGGTCTTGATCTCCTCAACTCAAGCAATCCTCCTGCCTCGGCTTCCCAAAGTGCTGGGATTACGGCATGAGCCACTGCACCTGGCCACCTTCTTCATTTTTGTATCTTCTACTTACTATGAATTTATTCATATAACAAGTATCTATTGAGCACAGTTATGTGCTAGTCACGTGGCTAGGATGTGGACACAATGATGAATTAGACATAGATCCAGGCCCTGCGCTTGAGGGGCTACCATGGTGTGGTGGAAACTAGGGAATACATTTGGAAGCCTTAGACAAAGCAGATTGCTGTGGGTGTGATGATGAGGGGCTACTGCACTCCAGCCTGGGACAGAGTGAGACCCTGTCTAAACAAACAAACAAACAACAACAAAGCACATTCGTTGCTATAAATTGCTTCAACAAACATTTTCACATGTCCCTCTTCCTAAAGATTCCTTTTCAGCTGATTTGAGACAGAGCCTAGGAATCTTCATATTAAACATATTCAATAAACACCCAGATAATATTTGATGCGGGTGGTCTAGGAAACCCATTTAGAAAAGCATCGACCTAGAGAGGTGGGTTGCTCCCAGATCCCCCTGGCATCTTGCCTAAACAGTGCTTCTGTCAGCAGCCTGGATGCTAAGCAAGAACCTGCAGTCCTGAAGTTCTGAATGAGTGGTTTTTAAACTGCGGCATATATCACCCTGAGGTTACCGAGAAACTTTACGAGGGTTTCTTGCTAGGTGGTTTTCAGGGCATTCGTTTAATGACCCCCAGTTTCCCTTTGTACTATTTCATAAAATCCATCCACAGAGCGCTGCAGGGCCACCAGGGAGGGCCTTCTCTCCCCACCTGCCCTCTTGTCCTCCCACTCTCAGCCTCAAGCTCCTGGGCTCAGGCGATGCTCCTGCCTCAGTGATTCTTCCATATTTTTGAACATTTGAGATCATAGACTACATGGATTTGTAACATTAGGTCTCAAACTAACACAGTTTGAGATTCATCTGGGAAACAGAGGATGAAATCAGAGAGGGGTAGACAGTGGGGAAGCAGGCTTTCAAGGACAGTGGAGAATGGCAGGCAGCGCTGTCATTCAGGGCCATCTAGGCACAGCCTCTGCTTTCTGCCTGGAAATGGAGGTGGCCTTGTAGATTGGGAGGCAGGTCCAGGAACAAGGAGAGGCCAATGCTTTCCAATACTTCCTCAAATGGAAGCGCATGGATTACCAGTGTATATTATTCCAGATGGGCAATGCCCGCCTGAGTCTAAAAGGGTTGTTGCACTACAAGGGTTTAGCTGTTTTCTCAACATTGACGAGGCCTTACCTGGACAGAGAATGACACCAGCCCCTTGAATACTACAGGCAAGTCAGGGGCCAGGGAAAACCTCTCCAGGTCTCTCAGTCACTCTCTCTGGGAGCCTCCCTGTTTCTGTTAATTTCCCTCTTTTCACCTAATTGGGAAATATAGCAGGTGTATGGGAATGTGTGTGTCTGAGGGGGAGTGTCATTTCTCACTCATCTACAACCCATCTTTAACACTGCAGCATTACATCATGAACAATTTCCTTGGTCAAAACACAACAACAACAACAACAACAACTCAGTCTAATGAATACACCAGATTCTACTACATGGCCATGTCATACTTTATTCTTCTAGAATGCAGTATTTTATATATATGAATATATATATAAATATATATGAATATATATGAATATATATAACTACATATAAATATATATACATTAGGTTTCTAAATTTTTATGGTTATATACAAAGTGCTCTATCTTTCAACATGTAGTAAGTTGCTGTACAAATCTTATTTATTCATTCAAAGAGTATTTATTGATATTTACTACGTGTAAGTCACTGGTCTGGGTAATTTAGAGAGTCCAAAGATAAATCATAATTAGATGCTGCCCCAGAGGAGCTTATGACTTACAAGGGAATTAGTACTCTATGGATGGAAGTTATGCTTTATCTCATCTTGGTAAGGATCCTGTGAGATGGGCAAGGCAGTGCTACCATCTTTATTGCTTTTGTATGGAGGAACAGGAAGTGCAGACATGTTATGACCCTTGCCTGAGGTCACAGTCTTCAGCCTAGCCTCACACTTGACTGATAGCTTGGCTATGGTAATCTAGGTAAATTGTTAAAAATAAATACATTAGGAAAATGTAATGGGATAAACATTTATAAACTTGTGAAATCTTAAAGTTATGTTAAATTGGGTAATAGATATTCATAAAATGTCTGAGTCATTTATAAGTTAAAATACTGAAACATAATTGCTGAACATAAATATGTAAGTTTGTTCTTGGATTTTTGAATTTTATATAAAGACTAAATATATTTCGGTTTATTAATACACACAAAAATTATGTTTTGGGGAAATGTTTTTAAAATGATAAAATGGTTCACATCTACAAAATACTGAGATGTCACAGACACTAAAAAGCATCTTATTTACTAGGTTTTCACTAGAAATTGAAGTTATTAAGAGTTAAAAATTCGAATAAATATATATAATTCTGCATATAAAGTATACCAAAAAGTACGATATGTTTTTAGTGAGAATTCTCCTTTTATGACCTTCCCTGGCTCTATATTTTAGAATTTTCAATATGTGACTGAATTTTGATTCTGACACCTTTCACACACCTGCAATGATCTTCTAATTTACTTACCTTTCCCCTCCTGTTGTCTTTTTTTTTTTTTCTTCTTGAGACAGAGTCTCACTCTTGCACAGGCTGAGTACAATGGCATGATCTTGACTCACTGCAACCTCTACCTCCCGGGTTCAAACAATTCTCCTGCCTCAGCCTCCTGAGTAGCTGGGATTACAGGTGTGCACCACCATGCCCAGCTAATTTTTGTATTTTAGTAGAGATGGGGTTTTGCCATATTGGCCAGGCTGGTCTTGAACTCCTGACCTCAGGTAATCCACCCACCTGGGCCTCCCAAAGTGCTGGGATTAGAGGTGTGAGCCACCGCACCTGGCCCCTCCTATTGTCCTTATCAAAAACTATCTGGACCATTTGACCCAGCAATCCCATTACTGGGTACATATTCAAAAGAAAGCAAATCATTCTACCAAAGAGACACATGCATGTGCATGTTCATCGCAGCGCTATTCACAATAGCAAGACATGGAATCAACAGAGGTGCCCAACAATGGTAGATCGGATAAAGAAAATATGGTACATGTACACTGTGGAATACTACACAGCCATAAAAAAGAACGAAATGATATCCTTTGTAGAAATACGGATGCAACTGGAGGCCATTATCCTAAGCGAATTAATGCCAGAACAGAAAACCAATTACCACATGTTTTCACTTAAAAGTGGAAGCTAAACATGGAGTGCTCATGAACATAAATATGGGAACAACAGACACTGGGGACTACTAGAGGAGAGGAAGAAGGGAGTGGGGCAAGACCTGAAAAATGACCCGTTGGATACTATGTCCACTACCCGGTTGATGGGATCATTCATACCTCAAACCTCAGCATCACACAATACATCCAAGTAACAAACCTGCACTTGTACCCCCTGAATCTAAAATAAAAGTTGAAAAACCCCTATCTGAAAAGATTTTTTAAACTCTATTTTTGAATACTTTCATTGATTTTTTAAGAAAAGTTGTGTCAGATTTTTAATTGTCAAAACTTTTCTTGTTCTTTGATTTTTTTTTAAAGTGATACTGTTCTTGTTTTATAGATGCCTTGTGTCTGCTTATTTCTCAAACAGTCATAGTTTCTATGGAACTCTCTTCTGCTCCCTGCATTGTCTCTGTTTCTCTGAATTTCTGATTTTCATTAGTTTGTTTTGGTCTTTTTCACTTTACTTTTTTTTTTTTTTTTTTTTTTTAGTTGGAGTCTTGATCTGTTGCCCAGGCTGGAGTGCAGTGGCATAATCTCAGCTCACTGCAATCTCCACCTCCCGAGTTCAAGCAATTCTCCTGCCTCAGCCTCTCTAGTAGCTGGGACTACAGGTGTGCGCCACAGCTGGCTGATTTTTTATTTTTAGTGGAGATGGGGTTTCCCCATGTTTTCTAGGCTGGTCTTGAACTCTTGACCTCAAGTGATCCACCCACTCTGGCCTCCTAAAGTGCTGGGATTACAGGCGTGAGGCACCGTGCCCAGCCTCTTTCACTTTACTTTTATTTTAGCCCTCATTTTCCCCAAGTTTCCCCCAATCTGGCAAGTTTGGCCCAGCCATTGATGAGCGAGGCATACTTTTGAGCTGATGGTAGGCTGTGTATCTCATGAGGTGTGTGTCTAGTGGTCTTTACTATAACAGGGTTGGGAAGTGACTGTGCTCCTTTATTGGGTGACCCTAAGTGTTAATATCCCCAGAGAAGGATGCATGCCCCTGTTTCCTGTCGGGAGAGTGTAAGTTTGGGTGCAGGTGTGATGGACCTGGGCAGAGGAAGAGGCTGGGTGGAGAAAGGTAGGTAGACTGTCACGTACTCCTTGTATTTTTAGATCTGGCATCTCACTCTACTTTTGGAGAAATCTTGAGAATCATCTCTGAAGAAACTTGTGACTGTTCTTGTGGGTTTCTTGATGACACTGAGTTATTAGGCTGGTGCAAAAGTAATTGCAGTTTTCACAATTTTAATGACAAAAACCGCAATTACTTTTTTTTTGAGATGGAGTTTCGGTCTGTCATCCAGGCTGGAGTGCAGTGGCGCCATCTCAGCTCACTGCAAACTCCACCGCCCGGGTTCAAGTGATTTTTGTGCCTCAGCCTTCCGAGTAGCTAGGATTACAGGTGCCCACCACCACGACTGGCTAATTTTTGTATTTTTAGTAGAGATGGAGTTTCGCCATGTTGGCCAGGCTGATTTTGAATTCCTGACCCTTAAGTGATCCACCCACTTAGTCCTCCCAAAGTGCTGGGATTACGGGTGTGACCCACCATGCCCAGCCCGCAATTACGTTTGCACCAACCTAATACTAATTTAGCCTGTCTGCATTGTTGCCCTTTTCTTTTCTCTCACAATCTTGTGACTTTTAGTCCATGTGGACATCAGAGGCACAGCTGTTGGTTCTGTGATCATGTGTCAGGGAGATAAGAGTGATGGCTGAATTAATATTTATACTCTGAGCTACTTAAATTTCAGTCATGATATATAAGGGAGAAAAGAATCAATAAAATGAATATATTATTGACAACTGCTCAAACACCTGTCAGTATAAGCTGTCAACAGAAATTATTTATAACAGATGATATTAAAAGTCTCATGGCATGAGAAAGATAAATCTGTTTAGAAGATCCACTGCAGCTCTCCTGGCCCATGGTTTTCAGAGTCATTGAACCATGAGCAGTGGAGTCATTTCAAACTTTACTTTCAACAACTAGAAGATGCCAGACTACTTTTATTTGCTGTGCTTGACATCTTGTCACCAAAAAAAGATTTCTAAACAGATTTAGAATTTAGTAGATTTCTCTACTAAATATACAAAGTTAGCTGGGTGTGGTGATGCATTTTATAATCCTAGCTACTAGGGAGCCTGAGGCAAGAGAATCGCTTGAACCCGGGAGGCAGAGGTTGTGATGAGCTGAGATCGCGCCATTACACTCCAGTCTGGGAAACAAGAACAAAACAAAAATGTAAATAGCAAACAAAAATAAAATAATAAAATGGATGAGGCAAATTGCTATAAAGCTTTAAACAAATTATAGATATAATTTTTTTTATTTGGTGTAATATTTTGTTTTCTAACTGTGAAACTTGCTGATTTATGTATGTTAAGTATATTAATCTCCATCTGAGTCGATTCACCAATACCTTATACTCTTTCATTCTCTATAGCAGAGAACTGTGTGGACGTCTGTGTGCATCAAACAACTATAGAGAATAAATGTCGAATGATGATGTGCCAGGAGATATTAGCCTGAAAAGATTTCACAAACAAGATGAAATTTAAGCAGCAATTTGAAAGTAAAATGATACATGCCACAGAGGATTGTTTATGAAGTAAGTCAAATCTGTGTGAATTTTCCCAGCTATTTGTTTGGCAATATGGCAAACTGAGTCACTTTGAAAGAATCCATCTTTTTTATACATGTAAACCATGGAATACTATGCAGCCATGAAAAAGAACGAGATCATGTCCTTTGCAGGAACGTGGATGGAGCTAGAGGCCATTATCCTTTGCAAATTAACAGAAACTGCCATTATCTTTTGCAGAAACAGAAAGCCAAATACTGCATGTTCTCACTTATAAGTGGGGACCAAATGATGAGAACACATGGAGGTGAGTAGGGAACGACAGACACTGGAGCCTGGTTGAGGGTGGAGGGTGGGAGGAGGGAGAGGATCAGGAAGAATAACTAATGGGAGCTAAGCTTAATACCTGGGTGATGAAATAATCTGTTTAACAAACCCCCATGACGCGAGTTCACCTATAGAACCTGCACGTCTACCCCTGAATTGAAAATAAAAGTTAAATTTAAAAAGTGTAACTCGCTACTTCACTTAACAGATTCTCTCTCTTCTTTCTCTCTTTTTTTTTTTTTTCGTGACTGTTGTTGTTTTTGTTTTTTCCAATTTGGTTCTTATTTAGGTTTGTCCTTCTAATATTTGAAGATTAATGTTCATTTGTTTATGGAACAACAGAAATTATTCCCCAATAAGATCTAGGCAAGGAAATGGGAAAAGAAAGAAGCAGCAAAGAAATTAAGAGACTGGAATTCTATTTCTTGCTCTGCTCCTTGTTAGCTGTATGATTTTTGTTAAGTTTCTTAGACCCTCTGGGATTCATATGTAAAATCGGATGGTAGAAATTGTCCCTCTGTCAGTTTGTTTTTGTTGTTTGTTTTGTTTTGGGACAGAGTCTTGCTCTGTCACCCAGGCTGGAGGGCAGTGGTGCGATTCTGGCTCACTGCAACTTCCGCCTTCCAAATTCAAAGGATGCTTCTACCTCAGCCTCCTGAGTAGCTGGGATTACAGGCCCCCCACCATACCCGGCTAATTTTTGCATTTAGTAAAGATGGGGCTTTGCCATGTTGGCCAGGCTGGTCTCCTGACCTCAGCCTCCCAAAGTGCTGGGATTATAGGCGTGAGCCACCACACCCAGTCATCTCAGATATTTTCAAACATCAGTATTGTGTACATCCCAAACCATATTGTTACAAACATTTAAAAACATGCTTGAAAATCTATGTGGAAGGGATTCAGAGAAAATGCCAGGTTAAGCATACAATTTCATCTAACCCTAACCTTTCATCCTCCCACCTTTTTGCAAGCACTACCCAACAATTGAGATAAGGGTGACATGCCAGCAGGTGCCTGTGCCTGTGGGCAGTGGCCCAGGGCATGCTTTAAGGTGCACACAAATTATCTGGAGATCTTGTTATTATGTACATTCCTTTGAATAGATCTGGGGTGAGGCATGAGTTTCTGCATTTCTCACAAACTCCCAGATAAGGCTAATGCCATTGACCCATGTCTTCTCTTTGAGCAGCACAGATCTCCAAAGGGATTCTTGAGTGCACCTGAGGACTGAATTCTCCAGAGGATGGGCAGGTGCAGAGACTCACTGCTTGATGTGCTTTGTGGAAAGCAGAAAGCCTAGGCTAATGAGATGGTTTTTGCCCCCGCAGCAGGAAGCCTCCAGGGTACAGGCTGCAAATGCTGAAGCCCAGCTGAGAAACTCTTGGGTCTCTTTTTTGGTACTCTGCACGTTTGCTGAACGTGATCTTTCGGGAGACTGAAGATCGTGGGCTGAGCTGCAGCTGAGAAATGAATTGCTGCAAGGCTCTGTGGTCGTAAGGGCCTTTTCTTCTCTCCCCTGAGCCTCTCTCCACAACTTTCACCTCTCTTTACCCTCAAAATAATAAGGCCTCCTCTCGCCCACCATAAAACCAATCTGCCATCTCATTCATCTTTTCCTGCCAGTCCACCATTTGCCATGGTTCTTCAAAATCCTGACTTTCATGGTGGCTGAGGGACCCCACCTTCATGAACAGGCAGACACTGAAGAAGTACCTGCCTCACAGGTAGGAAGCCTGGTCAGGGTAGACAGGTGGTTCACAGGTAGGAAGCCTGGTCAGGGTAGACAGGTGGTTCACAGGTAGGAAGCCTGGCCAGGGTAGACAGGTGGCTCACAGGTAGGAAGCCTGGTCAGGGTAGACAGGTGGCTCACAGGTAGGAAGCCTGGTCAGGGTAGACAGGTGGCTCACAGGTAGGAAGCCTGGTCAGGGTAGACAGGTGGCTCACAGGTAGGAAGCCTGGTCAGGGTAGACAGGTGGCTCACAGCTAGGAAGCCTGGTCAGGGTAGACAGGTGGCTCACAGCTAGGAAGCCTGGTCAGGGTAGACAGGTGGCTCACAGGTAGGAAGCCTGGTCAGGGTAGACAGGTGGTTCACAGGTAGGAAGCCTGGTCAGGGTAGACAGGTGGTTCACAGGTAGGAAGCCTGGTCAGGGTAGACAGGTGATTCACAGGTAGGAAGCCTGGCCAGGGTAGACAGGTGGTTTCTACTGAAGCAGAGCTCATTGATAAGACAGGAGCGAACCATTAGAGAAAGCTTAGGGGATGTAATGGGAGCAAAAACAAGATGTTCAGAAATTCAAAGTATGATTTACAGATTTACACATTTAATGGAAAGGACTCGAAAAATCCTGATAAATAACTATGATTTGGGGAGGAGAAATGGAAGAAAGAGCTGAGAACACCAACTAAAATACAAGAAAATATGAAAGAATAGATAAGAATGGAGAACCTAGTGTGGAGTTTAATTTTGTGAATAATAGGAGTTTCGGAGGGACAAAAAGCACTAGATGAAGAAATGGTAATGTTCACATATGTATACATAAGAAGACTTACTTCCCTGAAGCCTGGCGCGGTGGCTCACACCTGTAATCCCAGCAATTTGGGAGGACGAGGTGGGTGGATCACCTGAGGTCAGGAGTTTGAAACTAGCCTGGCCAGTATAACAAAACCCCGTTTCTACTAAAAATACAAAAATTAGATGGGTGTGGTGGCGGGCGCCTATAATCCCAGCTACTCAGGAAGCTGAGGCATGAGAATCGCTTGAACCCGGGAGGCAGAGGTTGCAGTGAGCCAAGATCGTGCCACTCCACTCCAGCTTGGGTGACAGAGCGAGATTCCATCTCAAAAAAAAAAAAAAGCCAGTCGTAGTGGCTCATGCCTCTAATCCCAGCAGTTTGGGAGGCCGAGGTGGGTGGATCACCTGAGGTCAGGAGTTCAAGACCAGCCTGGGCAACATGATGAAGACCCATCTTACTAAAAATACAAAAATTAGCCCAGCATGCTGGCAGGTGCCTGTAATCCCAGCTACTCAGGAGGCTGAGGCAGGAGAATTACTTGAACCAGGGAGGTGGAGGTTGTAGTGAGCTGAGATCATACCATTGCACTCCAGCCTGGGTGACAAGAGCAAAACTCCATCAGGAAGGGAGGAAGGGAGGGAGAAAGGGAGAAAGGGAGGAAGGGAGGGAGGGAGGGAGGGAAGAAGGGAGGAGAAAACTTCCCTGAGCTAAAGAGACTTGTTTCCTGTCAGAAAGTGTTCATTAATTCCCAGGCAAAATGAATGAGATTGGATATCCTCGGCCACACATCACTGAAATTTCTGAACCCTGAGGATGGAGAAAATACAGGCTGAGTATGTCTAATCCGAAATGCTGGGACCAGAGATGTTTCAGATCCCTGATCTTTTCTAATTTTGGAATGTTTGCATATGCATAATGAGATATCCTGGAGATGGTACCAAGTCTAAAGAAATTCACTTATGTTTCATATACACCTGATACACATAGCCTGAAGATAATTTTATACATTATTTTAACAACTTTGTGCATGAAACAAAGTTTCTGTACATGAGGTCAGGTGTGGAATTTTTCACTTGTGGAGTCATGTTGGTACTCAAAAAGTTTCAGATGTTGAAGCCTTTCAGATTTTGCATACTCAGATTAGGGACACTTAAGCCGTCCGACGTGTTAGAGAAAACAAGTTCTTGAGTAGGAAGAGAATCCAGGCTAGCATGAAACTTCTCATTTCAGACTTTCGATAGAAAGAAACATGGAAGTTTCTATTGATAGTCTGATTTCCCACGAGCTGGGAATCCTGTACAGATGCATTGTGTTCAAATATAAGTGCAAAAGAAGAATATTTTTAGGCCAGGCACAGTGGCTCACACCTGTAATCCCAGCACTTCGGAAGGCCAAGGCAGGTGGATCACTTGAGGTCAGGTGTTCAAGACCAGCCTGGGCTACATGGTGAAAACCCATCTGTACTAAAAATACAAAAATTAGCCGGGGGTGGCGGCATACGCTTATAATCCCAACTCCTTTGAAGGCTGAGGTAGGAGGATCGCTTGACCCTGGGAGCTGAAGGTTGCAGTGAGCTGAGATCATGGCACTGCATTCCAGCCTGGGAACAGAGCGAGACTCTGTCTCAAAAAAAAAAAAAAAAAAAAGGATATTTTTAGACTTTCAAGAATTCAGAAGTTGATCATTCTTGTACCACTACAAAGAAAATCACAAAATGCTCAAAAAGAAAGTAAAGATTAATTCAATTCTAAGATTTAATGACAGGGAAGCAAAACAAGAATACAGAATACTGGGAACGGAATATATATTCTTGTAAAATGTACAATTTCAATAGATACCGCAAAAGTGTGTGAAGGTCACCTTCTGTCTTCCCCACCCTGCCGGGGAGACTGACAGGCATGGACTCTTCAATGGGGCCCTGTGTCCTCTGGCTACCATTGGGTTCAGACATGAGGAGCCGCACCAAGAGTCTCAAGGAAGGGAAGAGTGAGGTCAGAGTCTTCATTCCCCATCTGGCAAAGTCTCCTGGGCTGGCCACGTGCCTCTCAAGAAGGCCACTGATCCTCTTAAAGTAACCCACTCTCCACTATTGTCTCCTTCCCAATTTTGGCAGCCTCTCCCACACTCTGTTCCATCACATTCTGGAGTGAGGTCTGTGCTGTGGCACACCTAGGCATCTGTACTCTCCCTGTGGGTCCTACCACATCACAGAAGTGAGGCGGGCAGATTACTTGTGGCCGGGAGTTTGAGATCAGCCTGGCCAACATGGTGAAACCCCATCTCTACAAAAAATACAAAAATCAGCCGGTGTGGTGGCGTGCTCCTGTGGTTCCAGCTACTCGGGAGGCTGAGGCATGAGGCTGGAGCTTGGGAGGTGGAAGTTGCAGTGAGCCAGGGTTGTGCCACTGTACTTCAGCCTTGGCAATACAGTGAGACCATATCTCAAAACAAACAAAAAAAAAAGAGAGAGAAAAAAGAAACACTTTTCCTGTCTGACACTTTCCTACCATTATATCCCAAATAATATAATTGTGAACTCCGAGTGGTAATAAATGCTTCTGAAACAGAAAAATATAAGGAAAAAAACTGAATGATCTGGAATTGGTGATATTATTACTCTAAATGAAAAAAAATCGAAATGCAAACAATCATATATTTATGTTACCTTCGTGTAAGAAGAAAGAAAAATAGGAACACAAACATTTTTCTATTTACAAAAGGAAATGCAAGCAAGATAAACCAGATACCAAAGAAGTGGATTGCCTACAAGGAGTAGAGGAGGGCAGTAAATGGATAGGAGGAACCTGGGAGGGAATAATACTTTCTGGGTGTGCACCTTTCGCTATGGTTATGACATGAAAGCACGTCGGTGGTGAAGGGTGGGAAGAGGGAAAAGATCAGGAAAAATAACCATTGGGTACTATGCTTAGTACCTGGTTGACAAAATAATCTGTACGCCAAACCCCTGTGACATGAGTTTACCTATAAAACAAACCTGCACATATACCCCGGAATCTAAAATAAAAGTTAAAAGAAATGTAAAAAGACGCATCAGCTATTAACACCCATTCTTCGCTATGTGGTATTAGAAGGTAGAGAGATGACTAATATCTTTGTATACTCCAAGACACTTGAAAAAATGTTATGTTCTAATCTTGTAATATTTTTAAGCAGTACGATAAAAATGTGAAAATAAAAAAAATGAATATAAGAAAACCTGTTGCTCAAGTTGACCTCTGAGAGCGCTCCTGCACTCTTTTGACATACCTCCATTAATGTCATTGTTATTGCTATTCTTTGAGCATTTCCTCACTTTCTGATGCTATAGGATACTCCACGCTTATCTCCTTTTTTTCTTTTTTCTTTTAGACAGAGTCTCACTCTGTCACCCAGGCTGGAGTGCAGTGGCGTGATCTTGGCTCACTACAACCTCTGCCTCCCAGGTTCAAGCAATTCTCCTGCCTCAGCCTCCCAAGTAGCTGAGATTACAAGAGCCCACTTTTTTTTTTTTTTTTTTTTGTATTTTTAGTAGAGATTGGGTTTCACCATCTCGTCCAGGCTAGTCTCGAACTCCTGACCTCAGGTGATCCACACACCTTGGCCTCTCAAAGTGCTGGGGTTACAAGCATGAGCCACCATGCGCAACCTCCAGGCTCATCTTATATATTTCCTGCTCAGGCCCTTAGAATCAGCCATTTCTCAAGAAGCCCTAGTTCCTTTTATTGGAGAATGGGATTAGAAATTAAGATCTGGATGCAACGTATGCCCATTGCCACTGGCAGGTTATTGCTTACAGGCCTTCTCAGCTGATAGAGCAAAGAAACATATGTGTGTATACTAACCCTATATATACACGTATCTATCAATGTTTCCATCTACAACCATCTGTATCTGTATTAAGCTAAATGAGTTCATACTGATGTCATGTCTGCAACTCTAATCCATTACCATATGGATCATCCTAGCATTTTCCCCTTGTTTTTCTGTAACATCTCACTCCAACAGTGAGAAAACTAGCTCCCACCATCTGCCATGCATTTACTGAATTGCTCAATTTCCCTGCACATGTATCGTGGTTTACATGTTTATTAACCTTCACCCTGCCAGGGTTTGTTTTTCTTTTTTTCAGATAAAGCAAACAGGAAACAAATAATAAAATGGTAGACCTAAGTTTAACCACATAAATAATTATATTAAATTATACTAATTTGCTATAGTCTGAATGTCTGCATCTCCCCAAAATTAATATGTTGAGCCCCAATCACCAAAGTGATGATATTAGGAGGTGGGGCCTTTGGAAGGTGATTAGGTCATGAAAACCAGAGCCCTCATGAATGGGATTAATACCCTTACAAAAGAGGTCCCAGACAGCTGCCCTGCCCCTCCCACCATGTGAGCCAGAAAATGGGTTCTCACCAGACTTTGGATCTGCCAGTACCCGGATCTTGGACTTCCCAGCCACTAGAACTCTGAAGAATAAATTTGCGTTGTTTATAAGCCACCTAGTTTACGGTATTTTGTTACAAAAACCCAGAAGACTAAGACGTGAGCTAAACAAACTAATTAAAAGACAGAAATTGACAAATGTGCATTTTACAAAAAGTCCCAACTATACGCTGTCTGTAAGTAATCCACTTTAAATACAATGATATTGATAGGTTAAAATATGACAAATGTAATAAAAGTATGGAAAGCATACATTTTGCAAATACTAATTAAAAGAAAGCTAGAATGGCTACATTCATTCAGATAAATATCAGAAACAATTAAAATGATCAGGGACACAACCTGAGTAGGTGATCAAAATTAACATGGTTCATGAAGGGCAGCGGATTCTGCACGTCTCCAGATAGAATGTCCTGACGAAGACACGAAATCCCTTCATGAGAATGTGGAACCTGAATCCAGTCACAATAGAATCATCAGAAAAATGCAAAAGAAACAACATTCTATTTTTAAAATGTCAGAGGGGAATGTACACCTAAAAACTATTGATGTCATAAAAGACTAAGAAAGACTGTGGGGAGTTCCAGGTCAAAGGAGGCTAAAGAGACGTGACAACTAAATGTGATCCTTAACCCTGGCCTGGATCCTCCCTGGAGAGGAGTGGGGAGTCCCGTGAAAGACATTATTAGGTCAACCAACAAGACATGAATATGGACCTTAAAGTATGACATTAATAGAAACTTGTGAAATTTGCAACTATACTATGGATATGTAAGAGAATGTCACTCTTCTTAGGAAGTACATACTAAGTGTTTAGGGATAATGGCCATGATATATGTACCTTACCCTCAAATGGTTTTGAAAATAATCATATACATTTGCATGTGTGTGTGCATTGTGTGTGTGTACACAGAGAGAAAGCAAATGAATAGAGAAAATGATATAACATGTTAATAACAGGTAAATCTGAGTAAAGGGCATTACCGATATTCTTTGTACTATTTTATTCTATTAATTATAAAACGTTTTGAAAAATGTTATAAAAATTGACCAGGTGTGGCTCACACTGTAATTCCAACACTTTGGGAGGCTAAGGCGGGTGGATCACTTGAGGCCAGGAGTTCAAGACCAGCCTGGCCAACATGATGAAACCCCATCTCTACTAAAAATACAAAAGTTAGCCAGGTGTGGTGGCGTGCACCTGTAATCCCAGCTACTCGGGAGGCTGAGGCAGGAGAATTACTTGAACCCGGGAGGTAGAAGCTGCAGTGAGCTGAGATCATGCCACTGCACTCCAACCTGAGTGACAGAGTGAGACTCCGTCTCCAAAAAGAAAAAAGTTATAAAAACTGTCCATAACTCAATTCTTAGCTTCATTAATAAAATGTGGAGATTAGGAATGAGAGACTCAATGGGAAACTGAATTCTCAATGTCTCAATTGGTTGGGGAGTAGGAATGATGCTGAATCTTTAGAGAGTCAGAGCGACTATTTTAGTATAGTCGCATATTCACAGAGACTTCTAACCCTATCAGTTAAAATATACAAGATATATAGTAAAATTTGTATTGCTTTATATTTTAGAAGGAGGACACCGAGGATTTTTAAAATTAATGTCCTGATTAATCTGGAAGAAATCTGAAAAGGAGAAAAGCATGAACAATATATATAATAAATAGTAAAATACAAAGTAAGAAGATGTGAAATCAAACCCATGAGATAAGTATGCGAGAAATGTGAATGGATTGAACACCAGTACTAGATGATAAGGATTCTCAGAACAGATTAAGACATAATATCAAACTATATGCTTCCTACAAGATACACACTTAAAACTTCACAGAAAATTAGAAACTTAAGGCATAGGCAGAGATAAATCAAGCACAGGCAAACCAAATAATTTAAATAAAATGAAATTCAAAAGCAGTGACTTTGATGTCAGCTGTAGGAGAGTTACATGAGTTTGCAGGTGATGAGAAATCATTTGATACCTCCCTATTTTCTTTCTACCCCAAGGAGGGTGTGCCATGTTTCCTTAGCAACCCAGTCCACCTCTTTGTTCCAGCATAAATGGTATTAATGATGGCTTCATTGGTCATCATGTGGGGACGGTATCTCACTAACAGCCTAGTAATTTCCCATTGCCAAGAAGACATTTCTGATTTTTTTTAACGTATAGAAACGTGCATACGTGATTTTTTGAAGTTTGTTCTAATGATCTGAGATATCTCTACTCACACTGAAGAAAAGACTACAGCTGCGAATGGTGTGTTGCATTCACTAAAATTACAGCTGCTTACAGCTTCCAGGTCTTTTCCATAAACCACTGAAAGCAGAACCCTCTAGGGTACACCTGGAGCTTTGCGGGCTAGCTTTCCAAGTCTGAGTTTTTGCTGCCACCTACAGGCTCAATCTGGGCAGCACACTTTGCCCTTAATGCCACTTTTGACTCATACCAAAAGGTGCCTTAAATAGTGTCTACATTGCATTTTGCACAAGGAACCAAAGTGAGTATCCAGCCTCCATGAATATAGCAAGTATCCCCAGACAGGAGCTACAGGGACACATCTTCTACATGCCAGGGACAGCGGTAAGGCAATTAATTCTCACCAGGAATACCTTCCCTTGCCAGACCCTGAGATGACCACAGAGCATGGAATCCCAGAATCATGCCATCTTTCCAGCCTGGAAATTCATCACTTCAACTCAGTCAATCCTGCTTTTCCTCCGGAGTTAGCAAGGGCCTGAGATGCGCCCTCCCACAGCCTGAACTGGATGATAGGATATGATTTCCACATGGAAATCGCAGTGACCATCACTGCAAACACCCACCTTGATTCCATGCATCCCATGTGCCCAGCATCTTCCCCATGCATTGTCTCACTTATTAGTCACAACAATACTATGAAATAATGACTCTCATCATCGCTTTTTACAGACAAGGAAACAAACCGAGTTTCAGAGAAACCAAATAACTTGTCCAAAAAATACAACTAGTAAATGATAGATCCTGGGTTTAAACCCAAATCTTGCAGTTCAAACTCAACAGCTCTTCAGAGTGTGACATCCTTGATTTATTCATGGAAAAATCAACCCCATTGCCGAGCAACTTGGACAACCTCCCTTGAAGAAGGGTAAAATGTGTTACTTTCATGCTGTACTTTCCTGTTGCTATCAATGTCCAACTCCCAAAAAATCTACAGCAACTGACCACATGAAACTACTAAATTCTTCAGAAGAAAAATTAGTAAGGTGCCCATACTAAATGGCCACAACAGCTTCAATGAGCTCTTCTTCCTGGTAAAGATACTTTCATTCGTTCATTCATTCATTTATTTCAACATGCTCCTGCAACTATGCAAGCCGCCCAAACCGTATCTCGATACAATGGAGTAGCTGCATCCACAGTGATGTAAGGGGAATCCGGGGTGTGCAGTGGGTTTGATATCACCTAACAGCACTAATCCAAAGTCAGTTTCTGTTTTTTCTTCTTTGGAATCCTTTTTCACAAAAACTACAAAGAATATATCCACTGACGAAGAAAGCCTTTCTTTTCATTGCTGTTTCTATTTCTTTCAAGTTTATGTTTTCAGTTTCATTTAAATAATGTAACTTTAAATGCATTAATTTGATTGTATCATACATCATTGAGGGAAGGTTCAAGGCAGTTTTTTTTTTCTTTTCCTTTGCTTGTCTTCACCCCGTCTTTGTTTTTTCTTCACATCCTTCACAGTAACCCCACTTATAAAGTAAAACATATCATAAATATTATATTTTGTACTACACATTTACACAGCCCTGTAGAGTCATATAAATATGTACACATTTGGAGAGGAAAGCCCCTCCCCAAATCCACTTTATATGCATACCCATACAATTTTCAAGGCTATTGTTTGATAACCCTTTGGCCACTCAGAATCCATAGACTGAAATCCAAGTGCAGTGGTTCACGCCTGTAGTCCCAGCTACTTGAGCGGCTGAGGCAGGAGGATTGCTTGAGCCCAGTGAGCCATGATCATGCCCGGGAACACCCGCTGCACTCAGCCTGAGCAGCATAACATTGCACATTCACTGTGATGTTGTCTGAGTTTCTCACAGATGGATGGCTTTTAATATTTTGAGGTATATTCCTTTGAGTGAACTCCCAGACTCCATAGACTCAGCCAAAAGAGATTAGAGCCCTCTTACTTCAGCCTCTGCCTCATGGCAAGTGATTGAATAAATCTCTAAGTCAGATTATTCTCCCTTAAAGATCTTCCAGACCAAAGACGTAGTGATGACTCTAGGCAGGTAAAAAAATTTCTGTGTTTTGTCTTCTAGGGTAGGTAAAAAGATGTTTTCTTAAGTCCAAATAATATCTCTCCAGCTTCTATATAAACTTTACAGAGTAAATAAATGCTTATTGGATCATCTGTTCCTAAAATTATTAAAAGTTAATTGAGGAAACAAAGCCTACCCTAAAAAAGAAAGCCAATGATGATTCCAAGGAGTGGATAAGAGTGTAATTTCTAAGGCCAGGTGCAGTAGCTCACGCCTGTAATCCCAGCACTTTGGGAGGCCAAGGTGGGCAGATCACTTGAGGTCAGGTGTTCGTGACCAGCCTGGCCCACATCGTTCAACCCTGTCTTTATTTAAAATACAAAAACTAGCCAGGCGTGGTGGCAGGTGCCTGTAATCTCAGCTACTCGGGAGGCTAAGGCAGGAGAATCGCTTGAACCTGGGAGGTGGAGGTTTCAGTGAGCCAAGATCATGCCACTGCACTCCAGCCTCAGTGACAGAGCAGAATCCATCTCAAAAAAAAAAAAAGTATCATTTCTGAAGTGTGATCAAGTACATTCAGATTCCAGCTTCACACTTACAGGCTATGTAGCATTTAGCAAGCCAGTTAATCTTTCTGTGCCTTTGTTTCTGTATTATAGACTTCTAAGAATTGAGGTAATACAAAGCACTTAGCAAAAGCCAAGGCTCTGGTATGAGTAATAGATTTTAGAAAAATGCTACTGACCCAGTTTTCAACCCCAGAAGAGATGATTCCCTTGGCTTGACAGATAAAAGCAGAGAGCGTGATTAAAAAACAAAACAAAAACAAAAACAAAAAAAACAAACCGTCCACAAACTGGGTATCAAAGGAATATACTTCAAAATAATAAGAGCCATCCATCTATGACAAACCCAGAGCCAGCGTGACAGTGAATGGCCAAAAACCGGAGGCATTCCTCTTAAGAAAAGGTATAAGACAGGGTTGCCTACGCTCACTGCTCCTATTCAACGTAGTACTGGAAACACTATCCACAGCAATCAGGCAAGAGAAAGACATAAAAGGCATCCAAATAAGAAGTCAAATGATCTCTCTTCACAGATTTAATGATTCTATACCTAGAAAACCCTGAAGACTCCACCAAAAGGCTCCTAGAACCAATAAACTTCAGTAAAGTCTCAGGATACAAAATTAATGTACAAAAATTTAGTAGCATTTCTATATACCAGTAACATTCAAGCTGAGAGCCAAATCAAGAACACAAGAACACAATCCCATTTATAGTAGCCACACAAAAAAACAAAATACCTAGGCATACATCTAACCAACGAGGTAAAAAATCTCTACAAGGAGAACTACAAAATACTGCTGAAAGAAATCACAGATGACACAAACAAATGGAAAAACATTCTATGATCATGGATTGAAAGAATCAATATCATTAAAATGGCCATACCGCCCAAAGCAATTTATAGATTCAATACTATTCCTACCAAATTACCAATGTTATTATTCATAAAATTAGAAAAACCTATTTTAAAATTCATAGCGCCCCCCCCAAAAAAAAGCCTGATTAGCCAAAGTAAGCGTAAGCAAAAAAAGTGGAGACATCATATTACCCAACTTCATACTATACTATAAGACCACAATAACGAAAACAGTATGGTGCTGGCATAAAAACAGACATATAGACCAATGAAACAGAATAGAGAATCCAGAAATAAAGCTGCACATCTACAACCATTTGATCTTTGACAAAGTCAACAAAAATAAGCAATGCGGAAGGGACTCCCTATTTAATAAATGGTGCCAGAATAACTGGCTAGCCATATAAAGAAGAATGAAACTGGACCCCTTATCTTTCCCCATACAAAAAAATTAACTCAAGACAGATTGAAGATTTAAATGTAAGACCTCAAACTAGCCGGGCGCGGTGGCTCAAGCCTGTAATCCCAGCACTTTGGGAGGCCGAGACGGGCGGATCACGAGGTCAGGAGATTGAGACCATCCTGGCTAACACGGTGAAACCCCGTCTCTACTAAAAAAAAATACAAAAATCTAGCCCGGCGAGGTGGCGGGCGCCTGTAGTCCCAGCTACTGTGGAGGCTGAGGCAGGAGAATGGCGTAAACCCGGGAGGCAGAGCTTGCAGTGAGCTGAGATCCGGCCACTGCACTCCAGCCCGGGCGACAGAGCGAGACTCCGTCTCAAAAAAAAAAAAAAAAAAAAAAAAGACCTCAAACTATAAAATTCCTAGGGGAAAACTTAGGAACCATCATTCTGGACATCAAGCTTGGAGAAGAATTTATTTCAGAAAACTTCTGGTTTTCTCAATCCTCCATGTGTCTTCAAAAGCAATTGCAACAAAAAAATTGACAAGAGGGACCTAATTAAACACAAGAGCTACACAGCAAAAGAAACTATCAACAGAGTACACAGACAACCTACAGAATGGGAGAAAATATTTGCAAACGATGCATCTGACAAAGATCTCACATTTAGAATCTACAAGGGACTTAAACAGTTCAACAAGCAAAAACCAACCTCATTAACAAAGGGCAAAGGACATGAACAGACACTTCTCAAAAGAAGACAAACATGAAAAAATTCTCAACATCATTAATCATCAGAGAAATGCAAATCAAAACCACAATGAGATACCATCTCATACCAGTTAGAATGGCAATTATTAAAAAGTGAAAAAAATAACAGATGTTGGCAAGGCTGCAGAAGAAAAGGGAATGTTTATACACTGTTGATGGGAATGTAAATTAGTTCAGCCACTATGGAAAGCAGTTTGGAGATTTCTCAAAAAACTTGAAATAGAACTACCTTTTTTTTTTTTTTTTGAGGCGGAGTCTCGCTCTGTCGCCGGGACTGGAGTGCAGTGGCCAGATCTCAGCTCACTGCAAGCTCCGCCTCCCGGGTTCCCGCCATTCTCCTGCCTCAGCCTCCCGAGTAGCTGGGACTACAGGCGCCCACCACCTCGCCCGGCTACTTTTTGTATTTTTAGTAGAGACGGGGTTTCACCGTGTTAGCCAGGATGGTCTCGATCTCCTGACCTCGTGATCCGCCCGTCTCGGCCTCCCAAAGTGCTGGGATTACAGGCTTGAGCCACCGCGCCCGGCCAGAACTACCTTTCAACCCAGCAATCCCATTACTGGGTATATTTTCAAAGGAAAATAAATCATTCTTCCAAAAAGACACATGCACTCATATGTTCATTGAAGCACCATTCACAATAGCAATGACATAGAATCAATCTATTTGCCCATCAACAGTGGATTGGATCAAGAAAATGTGATACATACACACATGGAATACTACACAGCCATAAAAACAGAATGAAATTACGTCCTTTGCAGCTATGTGGATGCAGCTGGAGGCCATTATTCCAAGCAAATTAACACAGAAACAGAAAACCAAATACCACATGTTCTCACTTATAAGTGGGAGCTAAGCATTGGGTACTCATGGACATAAATATGGGAACAATAGATACTGTGAACCACCAGAGGAGAGAGGGCCGGAGGGCCTCAGGGGTTTACCTTTTAGGTACTATACTCATTACCTGGGTGATGGAATCGTTCATATCCCAAACCTCAGTGTCACACGATATACCTAGGTAACAAACCTGTACATGTACCTCTTGAATCTAAAATAAAAGTTGAAATTATTTAAGAACTAAAAATACATTTCTGTTGCTTATAAGCTTAAAAAAATCCAGTCCACCGTTGATGGGCACCTAAGTTGATTTCATGTCTTTGCTATTGTAAATAGTGCAGTGATGGACATACAAGTACATGTGTCTTTTTGATAGAATGATTTATATTTTTTGGGGTATATATCCAGTGATGGGATTGCTGGGTCAAATGGTAGTTCTATTTTAAGTTCTTTGAGAAATCTCTAAACTGCTTTCTACAGTGGTTGATTTAATTTACATCCCCATCCATACCAACAATGTGGAAGAGTTCCCTTTTCTCTGCAGCCTCACCAACATCAGTTTTTTTTTTTTTTTAACTATTTATTTATTTATTTATTTATTTATGTATTTATTTAGAGAGGGAGTCTTGCTCTGTCACCCAGGCTGGAGCAATTCTCCTGCCTCAGCCTCCCGATTAGCTGGGACTAGAGGCGCATGCCACCATGCCTGGCTAATTTTTGTATTTTTAGTAGAGATAGGGTTTCACCATGTTGGCCAGGCTGGTCCCAAATTTTTGTTCTCAAATGATCTGCCCACCTCGGCCTCCCAAAGTGCTGGGATTACAGGCGTGAGCCACCACGCCCAGCCCTTTTGACTTTGTAATAGCCACGGGTGTCAGAAGGAAAGCAAACACGCAAATGCTGCTGAGTGAACCAGAGACTGGGGTATTTGGGCAAAGCAAGGACACAGCACTCAGAGAAGGCTGAGACTCTGCACATAGAAGGAGCCTGGGCCCTATTTCCTGGGTGGTCCCCTGGGAAAGCAGCAGGACCCAGCATCTCTCACCCCTAAATGAAGGAGATGTCATGAGGGTCAAACATAAATGGCAGGCCGGGCGCAGTGGCTCACGCCTGTAATCCCAGCACTTTGGGAGGCCGAGACGGGCGGATCACGAGGTCAGGAGATCGAGACCATCCTGGCTAACATGGTGAAACCCCATCTCTACTAAAAAAATACAAAAAACTAGCCGGGCGAGGTGGCAGCGCCTGTAGTCCCAGTTACACGGGAGGCTGAGGCAGGAGAATGGCGTGAACCCGGGAGGCGGAGCTTGCAGTGAGCTGAGATCTGGCCACTGCACTCCAGCCTGGGCGACAGAGCGAGACTCCGTCTCAAAAAAAAGAAAAAGAAAAAGAAAAAAAAAAACCATAAATGGCAGTGTGGAGTCATTAAGGAGACAGCTCCAGAGGCAGCCTGGCACAGGTGGGCTCAAGATGGGCACAGATGTGGTCAGAGGCCAGCAGCCCAGAGAGTCCTCAAGCTGGAGAAAGGAGAAAGCAGGGTTATCTTAGAGCCTTTCACTAGGAAAGCAGATGAACTTTGAACATCTTCCAGGTGCCAACGGGCACAGACTATCGGAGGCCAGTGAGAATGAGGATTCAGCAAAAGATGCCAGGGTGGGCACACAAGCCCCAGGGGCCAGGCCCTTCACCCACTCCTTGGCACTAAACCCCCTTGGAACTCAGATGCAACCAGAGGAGGAAGGAGGGAGGTGAGAACTCCTGGATTAACTGGAGAATACCTGAAGTGGCTAAGATTGCATTCCTATCACCAGTGCAAAGTGGGCCCAAAATGTAAAATCAGGGATAAAAAATAATTTCTAAAGCTTGAGTTTGAGGCCTGAGACATTTGCATCTCCTAAGCAAATAAGCACTTAGCACAGCACTGGGTATGAAGTAAATGCTCCATCAGCGTTAATAACGATCATTACTACCCACACAAGCTTAAATAACAAGTCATCGAGGCAAGATGAGAAAGTAGCAAATGGCGAAAGGCTCAGAAGCATAGCACCCATGGAAACGCATAGCCCCAGCCTCCTGCTGCAGGGAGCAAGTTGACTGACAGCCCCCAGCCGCTGCTCCTGGCCCTGGGCTGCTCTCTGCCAAGTCCTCCATGACTGGAACTCCTCTATGGGCCCGTGGGCTCAGGAGCTTCCTTCCAGCCTGGCTGCAATGCCCGTAGAGCTGCACTGCTGCCTGGAACTCCTCGTCCCGCCCCCTCCCTCCTTCCTCCTCTCCCCTGTAGAAGTCAGCCTGCATCTCTGTCTGACACTCCTTCGCCTGGTCCTGCTTTCTCCCCTTCATCCTTCACAGACATTGCCACAGGAAATCTCCTGCACATCTCATCCTGTCTTGCTATCTTCTTCTCAGAGGACTCAACTTCTTCAAGGGGCCTCATCCTACTGTCCTCACTGTGTCAGAAGGACACAGACAGCTTCCGTGAGGGAGTCACATTGGAGAATCAAAGGGAGTTAGATGTGCTTGGCTAAGAGCCAGGGTCTTAGGGACACTGCAAGCTCACATGAACTCTGGAGCAGGCGTGGGAACGGGTTCTAGACCATTTGCCCAAGGTGGGGGCTAGAGAGCAGACCCAGTCAAAGAAGCCGGCTCCGCCTAGCAGTCAGTGGGTGAGCCTGTTGAGGGGCTTGTGTTAGAGGAATGCCGGGGAACAAAGGAGATGACCAGAGCTCAGGAATTTGCTCTGGAAGCTTTATCTCCCAACATGGAATGCAAAACCCTGTCTTCTACCAAATGAAATCTAAGTTTTAGCAAGTATGTAAGGAAAGATATCTCATACACCATACAATCTAAGCCTGATCTGAGAAACACAAAAGACCTACTGTAATTGCTGCAGAGATGTCCAACTTAAAGTATCTATGTTGGCCAGGCGCAGTGGCTCATTCCTGTAATCCCAGCACTTTGGGAGGCCGAGGCGGGTGGATCACTACGTCAGCAGTTTGAGACCAACCTGGCCAACATAGTGAAACCCTGTTTCTACTAAAAATACCAAAAAAAAAAAAAAAAAAAAAATTAGTTGGGCATGGTGGTGGGCACCTGTGTTTCTAGCTACTTGGGAGGCTGAGGCAGGAGAATTGCTTGAACCTGGGAGGCGGAGGTTGCAATGAGCCAAGATTGCACCATTGCACACTAGCCTGGGCGACAGGGCAAGTCTCCATCTAAAACAACAACAACAACAACAACAACAAAAAAAAAAAAAAAAAAGAAAGAAAGAAAAAGAAAGAAAGAAAGAAAAACAGCATCTATGTTGTAAAAGGGTATGTAACATTTAATGATGAGGAACAGTCAATTTATATACCACTCTGAACCTCAGTCTCCTTCTCATAAAAAGAGGAGATGATACCAGATGAGATCCACTGCAGCTCTCCTGGCCTATGGTTTTCAGAGTCATTGAACCATGAGCAGTGGCATCATTTCAAACTTTACTTTCAACAACTAGAAGATGCCAGACTACTTTTATTTGCTGTGCTTGACATCTTGTCACCAAAAAAAGATTTCTAAACAGAAATCTTTCAGATCCCACATAGAATGAGAACATGCAACATTTGTGAAATGGGCTAAATTCCAAGCTGTACATGTATAGGGTGGGATTTCATGAGGTCAGGCAAAGAATGACTACTGAAGAGTTATAAGATAAACAACTCATGGATCTTGACACGTTTCAGAGACATTTGAGTTCTGAGCTGTTATTGAACACCGGGGATATTTTGTAGGTTCCTGGGAGGCTACTGGCTCTAGAATAAAAGGCTTAAGAATTATTAAGGGCTGAGCCCATTAGCATATGCCTGTAGTCTCAGCTGCTTGAGAGGCTAAGGCCAGAAGACAGCATGAGCCCTGTAGTTCTAGGCTATAGTGAGTTATGATCATGCATTGCAACTAATCACTAGAAATGTATCACTTCTTGGATTTTGGTGTTAGTATCTACGTTAATTTCCTAAGGCTGACATAACAAGCTATCACAAATTGGATGGCTTGGCAGAACAGAAATGTATTGGCTCACAGTTCTGGAGGTTAGACGTTTAAAATCCAGGTGTCAATGGGACTGGACTTTCTGGGATGCCTCCAGGGAAGGATGTTCCTTTTGCCACTGCAGCTCCCAGTAGTCCCACACCTTCTTTGGCTTCTGGATAACTCTGCCCTTGACCTCGCTCCATCTTTCCATGGCCTTCTCTTTATGTCTCCTCACATTGGTTTCCTTCACAGATATGTATGTGTTTGTGTCCAAATTTCCCCTTTTCTTTTTTTTTTTTTGAGACAGAGTTTCATTCTTATTGCCCAGGCTGGAGTGCAATGGCTCGATCTTGGCTTACTACAACCACCGCCTCCCAGGTTCAAGTGATTCTGTGCCTGAGTCTCCCAAGTAGCTGGGATTACAGGCATGCACCACCACGCCCAACTAATTTTTGTATTTTTAGTCGAGACGGGGTTTCTCTCGAAATCCTGACTTCAGGTGATCCGCCCGCCTCGGCCTCCCAAAGTGCTGGGATTACAGGCGTAAGCCAATGCGCCCGGCCCAAATTTCCCCTTTTCATAAGGACACTGGACATCTCAGTTTAGGCCACATTCTTTGAGTTTGGTTAAATATGCAAAGACCCTATTTCCAAATAAGGTCATGTATTGAGGTACTGGGAGTTAGGATTTCAACATATGCTTTTTAGGGGACATAAATCAACCCATAACAGCACCAAAGAAGAATATCAGCCATTATCTGAAAGGGCTATTGAAATGCTTTTTCCATGGCCAACTGCATATCTGTGTAAGGCCAGATTTTCTTTGTATACTGGAATCAAAACAACACACTAATAGATGGAATGCAAAAGCACATGAGAGTGCAGCTGTCTTCTATTAATGTCATTAAAGAGCTTTTCAAAATGTAAAGCAATACTACTATTTTCTTTCTTTCTTTTTTTTTTTTTTTTTGGAGACAGAGTCTCGCTCTGTTGCCCAGGCTGGAGTGCAGTGGCCGGATCTCTACTCACTGCAAGCTCTGCCTCCTGAGTTTGCCATTCTCCTGCCTCAGCCTCCTGAGTAGCTGGGACTACAGGCGCCCGCCACCTTGCCCGGCTAGTTTTTTTATATTTTTTAGTAGAGATGGGGTTTCACCGTGTTAGCCAGGATGGTCTCGATCTCCTGACCTCGTGATCCGCCCGTCTCAGCCTCCCGAAGTGCTGGGATTACAGGCTTGAGCTACCACGCCCGGCAATACTACTATTTTCATTAGTTTATTTTGGAAAATGTGATTATTCATAAAAATGTGTTATATATGTTAACATGTAATCAGTTTATTATTGCTATTTTAATTGAATTAATAAATATCCTTTAAAATTCTTAGCTTTAATTTAGGATATAGTAAATATTGATACATATAGGTAGATATTCATAGACAAAATTCTTGGTGGGGGAGGGGGCTTTTTTCTTTTCTTTTTTTTTTTTTTTAAGAGACAGAGTCTATGTTGCTCAGGTTGGAGTGCAGTGACTATTCACAGGCACGATCCTAGCTCACTACAGCCTAGAACTACAGGGCTCAAGCCATCTTCCTGTCTTGGCCTCTCAAGAAGCTGTGATTATAGGTGTACACCAATAAGCCTAGCCCTTAATAATTTTTAAGCCTTTACTTTAGAGCCAGTAGCTTTTCAGGCCTCTGTGAAATATCCCAGGTGTTCAATAACTGCTCAGAACTCAAATGTCTGAAACCTGTCAAAATCTATGAGTTGTTTATAACTCTTCAGTAGTCATTCTTTGCCTGGTCTCATGAAATCTCACCCTATACGTGCACAGCTTGGGATTTAACCAAAGACACAAACTCCTGTAAAGATTTTGGAAACTCTTTTATGTAGATTTTTTTTTTTTTTAGATGGAGTTTTGCTCTTTTGGCCCAGGCTGGAGTGCAATGGTGTGATCTCGGCTCACCACAACCTCCACCTCCTGGGTTCAAGTGATTCTCCTGCCTCAGCCTCCCAAGTAGCTGGGATTACAGGCATGCGCCACCACACCCTGTTAATTTTGTATTTTTAGTAGAGATGGGGTCTCTAGTAGGTGGGGTCTCGAACTCCCACCCTCAGGTGATCTGCCTGCCTTGGCCTCCCAAAGTGCTGGGATCACAGGCATGAGCCACCGAGCCCGGCCAGCTCTCTTCTCTTTAGTCCTCTGCCTCTCAAGTTCCAGCTGCTTCAGGCTGCCCGAATTCTGATCTCTGTGTATCTGTCTCCTTAGGTATGAGACCACTGTGTTCCTCCTCTACTCCCAGGTTCGGTAAATGCCTCCAGTTGGAAGCTCATGGTGATTGTAAGTGTCACTTTGTTTTCTTTCTTTGGGGGATTTATATCCCTGAAAACAATTTTTTCATGGAAGTTGACCAGTTTTCTAGGTGTTTGTTTAGAGGGAGAGGGTTGGTTCCCCGCCAGTTCCTCTGTTATACCCCTGACCCTATGCCTTGTATAACAACAGCTCCTCATTTTTTTTTTTAAGTTCTGGGATATGTGTGCAGCACTTGCAGGTTTGTTACATAGGTATACATGTGCCATGGTGGTTTGCTGCACCTGTCAACCTGTCAGCTAAGTTTTAAACCCTGCGAGAATTAAGTATTTGTCCTAATGCTCTCTCTCCCGTTCCCCTTCATCCCCTAACAGGCCCGGATGTGTGATGTTCCCCTCCCTGTGTCCATGTGTTCTCACTGTTCAACTGCCACTTATGAGTTAGAACATCTTAATTGATCTTTTAAACATTTTGAATTTCTTTTCGCCACTACTTTCAGATTACCCATAGCTCCTAGGGAAACTGAGCCCGCACCTCGCGCGCCTCTTTGCTCCTGCCTGCGAGCACCGCTGCAGCCCCCAGGCGCCGGCATCCAGCGCCAGGTCGCCGACGCCCGAACCCTCCCCGGTCTGGGGCCCTGGACACCCGTCCTCCTCCTTTCGCCTGTGCTGGCTGCGCTCCAGCGTCGCGGGGTTCGGGGCAGGTGAGTGGGTCGGGCTGCCAGGAGCGCCCAGGGAGAGGACCTTACCGCGCTCTGCAGGGCACAGGCGTGTCGCCGAGGGACGCGGCAGGGACCGCCAGCGGGGGCTCCCTCGCGGGGTGTGTCCTGGCCCATTCTGCAGCGTCGGGTTGTCCAGGATCTAGGAGGGCGTGGCCGGGCCTTCTGCAGGGGCCGCCATCCGTGCCCCGGGCTCGGATCACCTGCTTCTCGGCCCTTTGCAGAACTCCCAGTGGCTGAGAGGGGAGGTGGGCTCGGCGGACAAATTCAGTGTCTTTTCGTTTTTGCATCCTCAAGCAGGTGGGAGAAGAGGCCCTCTCTAAACCTGAGAGCGGGGCGCACCCTCTCCCCTGGGCTCTTCCTTCTAACATCTAGGCCGAGTGGGATTCGCTTTCGCCTTGATCTCGGCGGGTCGGGCCCCGCCCCCCCGGGTTTTACAGGCAGCAGGTGTAGCCTCTTGGAGACACCGGACCTCGCAGACAGGTGCCCAACAGCCCAGAGGAAAGGGTGTTGGGGCTTGAGGTGCATTTCGGAAGCCACTTTCTGGAGGCATTTGTTGACACCACTCAGGTGTAGGCAGACCCCAAAGCAGGGGTGAGCTGAGTGCCGGTTCCAGGGTGACCCAGACACGCACAGTTCCGGAAGGGTGAAGGCAGTGCCTGGAGATATAGCCAGGCGCCCAGCACGTGTTAAACCACCTGGCCAGGCAGGTGCTCCTGCTTAGCCTCTATGATTGGATAGCCGATTTTAATTAAGCCATTTTAACTTATGCAGACTCTTTCTTGGTCAAGACACTGTGAACCAGGTTGGAGGGCGCCACCTAGTAACTGAGTTGCATCTCTTTCAGGAAGGATTGGAACCCTCCGATTTTACTTCAGAATTTTTGCCTCACCTGGTCCAGCCTCTCTGTTGAAGCTGATCTGCCCACACCAGTTCTGAAACAGGAGTCCAAGTTACTCATCTTGCTTGCTTCTACTAAGCAGTGATTTCTAACACCTTCTAGTGTGAAGACACCTTTATGATGTCTGTTTTAGAACAGCACAGAGTCATCGTACTTGGTATGTTGACAGACTATGAGAAAGCTACCAGGAATTTAATATGAAAATAAATACATTCATAAATAAATCGCTTAGGTATTCACAGCAAGCATTTCCCTAAATGTGGAAAGTAAGATTTGAGACTTGTCTGCAGACGATGTGTAGAATCCACATGCACTTGTGGTCCCTGGACCGAGAATCATCAATGTTCAAGTTGTCACTCACCTGATGTGAGTCTTTGAGGGCTGACTGCAACCTTGTGATCCTTCTGGAAGAATCTGTGGGAAGAGGGAGCAAAAGAGTTAATAGTTTATGAGCATTTATGTGGTGGGTATTGTGCCAAGTGGTTTTGTGCTAACTTAACTCCTGAATCCTCTTAGCATCACTTATTTACCAGCCTCATTTTATAAACAAGAAAACTGAAGTCCAGAGAACTCTCCCAAGGTCGTGCTTCCGTGCTTCTAGTAAGTGATCCAGCTGAAACTTCGACCCAAATAGCCTGTTGACTGAGCCTGAGCTCCCGTGTTAGTTACTGACATTTAGTGCTCTCAATTTAATAGTTTTCTTCAAGTCATGTGAGGTAGGGATGGAATGTGAGTAGATAGTGAGGTTGTTAGCTATCCATTAAAGCCTAATATTGCCTACGTATTTTATTTTCAATGGTTTTTATAAGCCCAACTTTTAAAATCAAACGAGTATCTATACTAAGTACAACTTAGTAAGAATTAAGTACTGGTTTTTATAAGCCAGACTTTTAAAATTAAATGAGTAACTCTACTAAGTACAACTTAGTAAGTACTAGGTACTAAGTGCTTAGTGATACTACACTAAGTACCACTAAGTATTTAGTACAAGTACAACTAAGTACAACTGAGACATGATCCCTTACCAAGATACTTGAACATTGGTGTTCAAGAATCTGTTTGCTTTCTGCTTTCAGTTCTCTAGATATAAACCAGAAGTGGAATTGCTAAGTCATATGATAATTCTGTGTTTAACTTTTTGAGGACCCGCCAAACTGTTTTCTGTAGTGCTTGTACCATTGACAGTTTCACCAGCAATACTTAAGGGTTCCAGTGTCTCCACATCCTCACCAATGCCTGTTATCATCCTCTTTTGTGGGAACTGCTGCTCAACTGTAGCCTAATGAGAAAACATTAAATTTAGCATATTTCTCTTATGGAATTGAAGGGTTTCTGTCACAGAAAAAATAGATGTTTGTTACTTCATGGCCATGTTTGAGGTCCACGCCTGGGCATCAGAACAGATTCTGAAATTAGCACCCATTGTATGTTTATCCTTGCTTGTTTCTGCTTGCTGAGCTTCTCCAAATCTTCGAGTCTCATTTCTCCTCTTTGTATAATGGGATTCTTGTGCCAGAATGGTTGAAATAAATCTCATATATCTTCACCATTCATTAATAATGTGTAAAGGTTATGGCTGCTATTGTAGCACTTGTCCATAAAAATACAGGATGGTATTTTAGGTTAAAATGTGTTTAGGAGGTTAAAGGATTTGTTGTCTTGATGCTTTGGCCTGTTGGGTAGATCAGTCTTGCCACCCTGAGCCTTAATATCAGTTACCCTTAACCAATAGTTCACTCTGTCTACAAGGGCTCTACCTGCAGCCTTACCCATTTAGGTGGGAAGGTGTATTAGTCTGTTCTCACACTGCTAACAAAGACACACTTGAGACCGGGTAATTTATAAAGTAAAAGAGGTTTAATGGACTCACAGTTCCACATGGCTGGGGAGGCCTCACAATCATGGCAGAAGGCAAGGAGCAAAGTCACATTTTACACAGTGGCAGGCAAGGGAGCGTGTGCAGGGGAAATTCCCTTTTTAAAACCATCAGATCTCATGACTTATTCACTATCTCCAGAACAGCATGGGAAAGACTCGCCCCATGATTCAATTACCTCCCACAAGGTCCCTCTCATGGCATGTGGGAATTATGGGAGCTACAATTCAAGGTGAGATTTGGGTGGGAACAAAACCAAACCATATCAGAAGGATACAAGAGAAAAGGCCTTGGTTTATTAACGTGAGAGTTACACTCAATGATATTTTTATATTGAGAATTCATCAATAAATTTTCATCACATTATGAATAATTATTGAAGCCTATTTTGGATAAAACAACGTATTTATTCATTCTTCATTAGGAGTCTGAAGTCGGTTTCTGGTCCTGACCCTGGAGGGGTCTGGGTTTTGTATTATACATATGCCCGGGCTCCTGGGGCATCCTTGTGCAGGCCCCCTGCAGCACTCCTGGCCCACTGCAGGACTTGACTGACCACTGAACTTGACTTGTAGCCATACATTGATTATTCTCCTGGGATGGGAAAGCATCATTCTATTTTAGAACCCCATGGTTTTGGAGAAATGATTTTTTTCTGGCAATGCCCCAAGGAACCACATTTCTTTCTGCCAAACAAACAAACAAACAACAAACACCAAAATAAATCATTCCTGGTCCTGTGACTCATATTCTAAAGGGTCCCTGCCACTGAGCTTTCAGAAATGACAACACTTGATCTAAATTTCACCAGTTATAGCTGGAAGCTTAAGTTGTTTCCATCATCTTGGACACATTGTCCTATGGCACCAGTAGTGAAGTCCAGGCCGTAACATTTGTCATTCTGAGTTAGACTCTGGCCAGCTTGACATGTGACACATCCAAGAAATGTTGCTAAAGTAACATAAATCAATATTCTGTACCAGTCAAACATCTGGGGTCCCTATACTGATGTGTCTGTTAAGTTATATTCACGTGAGTGGGAACTCTATAGAGAAAGAGACTGTCTATTCCGGCCCCTGGCTCAGTGACTTCCACATAGTACATATTCAGTGAGCATCTGGGAAGTGGCTCCAGAGAACAAACATACTGAAGAGATTGTTCCTGGGTCATCTCTAACTTAGGGCTTTCTATCATCAGATGTAGACGAGTGCTGTCTGGCATGTGGTCCTAGTAACCAACTATGTCATAATACCCCAGCCTGTCACTCCTGTGACTGTATTCAAGGTCACCAGCTCTACAATGGTACCAGCTGTCAAGTTAAAGTAAGTTTCAATACCTGAGGCAAAGCCTAGCTCCTGCTCTGTTCTTAGCAGTACTAGATACAAGTGATATAGATGATTCATGTGAAAGTCTAGTATAGAAATGACTTTATTCTTTCCATAGGAAGCTGCTATTATAACATCCCTTGCCCTGTTTGAGTGTCAGTTGCTATTCAATGTCTTTAAAATGATGTAATCTATAAACTATAGAACTAGGTGCTCCAGAGACCCAATCAATATAATGTCATCTTGGTCTGTGTTTCTTTACCACTGGGGCACTTAATTACATTCAGGTACTGTGTATGAAGCATGGAGAGGACTTCTGTTGAGGTGGAGAGGAGCTGACTCTGAAACCAAGTAAGGCAATAGCTGACTCTGAAACCAAGTAAGGCAATAAAGTTCCAAAGACGAGTTGTAGTGTGTTGGGGTTCAGAAGGAGGGGGAACTAAGGTGATCAACTATCTTCTGCACACACAGTCCAGACTTCAGGGCTAGGTAGATTTTGACATAGGAGATGGGAAAACACCTTTAGTTAAAGGAAAAAGTGTGAGGTAAAGCTTCAAAGTAACGTGTTACTACTTTTCTTCTACTTCTAGTATAGCTGATAATATTAAAATTCTTATAGCAGCAGATCGAAAGCTTAGTGTCTTGGATCAACAAACAGGCATCTGTGAGATTCTCATATCTTTAAATTCAAGGCCAAGGTTGATTGCATATGATCTTGATACAAGCATGTATGTACTTCTGGGTGGATGATTTTTTTTTTTTTCCTTTGAGACGGAGTCTTGATCTGTCGCCTAGGCTCGAGCACAATGGTGCGGTCTTGGCTTACTGCAACCTCCGCCTCCTGGGTTCAAGCAATTCTCCTGCCTCAGCCTCCCAAGTAGCTGGAATTATGGGCACCCACCACCACACCTGGCTAATTTTTGTATTTTTAGTAGAGACGGGATTTCACCATGTTGGCCAGGCTGGTCTCGAACTGTTAACCTCATGATCCACCCACCTTGGCCTCCGAAAATGCTGGGATTACAGGCGTGAGCCATGGTGCCTGGCCTGGATGAAGTCTTAAATGTGTTTGTCCTCGAGAAGTTGAACTCTATTCTCCTCTATCCAAGTATATTTCTTGGTAGGAAGAGCCTTACCTTCTTCAAGCTCTATAACCATAGTCTAAGAAGCATGTATATTTATCCGGACAATCTTCTTCTGTGACTCACCTGTCCTGAAGCATAAATGTATATATAATTTTGAGTTGAGACTTCTATAATAAATATTGTCTAAAACTGAGGTCACATTCTCTTGGATTCCTTGGTTATGTTTCTGCTGAGGTCCTCCTCCTTCCTAATGGCCCTCTGTATGTTGGAAACACCTTAGCACATCTCTGGCCATTATTCCTTGTGTCCTATTTCCCTCACTGTAGTATGTAAAATTAGAAAATGTAGAAAAGTTGTGCTCTCTGCTATCCAGGCCTGTTTGTAGATGGCAGGGTTTCTGACAAGCCATCAGCATGTAGTTTTCAGCTCATCTTTACATTGAGTGTGCCAGTGTCAGTGTTGTTTTTTCCTGAGCATGTTAATCTTGTCTTCATATTGAAAATTGAGGCTAGAAAATACAGATGAAATTTCTAGTGAAAAATGGGAGGCTTCCAAAATTCTGTTTTAGAATTAGAGTGCATGCCTTTAAGAACCAGTGTAGCATTGCTCAAGGAACATTCTGTGACCCTGAGCTTTCAACCTTGAGTCTGTGCAGTGCCAAGGTTAAATTTATAATTCCAGAGGAAGGCGCGTGTTCTCTGCAGGTGGCAGAGCCCAACAAAGGGGTCAAACCAAATATGGCCAGCCTCATCTTCACAATTTCCCATAATTTGTAAGTCACTTCTCCTTTCCTGGGTAGGAGTAACTTCATGGATGTGGGAGAATGCAGAAATGTCATTTTATGAAAGTTCCTCCATATGCAAGTGTGAGAAAACAGTAAAGAAATTCTCCCACTCTAACACCCAGTATGTAGGAAGAATTTTATAGCATGTCAAGCCCTGGGGGTACCAGCTTCCTCATTCTTCTACTCCAGCCCCACTTTCATGCTTTGCCTATTTGTCAACATCCCTGGTAGTTAATATTTGAGTTCTTACTATAATACCTAGTGATGTGCTGGAAAATGTTTAACAATCAGCCCTCTGGGAAACAAATGTGTGCACATATATACCTACATCTGTTTATAATTAAGCTTACTGATATGTAACACAGTGTACAAATAATAAAATACATGATATTCTTTTCTTTGCTTTTTGGTTTGTTTTCTTCTTTCTTTCTTTCTTTTTTTTTTTTGAGATGGCGTTTCACTCCTATCACCCAGACTGGAATGCAATGGCGCAATCTCGGCTCACTGCACCCTCCATCTCCTGAATTCAAGCAATTCTCCTGCCTCAGCCTCCCGAGTAGCTGGGATTACAGACACATGCCACCGCGCCCAGCTAATTTTTGTATTTTTGTAGAGATGGAGTTTCACCATGTTATCCAGGCTGGTCTCGAACTCCTGACCCCAGGTGATCTGCCCGCCTTGGCCTCCCAAAGTGCTGGGATTACAGGCATGAACCACCGTGCCCGACCTGTTTTATTTTCTTTTTGAGACAGGGTCTGACTCTGTTGCCCAGGCTAGAGTGCAGTGGCACAATCATGGCTCACTGCAGCCTTGACCTCCTGGGCTCAGGCAATCTTCCCGCCTTAGTCTCCTGAGGAGCTGGGACCACAGGCACATGCCACCATGCCTGGCTAATTTTTCTGTTTTTTTTTTTTTTTTTTTTTTGTAGAGATGAAGCCTCACTATATTTCCCAGTCTGATCTCCAAATCCTAGGCTCAAGCAATCCTCCTGCTTCAACTTCCCAAAGTACTGGGTTTACAGGTACAAGCCACTACACCTGGCCATGATATTTTTTATTACAAATTTCATATAGCTAACTGATTTTCACAGACTGCTTTTTTATTTGGAATTCTTAGATCAGAAGCCAATCTATGGTTACAATTCAAGATTTGACAAACACTGTGAATAAATGTTTGATTACTATCTGATTAGGGAAAGGAGTCAGTGAGCGAGTATTCTTGCCATGAATGTTTTTTGATGATTTTATTTCCATAAACAAGTGAGGTGAAAGTGAAGCAATGAAGACTTGTGGGAATTAGTCCATCAGTGACATAAATGACTTCTTTGCTGAACTGGATAATAGATTTCAAATGCTATGGAGATATTTCCTCAATTTTTATGGTATTTAAATTTTAATGGTTATAGACACCATACATGCAGATTTTGTCTGCCTCATTAATACTTCATTACTTTCTTTAAGTCTAGACTAGAGATTGGCAAACTTTTTCTCCAAAAGGCCAGATAGTAAATATTTTAGGCTTGGTGGATACTCTGCCATTGTTTCATAGAATTAGCGATTGATAACATGTGAGTGAATGGCCATAGCTTCATTCTGCTAAACTTTTACAAAAACAGGCAACAGGCTGAGTTTGGCTCAAGGGCCATTGTTTGCCAGTTCCTGGTCTAGAAAACAAAATGAAAAAAAAACAAATGAAGTCCCCATTTGTAGTGTTTGCCAATTATCAGGGTGCAAATCTCCCACAATGCCAGATTTCAAGCTACCAATGTAATATCATTAAACATACAGTTGGGAAGGGATGTGCAGTAGCAAACCCTTACATGGTATTTCCACCATATGGACACAAAAGACACAATTAAATGGTACCCGTGCTTTCCCCTATCATCGGTGACTTGTTCAGTGTCAGTTCATAAGAACTTGACTCTTCCTTAGGGTTGAAAAGTCTGAGTCATCTTCTTCTTCTTTTTTTTTTTTTTTTGGAGATGGAGTCTCACTCTGTCACCCATACTGGAGTGCAGTGGCAGGATATCGGCTCACTGCAACCTCTGCCTCCAGGGTTCAAGTGATTCTCCTGTCTCAGCCTACCAAGTAGCTGGGACTGCAGGCACCCGCCACCACACCCAGTTAATTTTTGTATTTTTAGTAGAGATGGGGTTTCACCATGTTGGCCAGGATGGTCTTGATCTTTTGACCTGGTGATCCGCCCGCCTCAGCCTCCCAAAGTGCTGGGATTACAGGTGTGAGCCACCATGCTTGAGTAGTCTGAGTCTTCTAAGAAATAGAACATACTCTTTAAACAAATCCTGGAGCAATGGGATTAGAGCAGCCTACCTGGTGACTATGGACAAAGCCGCACTTGTGCTGTGGAACAAGAGGAGGCAGCAGCCTTCTCAGTATTGAAAGGGCCATATATAAAGAAAATGATCATCTTGGCAGAGAACCAAGAGGTGGCCAGCTAGCCTTCCTCTGTGGGGTTATTCTTTGAGATCCACTTTACCTGATTCTTTTCAGTGTGTTTTTCTAGGATAAAATCCTGGGTATCTTTATGTTTGCACTGGCAGTGGTCCCAACCCACAGTTCTTCAGAGATTCTCTCTAAGTTGTCCATGTTCTGGAAATTTCCCAAAGACTAAAGTTAGTGGGATGGAAAGGAAAAAACACCTTTCCCCAATTACTGTGAGTTGATGATAGGCTAATGTACCACACTTAACCTAAGGATCCAGGCTTTGGGTCAGTTGCACCCTTTCTTCCTGTGAGATAGAAAAATGTACGTACACAGCCGTGACGTGATTTTCTGAAGGAGGGGGACAGTAGGGGCACATGCCCATTGCTGGAACCTACTGGACTGACTTGCTGAAGCAGCTGTTTGCTCTAGATCCCAGGGTTGAAGGAGCAGCCCCAACCACCCCTCCCGCTCCTCCCACTTATCCTCCACCACCACAACTGCTTTGCATCCATCTTCTGTTCCCTGTGGGAATGGGGAGGAACGTGTTTCTTGGGAGCACCCCCATGATGGCACATGCACCTGTCAGGATGGCTCAGATAAAGAGCGATCCTCCCAGTCCTGCCACAGACCAGGTCTGCCACTGTCTTCTCTTCTCAGGCTTCCATCCAGGCACACGGACTCAGCTTTGAGTGCATGGCCAGGCTGGTCTCAAACTCCTGACTCAAGTGATCTACCTGCCTCAGTCACCCAAAGTGCTGGAATTATAGGCATGAGCCACTGCACTTGGCCTGAAATGGTTCAGAACTAACAAATATGTATGCATATATATGCATACCTCACTACTTGTGTTTGTACATACCTGTTCATTTAACACTAACACCTAAAAAGCCAGAGCCTGGAAAAAGATTGACTTCAGCCTCTCGAGGCTACCAAATCCACCAAGACTGGATATGTAGGTTGACAAGAGATGAGATATTCTGTCTGGAAAACACTAACCACTCTGTCTTTAGGCTCCAGTATGAGCAATTAAGCATTGAGCAAAGTGAAACATGCATGAAATAGTGATCAAATTTTACTTTTGGTGGACTTCCACAAAGGGTCCAATCCTATGGTGGGGTGGGCTTGGATGTTGTTAGGGTTTTGGTTGGAGTTACCCTTAAAACTTATGTCCCCAACCAGGTGCAGTGGCTCATGCCTGTAATCCCAGCACTTTGGGAGGCTGAGGCGGGTGGATCACAAGATCAGGAGTTCAAGACCGTCCTGGTCAATATGGTGAAATCCCGTCTCTACTAAAAATACAACAATTAGCCGGGTGTGGTGGCTGGCACCTGTAGTCCCAGCTACTTGAGAGGCTGAGGCAGGAGAATCGCTTGAACCAGGGAGGCAGAGACTGCAGTGAGCCGAGATGGTGCCACTGTACTCCAGCCTGGGCAACAGAGCGAGACTGTGTCTCAAAAAACAAAACAAAATGAAACAAACCAACCAACAAACAAACAAAAAACAAAAACATATGTCCGCCTGTGATCTCTGCTAACTTTTGTGAAGTCCAAACCATCTCTGTATTTTTACCTTGTTTTAATATAGATGCATTCTGTAACTTCAAGTCTCTTCTCCCGCAGAAATTATTAACTTCTTTACAAACTGATCTTATAAAAAAAGGAGCTGAAACATTTCAATAAAAATTGTTTAGACATTTCATGGTGTATTGTTTTAGCTTCCTTCCCGGTTTGTGGTAAGTGAAATTGCTTATTAAAATAACAACTTTCTTAATTGAATGAGGTCATCTGGTTTTCTTACAGGGTTTAAAAAAGCTGAATATTCATAGGTGTAGTCAGATTTCAGTTCAATCTCCAGAAATGTTAGGTTATGGCTTAGCCACAGAAGCTTTCCAATCCCAAAGCTAACCCTGGGAATCCCAGGTTCCATACCAGTCAGAAGTGCTGGATTTGAATCTTGGCTTTGATGCTAATTAACTTTGAGCTAGTTTTGTTCTGAACCTATTCCCCCATTTTACAAAAGGTAATGATCTCTGTGCCTTTTGGGATAAAGATCAAATTTCTGCAGCACAGAAAAACGTTCAAATGTTAGTTTCCTACTTAGGTATATTTCTCTTAGGTATATTTCACTGCTAAGCTAGTTCTTTTGCTTCAAATTTATAAAAAGTGTTTTTTGTGCTCTCATTTGATTCCAAAATTCATAGAACTGATAAATATACTTTACCAATGTAGAAGCTCAAAGAAATAATGTGCCAAAGGCTTATTTAAAATAAATTATGTGTATCCTGTAGTCTGCAACATAGAGTATAGGTGTGGACCAGGATTTCTCTCAACTGGTCTTGCTCGCTGGGGGAACATACAGGTGCTTGGACTACTGACACCTCTGGTTGTCTTCCCAGATTACTACTTTATCCACATCCACACAGGGAATCAAGGGCATTCAATCTCTGATGGGAGACAGGGTAACAAAGCTGGAGTATGCTCTAAAATCCAGTAGTAACGACCTTGTGCAAGTCACTTAATCCTGTTTCCCAAGTGATGAAAATAGGATTAACAGAACCTACATCAGGCCAGTTGAGCACTGAATGAAAATGCTTGTATACTGCTTAGCACAGTACCTGAGTTCGATAACATGAGTCCAAATTATAATAAATCTAAGTGGTCTTGGAAGACTTTTCTTGCTAGATCTTTTCTAGACTATTCATATTTTTTTTTTTTTGCAGAATGAATTTGTGTAAATTGTTAAGCATAATTAGAAGTCCTAGGCTTATTGCTATGGATATAGTATATAAAATAAATTGTGCTTTGCGATCAAGTATTAAAAATTCCAAATCAAGATCAATTTGGCCTCAAGAACAAAGACTGGGGCTCCACCTTCCCTGAGAAGGCTGGGCTCTGTCTCTGTGGCTGGTGAACAGAGCAAGCATCATTAAGTTGCCCCAGAGGCTCCCCTGTATGTCAGAGAAACCATGTCAGCCTCACAGAACTCTCAACCTGTCATGCACAGAATGAATCTTACTATCTTCTCCCAAGAGCCAAGCTCACTGATAATTTTGCTCTTGGCAAGTCTCTCCCTATACACGAAATGCATAAAATGACATGAAAGAATCAGGCTCAAAAACATGTACAAATGATGTACTACAGGATGATCACTTTCTGTGGACAGGTTTAAGTTAGTGCCTTGGCCTCCTTTGGACCTTAAGCCTTCCACCAGCCTTTCAGGGCTTGTGTTCCAGCTCGCTCAGCTGACTTCCCAGGCTCTGTGGAAATGTTACCCTCAGCCCCACGCTTGTACTCTGCAGGTCTCATTTCCTACTTGGATCCAAGAAACACCTGCCATTTCCTCTTCCTGGGAAGGTTGCTGACGATAGGTAGCCACATCCCTGTATATCAGATAAGTACCCTCTTCCCCTTGCTCTGTCCCTGGCTTATTTATACTATACCTTTTTTTCCCTATCTTTGGTCTCCTAGGAGTATATGCCTAAGTATTACCCTACCAGAATCTAGTTTAATATATCCTGTTATGCTTTCTCCATTCAAGAATTTACAAAACACATCCAAATGTCTGTTTTTTCAGAAATACTTGATCTTATAGACAGATACTCAATATTTTATATTTAACAATTCCTAGCCATCCCTGTCCCCTAAATAGATTTTCATACATCAGTTTTGTAATTGTATCTACTTGTAGAAATGTTTTGTTATCGACTCTAAGAGTCTTCTATTGTGATCATCTCTACACTATGTGTTAGTTTCTTACTCAATTTCTCTACACCCAGTAGTTGGAGTGATGAGCCTGTGGCAGATGTAAAATCTGAATTTCCTTCTAGAAACTCAAGTTCTGTAATACAGTAATAGGTTTGGGTTTTCTTCTGGAAAAACAAGATACTTTAGAAAAGTTAATTGGTTCGTGCGTTAAGCTTAAAGAGCTCTACACAACGCTTGACTTTTTGTGTCTATCTCTAGCAATTAAGAGTTAGATTAAGCACTTTACATTCATTCTTTTTAGGAAGCAAATGGGTGGTGGTCATGGACGGTGAGAAGGCAGTACTAAGTTTCTACTATGTTAACTACTGAGGAATACTGAGGACGGTGAGAAGGCAGTACTAAGTTTCTACTACGTTAACTACTGGTGAATACTGAGGACAGTGAGAAGGCAGTACTAAGTTTCTACTATGTTAACTACTGAGGAATACTGATGGAATTCAGAGAAACCAGGAACTAGAATATAGAGTTTGTTTGGTTCAGACTAATAATTAGCTTTTGTTTGTTTTTATTATGTTTTGCTTTTGAGACAAGGTTTCACTTGGTCCAGCTCAGGCTGGAGTGCAGTGGTGCAATCATGGCTGTCTGCAGCTTTGACCTCCTGGGCTCAGGCAATCCTCCCCTCAGCCTCCTGAGTAGTTGGGACTACAGGTGTGAGCCACCACACCTAGCTAATTTAAAGGGTATGAACAGACACTTCTCAAAAAAAAAAAGACATATATGTGGTCAACAAACATATGAAAAATGGCTCAACACCACTGATCATTAGAGAAATGCAAATCAAAACCACAATGAGATACCATCTCATGCCAGTCAGGATGGTGATTATTAAAAAGTCAAGAAGCAAGGCGGGGCACTGTGGCTCACGCCTGTAATCCCAGCACTTTGGGAGGCCGAGGTGGGTGGATCACCTGAGGTCAAGAGTTTGAGACTGGCCTGGCCAACATGGTAAAACTCTGTCTTTACTTAAAAATACAAAAATTAGCCAGGTATGGTAGTGGGCGCCTATAATCCCAGCTACTCAGGAGGCTGAGGCAGGAGAATTGCTTGAACCTGGGAGGCAGAGGTTGCAGTGAGCTGAGATGGGACCACTGCACTACAGCCTGGGTGACAGAGTGAGACTCTGTCTCAAAAAAAAAAAAAAAAAAAAAAAAAAAAAAGTCAAGAAACAACAGATGCCGGTGAATGGTGAAGTTGTATAGAAATAGAAACACCTTTACACTGTTGGTGGGAGTGTAAATTAGTTCAACCATTGTGGAAGACAGTATGGTGATTCCTCAAAAATTTAGAACTAGAAATACCATTTGACCCAGGAATTCCATTACTGGGTATATACCCAAAGGAATAGAAATCATTCTGTTATAAAGATACATGCACATGTATGTTCATTGCAGCACTATTCACAATAGCAAAGACATGGAATCAACCCAAATGCCCATGATAGACTGGGTAAAGAAAATGTGGTACATATACACCATGGAATACTATGCAGCCATAAAAAGGAATGAGATCACGTCCCTTGCAGGGACATGGATGGAGATGGAAACCATTATTTTCAGCAAACTAACACAGGAACAGAAAAACCAAACACCACATGTTGTCACTCAAAGTGGGAACTGAACAAGGAGAACACCTGGACACAGGGAGGGAACAATACTCCCTGGGGTGTGTTGGGGGAGGATGGTGGGAGGAGAGCATTAGGGAAAAGAGCTAATGCATCCTGGGCTTAATACCTAGATGATGGGTTGATCTGTGGAGCAAACCACCATGGCTCATGCTTACCCGTGTAACAAACCTACACATCCTGTACATGTACCCTGGAACTTAAAAAAAATAATTATCATAAAAAAAATTTACACATCAGTCAGCTTTCTCAGGCTCCACTGTTCAAATTTTGTTTCTCTCCTCTCAATCTCCTTTCTTAACTGTCACCCTCAGAATAAAGTTAGAGATGCCCTTGAAAATATCTAATTCAGTCTCCCCAGTTTTACGGATGAGGAAACAGAAGCCCAGCAAGGGCAAGGCTTACCCTCTTTGGAGGCAGGTATCATCAAAGTTCTAGAAAAATTGCAGTGATCTTGTCTAATCTCCCTTAGCCCTGGGGTGAGAGGCAGCTCTTTGGGAGTCATTGTGAATAGCAAACATGGTGGTGGGGAAAAGTGTCAGTGGCCTCAGGCTCCACGTCACTTTCTCTGTGCAAAACAATAGAGAGGCATTTGGTCCCTGTGAAAGGCATCTCCTGCCCTCCCAGGCTCTCACCCCACTGGTTACATCGCTTTACAAGAGGTGCTGCTGGCTCACCTTGTCAGAGCCTCGGTATAACTTGAGCCACCAGTAGGACAAGAGTTAAATGGGTTCAATCAAGTCTTAAGCCATTCTCTCCACATGCCACTGAAGAATCAAGTCCCCTTGTCAGCACTGTTCCCCCTGCTAAGCTCTGTCTATATTTTCCTTGATTTGAACAAATGACACCTTGTTTTCACGTGTTCAGTCCTACTTAGTGGAGGACTATTCACACATGAAGTTGCTTATTTTTTGCTTACACGGTGGCTCACGCCTATAATCCCAGCATTTTGGGAGGCTGAGGCAGGTGGATCTCCTGAGCTCAGGAGTTTGAGACCAGTTTGGGCAACATGGAGAAACCCCCTCTCTACAAAAAATGCAAAAAATTAGCCAGGCATGGTGGTGTGTGCCTGTGGTCCCAACTACTTGGGAGGCTGAGGTGGGAGAATCACTTGAACCCGGGAGATTAAAGCTGCAATGAGCCAAGATCATGCCACTACACTCCAGCCTGGGTGACAGAGGGAGACCCTGTCTCAAAAAAAAAAAAAAAGAAAAGAAAAAGAAAAAGAAAAGAAAAAGAAAAGAAAAAGAATTGCTTATTTTTGAATCTGGAAATGTTACCCACAAAAAATCAGGGTGTGTTGGTCCGATGGATACAAACCATGCTCCTTGAGAATGCAGGTGTGTTATCAATAGGAGTTTTATTACTTGGCACAAGTAAGAAGGGCGCTGGGATTATTCTCCAAAGCAGTGTCTCCCAGAGGGAAAGTGACAGGAGGGTTTTAAGGGGTGATGGAGAGGCGAGGGGATGCATTGCATGCAGAGGGGGGGTCCCAGTGATGCCAATGCAGTGAGTCCTCATGCCGGCACATAGGTCGCATGTGGTTGCTCGTGAAGGTGCTGCTCCCCTGGGGTGGAGACTATAGAATGACCATGAGGAAAGTTCACCCAGTTCATCTCTAAGTTGCTGGGACCTGCAGGAGCTGCTTTTAAGTCAGGAGCTGCTTTTAACCAACTGGGTGACCACACAGGGTCTAGGAAGAAACAGACTGCAGGGCACGAGGCTGCAAAACACGCTGATTGCTCAAGTTGATTAAATTCCTAGAATCCCCAGAGACCCTCCCTGTCTGCTTACAGAAATATTCTAGAAGGCAGGGTGAATTTGTTCCAGTTGGTATCCCCGTGGAAGATTCTGTTAGCCTGACAAAGAGTAGATGACAACGTTGACTCAGGGTTACTTCATTGTACCACCAGCTGCTTCTTGGCCTTCCCGCCCGATTCTAGAATGAAGGAGAAGCAAAACTAGCTGGTTGTGAGACTGAGATGCCCACCTGTTTTCACATTTTCTCTAGTGGAAACTTGAAGTTGTTCCTTCTGCCTAAAAGTCTCCTCTCTCACTTCTTTCAGTTCTCTGCCCAATTACCTCCTTCTTCCTGACCACTTTTCCTAAAATACCACCTGTCGCCAGGTGTGGGAGCTTTCACCTCTAATTCCAGCCCTTTGGGAGGCCAAGGTGAGAAGATCACTTGAGCTCAGGAGTTTGAGACCAGCCTAGGTGACATAGTGAGATTCTGTCTATGCAAAAAACAAAACAAAACAAAAAAACATTAGCTGGGTGATGTGATGCATATCTGTGGTCCCAGCTACTTGGAAGGCTGAGGCTGGAGGATGCATTGAGGCTGGGAGGTTGAGACTGCAGTGAGCCCTCATATCACTGCACTTCAGCCTGGGTGACAGAGTGAGACCCTGTCTCCAAAAAGCAAAACAAAACAAAACAAAAAAAAACACCTTTCTTCCTCCATTCCTTGATTCCTGGCTTAATCTTTTTCATTTGTACACGACCCCTGGAGAGTAAGTTCCACACAGAATGGGCCTGGATAGTATTGTTTTCTGCGGTGCCTACAAATGTGCTGGCAAAATGTCAGACACCCAAAAACATACCGAGTGAACGATCTACACAATGAAGGGGAGGATGGTTGCCAAAGCACCCTGACAGCTCCTCCTGCAGCCTCCCCGGTGGAGAACCAGCTGTGTGCTCAAAGCCACACCCCTCCTTGGTGAGGGCGTGTGTCTAGATGAGAGCCAGACCGGTGAACGGGTAGAGCAGGGACGTGTTAAAGCATTTGGTACCTACCAAATGCTTTCTGACCTACCTTCACAGATCTCACCGTCCTCTCAGCATCACTTCAGTAATCCCGAAAAAGACTTCATCCATTACGATGGGGACTCCTACTTCCTGTGGGGATTGGGAGGATTAAACATGAGTCTGGCAGGTCAGAAGGGCTTGATGCAAGACAGAAATGCTTTCAGTGTGTTCTCTGCTGTGCAGTTGCTGGGCTGCTCAGTGGTAAGTTTAGGACAAGTTTAGGATAAATTCTTACCCACAGCAGCAACTCCTGAGACTTGCTGTGGCAGAGAATGACCCTCAGGCCAAACGTGGATCCCAGAGTGATGCAGGAGTCTTTCCATGCTGTCATGATTTTTTTTTTTTTTTTTTAAGAGACAGTCTCGCTTCGTTGCCCAGGCTGGAATGCAGTGGTGTGCTTTAGTTCACTACCGCCTTGAACTCCTGGGCTTAAGTGATCCTGCTGCCTCAGCCTCCTAAGTATGTAGGACTCTAGGCATGTTGCCACTATGCCTAATTAAAAAAAAATTTTTTTTGTAGACACGGGGCCTAGCTATGTTGCCCAGGCTGGTCTCGAACTCCTGGCCTCAAAGTATTACTTCCACTTGGCCTCCCAAAGCACTGGGATTACAGGCTGTCTTGAACATTTCTACAGCAAAAAGCAGTTTGTATTTTTAAAGGGGAGATTTAGCTTTTTTGTCTTGATAGGGGAAAAGTAGAGTTTTAACTCTCAGCAACTGAATCCTAATCCTTAGGCAGGAAATGTTTTGCATGTAAGGCAGTGGAGAATCATTGGGATGGGGAGAAAAGCAAAACACACAAAACATCAGTTTTGTTTGTTTTTACTAAAGCTTCCCTGGAGACAGAATTACCATGCAGCCTAGACTTAGCATTTGCCAGGAGTCCAGTACCTGTATGGTGTCTGCTAGGTGCTGACTTCTCAGGACCCTAATTGCTGCCTTTGGAGGTGTTAGTGGAAAAGGGCCCTGTTGACTTTCTCCATTCTGGCTGTGTACCCTCGAGCAAGTTCCCAAGCTCATCTCGGTGGCAGGCACTCAAAGGTCTGAATACGAGCCACCAGTCGGGATTGAAATTCGAGTGAGACAGTCCCAGCGAAAGCCTTGCAACTCCTAGTGTGTCCCATGAGCTGGCAGCACTGGCATCTCCTGGGAGCTAGTTAGGAAATCATTTCAGGGCCTCACTCCAGATCTACCCCAGCAGAATCTGCATTTGAAAGATGTTCCAAAGTGATACAGCCTACACATAAAGCCTGGCTTCCGAAAGAGAGAACCAAGTGATTCTAGTACCAAATGGCAAGGGAAGTGAATCTCTATGATCCCTTCCACTCTAACAGGCAGCATGTGCTAGTAAGTTAGCCCCATCATAGCTACTATCAGGGCTTGCTGAACTGAATGCTCCTACCTCTGACCGGCAGGTTTTAAAGATGAGATTCAGTTCAGTTAAAGGCACCCTTAAATTAACCACTTGGAATTGAAGCCAGCCCTGCTGGAGACCCAGTCCCCGTCATGGAACACATAGCTGCCTTCCTGTGATTCTAAGCACCACTGCTACCAAGGAAAAGATTGCCAGTCTCACCTCAAGTGGAAACTGGTGCTTCTTGTTCTCTCAACAATAGACTTGGCTTTGCACAGAAATAGCATGAACCTGAAAACAAAGTAATCAGGGACTTAAGTGGGGCCCGTTGGCTTTTTTTTTTTTTTTTTTAAAGTAACCTTATGCTAAGAGGTGCAAAGATTTGAGTGCTAGATTTCAGACACAAGTGCCGAGGCAGCCAGGAAATTGTCAGTAATGAATGTTTAAACTCCCAAAGGTTGTACTGAAGACAAGAGAGCTTTTGTGGATATACTGAAACTATTGTTTCAAAATTTAATTTATAAATAAAAGATATATACATATGTGCTTTAATGTGATTAACAGGTTCCATTTTGTACAAAATGTTAAACCTAGAGTCCTCTGTGTCCTGGACCAGGCGTCCAAAGGGTGGAATAGTACAGCATTAGGACCTTCATTCTCCTCCCGGCTTCTGGAAGAGAAACTCTTGCATGCCCTCAACTTTCACAGCAAAAATAAGTGAGAAAGAAGATAAATCCCATTTATGCAATGATATGTAGCTACGAGTTAATCACGTTATTTCATTCCATGAAATCCATTAAACTGCTGGCATTTGCATGACTCTAAGTTTATTTTAAGAGGCTCATTCAAACATGGCCAGGAATATATTGGCCACTTAAGACCTTGCACGGCAAAGAGTTATACAGCAGGAAAAAGAAAAAACAAAACCAATAATTATATCGATGCAAGATTCATCAGTATTTTAGAATATTGTCGTTTCAAGGTGTTAAATTGTTTCTGAGCACTGCTGATTTCAACACTTGTTACTGTCTCTGGTCCATGTGACGCAAATGCCACCCTTTCCATATATGCTCCAGCACAAAAAATGTGAAAAGCCCGTCACTCCCTAAGACGTCCCTGATCCCTCTGGAGAGGAAAACTAAACTCTTTAAGAAGAAAACCAAACCCACCCTCAACTAATCGTCCAAGGAGTCCTGTTTGGTCCCACGAAAGGAAGATTTCCATCCACCCCAGTGATGGGCAAGTGTCCGGGTTCCAATTCGGAGCCAGGCGCGCCTGTGCGGGGGTGAGTCCTTTGCCACCCGGCGCCCCCCAGGCTCTACAGGCGTCTAGAGGTCGGAGTCGCAGGGCAGCGTGCTGTCGCAGGGGTGGGTGCTGCACGAGGGAGCGTCCTGGGACTGGGCCGCCTCCCACCCCTCCCCGGCGAGGACGTCCACCGAGTTGGTGTAGGCCTTGGGCGGCGGCCGGGGCATGGGGAAGCCGACCTTGGGCTTGGGCTTGCGGTGCTGGGCAGGTGGCGGTTGGTGCCGGCCGTCGCTGTAGTACTTGATGGCGGGCGTCAGCTCGGGCTCGGGCCACTCCACTCGGATGGTGCTGACGCTGCTGCGGCGAGGCCCCGCGGAGGACGCCTTGCGCCGGCGGCGACAACGCTCCTCGCACCAGGGCGCAAAGCTGAGCGCCAGCGAGAAGCCGCCCAGCAGCAGCAGGCAGCTGCCCAGGTAGCCCAGCACCAGGCTGTAGCTGACCTGCACCGTGACCGGGCTGGCCGGGGCGGGCAGGACGTTGCGGTCCCCCAAGAAGTGGTTGTACCAGGACACGGGTATGAGGCTGAGGAGGCCGGCGACGAAGAGGACGACGCCCGAGAGTCCGGCCAGCACGAAATTGGGCGCGTCCTGCCAGCAGCGCACGCCCAGCGACGCCAGCAGCAGCCCCAGGACCGTGACGGCCAGCGAGGTGACCATGAGTGCCCGCGCCACCAACACGGGCTGGGCCTCGAAGTAGCCCCACTGGTCCCGCTGGCCGCACTCGCGCTCGCTGCTGCTCTGCTCGCGACACATGTCCCACAGGCCCTGGTACAACTGCACGTCCACTGGCTGGTCCAGGAAGCCCTTCACCAGCCGCCAGCCGGGCGCCAGCGTGCTGGTCAGGTTGAACAGCAGCCCGCAGGGCGCGAACACCATGCCCAGCGTCATCACCACCGGCGTCCGCATCCCGGCCCGCCGCGCCGACGGCGCCCCTGCAGCCTGCCTTCCTTCTCTGCTGACGCCTTCTCCGCCGTCTTCTCCCTGCCGTGCCCCGGGCTCCGGGGACCCGAAGTCAGCGCGGACGCCCCGGGCTCCGGGTCGGGTTCCTGCGCCCTGATCGCTCCAGGGACGCTCTTTGTCTCCTGCGCGGGGACCGTCCCCACTCAGGCTAGTTACCTGCTTGCGTCCCGGCCGCTCCGCCCTCCTACTGGCCCTAATCGAAACCAGCTCGCGGGCGGGTCTGACCGAAACCGCGGGTCCGGGCGCGGGCGCCCAGTGGCGGCCGCAGCGGCCAAACCCGGCCCGGGAGGGAGGGACCCGAGGTGAGCGCAGGAAGCAGCGAGGCCACCTCGCGCGCGGCAGGCGAGATGGGGAATCCAAGCGGCGGGGAAGCCCCAACTTGCAGCCGGGCGGCTGGGCCACGCCTGGCCTGGACTGCTCCAGGCCCGAGCAAAGGTCGCCCCGCCCCTGGCTCCTCGCGCCGCCCAGCGGGGCGGTGGGCGGGGAGGGAAAGGGGCGGCGCTGCCGGGACGTGGTGGCTGCACAGCGTCCCTGCCGCACAGCGGATCTCGGTTCCTAGAATTTTTTTTCCCTTCCCTGCCCTTCGACCCTGCGCTTATAGCTTCGCCCTCCACTCCCAGAAGCTTCCCGATGGCCCCCAGGTTTGCTCAGCAACTTTTAGCCACTCGCAGAGAAGTGGGCGGTGCCGAGCGCTCCCGGGGGTTGGAGGTGCGCTGGGTCAGTGTGCGGAAGCCCACCCAGTCCAGGAGCGTGTCCCAGACCGTTGCACCTGATTGATTTCCTTAATAAAGGCTCCACATTCTGGATTAAATTGGTCTCTAAAGAATCCGTGCCAGTGTATTTCTGGGCAGAAGGGTTACAGGAGGATTTTCCTTTCCTTTTTCCGCCTTGTGAAAGACTTTCAAGGGGACTAGAAAGAGGGACGGGTATTCCTGGGTGTCCTGCTTAGCACTTTTTGCAGGTTTATTTAATTTTACAGGATCCTGTGGCCTTTCCTCCTCTGCAGGTTATTTTACAACTCTGTACCTTATAGAAAGCCGGTAGTATTGCAAATGACTTTTGTCAACATCAGAGGTAATGAGTTTGTCCCAGCGGAATGATTATTGCCCAATGGATACTGACCAGTATGGCATTGATTTGTAAATTCATTTTAGCATTCCTGTTTGCCTGTGTATGTGTGTCTTTTTGTTCTTTGCAATTTTTTTCCCTTTTTCTTTTGTTTATTTATTTATTTTAAACAGTGTTAGGGAGTTTCGCTGTGTTGCCCAGGCAGGTCGCAAACTCCTGGGCTCAGGTGAGTCTCCCGCCTCAGCCTCTGGAGTAGCTAGGACTGCAGGCAAGTGGCCAGCTTCTTTGGTTTTAACATCATACTGGTTTCCTTATTCAATAATGAGTTAAATAACATCTTTCGCACATATTCATTTTATATTTGTGTGAAAGTCACGATGTTTACATTTTTTCTAAAAATTATCCTTTAACGACACTTTTTTGTATTTTCTATATTTTTACAATGAAAATGTATTACCTTTATAATTGTTTAAAATTAAAACTATTTTTTAAATTGAAGTTAATTTAGCGTTGGTTTGAAATAATTTTGAATATTCCAGAGTGGACAACACTAGGAATGGCAATGACTGCCTTTTTAAAAAGAATATGTTTAAATTAAAAAAAAAAAAAACCTGTGGTACCATACAGTTGACCATTGTAACTATCTTTAAGTGCACAGCTCAACATACATTCACGTTGCTGACACCCTCACCACCATCCACTCCTGGGGCTTTTTCTCTTCCCAAACTGACACTGCACCCGTTAAACACTAACTCCCCTTTCCTCCCTCCCACAGGCCCTGGTGATCACCATTCTACTTTTTCTCTCTATAACTTTAACTACTTTAGGTACCTCATATAACTGGAATCGGACAGTATTTGTCCTTCCGTGACTGGCTTATTTCACTGAGCAGGATGGCCTCCCGGCTCATCCGTATTGTAGCATGTGTCAGAATGTCCTTCCTTTTGAAGGTTGAATGATATTCCATTATACATAAATACCACATTTTGTTTATCCAGTCATCCATCCATGGACGCTTAGGTTGCTTTTACCTTTTGGCTATTGTGAATAATGCTGTTGCATCATTCATGTAATAGTGATATATACATCATTTTTAATTTTTTTAATTAAAAAAGTGTTTTTCGAGATGGAGTCTTGCTCTGCTGCCCAGCCTAGAGTGCAATGGCAAAATCTCGCCCCACTGCAACCTCCGGTTCCCAGGTTCAAGCAAGCAATTCTGCCTCAGCCTCCCTAAAAGCTGGGATTATAGGCACCCACCACCACGCCCAGATAATTTTTGTATTTTTAGTAGAGACGGGGTTTCACCTTGTTGCCCAGGCTGGTCTCGAACTCCTGACCTCAAGTCATCTGCCAACCTTGGCTTCCCAAAGTGCTGGGATTACAGGTGTGAGCCATGGTGCCTGGTCTATACATCATTTAAAATTTGTCTTGTTTCATTATCTGTTTGGTGATGAACTATCTAAAGCAGGAATCAATTTGCCATCCCTCTCATACAGAAGGTATCATATGCGACACTGCCACTTCATAAACACTTCATGTGATTTGAATCCTCTTCCAAAATAGTTTCCTTTTTGCTTAGTTCTCTGTGGAATGAGTGAAGCCCAGATGTTATTTACCTGTGGGGAAGAAGGGAATCCTGGGTGTTCTACCTCCTAAATCTGTCTTTCGTCCTTCCACATCTCTTTCTTCTCTACTGCCTCTTCTCAGTACAGGCCATTCTCCCATCTTTCTCCTTAAGCTGCTACCTGGTCTCCTACACTGGGCTTTGTGGCTCCCTTTTTATTAGCCACACCATCCTCACAGCTGGTCTGCATTAACCCTTTACAAGACCATTCCCAGTCCCACCCAGCCCTGCATTCCAGCCCTGTCTCTCCCTCCCTTCCCTCTCATCTCCTCACATTATAACCCAAAGAAACTGGATTTTTCCCCACATTTTCCCCAAGCATTGTGTGCCCTTTCGCTTCTAGACCTTTGCAAATGCCCTCCTCTTTTCCTAGTGTCCTGCCTATCACTTCCCCACTCCAATGCATCCTTAGATCTTTGCTCAAGTGCCATTTTCTCTGGGAGGGTTTCCTCATCCCCTAGATTAAGTTAATTTTCCTTTCATGTACTTCCATGACCCTCTTCTATCCAGCACTCACCACAATTCCTTAGTCCTTGAATCATCTTGTTTTCTAGCTGGTCTGGGAGTTCTCTGAGGGCAGGGACCACATAGATCTTGTTCTGTTCTGTCCTCCAAACACATCTTTGTGCCTGGGCCACCGCGGCCACTCAGCAAATCAATTTTACGTCTTTCTGCCCTGTGTTCTTCCACACAGTACCAACAGAATTTTCCAACAAATGACCATCTGGCCAAAACAGATTGTAATATACACGTCAGTAAGCAGGTGGATTTGTTTGAATGTTTCTTTTTTCTCAGCATAGAAAAAATGGATATGGGATAACTCCAGATATTTACGACAAATAAGCATAGGCCTGTGGGGAGTCACTTTCTGCGGCAATAAGGAAAGAAGTGATTGTGCTAAGGATAGCATCTAGGGATAGAGCTGACCTCTGTTCCCTGGCCTTCTGAGTTCATCTGAAGTCTGAGGGAGAAATAAAGCATGAGTCACTGTGTGGCAGGAATGAATGAATGATTGCTGAGATTAAGACCTGGGCTGTGTAAGTGGATACCCAGGTTCTACCACAGATTTCTTTTCTGAAGAAGGGCCCGGTGGTAATGCAAGAATCTGTTGACTATGCTGCAGGTTTTGAAATGAATCGTGAGCCCCCGGCAATTAATTCTAAAGGGAGTAATGCTGAGTCCCCTGTTTGCCTGCACAAGCTAGGCCTCTGCTACCACCTCGCACAAAGGTGCAACCTTCTGCAACAGCTTCATCTTGGAAAGTCACATTACCAACTTTGGCCAGGACAGAGGTCCACTAGATCATCGGTCCCCAAACTCTTTGGCACCAGGGACAGGTTTCATGGAAGGTAATTTTTCCATGGGGTTGTGGGGGAAAAGATGGCTTCGGGATGACGCTGTTCCACCTGGGATCATCAGGCAGCCTAGATGTCTCGCATGTGCAGGTCACAATGGGGTTCGCACTCCTACGAGAATCTAACGCCAACGCTCATCTGACAGGAGGTGGAGCTGAAGCGGTAATGCTTGCTCGCCTGCGGCTCACCGCCCACTGTGCAGCCCAACAGGTTGAGGACCCCTGCACTAGATCATTGTGCCAGGATAAGATGTCCTCAGAGTCCCTCTGCCAGGTCTTTATCTTACTTTCTCCAAAGGCTATTTTCTCTTTTCTTCCTGGAACTCTGAACACCCTTTCCTGTGTTTGCTAAGCGATAAGACAATTTTGTTTACAATGTTATGCCGTGAGAATTCTGAATATGAGTCAGAAATGAATACCACTGATACTCATCCTATGGTAAATCCACTACAGTGGGTTATAGAATAAAATTTATACTATGAAAAAACTTAAACTACGATCTTTATTTTTAAATAGCATTAAAACCGCCTGAATGGAACCAAGCCCCTTCAATATTGTGTTAGTTTTTCTTGCTGGCCAGTAGTCCAACGGCTGTTTTACCAACTGAGAGTGCCTAATGTTGTAGAAAATAAATCAATAACTCTTCACATCCAGTTTAAAGTGGCTCTCCTGTTAGCTGGGTATCATTTCACTCTAATTTGTTCTCTTTATAGCATTTATCACTGCCAGGTGTTTTCTAATATTTGTGTACTGACTTATCTACATTGTTTCCTAGCCTGCATTATAAGTTTCAAAGACTAGAGATGTTGCTTGTGGCTGTATCTCAGCTGCTGGAATAGTGCCTGGCTCTTAGTGGGTACTTGACACATGTCTATTACATAAATGAAAGAATTTTTGTAAAGGTCCTACACAGTAACACAATAGAAGAATATAGCATATATCGCTTTTTAAAAAATTATAGTAACATACACATAAAACTTACCATCTTAACCATGTTGCGTGTACAGGTTACCTAGGTACAGGTCAGTAGTGTTAGGTTCATTCACCTTGTTGTGCAACCAATCTGCAGAACTCTTTCCAATTTGCACAACTGGAATTCTACACCCATTCATCAACTATCCATCCTTGCTATCCCCCGAGCCCCTAGCAATCACCTCTCTACTTTCTGTCCCTGTGAATTTGTCTACTGTAGATATCTTATATAAGTGAACTCTTACAATATTTGTTATCTTGTGACCGGCTGACTTCACTTCGTGTGATGTGCTCAAGGTTCATCCATGTTGTAGCATATGTCAGAATTTCCTTCCTTCTTAGTATGGAAGAAATAATACCCTGTTGTCAGTCTATTCCAGATTTTGTTTATCCAGTCACCCACCAATGAATCTTGGGATGCTTCTCCCTTTTTTGGCTATTGTGAATGCTGCTGTGATGCATATATCTTTTTTTGTTTTGTTTTGTTTTTGAGATGGAATCTCGCTCTGTTGTCCAGGCTGAAGTGCAGTGGAGCAATCTTGGCTCATTACAACTTCCGCCTCCCGGGTTCAAGTGATTCTCCTGCCTCAGCCTCCTGAGTAGCTGGGATTACAGGCACACACCACCATGCATGGCTAATTTTTGTATTTTTTAGTAGAGACAGGGTTTTGCCATGTTGGCCAGGCTGGTCTCAAACTCCTGATCTCAAGTGATCCACCCACCTCGGCCTCCCAAAGTGCTGGGATTACAGGCGTGAGAGTATACAACATTTTGAAATGGTCTTATTTTGTTTTCTGTGTGGTGACTTTAGATGGCCACTAAAACAGGAATCAGCTTGCCACCCTCTCACACAAATCAGAAGGCATCCTGTGATACTATGCCACTGTTTCAAAAAATATGCTTAAATTTTATCTTCTAGTGGCTTCAAATCCTTCTCAGTGTAGAGTCACGGTGGCCTCCCTTGACAAGCGGGAAATGCTCGGTGGGAGTGGGAGTGGGAGTGGGGTGGGGGTGGGAGTGGGGGTGGGGTGGGGGGGGGTGGGGTGGGTGTGGGGATGGGGTGGGGTGGGGGGTGGGAGGGGGGTGGGGTGGGGGTGGGAGTGGGGGGGGGGTGGGGTGGGGGTGGATGTGGGGAGTGGGGGTGGGGGGGTGGGGGGGGAGTGGGGAGTGGGGGTGGGAGTGGGGGTGGGAGTGGGAGTGGGGGGGGGGTGGGAGGGGGGTGGGGTGGGGGTGGATGTGGGGAGTGGGGGTGGGGTGGGGTGGGGGGTGGGGTGGGGTGGGGGGGGAGTGGGGGTGGGGTGGGGGGGGGTGGATGTGGGGGGTGGGGTGGGAGTGGGAGTGGGGGTGGGGTGAGGTGGGGGTGGGGTGGGGTGGGGTGGGAGTGGGGGTGGGGTGGGGTGGGGGGGGGTGGGGTGGGAGTGGGGGGGGTGGGGTGGGAGTGGGGGTGGGAGGGGGGTGGGGTGGGGTGGGGTGGGGTGGATGTGGGGGGTGGGAGGTGGGGGTGGGGTGGGTGGGGGTGGGGGTGGGAGGTGGGAGTGGGGGGGGTGGGGTGGGGTGGGGTGTGGGGGTGGGGTGGGGTGGGGTGGGAGTGGGGGTGGGGTGGAGTGGGAGTGGGGGTGGGGTGGGGTGGGGTGGGTGGGGGGGGGGGGGGTGGGGTGGGGTGGGGTGGGGTGGGGTTGGGAGTGGGAGTGGGGGTGGGGTGGGGTGGGGTGGATGTGGGGGGGGGAGGTGGGGGTGGGGTGGGGTGGATGTGGGGGGTGGAGGTGGGAGTGGGAGTGGGGGTGGGGTGGGGTGGGGGGGGATGTGGGGGGGGGAGGTGGGAGTGGGAGTGGGGGTGGGGTGAGGTGGGGGTGGATGTGGGGGGTGGGAGGTGGGTGTGGGAGGTGGGTGTGGGGGTGCGGTTGGGAGTGGGAATGGGCTGTTCTAGGAGGCAGCAGCTGCCTCTGTCTCGCCGTACTTGCTTCTCTTCAACCCTGGCCCTTCCTGTCTGCTTCAGGGCAAACACATTTACCATAATGGACTAAATTCATTGAGGTCTTTCAGATAATTTTCAGTTTGTGCTGTTATTATTTATTTATTTATTTCTATTCACAAGGGGTTTGTTTTGTTTTTGGCAAAATTTATCTTTTGAGAAAACCACACAGCCACTGGGCAAAGTCCTAAATGTAAAACACAAGTATACAGTGATGGTAACGCTTTCCACATTAGTGTGAAGATCCAATGCAATCCCAATAAAATGTCAGACACGAATTGGATAGGTGATTTCAAACTTCATTTGAAAAAAAAAAATGAATGAAACACATCAAGAAATTTTTGAATAGAGCAGTTATGAAAGGGTCTGCACACTCCAGCTGTTAAATGTAATTTAAAGTTATAATAACTTAAATTCTATGTTAGCACTAGAATATGAAGGTAGATCAATAAAAATATCATCAGTTGAAGCTGAAAAGTAGACCCTAGTTATAGATTTACAATATGAGAAAAGTGGGATTTCAAATCATAGAGAAAGGCATGAAAACTCAATAGTGTTGTGGCAACTGGTTAGCTTTGGAAGAAGAAGAAAAACCTAAGTTCGTACATATACATCACAAAATATATAAAAACAAAGTCTAGGTGGACTACATCGTTACATGTAAAAACTGGTACTGGCGGGGCGCGGTGGCTCATGCCTGTAATCCAGCGCTCTGGGAGGCCGAGGCGGGTGGATCACTTGAGGTCAGGAGTTCGAGACTAGCCTGGCCAACATGGTGAAACCCCATCTGTACTAAAAATACAAAAATTAACCGGGCTTGATGGCGGGTGCCTATAATCCCAGCTACTCAGGAGGATGAGGCAGGAGAATCGCTTGAACCTGGAGGGTGGAGGTTGCAGTGAGCTGAGATTGTGCCACTTCACTCCAGCCTGGGCAAAAGAGCGAAACTCCATCTCAAAAAACAAAAACAAAACAAAAAAACCCACAAACAAAACAAAACACAACAAAACAAAAACTAATAATAAAAGAATTAGAAGGAAGTGGAGGTGGAGATACAGCTACAGGAATGAAAAGGTTTCCTAAGCAAAACATCCAAGATGGCAATGATAGAGAAAAAGGTTGATAGATTTAGCTACATGAGAGTTTAAAATATTTTGATTTCAACATACCTCACACAAAATTAAGACAAATCTTTACTAGTTTATGTGGTGGAAAAGAAGTTGATGTTTCATCTGTCTGGCAAATCAATAGGAAATCTTAGTATTGCAGTGAAAATTGGGTAAAGAATATGCACAGAGAAAAGCAAAATAGATACCAACTAATCAAGTTCCAAGATGATCAATTAAATGACCCTTTTATTCACAAAACTGCCAAATAGAACAAAGAGAAACCATTTTTTTCTTCTTAAATTGGAATCGTGTAGGGGGAAAAATACTACCCAATTTTGGCCAGAGTTGGGGAAAAAAATCACTACTAGAGGTCAAGTAAATAAACATTTATTTCAGACATGATGTTGCAATTTGTTTCTAAAAATCTTAAATATGAACCTTCACTTTGGTTTCTCAATTAACTTTCTAGGTGTTTGCTTCAAGGAAATAAACAGAGTATGTAGAAAGATTTAGTATAAAGATATCCACTAGAGTACCTTTGTGGTCGTTGTTGAGACGTAGTCTTGCTCTATTGCCAGGCTGGAGTACAGTGGTGTGATCTCGGCTCACTGCAACCTCCATCTCCAGGGTTCAAGCAATTCTTCTGTCTCAGCCTCCCCAGTAGCTGGGACTACAGGTGTGTGCCACCACACCCAGCTATTTTTTTGTATTTTTAGTAGAGACAGGATTTCACCATGTTGACCAGGATGGTCTTGATCTCTTGACCTTGTGATCCACCCATCTTGGCCTCCCAAAGTGCAGGGATCACAGGTGTGAGCCACCACGCCCCGCCTAGAGTACCCTTTATAATCAGCTGATTATAAAGGAGTGGGGCAGCATGAAACCAATTACATCTTAAAAGGAATATCTGTGTATACAAAAATACTAGAAGGAACAATGGGATGTACAATTGATTTTTATTTTGTTTGAGATTTTATGCATTTTATTTCTCTAGAATTTTAAACATATGAAAAAGATTATTTTAAAAAATCGTAGTCAGTTAACTGTCTCCGTTTTTCTAATTTTGAAGTAAAATGTCACATTCCTATGACATGCATTTTTTCTCCCATAACTGTGAATGTGCCATAACTAGCTCTAGTCTTTTATGGCCATAACTAGCTCTGGACTTACGTGAACAGAGCTAAATTCTATTTTGATACAATGACAGTCAAGTCGTTCACAGAAATACATACAAAATGAATGATGTGCACATATTCCAGGAAAAAATGGAGAGGTGTATTTCCATATTTGTAAGTATTTTTTATGTTTAAACACAATATAGAAACAGTCTTTACATGGAGGCAAATAGCAATGATGAAATGCAACATACAAATCAGTGGTAACAAAATTCCCATACGGCATTGACTTTGAAATTCGAGAATACATTCAGCAAATGTGTTGTGTACTGGTAAAGAGAAAAACCTTACAGCCTGATTTCTCATCTTTATATTATTTCTTCTTTCCAAAGGTCATTTAAAATAGTATCATATTAATACTGGTGAGCATAGCATACTTAGAAGTATTAACAAACATATTTTCTTATTTTTTTCCTGGAACTCTGAATACCCTTTCTTTCCTGTGGTCGCTAAGCAAATAAGGCAGTTCTATGAATGGTCTAATTTTATGTTTACAATATTATGCTACTGGAATTCTGAACTTACGGCAGAAATATGTTGAGCCTAGTAACACAGGGAAGCATTGTATATTTCTAGTTCATAAACTTCAGTGACAAAGTTTAGACCGGGCACGGTGGCACACGCCTGTAATCCCAGCACTTTGGGGTCCCAAGGTGGGTGGATCACCTGAGGTCAGGAGTTCGAGACTAGCCTGGCCAACATGGCAAAACCCTGTCTCTACTAAAAATACAAAAAATTAGCCAGACATGGTGGTGCATCCCTGTAATCCCAGCTACATGGGAGGCTGAGGCATGAGAATCACTTGAACCCAAGAGGCAGAGGTTGCAGTGAGCTGAGATCACACCACTGCATTCCAGCCTGGGTGACAAGAGCGAAATTCTGTCTCCAAAACAATAATAATAATAATAATAAACAAAAGAAAGTTTAATTTATATAAAAGGGGAAATTTTAGCCAAAAGATGTCAAATAAAACTGGTGGTTTGTAAAAGAAATATTGCCCCATCCCATAGGACTTATTATTTTGGATGAAGTAAAAAGTAAGTAATTTAACAAGCCGTTTTGACTGATGAATCCCCTGGACTTGGGAAAGAAAAAGGAGTATAAAAGTAAGTGGCTCCTTCCATATTTTCAGGGCATAATAGTCCCCCCTTCCCTGAACAGTAATACATTGTCATACTCTGAGTAGCAGGACAGACAAGCTGATTTTTCACCAGTCATTGCTAAGACTGGAACACACTGTAAACCTGCACTGGAAAGTTCTTTATCCTGTCTCACTGCTGCTCTAGTTATGTTTTACCCAGACAGAAAAGGACAAATTCCACCGAAACAGCTACGATATGAGAAATAGAGGAGTTACTCATTATTAAGATTGATTAATACATACTGATTTCAAAAGTACATCATATAGACACACGCAGATGTGCATATTGCTTGCTTTATGGTTGACATAAGAGTTGTTTAGTCTAGTAAATATGAAGTGAATGTTGTAAAATAGAGACGTTTCTAAGCATAAGCTTTTGAGAAAGACCATTTTGTCACCAGCTCAGCCTTCTCTGCCACCTCCACCTTATAGATGCCATTCAAAACGGAACCTGTTAAACTTGCCAAACTTGTCATTTGTTTGCGAAACTTAATGCCATGGGTTAGGCATTTTATCAGGTTTTCAGTTCATTTGGATCAATAACAACATATAATGTTAACAACTGGACAGTTCTCCTTTCGTTCCTGACCTTGTTACGTGTCAGAAAGACCTGGGGAAAATGCCCAGCAATAGGGAACTGGGCACACCTACTATGGTATGTGCAAATAAACCAATGTTGAGGCCAGAAGGACATTAGAGAGCAGGTATTCTAACATCTTACTTTCCTAATGTAAGTACCCTGGTGCAGACAGAAGTGACTTTCGAACTGATGACGTGAAGGTCATTAGCGTCAACTCTGGTAGCCTTTTTTCTTCGACAGTAAAATGAAAGCCAGGTGCGGTAGCTCACACCTATCATCCCAGCACTTTGGGAAGCCAAGATTAGGAGGATCCCTTCAGGCTAAGAGTTCAAGACCAGCCTGGGCAACAAAGTGAGAATCTGTCTCTACCAAAAATAAAAAAAAAAAAAATAGCTGGGTCTAATGTTGGGCGCCTGTGGTCTCAGCTACTTGTGAGGCTGAAAAAGGAGGATTGCTTCAGCCCAGAAGGTCAAGGCTACAGTGAGCCAAGGTGGCACTGCTGCGTGCCAGCCTGGGTGACAGAGCAAGACCCTGTCTCAGAAAAAAAAAAAAAAAAGGTAAAGTGAAATGATTAGTTTCTACTCAGTAAGATTTCTATAAGGATAAATGAGAAAACCTTTATAAAATAACACATAAAAATCATTTTTTTTTTTTTGGATGGAGTCTTGCTCTGTCACTCAGGCTGGGGTGCAGTGGCATGATCTCGGCTCACTGCAACCTCCACCTCCTGGGTTCAAGCGATTCTCCTGCTTCAGCCTCCCGAGTAGCTGGGACTATGGTATCATGCCACTGTGCCTGGCTAATTTTTTGTATTTTACTAGAGACGGGGTTTCACCATGTTGGCCAGGTTGGTCTCGATCTCCTGACCTTGTGATCCACTTGCCTCGGCCTCCCAAAATGCTGGGATTACAGGTGTGAGCCACGACACCCGGCCAAAAATAATATTTTTTATTAATATTAGCAAAACTGGATTAATCTATATTTGAGTAATATTGAGTTTCAACCTCCTTATACTCACCATCTAGTGTTTCCAAAATTTATAATAAAAATGGGAACGAGAGTATATATACTATGAGAGTATAGCACAGAGCAGTACGTTTGTATTGATGATGTTTATAGTGACTTGAGAAGGCAATATTTAGGTATATCTAGTTTTCTGTACCTATGGAATATAAGCTAAAGAGTCAACATACAATGCAACATTTTTATTTGAGGCAGAGTCTCTCTCTATTGCCTAGGCTGGAATGCAGTGGCACCATCTCAGCTCACTGCAACCTTCTCCTCCCAAGTTCAAGTGATTCTCGTCACTCAGCCTCCCGAGTAGTTGGGAAGACAGGTTCACACGACCACACCTGGCTAATTATTGCATTTTTAGTAGAGATGGGGTATTACCATGTTGGCCAGGCCGGTCTTGAACTCCTGGCCTCAAGTGACCTGCCCACCTCGGCCTCCCAAAGTGCTGGGATTACAGGCATAAGACACTGCGCCAGGCCAAAAATATTTTTCTCAGTCATTGAGATTGTAATTGAATACTTCTGAATATTTTTTAATTTTTTAATTTTTTAATTTTAATTTTACTTATTTATTTTAGAGATGGGATCTTGCTATGTTGCCCTGGCTAGCCTCAAACTCCTGGGCTCAAAGGATTTTTCCACCTCCACTTCCCGAGTAGCTAGGACTGCAGGTGCATGCTACTGCACCCAGCAGAATATTTATATGTAATTGGACGATTTGAATGTGAAATTTCAAACTGGAATGAGAAAATGAAGCTGTGAAAAGGATACAAATTACAGTGGGTAGAATGGGGAAGATAGAAAATCAAAAGAAAGCAAACACATTAGGAATTGGCAGCCTTCTTTAAGAAACCTAGAGTGGACAGTCAACGCCCTATTCTGTTATCCACCCCCAGCCACATGTTATTTGTGTTTTGGTTTAAATAGGTTTTAAATCTCTTAGACGATTGATTCTATTAGAGAGTAATTCATGAACAGTAAATTCTAGTGATGATGTTGCTTGGTTGCTGACTCTGCTCTAAATACCAGATTTAATTAATTGGAAGATATGTGCTCCCTCTCTTACCTGGGGAATACTTGCTGATCCCATTGGGAGGAGGTGGACTGTATTTGGAGGATTCGTCAGCTGGAAGATACGTGGGAGAGGTGTCACCCGTTAGTCACATTACCTGTGAAAAGTTATTGTGCAGGCAATAAAAGTTACCTCATGGAGGCAAGAGTGCCTATCTATCACTGGTTGGCAGAGAAGGAAGTTGCTTGAAAGAAACCTACAAATATGTGAATTTTGAACTGCATGATAAGGAAGACAGAAAGTAAGGGAGAGGACATGGGTAAGAAATGACATACCAGTGACAGGTTTGACTAGTTTAAAATAAAATTGCAAGAGACTAGAGAAGTTGGCAATCAGTTTCACTAATTAAATTGAGGATGGCCAGTGCTCACCATACATGTAGCTTGATTTCCATCTCAAAGACATAGAACGTTGAGTCAGTTGGCCTGTGCTGCATAAAAATTATATCCAAATTTTGTGACAAAGCAACAACGGTTTGTTTTTTCTTTCGATTTTCTGGCTGGGCTGGGTAACACTTCTGCTGGTCTTGCCTGGGCTTAGTCATGGGGCTGATGTCAGCTATGGGCTGGGATCTGGGCTTGGCTGGAATAGATGTGTGAGACAGCATGGCCTCTCTTTCTTTATGGCCTTTCATCCTCTAAAAGGCTGGCCTGGCTTCTTCGCTTGGCGGTTCAGGGTTCCAACAGCAAGAGAAGGCAACTCTAATACACAAACACTTTTAAACCCTCTGCTTGCATTTGCTAAGTCACGTGGTCAAACCCAGAGGAGAGGGGATTATCTGGGGCATGTATAGAAAGAGGTGAGAACAAAGCCAGGATTAAACTCTGACTATGGATCACAAGTATGTTCAACTATCTCTATTTTATTTTATTTTATTTTTTTGAGACAGAGTCTTGCTCTGTTGCCCAGACTGGGTACAGGGGCACAGCTCACTGCAACCTCTGCCTCTGAAGTTCAAGCAATTCTGTGCCTCAGCCTCCCATGTAGCTGGGACTACAGGCATATGCCACCATGCCACCATGCTCAGCTCATTTTTTTGCATTTTTAGTAGAGACGGGGTCTCACCATGTTGGCCAGGCTGGTCTTGAACTCCTGGCTTCAAGCGATCTACCTGTCTTGGCCTCCCAAAGTGTTGGGATTACAGGTTTGAGCCAACGTCCCTGTTCAACTATCTTTAAATAGGAATATCAAAATATCTTAGGAATATCTACAACCAAAGAGTAGAATTCCTCTAGATCAGTAATGTCCAATAGAGATATATATAGTTATGTAGGTAATAGAATTTTAAATTTTCTAGTAGTGACATTAAAAAGGTAAAAAATGTGAAATTAATTTTCATACTATATTTTATTTAATCCAGTATATCTAAAATGATTTCATTTCAACATATACTCACATTAAAATTATTACTGAGAGATCTATATTCTTTTTTTGGTGCTAAGCCTTCAAAGTCTATGTCTTTTACACTGTGTCACACCTCAATTCAGGCTCACCATATTCGGAGTGTTAGTAGCGTCAGGTGGTATGTTGTCATTGGACTGGACAGCACAGAACTAGATGCTAACAGCTGGGGAAGAGGAAGAAGTGGAACTGGAAGGCTAAAATCCATTGACAGTCTGTATGCAGAATAGTCATTTCTTGACACCTAAGGGTAGGAGGCAGGAGAGGAAGGATCTATATAAAAAACAGAATGAATGCTAGGTAGTAAGAAATCTATTCATAATACCTGATATATTAATAAATTTAAAAATACTAACAGATTCTTTCTGTAAAATTTAAAATCTTTTTTTTTTTTTTTTTTGAGATGGAGTCTCGCTCTGTTGACCAGGCTGGAGTGCAGTGGCGTGATCTCAGCTCACTGTAAGCTCCACCTCCCGGGTTCTCGTCATTCTCCTGCCTCAGCCTGCAGAGTAGCTGGGACTGCAGGCACCCACCACCACGCCTGGCTAATATTTTGTATTTTTTAGAAAAGACAAGGTTTCACTGTGTTAGCCAGGATGTCTCGATCTCCTGACCTCGTGATCCACCCGCCTTGGTCTCCCAAAGTGCTGGATTACAGGCGTGAGCCACCGTGCCCGGCCAAAATCAATTTTTAAACTTTTATTTAGGTTCAGGGATACATGTGGAGGTTATTATATGTGTAAATCGCATGTCATGGGGGTTTGGTGTACAGGTTATTTAATCGCCCAGGTAGTAGACATAGTACCCAACAGACAGTTTTTTGATCCTCTGAGATTCTATTTTGTTAACATTCAACATGAATGACTAATTTAAACAACCACCACAAAAACCCATGGTGAAATAAAATAGAGCGATATTTCCCTCAGTGGTGAAGAATATCTACTTAAATCAGTGGCCAACATTGTAAGTAGTTTAATAGCATAAGCATTCCCGGCAAGTTCAGAACTATTTTTTAAGCACTGAGCTGGAAGGGTTCACCAATAAAATTAGATAAGGACCTAAATGTAAGGGTAAAAATATTGACAGGAAGAGGCAAAAAAAAAATCCCATTTACAATGGTGGTGACAAGAAAATTAATAGGATTTCTATGAAGTTCTGGTAGACTAAAAATGACTACAAATTCTTTGCCACTTTGCTTAGAAAGAGGTGGAATCTAATTCACCCCTCAATGACTAGGCTTGACCGTGTGACTTGCCTTGGTCAATGGGACACCAGTAAGTATGACATAGCAGAGACTTGAAAGTCGCTTGTGCATGGGAGCTTGTCCAAGTGAAAAAACTGGTCTAGTGTGTGGAGGATGAAAGGACGCTTGGAAGAGGACCCAGGCACCCAGCTGCCAACTCGATCCAAGGCTCCTGACAAGTCCATCTTGGTCCCTGATTTGCAGCCAGCTGAATGTAGTCTCATGAATGAGCCCAGAACATCAAATGATAGCAAAATAATAAATAGTCAATCATTAACTTCGGGGAGGGACTGTCATGCAGCAATAATTAACTGATACAGAAGAAAACTGCTTTAGAATCCTGGAGTTGTAGTTATTTTAGAAATCATCTAATGGCCTTGCCTTATAACAAAGGGATACTGGAAACTGGGACTAGAGAGTTTAAGACAGGGGTGACATGGGCAGGTCTGAGGCCAGCAATTTCATCTCCATTTATGCATCAATTTACTCATTCTTTCATCAAGCATTCTTTGAGTGCTTGCTGAGCTTGGTGCTCAGAAAGATGGAACAGGCTGAGTTCAGAGGGAGAGACAGGCATAGGAAGAAATAGCCATGATATCAAGAGATAAACAGTGTAATAAAAGTATATGCAGAGGGCTGTTTCCAGGGACATGGGGCCAAGGTGGGAGGGTCACTGAAGTGACATTTGGACTGGGTCATAAAGGATCTATAAGATTTTATGAGTCAGAGAAGGTTGGGGAAGGACATTTCAGGCAGAGACAGGAGTAGCAAAGGCCCAGAAATGTCTTAGTGTAAACAGAATCAAGGGAATGGTGAGGGGTATGGACCAGTCTCCAGCCAGGTAATAAAAGGACATGAATCAATTTGACTTTTGTCCTTGCAGACCTCATTCTGCAAATCCATTTTGGATTAACTTCCAAGGAATCTTGATTTCAGCTAACTCTCCACCACCCTTGTTGCAACAGGTTTCAGCTAGGACCTACAAAGTGAAAAGGACACCCTCCTGTAATATTTAGCTAGAGGGTTCAGAATTTATACCTTGTCTCATCTTTGCTGTTCTCTCTTTAACATAATGTAAGTTTCACTGCTGATTCATTTTATCTTAATAGACAGGTAAGCATAATTTTGCACATGATGTTTGGAGATGATCTGCACTTGAAAAATGAACTGATGTGTTTTCTTCCCTGCAGAAGATGGAAAAGGAGAATTCTAATAATTTACAACTAGTTTCCTTCACCAGCTCCCCCTTTGGCATTGAAATAAAACTTTTAACTTCTTTGTAATATACCTGAATATCATTTATTAGAATTTGACACAAAGACAAGTGTTCTTCATTGTTTGTATCTGTAACTAGGGAAATACGTTTTCTGAGAGTTTTAACATTCCGATCCATCAGCTAGCTAATCCTTTTAATCCCTGTAGATAAGAAAATAGAAAAAAGTATCAATCATTGTTTTTATTTTTACTAGCCGGCACCCTCATTCAGAGGTTGCACTATTGATGATATTAAGGCAATCAGGTTCTTTTTTAAACACCTGACTCATTACTTGTTTCTAGTTAATATGGAAATAAGTGGCTTTCTCTCTCTCTTTTTAATAAAAGGTTGGCTTGTGCTGTTTCAGTGCTTAAAGTGAAATTGAATGTCATGTGAAGCCATTTGAAAATAAAAAAGGACCTGAAATCATCTTGTCTCTTTATTTTGTGATACATTTCATTCTTTTCATCCCAGCGACTTTTAAAAACTTCATTCAGTTTGTTTCCATTTCTGTTATTTAAAAAATATTCCTCTTGTTTCTTTGATTTTCTTGAGTAGCATAAGCCATTCCTGCCCATAGACACACACACTTACTCAGCCTTGTTGTGTTGGGCCATCAGGAGGAACCACTCTTAACTCTAGCTCAATGTGAGCTCTCTTCCAGGAAGTAATGGAGCTGGAGAGCTGGTACTTGAAGGACGAGACTTCACCAGGCAGATAAAGGAGAAAAGCGATCCAGGCAGAGGCAACAGTAGGAGCTACAACATGAAAGAGTAACTCCGGAGGATCATGAAATGTGTCCCATTATAAATGTATAAATGTGTGTGTGTGATCTCACCATCGCCATCACTGTGACGCTGCTGAGGCAGGTTCAGAAAAACTTGAATGTCATGCTGGAGGGTGTGGTCTTTATTCTGCAGGTGAGAGAACTGTCAGTGGTTTTAAAGCCAGGTAATGCCATGCCCTGATTTGGTTTTGAGCCATCACTCTGTAGCAGAATAGAGAGAAAGGGGGGGCTGGTTAGGAGGCTATTTAATTGCAGTGTTTCACGTGACAGATGTCAGACTTGGACGTCAGTATTCCAGAAGAGAAGAGCAAAAGTAATGCGGTGTTGGGGGTGGTGGTTAGCCTGGGGACTGGGTGCATGGCGAAAGCCAAGTTTCACAGCAAGACAGGGAAAAGAGGGTGTGCGTGAATGGGGAGGGCAGGGACGGGGATGTGGGCGGGGAGGAATTTGACATTGGATGTTTAAAAAGTTCAGGGAGGAAGATTCCATAGATGACTCTGAGATCTGATGTGGATCAGGGTGAGGTTTGATGCCTTTTGTTTGGTTGCTCAATTGCCAACATTTTTAGATACTTGTTTATCTGTTTAGGTGTTCTATCTTTCCACCTGCACCTCCCTAGATGTTTATGGTTACTTTTCACATATATACACACACATATATATATGTACATGAAATATATATTTATATATGAAATATATAAGTATATGAATATATATACACATATATGTATATGAAATATATACGTATATGAAATATGTATATTTCATACACATATTTCATATATATATATATATATAGAGAGAGAGAGAGAGGAGAGAGAGAGAGACAGAGTCTTGCTTTGTTGGCCAGGCTGGAGTGCAGTGGCATGATCTCGGTTCACTGCAACCTCTACCTCCCAGGTTCAAATGATTCTTCTGCCTCAGCCTCCCGAGTAGCTGGGATTATAGGCACGCGCCACCACACCCAGCTAATTTTTGTATTTTTAGTAGAGACGGAGTTTCACCATGTTGGCCAGGCTGGTCTCGAACTCCTGAACTCAGGTGATTCTCCTGCCTCGGCCTCCCAAAGTTCTGGAATTACAGGCATGAGCCACCACGCCTGGCCAACTTTTCAATTATAACAATGAAAATTTCACATTGCTTTTTTTTTGACTGAAATGTACTCTTCTAGCATTTAAAGTCAAAATGAATAGAATGTCAGGTCAACCCACTTGAAAATAAAAGGAACCAACTGCCGTAACAAGACTTAATAATATAGAACTGCTGCTTTTCCTATCTTTCAAGTTTTATTTTTACCGTTATAATTTTCTCATAATTATCCACTTTGATTTTTTCTTCTAATATTCTTTTCCCATCTTCCTACTTAGAAGGAAGCAGTAGATATTGGGGTATTTTTCCTGATCATTTTCAGAGCATTGGTTCTGCACTGCAGGGTTAGTTACCTACTGCCTACCTAGGAGATGCCCCTCTCTCAAGCTGTCTTGGGGAAGTACTTAGAAACTCAGATTTTCATTTCCATAGCTTGAGCTGTGAAACAACAAGATACATGAAAATATTCTTGGAATATCCTTACCTGTAAATGTCAGAAAATGCCTTCCTTAAAAAATAGAAATGTAAAAATTTCTGCTTTTTATTGCAACACTTATCTATGGGCATGTAATAGCCCTTGATGAATATTTGTTGAATGAACTAAAATCTAAATTATTCACTATTTTATTATTACTGTTTTTGAGATGGAGTCTCACTCTGTTGCCCAGGCTGGAGTGCAGTGGCACAATCTCAGCTTATTGCAAGATTGGAGTGCCTCCTAGATTGGAGTGCGGTGGTGTGACATCATCTCATTGCAACCTCCGTCTCCTGGGTTCAAGCGATTCTCCTGCTTCAGCCTCCCGAGCAGCTGGGGCTACAGGAGCGGGCCACCTCGCCCAGCTAATTCTTTATTTTTAGTAGAGACTGGGTTTCACCATGTTGGTCAGGCTGGTCTCGAACTCCTGACCTCAGGTGATCTGCCCGTCTTGGCCTCCCAAAGTGCTGGGATTACAGGAGTGAGCCACCATGCCTGGACTAAAATCTAACTTATTAAAAAAAGATTTCTCAGCTCTACAAATGACTCCTCCTTTTTATTACACAGCACCACTGTCGTAACAAAATGATGTTAGTTTTGATCTCCAAACCAGTTCTGTATAATGCTAAAAATTCATGATGATTCAGAGACATGTTGACTGTCATCTGCCACCAAATCACCATAGAAAAAGGTAAAGAGCCCTGTATTAGATAGAAAGAGGCCTCACATAGAGGATTCCATCCCCCAAAGCAGGTGCTCATCAAAACAGATTCCAGTAACGATGGACTCTACAATCAGTGGGTGATAGGCTTATGTTACAGCAATCAAAGTGCCTTTTTCTAATTAGTACATGTTAAATAGAATAGGAAGGTTTGGGCTTCTCCATAATGACATGGTTATTAGTGATTTCTTAGAGTGTTGCAGTAATGGGCCGAGCGTGGTGGCTCACGCCTGTAATCCCAGCACTTTGGGAGGCCATGGCTGGTGGATCACCTGATGTCAGGAGTTTTGAGACCAGCCTGACCAACATGGTGAAACCCCATCTCTACTAAAAATACAAAAATTAGCCAGGCGTAGTGGTGCACACCTGTAATCTCAGCTACTCAGGAGGCTGAAGTGGGAGAATCGCTTGAACCCAGGAGGTGGAAGTTGTAGTGAACCAAGATCGTGCCACACCACTGCACTGTAGCCTGGGCAACAGGGCAAGACTCCTTCTCAAAAAAAAAAAAAAAAAAAAAAGAATGTTGCAGTAATGTAATGTTTTCCAGCATTATTTTAACGAGGTTCAGTTGAATCAAGTTACCTATCCATGGTTTGGCATCAAGTCAGCACACCTGGGGCAGGTTCAAAGTTTGTCTACATTATTTTCCCTTACGGAACTTTCCAAACTCCTGCTAGGCCACAACATGAACCTGACAACTGTTTCTTTCTGAGCGAAGATCCTGTCAGACAAGTGCACCACTGGGACTGGAACCCCCTGTGGGTTTGTGTGTTGTATGTTGCAAAAGGTAGGGTCCCTTTGCATAATGGATCCTCCCGGGACTGAGGCTGGACTTGAGTGTGTTATTCACAATTTTCATTTCCATAACGAAAAACCACTTTCTTAAAGACAACCTTATTAATCAGAGAGTGGAATTTCGGATTATAGAGACAATTAAAGATTTGGATGAATTTTAGCATCCATTCTGTCTCTAGTAAAATGAGGATGCTGTACCTTCCATACACCCTTTCTTGGGTGCCAGGCATTGTGCATAGTACTCAGCTCACATCAACTCATCCTATTCTTTTGCAATGGGGCATGAAATGTGACTTTTCCTGTGCCCTCCTTGCACTTGGCAGCGGCTTCAAAGCTCAACAACAGCAGGTGCCAGACTATCTCTGCAGAACCAGTTCGGCCACCATCACTCATCAGCCACCTCCAGGCTCCATAAGAAAAAGTGCAAAAATTCCCTAGGAAGAGCAGGGCAGAGATATCCCTCTAGAGAGTCTTCTGCCATGGTGTGGCCTCCCCGTTTTCCCACTATCTCCCAGGGCCCTGTGTACAAGGTGGGCTCTGCAGAGAGACGGTACAAACCAACCTGATTCTTCCTCAACACCATGTCCACCATGTCATGTATTTTTCCAAGAATTGTTCTTCTCTGTCCTTGGATGAATTTCTGAGTTCATTGACTTACCTATCACTTTCAGATACTAAAAAATCTAAAACATAGTTGAAAGGCCAACACACACTTATTTTTTATTTTTATTTAAAAAAATATTTTAAAAGTAGATACATAAAGACAGGATTTTGCTATGTTGGCCAGGCTGGTCTCAAATTCTCAGCCCTGAGCGATCCTCTTGCTCTGGCCTCCCGAATTGTTGGGATTCTGGGCGTGTGCCACCGCGCCCAACCTCAACCCACATCCAATTCACCACAGTGTTTCCTCTCCTTAGATGCATCCTGCCTCCAGCTAGGAGGTCTACAGTGTGGCCAGGCCACAGTTAACTTCCTTCCTATCTCTTCATCTGTCTTCCACTAGTCCTTTCCCCGAACTTACTGTGCTCCTTTGGGATTCAAGGGAAGAGGGGAGAAGGGCTGAGGGGCTGAAAAGGCTGTCTGTGACTGGGGCAGTGCTAATCTGCCCACGAAAGTGTGGCGCATGGCCACATATGGACTGTGTGTCTCCTGGGTCCCTCTTGTGCGGATCTTGGACTGTCCCATTGGGCACAACCAACGATCATTCCTGGGTTGGCCCCTTCATCTTCTATCCACTCTGACTCCCTGTAGGTGGGGATTACTGCTGCCACCTCCCCTCCTCCCCAGACGGTCTTCTCAGATGGAGTCTCCTTCTTTCTTTCTTTGGCCCAGATCAAGGTGACTCTGGCCCATGGACGTCATCGTCCCTGTGATGCCCCTGGTGTGGTGCTTCCAGCTCCTCCTAGAGCCCACTCCTCCCCCTGCCTCCAGGGAAGCTCAGCCACAGCCTCTGGCTTTCAGCCTTTTTATAAAATGCAAGTGAAACTGGGCATGGTGGCTTACCTGTAATCCCAGCACTTTGGAAGGCTCAGGTGGGAGGATCACTTGAGGCCAGGAGTTTGAGACCAGCCTGGGCAACATGGCAAGACCCCCCTCTCTAAATTTTTTTTTTTTTTTTCAATTAGCCAGGCATGGTGGTGCACACCTGTGGTCCTAGCTCCTCAGGAAACTGAGGCAGGAATATAGCTTGAGCCCAGAAGTTCAAGGCTGCAGTGAGCTATGATCATGCCACTGTACTCCAGCCTGGGCGACAGAGTGAGATCCTGTCTCTAAAAAACAAAGCAAAACAAAAAACCACGAATGAGACACCAGTCCATGCATACTCTCCACACTTCAAGTTTTCCAACATTTTCTAATATTTTCTGGTTTCTCTCTGATCTGAAGCAGGTGAGTTGCAGAAGGGGCACCCCTTTTCTACCTCCCTCCTCCCATTTGGGTGAACTGCATGGCACCCCAGCAATCCTCCACAAGGACACTGTCCCTGGCAGCCTCTCTAGCACATCTTTAATATTCTCTTTTCTATCTTGAGAGGAGTAATTGGCTTATTCTGCAATGTTAGCAAACGGGTTTGGGGATAACTCTGCAAGTCTTGTGGAAATGGCCAAAAGCCTGCCTGAAAACGTGGGGGTGCTTGACGCTTCTTGTTTTCAGTTTTGGGTCCTTGGTCCAAACTCTGCTGACACTTAATCTGTGGATTAGGAGTTTACACATGTTGAAACTAAGACTCAGAAAGGTTAAATAAGTTGCCCAAGTTTACGTGACTAAGAAATGGTAAAATGGAATTCTGCTTACTGCAGTCTCGTGATTTCCCGGAATCCAGTGAGTGTTTACAAAACCCGGGATAGGGGTTAGGAGAGCATGGTTTGAGTTTCTTACTCAGCAGTTTTACTGCTATTCATGTAATGGAAAACCATACTCTAAAAGCTTAACAACTGCAACCGATCTGTCGTATGGTTCCAAGTTTAGCTAAAATTTTATTTCTTATAAAAACCGAGGCTATGTTGACTGTAGGTGAATCCTTTTTGGTTCCCAGAGTTTAGAACAAACAGTCAGGAGACTGACCCCACAATCTCCAAAGTCCATTTTTCCATCTGCACCGATAAGTAGGGTCCATTTAGGTGGTGGAAAATAAGAACATTTTTAACATCTCTCCAGAATAAGAAACACGAGGATATTGTATAATAGCTTAGGACTTTTGCTTCCCTTTTACTTCTCACATCGCTTTTGTGTAATGTTGGCATTCAAAGTTTGTTTATTTTTTGGTTAACACTGTGTTTGTTTCCTAGGGCTGCTGTCTCAGAGTAACACAGAGTGGCTTAGAACAACAGAAATGAATTCTCCTGCAGTTCTGGAGGCTAACGTCTAAAATCAAGGTGTCAGCAGGGCTGCGCTTCCTCTGAGCCTCTAAAGAGAGGATCCTTCCTTGTGTCCTCCAGCTTCTTTTGGCCTCGGGCAATTTTTGGTTTGCAGTGGCATAACTCCAATCTCTGCCTCCTTCATTACGTGGCCTTTGCCTTCTGTGTCTGGGTCCAAATTTCCCTGCTCTTAGAAGAACACCAGTGATATCTGACTAAGGACCCACTCCACTCCAGTCTGACTTCATCTTCATTTAGCTAATTACATGTGCAAGGACACTATTTCCAAGTAAGGTCACATTCAGCAGTACTGGGAGTTAGAACTTCAGCATACCTTTCTAGGGGGACACAATTCTACCCGTCACATCTCTCAGTTATATATTTCCATCCCCATGGAAACAGGAGCTACAAAGGACATTTTTGTGAAAAAGCTAAGGTTGTCTTTGAAGCCTGCCTCCTCTTCCAAGGGGAGAGGAAACCTTCCATCACTCAACTCAGCATCTTAGCATTCTCAAAGCCCTCCATTTGGGACACGAGGACTTTTATACATTCATGCATCCAAGGTACATTGGTTTGACTGTGTCCCCCCTCAGATCTCATCTTGAATTGTAGCTCCCATCATTCCCACGTGTTGTGGAGGCACCCGGTGGGAGAGAATTGAATCACAGAGGCGGTTTCTCCCATACTGTTCTTGTGGTAGTGAGTCAGTCTCTCAAGATCTTTTGGTTTTATGAGGGGAAACCCTTTCACTTGGTCCTCTTTCTCTCTTGTTTGCTTCCATGTAAGATGAGCCTTTCCCTTTGCACCATGGCGGTGAGACCTCCCCAGCTGCGTGAAACTGTGAGTCCATTAAACCTCTTTTTCTTTGTAAATTACTCAGTCTCGGGTATGTCTTTATCAGCAGCATGAAAGCAGACTAATACATACATACATTGCTAGCCCTAAATTATTTTACGGTTATTCCTCCTAGAATCTTTCCCTTTTAAATGTTGGTAATTTGAGCTGAAGGAAAAGAAATTCTGGTTAAAGCAGAGACAGAGAAAGGGAGAAAGGAGCTGACCTTGAGGAAGCTTCCTTGGATATGAATATGCCATAAGAACAAATCAGAAACATGGAGCCAATGACTTCAGCTTTCTGTACACTGCTTCTTACAGAACCAGCAATCACTCTGCAGCACAAGGAGTGTAAAACGCCTCCTGGCTGTCATACTCTACCTCTGTTGACTATTTCTGAGTGCACACCAGTAAGTTGTGCAGAGCAATTAAGGACTGCCCTTCTCAGCTGGGCATCTGTAATCCCAGCACTTTGAGAGACGGAGGCAGGTGGATCACTTGAGGTCAGGAGTTTGAGACCAGCCTGGCCAACATGGTGAAACCCTGTCTCTATCAAAAAAAAAAAAAAATGCAAAAATTAGTCAGGCGTGGTTGTGGGCACCTGTAATCCCAGCTACTCAAGAGGCTGAGGCAGGAGAATTGCTTGAGCCTGGGAGGTGGAGGCTGAAGCGAGCCAAGTTTGTGCCACTGCACTCCAGCCTGGGCAAACAGAGCGAGACTCCATCCCAAAAAAGGAACTGCCCTCCTCAGCCAGAGACCAACTGAGAGGGACCTGAATTTGGCAGTCGTGGTCAGCTGCAATTCTAGCATGAACAGTTTTTGGCATAGTGTATTTTTCTAAGAATAACAGATTAGGTTTATTATCTAAAATTAAAACTTTAATATAAATAGAATATTACATGTAGTATGATTATGTATGCTATTGTGTTACATCATTTACATAATATAATTTTATCTAAAATTAAAACGATTTACTATAACTAGTTCTATTCACAGCGTATGTGTATATTTTATTCTAAATAGCTATATATTATTTAATATAAAATAGTTATAAATATAAGAACTTTCAACACACTTTTTAAAACCTGTAATTCTTGGACAATTGCAAATGAATAAAAATGCTATTGCCTTCAGTGCATTTAATGAATCAATTGTTTTGCATATAAATTCAAGAATAGAGTTTTCTCAGCTCATACCAAATAGGTTACTATTCGCCCCTTGGCAGATTTCTCTGGGCTTGTTTTCCCAGGGTCTCCCATGGTTACTCTGTCACACCACTGAAAGGGCACTAGCAACTTTGTTTTTTTTCTTTTTTCTTTTTTTTTTTGACAGAGTCTTGGGCTGTCATCCAGGCTGGAGTGTAGTGGCGCGATCTCAGGTCACTGCAACTTCCGCCTCCCGGGTTCGAGCGATTCTCCTGCTTCAGCCTCCTGAGTAGCTGGGACTACAGGTGTGCACCACCACGCCTGGCTAATTTTTGAATTTTTAGTAGAGACGGGGTTTTGCCATGTTGGCCAGGCTGGTCTCAAACTCCTGACCTCAGGTGATCCACCTGCCTCAGCCTCCCAAAGTGCTGGGATTACAGGCATGAGCCACCGTGCCCGGCCTATTTTGTGTTTTCTACCATCCTCCCTCTAACACCATTCCTGGCATAGAGCAGACACTTAGTACATATATGTCTTTTAACCTCAGTAAAATAAATGATTGAGTTTATTCCTTTTAAGGGTAATCTGTCATGGTTTAAGACAAAATCGAACTTTCTAGAGACTGCCAGCCTTGATAAGTCTTGAAATCTTGAGTACCACTAAGGGTACCAATTTTAAGAGTTAAAGCAACAATCACAGCAAAATAACTCTTGATGACCTAAAAACTTGTTGCGTCATTTCATATGAAAGATTTGAGAGGTAGAGCTAGAGGAAAGACTGCCAGCTTGGAAACCAAATTCAGGCTCGATCAACGCAGACACCAACCAGTGACTCAAAAGTGACAGAAAGCTTCCTGTGTTTAATTAAAGATTCGAAGTCAACAAGTAACAAAGATAAAAACAAGGCCACTCATGCTGCTTGGCATACGACTGCATCATTCTGTTAAACAGGAAAACAAAACTACTTAACCTTCGCTTTTGTATTTTATTGGGAGACATGAGGTGGAAACAATTCAGGTCTCGTGTAATAATAACATTTGCTGTTCTTTAGGTTTAAAAAATTTTGATGCATGGGGAATTCACTTTTCTGTTTCAGGTTTCTCATGCATAAAATGAGGACAGTAATACCTGTAGCATGATGAGATTGTAAAAATTGAGATAATACAGTATTGTGCATGGTGCCATCTTTAAAAGTTCTTCTGTGGATCTCACATCCCCTTTCTGCTACTGCTCTAGGGCTCTGCTTCTGAACAAAGCGTGTCCTCTCAAAAGACTTGATATTAGGCCTCCATTCTCACAGACTCTTGTCATCATCCTGCTACAATTAGTTCTTTGGCTCTAGCCCATCAAGTTCCACAATGACCTCCATATCTGTTAAATCTCTTGGTCAATTCCTGTCAATTTCCTGTCCTCAGAGCAGCATTTGACACAGCTGAACACCCTGCTTTTCTGGAAATGCAGTTTTCTCCAGGCTTCCAGGACTGCACCATTGCCTGGAATTCCTCCACTGATGCAACTCTTTTACTTACTCCCTAGCGCACTTCTCCTTGGTGGATTTCTAAATCTGGGGGTGCTCCAGGATTTTGATCTGGGACATCTCCTCTGTCTCTCCCTGCTGCTAAGACCATCAAGTCATCTTATGTATATGTTGAAGACCCTTAGCCTCTCATCTAAGCTCCAGAATTACATATGGAATTGTCCACTTGGATTTCGAAGAGGCATCTCAAGCTTAACATGATCCAAAGCAAACTATCCATCTGAACTTCTTCCCTGTCTTCATCCCACCCACTTCTTGCCTAGTCTTCCTTTTCTTACGCCATGAACCTCTCTTTTATTTAGCTGCTCAGGCAAAAAACTAGAAGTCATCCTTTTTTTTTTTTTTTTTTTTTTTTGAGATGGAGTTTCACGCTTGTTGCCCAGGCTGGAGTGCAATGGTGTGATCTTGGCTCACCGCAACCTTCATCTCTTGGGTTCAAGTGATTCTCCTGCCTTAGTTTCCCAAGTAGCTGGGATTACAGGCGCCCACCACCACGCCTGGCTAATTTTTGTATTTTTAGTAGAGATGGAGTTTCATCATGTTGACCAGGCTGGTCTTGAACTCCTGACCTCAGGTAATCCACCCTCCTTGGCCTCCCAAAGTGCTGGAATTACAGGCGTGAGCCACCACACCGGGCCTAGAAGTCACCGTTGACTTCTTTCTTTTTCTTTTCAAGTCCAATGCATCAACAGGTTCTATCTGGGCAGCTTCCAAAATCTATCTTGAACCCAACTACTCTTTATCATCTCCATGACTAAAGCTGTAATCCAAGCCACCATTACCATTCATCTGGGTTCCTGCCAGTGTCTTGTACCTTGATGGCCCAGTAGCCATACAGAAGCTATAGTTATCTCCTGAAAGCATAAGTCAGATCAGGCTTGAAAAGCCTGAAAGCTCTTATTACTCTTAGAATAGAATACCAACTCTTTGGTCCGGCCTGCGGTCCAACATGACCTGGCCCCCCGACTGGTTCTGCACATACGTCTTTCTCATTTTCCTCCTCACCCACCATGGTCTGGCCTCAGTGACAGTTTTTCTGTCTCTTTCACATGCTATGCTTCTTCTTCTTCCTCCCTGAGAGCCTTTGCAAATGCTCATCCCTCTTCTAGAATTTGCTCTCTGAGGTTGTCACACTGTGGTCCTGTCTCATCATTTAGAGCTCAGATATTATCTTCTCAGAGACTTTCCCTATTGTTCTTTGCAAAAGGAGTCTCTCACACCATTCCAACACTTCCCTATGGCCCTCTAGAACCTGGGGTTATATTTACTGTTTTTTTCTCTTTTTTCATTTGAGACAGGGTCTTGCTCTGTCACCTAGGCTGGAGTGCAGTTCACTGCAACTTCCACCTCCCAAGTTCAAGTGATCCTCCCACCACAGCCTCCTGGGTAGCTGGGACCACAGGCACACACTACCAAGCCTGGCTACTTTTTTGTTGTATTTTTAACAGAGATGGGGTTTTGCCATGTTGTCCAGGCTGGTCTTGAATGCCTGAGCTCAAGCCATCTGCCTGCCTCAGGCTTCCAAAGTGCTGGTGTAGCAGCCCAATGGGTTTACCTTGCTTGCTGCCTAGACAGAGCCAATTTGTCAAGACCAGGGTGCTGGGCATGGTGGTTCATGCCTGTAACCCCAGCGCTTTGGGTGGCTGAGGCAGGTGGTTCACTTGAGGTCAGGAGTTTGAGACCATCCTGGCCAACATAGTGAAACCCTGTCTCTACTAAAAATACAAAATTAGCCGGGTCGGGGGCATGTGCCTGTAATCCCAGCTACTTGGAAGATTGAGGCAGGAAAATCACTTGAACCCAGGAGATGGAGGTTGCAGTGAGTTGAGACCGCACCACTGCACTCCAGCCTGGGCAACAGGAGTGAAACTCCGTCTCAAAGGAAAAAAAGAAAGACATAGGGATTGCAATGAGGAAAGAGTAATTCACACAGAGCAGGCTGTGCGGGAGATAGCAGTTTTATTATTGCTGAAAGGTCAGAGTTTTTAAAGATGATTTGGTGGATAGGAGCTTGGTAAGTGGGGAGTGCTGATTGGGCAGGTCGGAGATGGAATCATAGCGGGTGGAAGTGAGTATTTCTTGCTGTCTTCTGTTCCTGGGTGGGATGGCAGGACTGGTGGAGCCAGATTACCGGTCTTGATGGAGTGCGGGGTCTGCCAAATCTCTCCAGCACTGATCTTAGGTTTCCCCGTAGTGATGTTATCCCCAGGAGCAATGTGGGGAGGTTCAGACTCTTGAAGCCAGATGCTGCGTGATCCATAAACCATAATTTCTAATCTCGTAGCTAATTTGTTAGCGCTGCAAAGGCAGACTGGTTCCCAGGCAAGAAGGGGGTCTTTTCGGGACAGGGCTGTTATTAATGTTGTTTCAGAGTCAACCGGAGAACTGAATTCCTTCCCAAAGTTAGTTCAGCCTACGTCCAGGAATGAACAAGCACAGCTTAAAGGTTAGAAGCAAGATGGAGTCGGTTAGGTCTGATCACTTTCACTGTCATAATTTCCTCAGTTATAATTTTTGCAAAGGCGGTTTCACAGGGATTGTAAGTGTGAGCCACTGTGCCTGGCCTATATTTATGATTTATGCCATTTAGCATGTTTCCCACCTGTATGATGTGTGTGTACTCTGTAAGGATAGAAGCTTTGTTTTCTTCAATGACATATCCCAGAGCCTGGCAGAGCAAGCATGCTCATTATGTATGTGTGGAGTGAATGAAATTTTAAAAATGCAGACAGTTAGACATCCAATAGATTGCGTTTCTCCTGGTCTTGTTTGCATTTACATATGCATGTGTTTATAAGGAATTTAAAATCGACGATTTCTCTGTGTATGTTTGCATTTTTAATTTGATGTCATTTATTTATTTGAGATGGAATTTCACTCTTGTTGCTCAGGCTGGAGTGCAATGGCATGATCTTGCTCACTGCAACCTCTACCTCCCGGGTTCAAGCGATTCTCTGTCTCAGCCTCCTGAGTTCCTGGGATTACAGGCAACTGCCACCACGCCTGGCTAATTTTTGTATTTTTAGTAGAGATGGGGTTTCACTATGTTGGCCAGGCTGGTCTTGAACTCCTGACCTCAAGTGATCTTCCTGCGTCTGCCTCCCAAAGTGCTGGGATTACAGGCCTGAGCCACCGTGCCCGGCCAATGTCATTCATTTTAGTTCCTATGTATTAGGTTCTGTGTTTGAAATTGAGGATACAAAAATGAATGAGATCCGATACTTTGGGAAATTACAATCCAATGAGTAAGTGAGGCACACAAATAGATTTTTTTAAATTGTAGTATTATGAAATGTACATACTATAAAATTTATCATTTCAGCCATTTGTAAGTATACTCTTTATTGGTACCTCATATAAGTGGAATCATACAGTTCCTTCTATCCTTCTGTGCCTGACTTATTTCACTAAGTATAATGTTCTCAAGAGTCATCCCTGTGGCATATATGAAATTCATCCATTTTTGTGGCTGTATAATATTTCATTGTATGTGTATACCACATTTTGTTTATCCATTTATGTGTTGATGGGCACTTGAGTTGCTTCTATCTTTTGGCTACTGTAAATAAGCTGCTGTGAATATTGTTATACAGGTGTCTGTTTAGACCCCGCTTCTGATGCTTTCGGATATGTATCAGGGATTGGAATTGCTAGGTCATATGGCAATTCTATGTTTAACTTTTTGAAGAACCAAACTATTTTCCAGAGCAGTAACACCATTTTACATTTCTACCAGCCCTGTTCAAAGGTTCCAGTTCTTCCACTTCCTCACCAGCACTTGTTTCCCATCTTTAAAAATAATAGCCATTCAGGTTGGTGTACAGTGGATAAGTAGATGTTTACAATTCATTTTGTGCTGTAGATGAACTAACAGAGGAGTGACTTGGATGCTATGGAAGTTCTGAAAACTAGAATGTAAAGAGATGCTACTGATCCATCATAATAAGGTGTACATTTTCAGCTAGTATTTCATTTTATAGTAGTAGAGATGAGTTGTTTTACTCTATCTGTGTACTCTCACATAATTCCCTTTGCAACTGATAGTACACATTTCTGAGATGGGTTAGTAGAATAGGAATACATATAAATTGCTCCAGGAATGAATGAAATTGATTGGTCTACATGGGAACAAATCCTTAGTCTCATAAGCACCACATCTTAACTCACTCTATTTATTGCCCAGATTCCCACCCATCCATTCATCCACCCATCTATCCATCATTCATCCGTCTATCCACCTATCTATCCATCCATCCACCCACCCATCTATCTACCCATCCACCCATCTATTCATCCATCCATGCATCCATTCATCCACCCATCTATCCATCCATCCACCTATCCATTCACATAACCATCCATTTAAGTTCTAACAGAAAATAATTGCAAAGTCTGTTGACTCTGGGATGCAAATATTCAAAGTACATGCAATTTAATAATCGAAAATATTGCAAGACATTTACTTGGAGCCTAAATGGCATTCCTGTAAAAATAGTTTTATTAGTGAAGATCAATTCCCAGTGTAGTTGAAAAATCCTATTTAACCCATAAAGTAGTTGAATAATGATATTAATATGGTTATAGCAAAAAAACAAAACTATTGTTTCTATGGGAAAAGTTTTAGGTTGTTTTGGTAAGGAGAAGGGAGATAAGGTGTTGCAGATCAGTGGTCTCATCTAGATAGTGTCTAGAACAAGGTACCCCGATCATATCTCCCCTTCATAGTGGAAGGAGTGCCAGTACTCTTCCCTTTCTCCTCTTCCCCAACAACTGTCCTCCCCCTCTTGCCCCTATGTTCCCAGAGAGAAAGCCCAGGTGTAAGTGAGAGACTATAACACAACAGCAGCAGGGGCGTGATGCTCATAAAATGTAGATTAATCCGGATGTGCCTTCCAACATATGCTATCCTGTGCTTACAAAGCTCTCTGAATTTCAGTTTCCAGAACTGTGAAATGGGTGTGATAATGCCATTTTACAGGCATCCTAAGAGAATTAAATGAGATAATATATAAAAGCACTTAGCATAGCACTTGGTTCATAGTAAATGTCCCAAAACAGCAACTATTACGATGATTACCACTATTATTGGGATCAAGTGACATGTGGAAATGCCTGAAATACAGTCGATTCTCAATGGACATTAGTTTCTTCCCTTTTTCATAAACAAGGTTGAGAGAGACGTAGCATCTGTGAGGGGGAACATTTTGGCATTTGGATACCCTGATTTGACCATTATAGGCCTGAGATTGGAGAAAGATTGGAGCGGTGATGGCTACAGGAAGAAAGGCGAGGCGCTGCAGGTGGTAGTACGTTATGAATAAAAGGACTGTTAATGTGGGGGACATATGAATAGGGTGGATGAATACAAGCTCTTTATAACCTTCTTCACTGATCCCCCCACAATGTAAAGCTTATTAAGAGCTAGAAAATGCCGGTACCCCCCGCCTGGGAAGGCCTAACTGAAATACGCTTCAGGTCTGATCTTTTGGCTCCACCTGCCGGAAAGAGTTGGTACTTCATTCTCTTAAAAGCCCAGACCTCATAGTCAACTTCAGTCCCAACTGTTATCAAAGAGATTTTGGTTTTGTGTGTGGGTTTATGGTTTTAAAAAAATTAATATAAATGTACATTATATCAATAAGAATTTAGTTAGACTGACTCCTAACTAAAGGAGTTGCTCAGGGTAACCCAGTGAGTGGCTAAGGTAGTTTTACTATTGCATTGTTAGAAATAATCACTGATTACACGTTGCCCAGAACAAAGAACACCTGAGGCTGCTCATCAGCCCACCCTCGTGGTAATAAGATGCAGTGGGAGTCCGTGCACCTGACCGCATGGCCTGGACCGGTTGTTAGAAATAATCACTGATTACACGTTGCCCAGAACAAAGAACACCTGAGGCCACTCATCAGCCCATCCTCGGGGTAATAAGATGCAGTGGGAGTCCGTGCACCTGACCGCATGGCCTGGACCAGTTGTTAGAAATAATCACTGATTACACGTTGCCCAGAACAAAGAACACCTGAGGCCACTCATCAGCCCATCCTCGGGGTAATAAGATGCAGTGGGAGTCCGTGCACCTGACCGCATGGCCTGGACCCGAGGAGCTGCTCGGATCTCTGGAGACCTACTCCTAGTGCTCTCTGTCCTGGTCTTCATCATCTTCTCCAGAGGTAATGTGGCCTTTCCTGGGTCTGGGGGTTCCTGCAAGCAACTCTGATACTTTTTTTTTCTCAGAGTCTCGCTCAAGCTGGAGTGCAGTGGCACAATCTCGGTTCACTGCAACCTCCACCTCCCAGGTTCAAGCAATTCTCCTGCCTCAGCCTCCCAAGTAGCTGGGACTACAGGCACGCACCACCACGCCTGGCTAATTTTTGTATTGTTAGTAGAGACGAGGTTTCACCATGTTGGGCAGGCTGGTCTCAAACTTCTGAGCTCAAGTGATCCCCATTCACCTTGGCCTCCCAAAGTGTTAGGATTACAGGTGTGAGCCACTGCGCTTGGACTCTAATACCTTTTAATGCAAACTCAGTGCAATCCTCTTATTTGTCTGCAGGTGTCAGCAAATCTCAGGGAGTGAAATGCAGTGTACCAAGACATGGTCTTTTGTCACTGCATTGTGGCAGAGATGGGCAGGAGAGGAGAATAAAGAAAATTGACAGTGATTTGCAAGCAATGCCTCCAACAGAGTTTGCCTAGGCTTCCTTTAGAAAGGCAGTGTCAGCTTTGAGAAATCCCTTAAGATGTGATCTAAATATCAGGGCACATCTTTCAGGGCCTCTGCCATTTTTGCTACTTAAATACCCTAAGCTCTCCAAGCCACAGTGTCCTCATCTGCAAAACTGAGAACAATACTGCACCCACCTCCTAGAGTGAAGCATGATAAAACATGCAAACTTACTCTTTATAGGTAGCGACTGTACTCTGGAAGTCGGAATACTAAGAAATCCTTTTGGGTGAGAGTCGCCGTTGAGTGCCTTGCTTCTTCTTGAGCTGACATCAGCCCAACTTATACTAAAACCTGGATAGGCAGCTTCTGCACAGATAGAATTGGTCATACTGGGGTAAAGAAGGTGCCTAGAGGGAAGACTTGGTTTGCAGGAAGGTTCCTGGGGCCTCTGAGACGGGTCTTTTAGAGAATCCGGGGACATTCACTTTGTTGCAGTTACATGAGACCCAGCTCATCCCTCAGAGAGTCTCTTGTTCCAGGTGACAGAATCAGGACAACTGAGTAGAGATTTGTTTTTTCTGACTTGCGTCTTGTGTGGGATGAGGGAATTCTAGGAAGGTGTCTGCTCTATTGGTGTCGAAATGAACAGAGGGTTGGTGGTGAATTTCTTAGTAATTTTACACAAATTCAGAGGCTTAAAAACAACAGAAACATATTTCACAGTTCTAGAGGGAGGAAGTCCGAAATCTGGTAGAGCTGTTCTCCCTCTTCTGTGTGTTGTATCTCTAAAAAACAAACAAAACAAACAAACAAAACCCCACACAACTCGGCAGAGCACAGTGGCTCACGCCTGTAGCTGTACTTTGGGAAGCCGAGGTGGGCAGATTACCTGAGGTCAGGAGTTCGAGACCAGCCTGGCCAACATGGCAAACCCCTATCTCTACCAAAAAATACAAAAATTAGCTGGGCGTGGTGGCGGGCACCTGTAAACCCAGGTACTCTCGAGGCTGAAGTAGGAGAATTGCTTAAACCCTGGAGGCGGAGGTTGCCGTGAGCTGAGATGGCTCCACTGCACTCCAGCCTGGGCGACAGAGCGAGACTCCGTCTCAAAAACAACCACTACCACCACAATGATGGCACTTAGAATACACTCAGATAATCCAAGACAATCTCCACATTTTAAGATCCTTCACTCACTCGTGTCTGCAAAGACTTTTCTTTGTAAGGCATTTACAGGTTTCACAGACCTGACGTCTTTGGGCAACCATTTTCTACCCACTGCAGAGGGGCTTAGAGAGTCTGCCATTTGTTGCTAAGGATGGAACCCAAGGGGCAGGAAATGAGGTTACTTAAGCAGAGATTCTGCTGTAATCTCTCCTGTGCTCCAAGACAGGATATGCTCAAGGAGCTGCAAGAAACTTTCTGGTTCAGCAGATGAGAAATTAGCAGAAGTGTTAGAAGTATGGAGAATTGCTGTAATGGAATAGCTTTACATGGAGGCAACCAAAATCTGCAGTTCTCAAAGAAGTAGGCTGTGGAGGAGGACTCAACACAGATTGCCTTCAGTTGCTCACCTCTGTGTTGTAGCAAGGAAACGGCTGCAGACAACACGTAAAGAAAGGGCCAAGGCTCCACTCCAGTTAAGCTTTTGCGAAAACAGGATTTCTACTTCTGGGCAGACGGAGTAGACACACTGTTTCCTATACCTCCCACTAAATACAACTGGGCATCATGGGCATTGCATGTCAAAGATAGTAAAGCTCTGAGAGGTGAAGAGAAGAAGGCAGACCAGCTTGAAACCCCAGGATCCGAGGAACAACACAGTGGTGAATGCCCTGGTTTCTCTCTCTCTCTCTCTTTTTTTTTTTTTGAGACGGAGTCTCGCTGTCTCCCAGGCTGGAGTGCAGTGGCGTGATCTCGGTTCACTGCAAGCTCCGCCTCCTGGATTCACGCCATTCTCCTGCCTCAGCCTCCCGAGTAGCTGGGACTACAGGCACCTGCCAGCACACCCAGCTAATTTTTTGTATTTTTTAGTAGAGACAGGGTTTCACCCTCTTAATTAGGATACCCTGGTTTCTCTCTTCTCTTTCTTTCTCTCTCTCTACCTCATATATCTCAGATTTGGAGCTGATGAGGCCAGTAACCCAGAAATCCCAAGTTGTACAGGCAAGAAAGCATCAAAAAAGCCTGCCCTGTCTAGCTAAAGGACAAGGAAAGAGATAAGCTAGTAAGATGGAAAACTTTTAGAAAATCATTGCTCTTTTCCAGACAAACCCCACCAAAATCTCCCTCCTTGCATGGCTGAATGGGGAGGCTGGGCTTCCATCCTCATGACACTGGAATGAGGCATCCTGACTTCCCAGCCAAGGTGGGGTCACAGAAGTTTAAGTAGGGAACAGGGACATTGTCTTCCCTCCCGTAATGAGCTCCATCCCTGCAGTGTCAGCAGAGGCCACACGGGGAACCCAGATTCCTGCCTCCACGGGAAGAAATGACATGTCCCTGTACTTCCCCGCTAGGATGGTATCAGAGGAGGTCCAGGGAAGAGTCAGGGCTTCTGCCATTACCTGGTGCTGATGAAGTTGCCCCAGATGTCTTCCTAGTTAGAACTTCGAAAGTACAGTCAGAGACTGGGCGTGGTGGCTCATGCCTGAATCCTAGGACTTTGAGAGACTAAGGCGGGCGGATCACCTGAGATCAGGAGTTCAAGACCAGCCTGGCCAACATGGCGAAACCCCGTCTCTACTAAAAATATAAAAATTGGCTGGGTGTGGTGGCTCACTCCTGTGGTCCCAGCTACTTGGGAGGGTGAGGCAGGAGAACTACTTGAAACCGGGAGGCAGGAAGCTGAGATTGTGCCACTGCATACCAGCCTGGGTGACTGAGGGAGACTCCATCTCAAAAAATTAATTAATTAATTAAAAAATGAAAGTGTCAGAATTCTGGGATTCTAATCCCAATTCCACCATTTACCAACAGGATAATCCCAGACTTATTTCCCCATCTCTACAGGGAAAACAACAGCATCGCCCACACTTCAGACTTCAGTCCATGCTGCTTCTCCTTAGGGTTGTGGTGGGCTCCGTGAGATGATGAGGGCTTAAAACACAAGAAGAGTTATTGAAGGAAGAAGGACAAGATAATGGCTATAAAAATTATTTGAGGGTGGGTGCAGTGGCTCAGGCTAGTAATCCCAGCACTTTGGGAGGCTGAGGCGGGCAGATCACTTGAGGTCAGGAGTTCGAGAGCAGCCTGGCCAGCATGGTAAAACCCTGTCTCTACTAACAATGCAAAAATTAGTCGAGCGTGGTGGTGCAGGCCTGTAGTTCCAGCTCCTCGGGAGGCTGAGGCACAAGAATTGAGAATCACTGAGCGGGAGGTGGAGGTTGCAGTGAGTCGAGATAGTGCCACTGCACTCCAGCCTGGGCGACAGAGTGAGACTGTGCCTCAAAATAGTAATAATAATTTTAACGATTATTTGAAAAGAATAAGGAATTGAGTATTATCATTATTATTTTTAGTTGGGGGTCTTAGGTAGCCCTAGAACCTGCAGTATGAAGGCAGGATGGTTCACGACCAGCAATGTCACGGGGACTTCAGCCCCCAGGTGTCCCTCCCGTGCCCTGGCCAGGTCTTGGGTGACTCATGAACTTTCCTAGTGTCCTTGCTTCTCCTGCTTCGTAGAAGCGCCCACCAAGACTGCAGTGTCATTGTCCCTCTTCTGCTGCCCCCCAGCTCCACCTCACTGATGGAGATGGCTTTATTTTAATCTCTTATAGTGCCCTGGAGAAATACCACTTGCCATATTTAATTGAATCTAAAATGTCCTTCATTTTAAGCTTCACCATTAGCTGGTGTACCACAAAGAGTGGAAACATCGTTGTCAATGAGACTACCACACGGTGTCTTAATGACAGGCCTGCCTGATGAGTGAATTGGCCACACCAAACTCTTGTTGCACTGGAATTTCTTTCCTGGATTCTAAAGGGCTTGACAATTTTCCCTGCCTTCAGCTGCACTGCTTGGCGTCTGCTGAGCATTCCCTTTTTATAGCTCAATAATTTGGTGTGACTTCGCCTCACTTTATGTTCACTAAAGCAGTGCACTCAGACTTTAACGCGCGTACAAATCCACGGGACTTTGTTAAAATGCAGATCCTGATTCAGTAGGTTTGGGGCAGAGCCTGAAATTCGGCATTTCCGTCAATCTCCCAGGCGATGCTGCCGGTCTGTGGACCACACTTTGAGTAGCAAGGTGGTAAAGCACTTGGTTTGTTCCTCAAGAGAATATGGAATTGCAAGCATTCCTCCCGTCATGAACCTTCACTTCACAAATAACAAATCTATGCCTCCCCTCCACTCTGTCTCCCCACCTTTCTAAATACACCTTAAGTTTTCCTTTCAATGCTGAATCATAGTGTAATCTTTCCGAAGGCATTTTACATGGCAATTAAACCTGGCACATGAAGTGCCAACGGTGGACATAATCCCGCTGAAGTGATGACAACAGCCACAGCTGTGAACAAGTTTGCACATGCGGCAGTGACAACGAGGTCACGTGGGCACCTGGAGGGCCGTGATTGTAACATGCTTTCGATCTATTCCAATGTCAGGGAATTCAGAGCTGTTAAAAGGTGAAAAATATCTACATCTTAGAATCAATGGAAAGTGGAAAGTAATTTATTCTTTCAGTGTCTTCCATTTCTCCCTTTCCTACTTCCTGCTCTGCTGTCAACTCGAAGGCACTTTTTTTCCAGGGGCTGATGCCTGTCACAAATTTCCTTTGCTTTTAGGGAGTGAGTTTGCTACCCCATCCATCCGGGCCCATCCAGAGCCCTGACTGGGAGATGGCAGCTCTTACCCCATGACCTTGTTGAAGGGTTTTTGTGCTGGGACCCTCTGTCACCTTCCAGCCAGGCTGCACATCCTCTTCCCCAGAAGTCCATGAGTGATAATCCCTCCTGGACTCTTACTTGGCATGAGCGCGATTTCTGTGAGCTTGCAAAATGAGTGCCCTGCCTGGGATGCTTGCTAGTAATGCACTGAGCCTAGCGCAAGATAGGTGCTTAGAGAATGTCTGTTGAATGCTTTGGAGAGATAGGACTCAACTGATCAGAATGCCTGGAATTCTTGAGTCACTGAGGTTGCATTTTTATCTGCAGAGACCACAGACTGCGTGAGCGCTTCACATCAGCTGGGGATGAGGTTGGGGTGGCAATTGCCATTAGTTATGCTTGGAATTTTTCTCACCACTTGCCATATTATCAGCCCTTGACCTAGAGTGAAATATCTCCCGAAAGAGAGGACAGGATAAACAAACATGGAAGGAATTTAAATCTCTAGCTCCACATTTCCCAAAATATTTTTCAGGAAGAAGCATTTGAGTCTCCAGGGATTTCAATAGGTGTGCTTCCAAAATGACTCTGCCTGCTGTGTGAAGTAAGCACACATCTCCACTTGTCTTCCAATGAACTCAACTCTAAAACCTGCACAGAATATGTATCAAATAAGGTTGGGAAATTCCAGAATGAAATTGAAATGCAAGTGAAACAGTTTTCTTTCCTGCACACACCTGGGTCATCTTTATTAAGTGTGCATCTCTAAGAAGGGCTTTATTTGTAATTAACATTTCTCAAACAATTTCATTACAGATTGTTTTTCCCTCAAGAAGCATCACAAGAGATATGCTGCACCGTGGCCAGGCACGGTGGCTCATGCCTGTAATCCCAGCACTTTGGGAGGCCAAGGCTGATGGACCACCTGAGGTCAGGAGTTCAAGACCAGTCTGGCCAACATGGTGAAACTCCATCTCTACAAAAATACAAAACTTAGCCAGGCATGATGGCAGGTGCCTGTCATCCCTGCTACTCGGGAGGCTGAGGCAGAAGAATCACTCGAACCTGGGAGGCAGGGATTGCAGCGAGCCGAGATCGTGCCCCTGCATTCCAGCCTGGGCGACAAAGCAAGACTCCATCTAAAAAAAAAAAAAAAAAAAAACTACATTGTTTCAATGTTGTGTATGTCTTCACGTGCAGATTCAATGGATATGACACTTTGCATATTTTTTGTTATTGTTTTTAAGATAGAATCTCACTCTGTTGCCCAGACTGGAGTACAGGGGTGTGATCACAGCTCTCTACAGTTTCGACTTCCTGGGCTCGGGTAATTCTCCCACCTCAGCCTCCCGAGTAGCTGGGACTACAGGCATTTGCCACCATGCCTGGCTAATTTTTGTATTTTTTGTAGAGACAAGGGTCTCACTATGTTGCCCAGGCTGGCCTTGAACTGATGGGCTCAAGTGATCCTCCTGCCTTGACCTCCCAAAGTGCTGGGATTATAGGCATAAGCCATCACGCCTGGCCACCTTGCATATCTTAAATGAAAGTTACACTTTCTTTTGATAGCTGTCATGTTTCGGAGAAAACAACCTATCAGTTCATGGTGACTTTGACTTGGCCTATCTGATGAGTGGCTATAAATGGTTACTTCTTGTAGTTTACTAATTATACCAGGCTTGCTATTTGTCCCTGCTGAGTGGCTCATGTGGCAATAATTAATGCAATTATATAGCAAGATTAGCTTTTCTTTCATAAAACTCAGTGAGCTTGATGAACCAAGAGGGCAAAGGAAAAGAAGTAATGAAGCAGCTTATAATTGCACAGAGACGAGCGGCTAGATTCAACACTGCTGGAAAGTTGACGCTGAGGAGATCTGAATCTGAGTTATTTCCCTAATTCTATACTGGGAATACAAAGGAAGGAAAATCAACAAAGAGCTTTGTTAGAAAGCATATTGAGTATTAACGCTTTGAGGATAACGTTTGCTCAGATGTAAAGTACATAGAAGTTCTTTTTAAAGACAGTTTCACGTAGGATAAAGTCTATTAAATTTTGCAGTGTAATAAACTGCTATAAAAATAGAATATTGGCTGGGCAGGGTGGCTCACACCTGTAATCCCAGCACTTTGGGAGGCCAAGTCGGGTGGATCACTTGGGGTCAGGAGTTCGAGACCAGCCTGGCCAACACAGTGAAGCCCTGTGTCTACCAAAAAATACAAAAAATGGCTGGTTGGGGTGGGGTGCACCTGTAGTCCCAGCTACTGCAGAGGCTAAGGTGGGAGAATCGCTTGAACCTGGAAGGTTGCAGTGAGCTGAGATTGTACCACTGCACTCCAGGCTGGGTGAAACAGAGTGAGACTTTGTCTTTAAAAAAAAAAAAAAAAAAAAAGAAGTTTAATGCAACATCATTGCTTGAGCCACAGCTTCTTTAAGTCAGAAGTCCCGGCAGGCTTCAGGGGCTTTTATGCCTCAGTTCTCTTTTATTGCTTTTTTGTTGTTGTTGTTGATACAGAGTCTTGCTCTGTCACCCAGGCTGGAGTGCAGTGGCACGATTCCGGCTCACTGCAACCTCCACCTCCCAGGTTTGAGCAATTCTCCTGCCTCAGCCTCCCAAGTAGCTGGGATTACAGGCATGCACCACCATGCCTGGCTAATTTTTGTTTTTAGTAGAGATGGGGTTTCACCATGCTGGTCAGGCTGGTCTAGAACTCCTGACCTCAAGTGATCCACCCACCTCGGCCTTCCAAAGTGCTGGGATTAGAGTCATGAGCCACCGCACATGGCTTGATTTTCTGCCCCAGTTCTTACAAGTCTGCAATCAGGTGTCAATTGGGGTCACATTTGAGGCTCAGGGTTCTCTTCCAAGCTCCTGTGGCTATTGGCAGAATCCATTTCCTTGTGACTGGAGAACTCACAGAGGCTGCATCTGCAAGGCTGACTGGAACATCTATCTGGCTTTGAATTTCTCTGACTTCTTTTAAGGGCTCATCCGATTAGATCAGGTTCATCTAGAATAATCTCTTTTTTAAAAATTAATTCAAAGTTAACTGATTAGGGATCTTAATTACATCTGCAAGATCTCTTCTGCATATAAAGCAAAATAATGATGGGAGTGGCATTCCACTGTACCCACAAATCCTTCTCACAGTCAAGGGAAGGGGCTCATAATGAGCATGTAACCAGGGGGTAGGACTCCTGGGACCCGGCTTAGAATTCTGCCTGCCATGTGAAATGAATATACACCTCCGTTTACCTCCCACTAAGCCCAACTCTGAAACCTGGACAGGGTACAAGGACAGCTATTTGAAAACTCTGCAAAATAAATAGCAGTAGGAAATCAGGGAACAACACCAGAATTCTAACAGCCATAGAACCGGCGGATAGAAAAAAGACCCAGCATAATACTGAAAATGTTCAGGATAAAAACCAAAATCACTTGTGATATAAAAAACCTCTAACTGTGAAGCAGCATCATTGTCTGGGGTAAATACCCGAGGTTCGTTGTCTCACAGCCACAGAAAACTAGGACATGAAGACATAAAGAGTGAGCTTAAGAGCAGAAGTTTAACAAGTGAGAAAGAGAAGAGCTCTCCCTGCAGAGAGAGGGGTCCTGAACGGGTGGCCAGTCCACGGGGAAGTGCAGAGCTTGAGGCGGTGGTGTCTGATTTACACAGGGCACGAAAGATTGGTCGGACCAGGTGTGCCATTTGCATAAGGCACAAAAAACTGACTAGGGTGCTAGCTGGCTTCTCCCACCCTAGTCTTGTATTATGGATGGGTTCTCTACCTGGCCGCAGCCATGTTGCCTGTTTTTTTACTGTACGTGTGGTAATAAAGAGAAATGAAGATGGAGCCTGCATGTTGGATGTGCCTGGCCCCCGGGTAGCCCTTTTCTGTTGGTACACTGCTGGCATTCATGCATGCAAGCTTCCAGCTTGCTTATCTATCTTTGCAGCTTAATTTTTCAGGCTGCTCCTTGATAGAAAAAATAATTTCTTGGGCTACTTTTTGTTAGAAAGGAAGCCTTGCCGAAGACTCTTTGCCCTCACTATTTGCCTAAATAATTTATTTCTAGCTCCTGTATCATTTGCATGGGAAAAGAAAATCAACAGACACCAACGATTAGATGACACAGATAATAGAATATTCTAGAAGGACGTTAAAGAAGCTATTATTAAAGAGCACGTCGAAACACTTGTAACTTTGGATTTCATTTGGTCTTCCTTTTTCTAGTTTCTTAAGATTGAAGATGAGGTAATTGATTTCAGGACATTCTTCTTTCTAGTGTAGGCATGTAGAGTTACATATTTACCGTAAGAACTGCTTTAACAGCCTTCTGAAAATGTCGATATGTTCATTTTCATTTAACTGAAAATACTTTCTAATTTCTCTTTTGATTTCTTCTTTAATCTGTTTAGTATTTACAAGTATATAATTTACTATTATTTAGTTTCCATCATCCAAATAATTGGGATTTTCCAGAGATCTTTTCATAATCGATTTTGAATTTACTTCCATTGTGGTCAGAGAACATACTTTGTATGACATGAACACTTTCAAATTTATTGTAACTTGTTTTATAGCCCAGAATATTGTCTATCTTGGCAAATGCTCTGTGTGCCCTTGAAAATAATGTGTGTTTTGCTGTTGCTAGGTGGAGTGTTTTATAAATGTCAATTATGTCATGTTGCTTAATAGTGACTTTCAAATCTTTGATAAGCTTGATGACTTTCTTTTTACTTCTGTCAATCAGAGAGCTAATTATTGAAATCGCCAAGTATAATTTTGGATTTATTTTGTTCTCTTTGTAGTTCTAACAATTTTTGCTTTATGTAGTTTGAAGCTCTGTTATTATGTGCCACTGTTACTAATTTGCCACTCCAATTTTCTTCTGATTAGTATTAGTATGGAGTATCATTAAAAATAATTTTTAAATTATTTTACTTTACCCATGTTTTAATATAGAAAGAACATTTCCTCTTCTTTTTCTTTTTATTCTTCTTTTGACTTAACAATGGAAATTTATTTTTTCACAGTTCTGGAGGTTAGAAGTCTGAGATCAGGGTGCCAGCATGTTTGGGTTCTGGTGAGGGCTCTCTTCCTGGCTTGCCAACAGCCACCTTCTCATTATGTGCTTACATGGCCTTTCCCTGGTGCCAGTGTGGGTGGGGGCCAGGAGAGCAAGAAGAGCATGTCTTATAGACAGCATTTATTTGGGTCTAGATTTTTAATCCAATCTGACCATTTCTGCAGTTAATCAAGAATGTTTAGCTTATTTACATTTAATGTGATTATTGATATGACTAGGTTTAAATCTGTCATCTTGCTGTTTTTCTAGCTGTCCTATCTGTTCTTTATTCACTTTTTTCTATTTTTGCCATCTTTTGAATTAACTGATTTTTAAAATAATTTTTTTTATTATTGGCTTACTAGCTATAAATCTTTTTGTCATTTTAGTAGTAAAATATAGTGTATATAGTTTATAGTGTAGAGCATATAATTCTAATTTTTCACTGTCTTATGTGATCTACCACTTTATGTGTAAGAATCATACAATAGAGGCTGGGTGTGGTGGCTCACGTTTGTAATTCTAGCACTTTAGGAGGTCAAGGTGGGTGGATCACGAGGTCAGGAGTTTGAGACCAGCCTGGGCAACACAGTGAAACCCCATCTCTACTAAAAATACTAAAAAAAAAATTAGCTGGGCATGGTGGTGGGCGCCTGTAATCCCTGCTACTTGGGAGGCTGAGGCAGGAGAATCACTTGAACCCAGGAGGTGGAGGTTACAGAGCCAAAATTGTGCCATTGCACTCTGTCCTGAGTGACAGAGCTGAGGTCAGGAGAACGAGACCATCCTGGCTAACACGGTGAAACCCCGTCTCCACTAAAAATACAAAAAATTAGCCGGGCATGGTGGTGGGTGCCTATAGTCCCAGATACTCAGGAGGCTGAGGCAGGAGAATGGTGTGAACCTGGGAGATAGAGCTTGCTGTGAGCCAAGATGGCGCCACTGCACTCCAGCCTGGGTGACAGAGCTAGACTCCATCTCAAAAATAAAAATAAAAATAAATAAAAATAAATAATCATGCAATAGAATATTTCTATTTCTCCCCCCTCCGTTGCTCTGCTAACACGGTAATATATTTTACTTATACATATAAAGTTTAACTACATTGTTCTTATTTTTGTTTAAATATTCAGTTATCTTGTAAATAGATTTAATAAGAAAAATCACATATAGTTACAATTTCTGGTGTTCCTTATTTGTGAAACCCCTTACTTCCTTTTGCCTAAAAGACTCTAAAATGTCTTGCAGTGTGGATTTGCTAGTGAAATCTTTCAGTTTTTCTATGTTTGGAAACATCTTTTTTTCATCTTTGTTTCTGAGAGATATTCTTGCTTGGTGTAAAATTCTAGCTTGATAGTTTTTATTTTTTTTTATTTTTTTTTATTTTTTTTATTTTTTATTATACTTTAAGTTCTAGGGTACATGTGCATAACGTTTATATCATGTATAACTCCCCAATGCAATCCCTCCCTCCTCCCCCCTCCCCATGATAGGCCCCAGTGTGTGATGTTCCCCTTCCCGAGTCCAAGTGATCTCATTGTTCAGTTCCCACCTATGAGTGAGAACATGCGGTGTTTGGTTTTCTCTTCTTGTGATAGTTTGCTAAGAATGATGGTTTCCAGCTGCATCCATGTCCCTACAAAGGACGCAAACTCATCCTTTTTGATGGCTGCATAGTATTCCATGGTGTATATGTGCCACATTTTCTTAATCCAGTCTGTCACAGATGGACATTTGGGTTGATTCCAAGTCTTTGCTATTGTGAATAGTGCCGCAATAAACATACGTGTGCATGTGTCTTTGTAGTAGAGTAATTTATAATCCTTGGGTATATACCCAGTAGTGGGATGGCTGGGTCATATGGTACATCTAGTTCTAGATCCTTGAGGAATCGCCATACTGTTTTCCATAATGGTTGAACTAGTTTACAATCCCACCAACAGTGTAAAAGTGTTCCTATTTCTCCACATCCTCTCCAACATCTATTGTTTCCTGACTTCTTAATGATTGCCATTCTAACTGGTGTGAGATGGTATCTCATTGTGGTTTTGATTTGCATTTCTCTGATGGCGAGTGATGACGAGCATTTTTTCATGTGTCTGTTGGCTGTATGGATGTCTTCTTTTGAGAAATGTCTGTTCATATCCTTTCCCCACTTTTTGATGGGGTTGTTTGTTTTTTTCTTGTATATTTGTTTGAGTTCTTTGTAGATTCTGGATATTAGCCCTTTGTCAGATGAGTAGGTTGCAAAAATTTTCTCCCATTCTGTAGGTTGCCTGTTCACTCTGATGGTAGTTTCTTTTGCTGTGCAAAAGCTCTTTAGTTTAATGAGATCCCATTTGTCAATTTTGGCTTTTGCTGCCGTTGCTTTTGGTGTTTTAGACATGAAGTCCTTGCCCATGCCTATGTCCTGAATGGTACTACCTAGATTTTCTTCTAGGGTTTTTATGGTATTAGGTCTAACATTTAAGTCTCTAATCCATCTTGAATTAATTTTCGTATAAGGGGTAAGGAAAGGATCCAGTTTCAGCTTTCTACTTGTGGCTAGCCAATTTTCCCAGCACCATTTATTAAATAGGGAATCCTTTCCCCATTTCTTGTTTTTGTCAGGTTTGTCAAAGATCAGATGGCTGTAGATGTGTGGTATTATTTCTGAGGACTCTGTTCTGTTCCACTGGTCTATTTCTCTGTTGTGGTACCAGTACCATGCTGTTTTGGTTACTGTAGCCTTGTAGTATAGTTTGAAGTCAGGTAGCGTGACGCCTCCAGCTTTGTCCTTTTGACCTAGGATTGTCTTGGCAATGCGGGCTCTTTTTTGGTTCCATATGAACTTTAAAGCAGTTTTTTCCAATTCTGTGAAGAAACTCATTGGTAGCTTGATGGGGATGGCATTGAATCTATAAATAACCTTGGGCAGTATGGCCATTTTCACGATATTGATTCTTCCTATCCATGAGCATGGTATGTTCTTCCATTTGTTTGTGTCCTCTTTGATTTCACTGAGCAGTGGTTTGTAGTTCTCCTTGAAGAGGTCCTTTACATCCCTTGTAAGCTGGATTCCTAGGTATTTTATTCTCTTTGAAGCAATTGTGAATGGAAGTTCATTCCTGACTTGGCTCTCTGCTTGTCTGTTACTGGTGTATAAGAATGCTTGTGATTTTTGCACATTAATTTTGTATCCTGAGACTTTGCTGAAGTTGCTTATCAGCTTAAGGAGATTTTGGGCTGAGACGATGGGTTTTTCTAAATATACAATCATGTCATCTGCAAACAGGGACAATTTGACTTCTTCTTTTCCTAACTGGATACCCTTGATTTCTTTCTCTTGCCTGATTGCCCTAGCCAGAACTTCCAACACTATGTTGAATAGGAGTGGTGAGAGAGGGCATCCCTGTCTTGTGCCAGTTTTCAAAGGGAATTTTTCCAGTTTTTGCCCATTCAGTATGATATTAGCTGTGGGTTTGTCGTAAATAGCTCTTATTATTTTGAGGTACGTTCCATCAATACCGAATTTATTGAGCGTTTTTAGCATAAAGGGCTGTTGAATTTTGTCAAAAGCCTTTTCTGCATCTATTGAGATAATCATGTGGTTCTTGTCTTTGGTTCTGTTTATATGCTGGATTACGTTTATTGATTTGCGAATGTTGAACCAGCCTTGCATCCCAGGGATGAAGCCCACTTGATCATGGTGGATAAGCTTTTTGATGTGCTGCTGAATCCGGTTTGCCAGTATTTTATTGAGAATTTTTGCATCGATGTTCATCAGGGATATTGGTCTAAAATTCTCTTTTTTTGTTGTGTCTCTGCCAGGCTTTGGTATCAGGATGATGTTGGCCTCATAAAATGAGTTAGGGAGGATTCCCTCTTTTTCTATTGATTGGAATAGTTTCAGAAGGAATGGTACCAGCTCCTCCTTGTACCTCTGGTAGAATTCAGCTGTGAATCCATCTGGTCCTGGACTTTTTTTCGTGGGTAGGCTATTAATTGTTGCCTCAATTTCAGAGCCTGTTATTGGTCTATTCAGGGATTCAACTTCTTCCTGGTTCAGTCTTGGGAGAGTGTAAGTGTCCAGGAAATTATCCATTTCTTCTAGATTTTCTAGTCGATTTGCGTAGAGGCATTTATAGTATTCTCTGATGGTTGTTTGTATTTCTGTGGGGTCGGTGGTGATATCCCCTTTATCATTTTTTATTGCGTCTATTTGATTCCTCTCTCTTTTCTTCTTTATTAGTCTTGCTAGCGGTCTGTCAATTTTGTTGATCTTTTCAAAAAACCAACTCCTGGATTCATTGATTTTTTGGAGGGTTTTTTGTGACTCTATCTCCTTCAGTTCTGCTCTGATCTTAGTTATTTCTTGCCTTCTGCTAGCTTTTGAATGTGTTTGCTCTTGCCTCTCTAGTTCTTTTAATTGTGATGTTAGAGTGTCAATTTTAGATCTTTCCTGCTTTCTCTTGTGGGCATTTAGTGCTATAATTTCCCTCTACACACTGCTTTAAATGTGTCCCAGAGATTCTGGTATGTTGTATCTTTGTTCTCATTGGTTTCAAAGAACATCTTTATTTCTGCTTTCATTTCGTTATGTACCCAGTAGTCATTCAGGAGCAGGTTATTCAGTTTCCATGTAGTTGAGCGTTTTGATTGAGTTTCTTAGTCCTGAGTTCTAGTTTGATTGCACTGTGGTCTGAGAGACAGTTTGTTATAATTTCTGTTCTTGTACATTTGCTGAGGAGTGCTTTACTTCCAATTATGTGGTCAATTTTGGAATAAGTGCGATGTGGTGCTGAGAAGAATGTATATTCTGTTGATTTGGGGTGGAGAGTTCTATAGATGTCTATTAGGTCCGCTTGGTGCAGAGATGAGTTCAATTCCTGGATATCCTTGTTAACTTTCTGTCTCGTTGATCTGTCTAATGTTGACAGTGGAGTGTTGAAATCTCCCATTATTATTGTATGGGAGTCTAAGTCTCTTTGTAGGTCTCTAAGGACTTGCTTTATGAATCTGGGTGCTCCTGTATTGGGTGCATATATATTTAGGAGAGTTAGCTCTTCCTGTTGAATTGATCCCTTTACCATTATGTAATGGCCTTCTTTGTCTCTTTTGATCTTTGATGGTTTAAAGTCTGTTTTATCAGAGACTAGGATTGCAACCCCTGCTTTTTTTTGTTCTCCATTTGCTTGGTAGATCTTCTCCATCCCTTTATTTTGAGCCTATGTATGTCTCTGCATGTGAGATGGGTCTCCTGAATACAGCAGACTGATGGGTCTTGACTCTTTATCCAGTTTGCCAGTCTGTGTCTTTTAATTGGAGCATTTAGTCCATTTACATTTAAGGTTAATATTGTTATGTGTGAACTTGATCCTGTCATTATGATATTAACTGGTTATTTTGCTCATTAGTTGATGCAGTTTCTTCCTAGCCTCGATGGTCTTTACATTTTGGCATGTTTTTGCAATGGCTGGTACCGGTTGTTCCTTTCCATGTTTAGGGCTTCCTTCAGGGTCTCTTGTAAGGCAGGCCTGGTGGTGACAAAATCTCTAAGCATTTGCTTATCTGTAAAGGATTTTATTTCTCCTTCACTGATGAAACTTAGTTTGGCTGGATATGAAATTCTGGGTTGAAAATTCTTTTCTTTAAGAACGTTGAATATTGGCCCCCACTCTCTTCTGGCTTGTAGAGTTTCTGCCGAGAGATCTGCTGTTAGTCTGATGGGCTTCCCTTTGTGGGTAACCCGACCTTTCTCTCTGGCTGCCCTTAAGATTTTTTCCTTCATTTCAACTTTGGTGAATCTGGCAATTATGTGTCTTGGAGTTGCTCTTCTGGAGGAGTATCTTTGTGGCGTTCTCTGTATTTCCTGAATTTGAATGTTGGCCTGCCCTACTAGGTTGGGGAAGTTCTCCTGGATGATATCCTGAAGAGTGTTTTCCAACTTGGTTCCATTTTCCCCCTCACTTTCAGGCACCCCAATCAGACGTAGATTTGGTCTTTTTACATAATCCCATACTTCTTGCAGGCTTTGTTCATTTCTTTTTCTTCTTTTTTCTTTTGGTTTCTCTTCTCGCTTCATTTCATTCATTTGATCCTCAATCGCTGATACTCTTTCTTCCAGTTGATCGAGTCGGTTACTGAAGCTTGTGCATTTGTCACGTATTTCTCGTGTCATGGTTTTCATCTCTGTCATTTCGTTTATGATCTTCTCTGCATTAATTAGTCTAGCTGTCAATTCTTCCACTTTTTTTTCAAGATTTTTAGTTTCTTTGCGCTGGGTACGTAATTCCTCCTTTAGCTCTGAGAAGTTTGATGGACTGAAGCCTTCTTCTCTCATCTCGTCAAAGTCATTCTCTGACCAGCTTTGATCCGTTGCTGGCGATGGGCTGCGCTCCTTTGCAGGGGGAGATGCGCTCTTATTTTTTGAATTTCCAGCTTTTCTGCCCTGCTTTTTCCCCATCTTTGTGGTTTTATCTGTCTCTGGTCTTTGATGATGGTGACGTACTGATGGGGTTTTGGTATAGGTGTCCTTCCTGTTTGATAGTTTTCCGTCTGACAGTCAGAAGGACTGTCTGTTGGTCTGTTGGAGATTGCTTGAGGTCCACTCCAGACCCTGTTTGCCTGGGTATCAGCAGCAGAGGTTGCCAAGATAGAATATTGCTGAGCAGCGAGTGTACCTGTCTGATTCTTCCTTTGGAAGTTTCCTCTCAGGGATGACTCCACCCTGTGAGGTGTGGGGTGTCAGACTGCCCCTAGTGGGGGATGTCTCCCAGCTAGGCTACTCAGGGGTCAGGGACCCACCTGAGCAGGCAGTCTGTCCGTTCTCGGATCTCAACCTCCGCGTTGGGAGATCCACGGCTCTCCCCAAAGCTGTCAGACAGAGTCGTTCGCCTCTGCACCGCCCCCGCTGCTTTCCCTATTGGACCTCAGCTGTGGGCTGTCCCCAGAGGTGGAGTCTACAGAGACAGGCAGGTTTCCTTGAGCTGCTGTGAGCTCCACCCAGTTCGAGCTTCCCAGCGGCTTTGTTTACCTACTTAAGCCTCAGCAATGGCGGGCGCCCCTCCCCCAGCCTCGCTGCTGCCTTGCGGATAGATCGCCGCAGACGGCTGTGTTAGCAGTGAGGGAGGCTCCGTGGGCGTGGGACCCTCCCGGCCAGGTGTGGGATATATTCTCCTGGTGTGCCTGTTTCCTTAAAGCGCAGTATTGGGGTGGGAGTTACCCGATTTTCCAGGTGTTGTGTGTCTCAGTTCCCCTGGCTAGGAAAACGGATTTCCTTCCCCCTTGCGCTTCCAGGTGAGGCGATGCCTCGCCCTGCTTCAGCTCACGCTGGTCAGGCTGCAGCAGCTGACCAGCACCGATTGTCCGGCACTCCCTAGAGAGATGACCCCAGTACCTCAGTTGAAAATGCAGAAATCACCGGTCTTCTGTGTTACTCGCGCTGGGAGTTGGAGACTGGAGCTGTTCCTATTCGGCCATCTTGCTCCGCCCCCTAGCTTGATAGTTTTTATCTTTCAATGTTTTAAAGATGTCTTTTTGCTTACATTGTTTCCTGTAAAAAATCTATTCTCATCTTTATTTACGTTTCCTCTTTATGTAACATCTTATTATTTTCCTCTGGCTGCTGTAATATTTTGTGTTTATTATTGATTTCTGTAACAATTTGATTATGATATGTCTTGGTGTCTTTTTTTTCATGCTTCTTTTGCTTGAGGGTTTGTTGAACTTCTTGGATCTGTGGGTTTTTAGTTTCAATTAAGTTTGCAATGTTTTTAAGTGTTATTTCTTCAAATATTTGTTCTGTTGCCTCTCCTCTCCTTTGGCAACTCTACTGCACGTATATTAGGCCACTTGACGTTGTCTCACAATTCACTGATACTCTTTTAATTAAAAAATTTTTTTCCAGATGGGCATGGTGGCTCACATGTGTAAACCCAGACTTTGGGAGGCCGAGGCAGGTGGATCACATGAGCTCAGGAGTTCAAGACCAGCCTGGTCAACATGGTGAAACCCTGTCTCTACTAAAAAAATACAAAAAAAAAAAAAAAAAAAATTAGCCAGGCGTGACGGCACACACCGGTAATCCCAGCTACTCAGGAGGCTGAGGCAGGATAATTGCTTGAACCTGGGAGCCGGAGGCTGCAGTGAGCCGAGATTGCACCACTGTACTCCAGCCTTGGCAACAGAGTGAGATTCCATCTCAAAAAAAAAAAAAATTGTTTTTCCTCTCAGTGTTTTATTTTGGATAGTTTCCATTGCCATGTTTTCAAATTTACAGATCTATTTTTTTGCTATGTCTAATCTACTATTAATCCCATCAATTAATTTTTTTATTTTAGATATTGTAGTTTTTCATTCATGGAAGTTCAATTTGAGTGTTTTTGTTAAATTATTTTTCTCTACTTAACTTTTTGAACATCTGGAATATGGTGATAATAACTGCTCAATGTCCTTGTCTACTAATGATAACATCTGTGTCAGTTCCGAGTCAGTTTTGAATTATTTCCCCCATCGTGGGTTATATTTTCCTTATACTTTCAATGTTTCATAATCCTTATCAGATACCACCTGTTGTGGTTGCTACCCTTTTTGGATACGTGATACTTTGCTTTCCTATAGCTTTTCTTAAGCTTTTCTCTGGGATGCAATTAAGTTGCTTGGGTATAGTTGGAGCCCTTCAGGTTTAGATTTCATAATTTTTGAGGCGAATCTGGAGCAGTGTTTGGTCTGGGGCTAATTATTTCCCACCACTAAGACACAATGTTCATGAGTATTCTGCTCAGTGTTCAAAAATTTTTTTTCTCCCTGGCTGGCTGGTGGGAGGGAACAAGTCTTGACAGTTGGTGAACACTGGGTGCTATTCTCTAATCCTTTCAGATGTTTTCGCCCCTCTGGCATTGAGTAGCATCTTTGCATGCTGTCATGATCAATACTGTGCTGAATATTTGACAGAACCCCGTCCAGATCCCAGGTTCTCTCTCTGTACAGCTGTCTCTGCTGCTTACCTGTCCTGTAAACTCCAGCTGCCTTGCTATCCCTGGACTCTCATTTCCATCTTCTTACCTAAAGGAGTCCACCAGCTTCTACCTGGGTTCCCCCTTCCTGTGCCACAGTCTGGAAAGTCTCTCAAGACAGTGAACTGGGGCAAGAACAGGGCTCCCCTAATTTGTGTCCCATCTCTTGGAGATCACTGCCCTTCATTGCCTGATAACCAATGTCTTGCAAACTGTCATTTAATACAGTTTGCTGTTTTTGTTTGTGTACGTTCATACTGGCTTCAGGCAGATGGCAAAATGTATCCACCTTAAGTCAAAATCTGACTCCATCTTAAGCAGAAACAGCATTCTTCCACTAGTGTATCCTTGCCACGTATATCGAATAATCACAAAGTATTTTGCTGGTGCAAAAGTGAGATGCCGGGAGGTTAAAGGCCTTACCACAGAGCCAGCACATCCTCTCCCCATGATGCCACCTCCTGGAGGAAGGGCATGCACTTTTTATGTTTTTGCGAGAGAAGTTTTAGTAGAATATTTCCATCCTGGCACGTTACTTGGCGATAATTACATTACAAATGCTAATGGGAGTTATAATCACAATTATGCTAATCTCTGCATTTAGTGCCTACTGTGGCAAGCAATTATGACCAATGAGCTCAATTTGTAAGTTAGCATTTATTAAAGTTAGCCACTGAAAGCTACTGTTTTAGGCAGACTGCCTCTAACATTTTTGACTAAAGTGATTTACTTAAACAATTTCCTAATAGGGCATAAGTACTTATAAAAAGGCTTTTCATCTTTATTTTCCTTTGATGAAACAGAAAGGAAAATATGCCTGGAGTCAATGTTTCGGCCTATCTATTAGATAACAAGGGCTCTGTGAAGTTCTTTAAAAATATTTCAGGGAATGTTTTCTGAAGAAACTGCCCAGCTCTGGCTCAGAGCTCTCACAGGAACTGTAGAGGAATTGATGAGGAGAAACCTAACATCCCAAATGGCAGCAAATAAGAGACTTGGCAGCCTGTGTAGGCAGTGGAAGACAATTAGGACAGGAAAGTAAACACACACATAGTCTCTTTATATTTACGTTTCATACATTTATCTGGGAGTCCATCAAAAGCAGATAGGCTAAATGGATATAGAAATAGGCAAGATTCTAAAGTGTAATTTTTTCTCATTGGTTAAAGGAGAACTGTAACTGAGTTGGTCTTGAGGGCCTTTGCTTTTTCCAGGAGTTGATAATTTTCTGATCACCAACTCCAGGCTCCAGGACTTGACGCTGACCTGAGCTTCCCAGGACTCACCTTGGGGTGTCTAGCAGGACTTATTACAGTGGAGGCTGGCATCTACCAGCATGTGACCTTCTTTCTCAGTTTCTGTGGCCTTGGTGAATGTTTTATGGTGGAATCACAGGGTATGTGCCCTTTTGTGCCTGGCTTCCTTCACTTACCACCCTGTCTGTGAGATGCATCACAATGTACAGCAGTGACTACTCAGTCTCATTGTGGTATGAAAATCTATTGTAGGCTGGGCATGGTGGCTCATGCCTGTAATCCCAGCACTTTGGGAGGCTGAGGTGGGTGGACCACAAGGTCAGGAGTTTGAGACCAGCCTGGCTAACATGGTGAAACCCCATCTTTACCAAATACAAAAATTAGCCAGGCATGGTGGCAGGTGCCTGTAATCCCAGCTACTCAGGATGGTGAGGCAGGAAAATTGCTTGAGCCCAGGAGGCAGAATTTGCAGTGAACCAAGATCACGCCATTGTACTCCAGCCTGGGCGACAGACAGAGCAAGACTCCATCTCAAAAAAAAAAAAAAAAAAAAAAAAAGCAAGTGTAGAATAAAGTACAATGTCTCCATTCCCAATGTCCATTGTGTGTATCATATTTTTGTTTTATGGATTCAACATATTGTCTTGTCTCTCTGAGAATATTAGTATTAATTAAGCCAGGCATGATAGCTCATGCCTATAATCCCAACACTTTGGGAGGCCGAGGCAGCAGGATAGTTTGGAGCCAGGAGTTCAAGACTAGCCTGGGCAACAAAGCAAGACTCCATCTCTACAAAAATGAAAATAAATTAGCCAGGCATAGTGGGACATACATGTAGTCCCAGCTACTCAGAGGGCCTGAGGTGGGAGGATCAGTTGAGCCAAGGGGTTCGAGCCCGCAGGAAGCTATGATAACACCACTGCTTTCCAGCCTGGGTGACAGAATGAGACCCTGTCTCATAAAAAAGAAAAAAAAAAATTACATGATTTTTTTCTTATCCCCTGTGTGGTCTTTCTTTCCTAAGTTACTTCTAAACACTGGTTTAAGTCTTTCTATTCTACTCTGTGCTTTCCTCAAAGGTCTGGTAATCCTCGGCTTTCCGCTTTTATTTATGCTTGAGGCTCTAAAATTTGATTGCTAGAGCTCTGTGCTCACGAGTGGGTTTCTAACTGTGGCCTTCATTTCTAGGGTGATCTGACTACATCATTTTCTTGGAAGACATCCTTAGTGTTGGTCTCTTTATTTTTTTCTCCCCTCTTGAGCTAATTATACTACTCGGACAAAAAACTTTTAAGCCAAGGCGTAATCTTGACTCCCAACAGTTTGAGAGCCAACTGGGAGAAGAAGACTGGAGAAACTCAACTTTGGTACTGAAACCACCTTTGCAAAATTATGACTGAGACAGTGAAAGAGATTTAACTTCAGTGACTCCATCTTGCTTCTAACCTCCAAGCTGTCCTTGTTCATTCCTGGGCGTAGGCTGAACTAACTTTGGGAGAAACTTAGTTTACAGTTTAGGCTGGGCTCACACCTGTAATCCCAGCTACTCAGGAGACTGAGGCAGGAGAATCGCTTGAACCAGGGAGGCGGAGGTTGCAGTGAACCGAGATCGCACCGCTGCACTCCAGCCTGGGAAACAAGAGCGAAACTCTATCTCAAAAAAAAAAAAAAAAGGAGGATAACAAATAGCTGTTTTATGTTTTTAAAAGATAATGTTTTGTCATTGTGGTGAAATGTACTCTGTCTCTCTCTCTCTCTTTTGGCCACATGATCATTAATTTCTTCCTGTAGAGTTCACCTTAAATGCAAATTTGAACACATCTCTCTGATCCTGCCATATGTTTTTTTGGTTGTTGCTGTGATTTCATTAGCTATTGTAGAATTTAGAACCAGCTGATGCTCTAAAAGTGATTTCTGATGCTGGAACTTGTAAGATACAACTACCCTTAACTTCATATAAAAATTAGAATATATATAGAGAAGGCAGACATGCAGGTGTTAACTCTTTCCTGTCCTATAATATTGGGAATCAAATGGAATGAGTTGATTTTTTTCCCCCGATCCCAGGGGCCAAAATTGAGCACAACAGAAGAACTCAAAAATGAGCTGGGAATACTGTAGAACTGCATAATCAAGGCAAGCAATTAATATTCATAGTATGATCTTTACAGTTTTGACAATGTGAAATAAACTTAGTAATTTTTTTGTTTTGTTTTGGTTTGGTTTTTGAGACGTAGTCTCATTCTCTGGCCAGGCTGGAGTGCAGTGGCACAATCTCAGTTCATGTAAACCTCTGCCTCCTGAGTTCAAGTGATTCTCCTGCCTCAGCCTTCTGCGTAGCTGGGATTAGAGGCACACACCACCATGCCAAGCTAATTTTTGTATTTTCAGCAGGGGTTGGCTTTCACCATGTTGGCTAGGCTGGTCTTGAACTCCTGGCCTCAAGTGCTCCTCAGCTTCCCAAAGTGCTGGGATTACAGGTTTGAGCCACTGTGTTAAAGCCAGCAAGCCAACTTTAAAGACAGGGAAAATATACTGTTAATATAGGACAGGATTTCTTGCTTCAGGACCAGTTATTGTATTTGAGCTTCTTGATGCATTTCTGTACCATGTGTAAATAATACAGCTATCAGTCATAAATTGACTGTATTAAGAATAGTATAATAAATAAATGAAATAAAAACAAAAACAAAGAAATCCATAGTCAGACACTTTTCATGAGAACATCATAAGGAAATGAGAGGGTTGTGATCTGGCCAGGTAAAGTTAGAGTTATCATGAGATGCCTCAAATGCAGTGTGAGATGCAGTAACAAATGCAGCAACCCAGAATTGCTGCAGTGACTGAGAACTAACCACCTTTGCCAGAAATGCTGTCACATCAGGTGGGGAACATTGTGCTCTTTTTTTTTTTTTTTTTTTGAGACAGAGTCTCGCTCTGTTACCCAGGCTGGAGTGCAGTGGCGTGATCTCTGCTCATTGCAACCTCTGCTTCCTGGGTTCAAATGATTCTCCTGTCTCAGCCTCTCGAGTAGCTGGGATTACAGACACCCACCACCACGCTGGCTAATTTTTGTACTTTTAATAGAGACGGGGTTTCACCATGTGGGCCAGGCTGGTCTCGAGCTCCTGACCTCAGGTGATCCACCCGCCTTGGCCTCCCGAAGTGCTGGGATTACAGGTGTGAGCCACCGCACCCGGCCATCACTTTGCTCTTTTCTACAGATCAAGTGATCTTTCAGGACTTGAAAGGTTCTGATGCTTTTTAGGGTCAACCGGGCACCCCTGGCTGAGGCTCATTCCAGTAGACTAAAGTCAAGTTGTCTTTCGCCTGAGCACACAACCAAGAGAACAAGTCCTGGCATCATGAATGTGACACGGCTCTCCTTGTGTCTGGAAAAAAAAAAAAAAAAAAGGAATTGAACCTGGGCCAGTTACTAATGCAGTCCACTGGTTTGTGCCCAAGACGTTGAATCTGAGAGTAGTGGCCATTTCCAAAAGATGATCTGTGCCTGACGGAAATATGTAACTTTTCTCCCTGTTTGTCTTTGAAGACCCAGTTACCTTCAAGTCACCTCTTTATACCAGCAGCCGCACCCCAGTCTCCATTCACAAATTATCTCCGATGTAGCCTCCCTGGGAAAACTTAAAAGCCTGTTTAATAAGAGGAGGCTGCTGCCAAGAAGTTGGCTTGGGAGAATGGCAGTTATTAAATGATGCTAATATTTAGGCTCTTGCTGGTATAACAAAGCCTCCTTTCTTTGTCTCAGGTGGGGACATGTTAGCACATTGCCTCTGTCTGGGAAAGGAGGAGAGCAAGGGAGGAAAGAGACTATTGTGGGGGTGTGAGAAAGGGGAAGAGGGGAGCAGCGAGGCAGGGAGGAGAGGCTGACTTCTGAGATCTGAAAGAAGAGATTGATGCTGGGAGAGAGAGAAGCTTAATGTTAATATTCATCAGAGATGAGCCCCTTGGCATTGCAGCCTGAGACTTATCAGAAAAGGTGAGATGGAACAAAGCCACATTATTTGTTAAATGGTTTATTGTCTGTGAGAAGAGGGGCAGGGAGCAGTGCAGGGTTTTAGGGAGAGGCCAAGGGAAAGAAGAATAAAGAGAACTGTCCTAGGAAGGATGTATTGGATGAATTTCACACTGTGTACTTGGCTAGATCCAGGAGGCTGCTAAATTCTCAGCAGTAGCCTCAGTTACATTCTTGGAGTGGTGGGAAGAAAGGACTGGGAAGATGGAAACTGAAGTCCTAATAACCAGCATTTCCTCTTTCTGGTTGTGTGATCCCTTGTAAGTTGTGAAACAATCAATCACACCTCTAGGAATGGGGAGCTGCCTGGCACTGGCCAGACTTCCCCGCTGCCACGTGCACTTACAGGGCGTGACCCTGCCATCCTGTTGGTCTGGGTGCATGAACACGTCTGTGCTGTTTTGTCTGCTCCAGTGTGTGCTTGTCTTATGATTTGAGTTGATCCAGAGGTCAGTCAGTGTGATGGATGTATCCTGTATATCTAATAAATAAGTAAATTCGTGCCACTTCCTTCAGCTAAAGCAATTTCATCTCTTCAGCCCACAAAGAGAATAATGGAATGCACAGCTCAGGGCTCAGGGGCAGGGTTCCAAACATGTGGGAAGGAGCCTGTATTCCTCGTTCATTGCTGTCTGAGTTGGATAGACTCCATCTAGGAAGCCTGAATCCAGATCAATCTCTCTCTCTCTCTCTCTCTCTCTCTCGTTCTCTCTCTCTCTCTGTCTCTGTTAGAATTTAACTCTGGATGAGACGATCTGAACCTTAGAGGATTATTGTGCAGTCAAAGACCAGGTTGCTGTTTGCAGCTTCTCTCAAGATTCTCTGTGTTGGAGTTAAGAATGAGTAGTATTGTGGGACAAGAAAAGAGGAGAGAAATTTAGCCAGAGCATCTTCTTTTACTGAAGAAAAATACATTTGACCTGGCCTTGGTTTCAGATCCAGGATTCCTTACTTTTTGTTTAAGCATGGGAAAAAGAAGTCGGAAAATTCTGCCACTGGAGGACTAGGGTAGGGATGGGGAGGATAAAGAAAAGAGGAAGCAGTGGATCCTTCCTTATGCTTCGATTATTGTTATTTTTTTCCTGATTATAGATGTAGAGAATATTATAGAGAAGTTATAAAATATACAAGAGTCCAAGGAAGGAATTTAAGACACTCATAATAGCAACGTTAAAGGCTAAACACTGATATAGTTTGGATGTTTGTCCCTGCCCAAATCTTGTGTTGAACTGAAATCCCCAATTCTGGAAGGAGGGCCTAGTAGCAGGTGTTTGGGTTGTGAAGGCAAATTTCTCATGGCTTGGTGCTGTCTTTGAGATTGTGAGTGAATTCTCACGAGATCTGGTTGTTGTCTTTGAGATAGTGAGTGAGTTATCGCGAGATCTGTTTGTTTAAGAGTGTGAGGCGCCTCCTCTTGCTCTCTCTCTTGCTCTTGCTCTAACCGTGTGATGTACCCATTCCCACTTCACATTCCACCATGAGTAAAACCTCCCTGAGGCCTCCCCAGAAGCCAACGAGATGCTGGCACCATGCTTGTACAGTCTGCAGAACCGTGAGCTGATTGAACCTCTTTGCTTTATAAATTACCCAGTATTCTCTGGTATTTCTTTATAGCAATGCAATAATGGCCTAATAAAAACACTTTTAACGTTTTGGAGAATCTCATCATTTTATTACAGTTTTATATGCTGCTCTTTTTTCTCCTAATAAGTATTGTGTGGGAATCTTCCAAGGACATTGCAAAATCATGTTTTTTAAAAAGAGTGGATTAGTACTTCACTGATGGATAAAATATAAGTTATTTAAGCATTTCCAATTGCTAGGCACTAAGGCTGCTTTATTTCCCGTTATACAAGAAAAGCCCCAATGTACACCTTTGTACACATACTGTGTGTGTGCAAATACATAATTATTGTTTGAAAGTGTGTTCTTAGAAGAATTATTAAGCTAATTCTTGATGCTGTTCCAAATCCTAGCACGCAGAAGTGTTTTGGAGAACAGCCTTAGCGTTACCCAGAGGGGCTCTAACAGCTCAGCTTTGGAACAGAGGGCATCTCACGTGCTTCTCAGACTCACTTGAGTGCAGGTGTGTGTGTGTGCTGTGTGTTTGTGTGTGCTGTGTGTTTGTGGTATGTGCATATGATGTGTGTGATGTGTGATGTATGTGTGTGCGTGGTGTGTTTGTGTGGTGTGTGTGGTTTGTGTGTGTGGTGTGTGTATTTGGTGTGTCTGTGTGGTGTGCAAGGTGTGTTTTTGTAGTGTGTGTATATAGTGTGTATAGCATGTAGTGTATGTGGTATGTGTGTTTGTGTGTGATGTGTGTATGCGATGTGTGTACATGGTATGTGTGGTATGTGGTGTGTGTGTACTGTGTGTGGTGCGTATGTGTGTGTGGTATGTATATGGTGTGTGTGGTGTGTGGTGTGTGTGGTATGTGTGCATTTGTGTTGCTATGTGGTGTGTGTGGTATATGTGTATTTATGTGTGGTTTGTGTGGTGTGTGTGGTTTGCATGTGGTACATGTGATATGTGTGTTTGGTGTGTGTATGTGGTGCATATGTGTGTTTATTGTGTGTGCGCTTGTGTGTGTTTGGGTAGGAGAGAAGAAGGTGCTGTAACCTTGCATCAGGTGGTGCCTTGAATTTCTGTGACCTTTGGCTTGCCTGGATTCTGGAACAAATCTCCTACAGCTGTGCTCCACCTCAGAGTGAGTGGATGATTCCCCTGAGGTGTAACCCCCACCCCTGAGATGTGACCCTCCCTGAAATGTGAACCCCTACAGTGTGATCCCTTGAGGTGTGAACTCCTGCAGCGTGATCCTCTGAGGTGTGACCTCCTGAGGTGCGAACCCCTGCAGTGTAATCCTCTGAAGTGTGATCCCCTGAGGTGTGAACCCCTTAGGTGTGAACCCCTGTGGTGTGATCCCCTGAGGGGCAAATCCTTGAGGTGTGATCTCCTGAGGTGCAAACCCCTGTGGTGTGATCCCCTGAGGTGTGAACCCCTGTGGTGTGATCCCCTAAAGTTTGATCCCCTGAGGTTGAACCCCTGTGGTGTGATCCCCTGAGGTGTGATCCCTTGAGGTGTGAATTCCTCAGTTGTGAATTCCTGTGGTGTTATCACCTGAGGTGTGAACCTTGAAGTGTGATCTCCTGGGGTGCCAACCCCTGTGGTGTGATTCCCCTGGGATCTGAACCCCTGAGGTGTGAACCCCTGCAGTGTGATCCCCTGAGGTGTGATCCCCTGAGGTGTGAACCCCTGTGGTGTGAATGCCCAAGATGTGACCCAAGGGATGGATTTGGGTTATGGCCTGGGATTGCTGTGGGATACAGAAGAGGGGGAGGCCCAGGGTTTCTTAATTTTCTCAGGCAGATGGGAGGCCTCTCCTTAGTTCCCTGAGGACTATCAGAGACCACTATTCCCCTTTCTCCCCCGGCTCCCTTGGCACATTTGAATGACACCTCATGAGATCTCACTATGGCCACTGTGGGAAAGGCTCTATGAGCATAAACGGGTGTCCAGCTTGGGTGCCGGGTGAGAGAAAGTGGAGGCAGAGGGTGGCAGTGCCTCACCAATGTCCAGGGGAGAGCAACACCCTCATGTTGGGACCCAGTGAGAAGCCCTGACCACAGCGGGGTAGGTCAGGCCACTGTGTCGTGCTGCATCTGGCTTCACTCCATGCTCATGCTTCTGATTAATGTCAGGAGGCAATGACTTTTGGCCCTTGGTAGGGAATGGGGCATTTTCATTGCTGGAAAGAAACATTCCTTGGTAGAAATGAATACATTGGCACTTGGATGTGTATACTGGAGTGTGAGTGAGTCAGCCTCCCTGCGTCTGTGTCCACCGAGGACACTGCAGGGCTAGAGGCAGCTTTGATTGTGGTAGAGGCACTGGGACCCCTGTGAGAGCCCTGAGGAGCCTCTTCCACTTTCTCATGGGGACTTTCTAAACCTCTTGGTGTTACAACTTGTGCTTCTCTCGTGCTGGCTACTGGCCCACAGAGACATGTGTTTTTCAGGCCACACAGGCATTGGCTCACCTCTTTTTGGTGATTTGGAACTGACATCACAGTCCTCTGACTCCAGCTCTAACACTGGCTGGTCCACATATACGCATCAGCTATATGTACACAAAAGCTGTCATTATTCCTCCTGCTATGAACCTGAATTACTGACAGCTGTAGAGTTGCTTCTGTCCTCAGATAGGTACAAACAGTCCCTGGCTTATAATAGTTTTGACTTAAAATTTTTTGATTTACAATGGTGTGAAAATGACATGCATTTAGTTCACCCCTCAACTTATGATTGGGTTATGTCTGGATAAACCTATCAAAAGTTGAAAATACTGTGAGTCGAACACACATTTTCTGTTTCTTTCTTTTTTTTTTCCTGTTGCCCAGGCTGGAGTGCAGTGGCACAATTATAGCTCATTGTAACCTCCACTCCTGGGCCCAAGCAATCCTCCCACCTTAGCCTCTCAGGTAGCTGGAACTACAGATGTGTGCCACTACACCTGGGTATGTTTTTTAATTTTTAATTTTGTAGAGGTGACGGGGGGGGGGTCTTACAATATTGCCCAGGCTGGTCTTGAACTCTTGGCCTCAAGCTATCCTCTTGCCTCTTCCTTCCAAAGTGCTGGAATTGCAGGTGTCAGATGCTCGGTCCATGCTTTCAATTTTTAATACTTTCCATTTATAGTGGGTTTATCCGGACATAACCCCAGAGTAAGTCTAGGAGCATCTGTATATGTAAATACTGAACTGTAGGATTCTATCCCCTTTAAAATTTACATATTAAAGTCTCGGCCAGTTATTGTGGCTCATGCCTGTAACCCCAACACTTTGGGAGGCTGAGGCACATGGATCACCCAAGGTCAGGAGTTCAAGACCAGACTTGCCAACATGGCGAAACCCTGTCTCTACTAAAAATACAAAAATTAGCTGGGTGTGGTGGCACGTGCTGGTAGCCCCAGTTACTTGGGAGGCTGAGGCACAAGAATCGCTTGAGTCCTGGAGGAAGAGGTTGCAGTGAGCTGAGATTGTACCACTGTACTCTAGCCTGGGTGACAAAGAGACTCAGTCTCAAAAAAAAAAAAAAAAAAAAGTCCTAACCCCCAGTATGTCAGAATGTGACCTTATTTGGACATAGGGTCACCACAGATACAATTAGTTGAGTTCACACTGAAGTAGGGTGGGCCCCTAATTCACTATGACTGGTGTCCTTATAAAAGGAATGGCAGGTGAAGGGGCCTAGTATCCAGGGACGACTCTACATGAAGACCGGAGTTAGGGTGCCTCAAGTCAAGGAACGACCAGAGGTGAGGAGAGCGGTGGGGAAGAGATCTTTCCCTAGTGCCTTCACAGGGAGCATGGTTCTGCCTGTACCTTGATCTCAAATGTCTAGCAGACCTCCAAGACTGTGAGAGAATACATTCCTGTTTGCAGTATCTTGTGATGGCAGCCCTAGGACCCTGATAACACCAATAGCTCAGAAACTTGGTAGATCTTTGAATACCTCTGTTTTACACAGAAAGGCAGGCCAGAGTCATACCCATTTTATAGATGGGGAAACTGCATCCCAGATAAATGAAATGATTTATTTGGAATTACTTTCTTACAAAGTTCTTTAAAAGAAAAAAACAGATAAATGTTAACAAGAGCAACATACAAATTGTCTGCCAACTGTTAAGCTCATAGTCAACGCTCCTGACCACTTTAAGATTAGGCCTTTGGGATCCCTGCTTTTAGAGACGGAGTGGCCACAGATGAGCAGCCCATCATGGAGTGTTGAACTGTGCACCAAGCCAGGACTCACTAGAATGCTGAGGAATCCATGAAGAATCCTTTTATGTAAAACTTGCTGAAAGGGAAGGGTGTGTACACCTAAAGTGTTTATTTTTATGTCACGAAATGCCAAAGAATGCTTTGATTTTTTTTTTTTTTCTTACATAGTTTTCACCCTGAAGAAGGAACCCTCTGGGCTCTTAAATTCACATATGAATACCTGGATCAGAATCACAGTTTTAGAGCCCAGTCACGAGAGGTTAAACTTTCAAGACTCCAAAAAAATAAGTTGCAAAAAACAGAGCACAGAGCAGGGCTTTGGAGTCAAGAGATGCCTTTGGGGTTCCAGCTCTGCTCTCCCTAAGGGCACGGCCCTGGGCAAGGTGCATTCATGTCTCTAGGTCTTATCTCAAAATGGGATGACCAATCACACCGAGTTCCAGAGGGTTCCAATGGAATAATGCCTATGGAAGTACTGTATAAAGGGCAAAGTCACTAAGCAGCACAGGAGTTTGGGTTAAAGGGTGAAAAGAGGATAGTTCAGAATTTCAAGGCAGTGTGGCAACAGGGAGCACCCCAGTGTCAGCCCTTGAGTTCCAGTGGAAGAGGGGCTGGACGGTAGCTTGGTCAGAAGCTCTGAGATGGATTTCTGCCTTGGCAGAGAGGATAATGAAAATGGAAAGCATTTATGGGGACCAACACTGAATTTTTTTTTTTTTTTTTTTTGCAAAATGTGTCATGGATGTTTATTTTAATGGTGATAGGGGTCTCTGATCAATCCATTCTCCCTCCAAAGAGTTAGGTGCCCCTTCTTTAGAAAAGGTGCAGAGGGGGCTTACATAGAATGGTAAGGGGGCAATGAGCTGGGGTACCTTGAAAGAGGTGCACACGACACACATTGAGATCTGCATTCATCAATTCTAATCAATAATCCCCTCTTCCCACTTTCTTGTTTTTGAGATAGAGTCTCGCTCTGTCACCCAGTCTGGAGTGCAGTGTTGCCATCTTGACTCACAGCAACCTCCGCCTCCCAGGCTCAAGCAATTCTCCTGCCTCAGCCTCCTCAGTAGCTGGAATTACAGGGGCATGCCACCATGCCCGGATTATTATTATTATTTTTTTTTTGAGACCGAGTCTCGCTCTGTTACTCAGGCTGGAGTGCAGTGCAGTGGTGTGATCTCAGCTCACTGCAACCTCCGCCTCCCAGGTTCAAGCGATTCTCCTGCCTCAGCCTCCCCAGTAGCTGGGATTACAGGTGTGTTACACCACATCCAGCTAATTTTTTTTTTTTTTTGAGATAGAGTCTCACTCTGTCACCCAGGCTGGAGTGCAGTGACACGATCTCAGCTCACCACAACCTCTGCCTCCTGGTTTCAAGCGATTCTCCTGCCTCAGCCTCCCAAATAGCTGGGATTATAGGCACCTGCCACCATGCCTGGCTAATTTTTGTATTTTTAGTAGCAACGAGGTTTCACCATGATGGCCAGGCTGGTCTCAAACTCCTGACCTCAGGTGATCCACCTGCCTCTACCTCTGGGATTGCAGGTATGAGCCACCACACCCAGCCCTATTTTTGTATTTTTAGTAGAGACCGGGTTTTGCCATGTTGGCCAGGCTGGTTTTGAACTCCTGACCTCAAGTGATCAGCCTGCCTCAGCCTCCCAAAGTGCTGAGATTACAGGCGTGAGCCACCGTGCCGAGCCCCCTCTTCTCACTTTTTCCACCTTGCTCAGCACCCACAGTGTCTCTCCTGCCCACTTTCTATGACTAATTTTCACCCTCAAGTCTTCACCTGTGTTGTCTGTGGAGGAGGAGGAGGTGATACTAGAATAAGAAGTGTCATCGGCCTCGTGTGTACCCCCTGGCCCCCTTACTGGGAGTTGGATGTCTTCTGTACACCCATAAGAGACTCTGAAGGAGTGACCGATGTCAGAGTGGTACTGTGAGGCAGTCAGACTGCTGCTCCCATTCTCCCAGGAAGATGTGAGGGAAGGAACCTGAACACAGATGGTTGTGCATTTGTCTGGGAGTTAGGAGGATGAAGGCTGGAGGCGGAGTGGGCAGGAGGAGGGAGGAGAAGAAGGAAAGTGAGAAACTGTGACTCACTTTGAAAGAATTGGGTTGTTGGACCTCATCCATTCTCAAGGGCTGGGAAAGCAGACGTGAATGTCCTCAAATTTTACTAATAGAGAACATTGATTTCCTTTATGCAGCTCAGCCAAATGCATTTAACTTCTACTTAAAATATTGCCAGCAAGTATTTTTCAGTTCTTATAATAAAATCCTCTTTTTAGGTCACCTTTCAAATTTCCTGGCCGTCCCTTAGAGGGGCTGCATTCAGGGATAACGTCTTAATTCAGCAAGACATCTGACTGTTAATTACAATGCTAGTATGCATTTCTTCCTTCTTTTTCTTTTTCTTTTTTTGAGATGGAGTCTCGCTCTGTCGCCCAGGCTGGAGTACAGTGGCGTGATCTCGGCTCACTACAAGCTCCGCCTCCCAGGCTCATGCCATTCTCCTCCCTCAGCCTCCTGATTAGCTGGACTACAGGCGCCTGCCACCACTCCTGGTTAATTTTTTGTGTTTTTAGTAGAGACGGGGTTTCACCGTGTTAGCCAGGATGGTCTCGATCTTCTGACCTCGTGATCCACCCGCCTCGGCCTCCCAAAGTGTTGGGATTGCAGGCATAAGCCACCACACCCGGCTCTTCCTTCCTCTTTTAGCAAAATAGAGAGGAAAAGACAAACCCTCATTTTCTAGAACTATTTTCTTATCCTGTGTTTTAGCACTACTGTATAAATATGATCCCCTCTCTGAAAGCTTGCCTCTAGGTTCACCTGTCCACCAACCATTTAGCCAGGCCCAATGATAGGATTTATCAGTAGCAGAAAAGCACTGGATTAATAACAACAGCCACAAAAAGAGCAAGAAGAAAGCATATTCTTCTTTGTTAGCTCTCCTGGCTGCACTAAGTCATAATTATGGCTTCCTATAGGCTCCGTATTTTTACAAATCTGACTTTAGGTGACAGCACAGAAAGCCAGTGATGCTTTTACTCTCATCTGTCTTAATGGCAAAATGTGTATAGAGTTTGTCAACTGAAAATTGTCAAGAACTAAAGAATATTTTATGATCTAAACTAGTTGTCATTGTTACAGTGTGTCTAACAAGAGAAAAATCTTCAACAGCCCTCCTAACCCGTGGAAGCTGTCTAGGAAACACATCTCAACAACTCAAGAAATTCTCATACCATGGGTGTTCCTGGCTTCCTGCTATTTTCTCACTCCTGCTCCCCTCAGCCTTCAACCCCACCCTAATGAATATTCAGCCTGTATCCTTCAACCAGGATTTTCAATAGGATGCTTCCTGTTTTTCCTATTCAAGATTAACTGTTGTCCTGGGTAGGAGACTGTTTAGTGAGACCTTGCAGCTGGGAATTCCTGTTTATTTTTTATTATGACCCTGGTTCTGGGGACAACGTATGTCTCAAAGTTAGAAATAAGGCCTTGTATATTCCAGTGACTCTGTGAGTCCTGACTCTATACAGCAATTTTTTTTTTTAATCTACACGCCTGTCCTATCTCACTGTGACCAATTCAAAGGCAGGAATTAAGTCGTATTAATCTCCCTCTTCTGTTGCTCAGCATAGTGACCAGAAAGAGCTCAATAAAATGTGTTGAATGGATAAATGAGCTGTTAAAAGAAAAACTTGAGCCAAATTAAATGTCAAGGAGTTACATTGAGCAATGAATGATTCACAACTCAGGCAGCCCCCAGAAACACAGCAGATTCAGAGAGGCTCCAGGGATACCTTATGGTCAGAACAAAAAAGGGAAGTGACATACAGAAATCAGAGGTGAGGTGCAGAAACAACTGGATTGGTTACAGCTTGGCATTTGCCTTATTTGAACACAGTTTGAACACTCAGCAGTGTATGAATGGTTGAAGTCTGGCTGCTGAGATTGGCTAAGACTCAGCTATTATTACAGGCCATCATCCTAAGTTAGGGTTTCAATCTTGTCTGCCCACTAAGGTAGGTGGCCGTTGGTCCACAAGGATTCAAACACAGAAGTATGGAGTCCTTCTCGGGCCATATTTAGTTTGCTTTCACAAAGCATAGCAGTGATAAGTTCTAGAGAGAGGTGGTCAGAACCATTCATTATAGTCCTCAGACTAGAAGAGGATAAGGAGGGATGAGAGTCATTTGTGCCTATTGTGTACCTTTTTGGCAAAGTCATGATTACTTAGTCATGTAACACGTAACTTAGCGTGACCCACTGGGTTCGGAAACTGGATTTAATTTTTTTATCCAACAGTGAATTTTTCCATCCTTCACTCAAGCACTTAGTAATTGCTATAGCTTTGCTTCGTTGCAGTGGCTTCATAGATCATGGCTGTTGTTCATTGCTTGTGGCGTGCCTGGGAAATCAGTAGCTGAAAATGTCTTGTGAATCCTTAGTAGTTGTTACCTGGGTAGGTTTGGAATGTTCCAGAAGAATTAATTTACAATCAGGTGACAGTTTTGTCATTTTACGGGGAATAATGAGCAAATACATGTTTGGAAGTGTGACTCTATCAAAGCTGTTTATAAATAAGTGCATATTTGCCCTTTAAAGTAGCAGTTTTTTGATCTATGACTTGGGCTTCATGGGATTAGCCATGAGGACATGTCTGGGAGTCTCCTCACAATTAGAACGAGATCCTTGAGTTTTTTTCCTAAAAACTTTATAGATGGTGTTTTGCATTGGTGATCTGCAAGAAGACATGTAAACACCCTGGTATTTCTTCAGTACTCGTTTTTAAGGGCTGCAAATGGATTTTTGCAAACATGATTTCATGAATCCTTAAATAAAGCCTGGGAAACAGTAGATACACTTAACATTTACCAAAACTCTTCAATACCCTAGAGATAAATTCCTCCACAGCTCACCCTTTCTCAGACACTAACCTCCAGTTACACCAAACGATTACAGGTTTCATCTCGTGTGCACTCTCCTACCTTCAGCCTTTTGTGTACACTGTTCCTTCTCCCACACCGTCACTCACCAACTCCTAATCCTCCTTCAAAATGAGAAACTTGAATGTTACCTCCTCAGCACAGCTTCCTGATTTCTACACCCAATTAGGTCCCTTGCTAGTTGCTTCCTCACGGAGGGAATTACACAGAGAAATTAAGGTCCACAATGCAAACATTCTCAGAGTAATCACCACTTCTTAAGTTATTGTCAATGTCAATAGAAAATATTGGAGTTCTGGGCTGTCCTCTTTGTGATAATCCATGTCCTTTTATTCACGTATTTGAATTGATATTCTGTCCAAAGTTGCTGCCAAAATTACATTTTGGAGGAGCCAGGAAGAGCTTGTCAAACATCTTGATGTGTGGTTTGTATGGTTTCATTTGGTCTGACAATCTTATCTATTCAGAGAAAAAGCAAGTCACACTTCTGTCTTTGCCTTCTTTCTCTGGATAGTTTAATATATTATTAATAGTTCGACCATAATTCAAATTCCATTTTTAGGAGCATCAGAAGATTATATGACATTTCTGATTTTATTAGAACATTCTTTCATTTATATTGCTTAAACAAAGCAGCTAGTACGTGGAGGCTGAGAAGCCTTTGGTTATATAAGCCGCTTTATGATGGTTTTATATTAGTTGTATAACATATTTGTGATTCTTAATAATATTCAGAACAGCAGAAGGGTCAAGAGAGCAGATTTGGAAGGAAGTTGTGCCACGTTCGGTACATAAAGTACTACATCTGAGGCTCAGTTGTGTCATTTATATACTGGAAATGACAATAATATCTACCTCATAGGATTACTATAGGGGTTAAATGTAATAATGAGTTATTTCATTAATAAGATGTAATATGTAATAAAGAGTGTAGTATGATATACAGCTTAAGGTAAGTACTCAGTCAGTGCTATTTTATTTCTATATATATATATTTATATATATATATACTAACAATGAAGTGGCGTTGTTGGGGTAATAATGTGGGGTAAATACCCAGGATTCATTGTCTCACAGCCATGGAAAACTAGAATGCAGGCACACACAGAGTGAGGTTCAGAGTGGAAGTTTAATAGGCAAAAGAAAGAGAGATCTCTGTAGCAGAGAGCCATCCTGGAGAAGTGGGTTGCCGGTTCCACAGTGGAATGCAAGGGTTTTTATAGATGAACTTTAGGAGGTGGTGTCTGATTTACATAGAGCACGAAAGATTGGTCAGACTAGGTGTTCCATTTGCATAAGGCGCGAAAAACTGGTTAGGACTCTGTGTGCTATTGCAGATGGTTCTCTACCTGGCTGGTGCCATATTGCCTGCTCCTTTACTGTACACGTGGTGACAAAGAAAACGGAAGATGGAGCCTCCATGTTAGACATACCTGGCTCCCAGGTAGCCCTTTTCTATTGGCACAGCTGCTGGCATTCACCCATGCAAGGTTTCAGCTTGCCTATTTGTCTGCAGCTTAATTTTTCAGGCTGCTATTTGTTAGAAAGGAAATGATTGGGGGCTGCTCTTTGTTAAAAGGGACATTTCACTGGGGACTCTGTTGCCCCTACTGTTTAAATAATTTCTTTCTACCTCCTGTATCAGCAAGCAGCCCTTTTCCCTTCTTGATGAGGCAATTTCCTTTTTCAAGTTGACCTCCTGTAGATGCCACAAAAGTTACAGCCGTCGTAGGGACAGTGAGTTTAATCTAGTTTTCTGTTCCTGTGATGCTAAAAAGCTGACCTAAATTACTTAGGTCACATAGTCCCATAAGCTCTCTGAGGGTAAGAAGTGTAGCATCCTCATGTTTGGACTCCCTGTTCAGTGGTACAAGTGGTACAAGACTGGTCTCTACCATTTGCCTCCGTGATGGTGTTCTGTTCTTTCAGCATGGTTTGGATGGCCATCTCTCTCCTGCATGGAGCCACCAGTGAACTCATACCCATCCTAAGGCCCTCTGTGTCTTGCCCATAGGTGCTCAATGTATGTTTGTTATTAGGAGCATGCAGATGACAAACATTCCTTTTCAATGAGAGCAGATGAGAAAATAACTGCCTTATTTTAATCTCAATTTACTTTTCTTCCATTTTATGGTCTTGGTAAAAAGTGTGAGGAAGGATTTGATCACAATTTTCTTCACTAATTCTTCCCCTACCTACCTAACCAATCAACAAAGCCCTCAGCATTCCACACAGGCATCCAGCTCCTACTTTAAGGGACAGCTTAAGTCTTTGTGGTCATTATCATTATTAATGAGTTATTGACTAGCAAACGCATCAGTCTGGTATTCAAGCAAGGGCTGCTGATGGAATCATAAAAGGAAAGATATTTTAGAAGTTCTATTATGATTACTCAAACAGATTACACTGGACATCTTTGGTTCTCATTAATTAGAGCCATGGTGGACACATTTCTAGAGAATCTCCAGCCTATGAAAGTAAAAGAGGAAAAGCCCTCATGGATACGTATAGGTTTTATTAATTTCCACCCCTTATTCAAGAACTCATACCCTGTAAGAGCCAATGAAAACAAATCTGTCTGTCTATCTATCTGTCTATCTATCTATCTATCTATCTATCTATCTTCTATCTTCTATCTTTTTTTTTTTTTTTGCCACTTGCCAATCAACAATGACTCCTGCTCCTGAGGTGTAATTGTTTTGAAACTTCTCAGTCCTAAGGTAGAAGCCTCCGCACTCCTTCCCATCTTCTCCGTCTCTACCATTTATTATACGACATCACAGAGAGACACTCCTCTTAGAGTAACAGATTCTGATTTTTATTTGTCATTTACTATTTTGTGAAAAGAACTCAGAAGGAGTCAAACTAGCCAGTTTTTCAGTCCACAGGGGATTGAGCGCTATAATCCTGCTTCTCAATTTCCCGTCTGTCTGTTGAAGAACTTGCAGGTCATTGAGTGAGACTTAAGCATCCCTAGAGCTGTAACATTTTTTCATCTGCCTGTAGGAAAAAACTGGAAGAGGCCCTCAAAGTTTATAATACCCAAAAGACAAAGTTCCTTAAAACTTTCATTCTGCTAGGACAATGAAAAACCCTCCCATGGAAATACTTGACTTGGATATCGTTATCTATTTAGATGGTAAAGTTATGGGTACTATGATTTATAAGATGAGAGCGACTTCCTGGGCCAAACTTTGAGTTTGTTTATTAATCCTGGAAACCATTATAACCAAGTTAATAGGGAAAAGGAGATCCCTGAACTCCGTGTACTTGGAAGTTCCTGAAAACAGCTCAGAGTTAGTAACTGGCTGCCCCCAGGTAAAATCCATGCAAATAGCAGTGATGAGAAACCTCTCTGGAATGCACCCCCACCTTCTTTTCTTAGTTATTTATATTCAGTGACTTCCTTAGAATCAAGTCCTTTCAAGAAGGATCATTGTAAGAGTATTTTTATTACAGGAAATTTAGAGGCAGAATGCTAAATATCACAAATACATAAAGATGCAATCAATTTGTCCCTAGCCTAAGATATGTTCTATTTGCCATGGAATGGGGCTTAACTAAAAGTTAGTCAATTCTGATAACTTGAGGAGAGTTCATGATGTTTAAACAGAGGATCTGAGCCAACTTGCAACTAAATCACTTCTTAAAATTATTTCAGGCCTGGCATGGTGGCTCATGCCTATAATCCCAGCACTTTGGGAAGCCAAGGTGGGCGAATCACCCAAGGTCAGGAGTCCAGAGACCAGCCTGGCCAACATGGTGAAACCCCATTTCTACTAAAAATACAAAAATTAACTGGGCATGGTGGTGGACACCTGTAATCCCAGCTACTCAGAAGGCTGAGGCGGGAAAATCACCTGAACCCAGGAGCCAGAGGTTGCAGTGAGCCGAGATCATGCCACTGCAGTCTAGTCTGGGTGACAGAGTGAGACTCTGTCTCAAAAAAACAAAACAAACAAAAAAAGTTTCTTCATCCACCACAAAATGTCTGATTTCGTTTGCTGGATTATCAAATGACTAGTGAAAATGGCCAACATGAATGGGGTTTTCACAATTAGCCACTGGTAAAGTGAGGATGAGATTTTTCTGCCTTGCCAGCCATGAGGTTGGCATCATGGTTAATGGGGGTAATCTGTGCAAAGAAATTTGAGGAGTGCCTGGCATACAGATGGTTCTCAAAAATGTTAGGTAGTTTTATCATCATTGTTAATAAATAAATAAGCTCGAATCTATGATCAGTGCTAGAGAAATCTGGTGGTCAATATAAACTCACATCTCAGGAAGGTACAACTGTTCATTTTCCTCTAAAATTTTGATAAATTTGTAGAAACTCCTGCCTCCACACTTTCTCTCCTAGCCTACTAATTGAAGGAAACAATTTGGTTTAAATATCTAACTGGGATCTGTCAGCAAGATGGAAAGTCAAGGTTTCCATCATTATGGAAACAGATTTCTACAGATCATCTTTATTTTTAAAAAGTCATGTTTTTAACCATTCAAGAATACATGTCAAAATTTAAGGATTACTAGAATAGAATCAAACATTGTAAAAAAAACCCCATATTTTTAGTAAAATGGGCATGTGAAAATATATGTTTGTGTATCTTCACATGCCCATTTCATATATATGTGTATATATGGCATATGATATAGGATATATATTCATGTAGACATATGTGTACATGAACTATATTTCATATATGTATATATGTATGAAATGGATATGCGAAGATACACAAACATATTTTCACATGCCCATTTTAAATATTTGTGTGTGTGTGTGTGTGTGTGTATTTATATAATCAGAAAATGGAAAATGTCTAGAGTGTCTGCATTAGGAGACTTCAGGAACCTGGGGAAAATTATTTTCTGATCCGTGGTCTCTGGAAGAGGAGCCAGGCCTTGTGTGTGACCTTGGCCTAGGTCCCAGTCTTGCACTTTCTGCCTCCAGCCTGGTGGGCCAGGGCCAGGGGCCTTTGCTTTAATCCTAGAGTTCCTGCTCAATCATTAGCCCTTCCTGTGACCCTCACCTGGATGTAATCGTCCCTCTCTTATGCTCCAGTAACAGTAGTGTTTTGGGTGGGTCAACATCCGAAACACTAGTGTCCTCATTTAATTAAGGTCAGGTGTCCTTATATTGGGTTGGCCCAAAAGTCATTGCAGTTTTTGCAATTACTTTAATGGCAAAGGCCACAATTACTTTTGCACCAATCTAATAACTTCCTTCATGGCAAAAACTTTTTGCTACCTTTATACTAAGTGTCTTCTACTTAGCAGGTGCTTTTAAAATGTATTAAATGAATGAATGAGATAAAGATAAAATTAAATTCAATGGTACATCATTTATCTTGGCACCTGATATAAATTAGGTACTCAATAAAGGGTAGCTATGATTATGAGGATACATACTAAGTTGTGAGGCATATTATTTCCATATCTCAACTAGTATTTGAAATGCAGCTTTAGGTGAAAAAGTTTAGGCTTCTAGACCATGTTTTTAAAAAGTTAATCAAACAATGAAATCCTCATTATGCAGAAGAATTTCTCTTGTATGTTGAAATCCCTAGAATATGCTCATGAACATATTTCTTTTTCAAGATGATTTTAATTTTCATGTTATGAAAATGTTAATGTAATTATACTAATCTTAAAATAAACAAAATCATGCTTAGTTTTGTCATCCAGAGATAACTGTATGAATATGTAAATTTTGTTTTCTAGGCAGGATTCTTTTTTTTCAACATAGTTGTGATTCACTCAAATGAGTGAATTTAACAAATATTTGCATTATGTTTTTTATGTGTCAGGGCTGTGCTTATAGTGTGTACACTGTGTTTACATAGATAATATAATTTTGTATTCCATTTTTTAGTAAATATAATAACAGACATTTGCCAATGTTATTCAAAACTCTTTGTAAATATAATCATGCTTTTTAAAAACTAATCCTATGCTCGATCATTTTGGTGCTTTTCAGTATTATAATACTGCAGCATTGTTTTAGATGGTTAGGATGCTTTGTTTAGGAAAGATTCCCAGATATAGATTTACTGTAAGGAAAGCTATGAACATTTTAAGACTTTTGATTTACCAACTTGCTTTCCAAAATGGGGTACAAATTAACTGAATGGGAAAATAGAAATACCGAAAACAGGCCGGGCGCGGTGGCTCAAGCCTGTAATCCCAGCACTTTGGGAGGCCGAGACGGGCGGATCACGAGGTCAGGAGATCGAGACCATCCTGGCTAACACGGTGAAACCCCGTCTCTACTAAAAAAATACAAAAAACTAGCCGGGCGAGGTGGCGGGCGCCTGTAGTCCCAGCTACTCGGGAGGCTGAGGCGAGAGAATGGCGTAAACCCGGGAGGCGGAGCTTGCAGTGAGCTGAGATCCGGCCACTGCACTCCAGCCTGGGCGGCAGAGCGAGACTCCGTCTCAAAAAAAAAAAAAAAAAAAAAAAGAAATACCGAAAACAAAGAAAGGTAAATAATTGTAATATAGTATTTTGGAAATGTTGAAATAAATTCTTTACCTAGAAAAAACAGAAATATAAGAAACATACGTAGAAACAGATAGAAAATGTTTCTACATACAGAATACAGAAAAATACAATTTTAAAAAAGTATACCTTAATATTAAGGCTTCAGCGGCAAACCAGCGTGAGGTGATGTTCAACCCCACTTTGCCAAATGCTTGAAATTCATTTGCAGTTGCCAATTCATCTGGAGGTTCTGACGGTGCCCAGAGAGAGAAGGAAGTGTCTGAGGCGCTTTGCTCCTAATCCAGTGTCTCCTAAAAGCACAGAGCCTTGGTAATTTAAGCGGGATGTCTTTCTGGTATGCCTAGAGGCACCTAAAACCGTGACACAGTTGGGACAAATACAGTAGATCGTACACACACAGGAGTTTCACGTAACAAGTGAAACCAGGGTTTCTTTCAAAGCTTAGGGTTTCTTTCATGTTAAATATACATTCTTAGCTTTAGATAAGAAAAACTCCAGGCTGAAGCAAGCAGTGTAACATAATCTTGTATTGTCTTGAAGGAAATTAGTCAGGGAATTGATTCATGTTTAGCCATGTCATTCCAGGAATCCTTTAAGCTGACTATAGGGAGCTAATACTTTCTGAAAGTAATTTTGTCCAAAAGAAGCACAGACGTTTGGCTGGGTGCGGTGGCTCAAGCCTCTAATCCCAGCACTTTGGGAGGCCAGGGCGGGCGGATCACCAGGTCAGGAGATTGAGACCACGGTGAAACCCCGTCTCTACTAAAAATACAAAAAATTAGCCAGGCGTAGTGGCGGGCGCCTATAGTCACAGCTACTTGGGAGACTGAGCCAGGACAGCGGCGTGAACCCGGCAGGCGGAGCTTACAGTGAGCTGAGATCCCGCCACTGCACTCTGACCTGGGCACAGAGGGAGACTCTGCCTAAAAAAAAGAAAAGAAAGAAACACAGACTTTTGAGGTAGAAGAGACAGACATTGCAGGCATGTTTCCGTTAAATTACATTCTCTCTCTCTTCTGACTGATCAATGACATACAGTACACATTTTAGAAATTTAGGTGACTTTGGTGAGATTTCAAGATTTTCCTTACAACTGACAACTGAGTATAAAGCTCAGAAATTTGGCAGTGAGTAAAGAGGTAGAATATTTACCTGTTCAACTCTTGGAACCCTTCCCAAGGCATGCTCCTAAAGGCTGAGTGTTTAGCTAACTCTTATAAACGCAAAGATTTATCAGGCCTTCACTGGCTGATTGCAAGTGTTATGCACATGAGGTCATGATTTCAATTCCCACGTAACACAGGTAATAGTACTTTATTTCATAGCCAGGTTACCTTGTCCTACACTGAATTGGTGTTTGTAAGGAGACAGCATGAGGTAGGCCCTGGGAAGGAAGAAACATGGGGATAGAAGCTCCTTTGATTGATCCCCTAGTATATGCCATTACTTTTAGAAGAAAGACCAGGTAAAAGAGGAATTATCAATTATTCACTGTAAATTCATCACCAGTGTGGAAGGAGAGTTTATGTATATGAAGGACAGTTCATTTCAAATTATAGTACATACAAATCAAATAATATTATCATTAACCTCTGCATTTCTTTATTTTTCTGAGATGGGTTCCCGCTCTGTCACCTGGGCTGGAGTACAGTGGCGAGGTCTTGGTTCACTACAACCTCTTCTTCCCAGGCTCAAGCGATTCTCATGCCTCAGCCTCCCGTGTAGCTGGGACTATAGGTGTGCACCACCATACCTGGTTAATTTTTGTACTTTTAGTGTAGGCGGGGTTTCACCATGTTGGCCAGACTGGTCTTTAACTCCTGACCTCAAGTAATCTCCCTGCCTCGGCCTCCCAAAGTGCTAGGATTACAGGTATGAGCCACCGTGCCCAGTCCAACCTCTGTATTTCTTATCTAGTGCATTCACTCATTTATTCAATAAGTATTTATGAAGGGCCTATCATGGCTGAGGCAGGAGAATCACTTGAACCAAATCACTTGGGCCAAAGTTTATGCAGGAAAGGTTAATTCCCTTTATCTAGAGAGTGTTATGTGACACAATCTTTAGCAAACAACAAAACCAATTTTCTTAGTCCATATGGGCTTCTATAGCAAAATATCATAAACTGGGTGGTATATAATCAACAGAAATTTATTCTCACAGTTCTAGAGGCTGGGAAGTCCAAGATTAAGGCACTGGCAGATTTGATATCTGGTGAATGTCATCTTTTTACTGTATGCCTTGTGGAAGGGCTAAACAAGCTTCCCTGGAGCTTTTTTATAAGAGCACTAGTCCCATTCACCCCCAAAGGATGCACACCTTATTACCGTGACCTTGAAGATGAGCTTTCAGCGTGAATTTTGGAGGATAGAGTCAGACCACAGAACCAACCAAAATCTTGGTAGATCATTGACACTGAGAATGACTTGGGTCTCTTGCTTGGGAGTAACTACATTGATATATTAGCAATGTCGAACTCCAGATTTTTTTTTTTTTTTTGAGAAGGAGTCTCACTCTCGCCCAGGCTTGAGTGCAGTGGCATGTTCTTGGATCACTCCAACCTCTGCCTCCCAGGTTCAAGTGATTCTCCTGCCTCAGCCTCCCAAGTAGCTGGGAACTACAGATGTGTACCACCATGCCTGGCAAACTTTTATATTTTTTGGTGGGATGGGGTTTCACTGTTGCCCAGGCTGGTTTCAAACTTCTGACCTCAAGTGATCTGCCCGCCTCGGCCTCCCAGAGTGCTGGGATTACAGGCGTGAGCCACTGCTCCAGGCTTATATTATCGATCTGTATCAGGTAATTGCTTCCCTGGGAACAGATAAGGCCAACTAAAATCAGATAGAATGAAAAGGGAAGAGGATTGGATATGAGAACTTACAGAGCTCAACATTCCGGGACATTGGAGGAGAAGCCATTGAAGACAATTTAGAAGGAATGATAGAAAGGCAACCACTTTTTCTCTTCAAGTCAAACCAAGGTTTTGGCATACTAGAAATGAAAAGCAGAGTTCCTCCTTTGTAAGCGCAGCTTGACCAGATCAGAGATTGGAGTTAACCTGGGGACTTTGTTTCTAGAGATCAGTGTCTCTCTTCTGCCGTATTAGAGATACTTTTCTCCTCCTGTTGAGTTCCAGCTGAAATGTGAACATCTGACACATTAGCTCCCTGTAGCATGGCCAAGACAAGGCTATTATATTTCCATAAGACATTCTTAAATTCAGCAGCTTCCTTCAACCTCTCCCCCAATTAACAGTAATAACATGATGGGCGATATTCACTAGGGCCACGTAGGTAAGAAGCAACTGTAAGTACACAGATTAAAATAAATGGTAAAACCTATGTTACGTGTTAAACTCTATCATAGATACAAGGAAAAGTAATTTTTGAAAATAAATTAGTTTGTTCTGTTCAGGCAAATTTCAGGATTTCAGGGACAAGGATGACATTCTAAACACACACACGGCTCTTTTTCTCTCTCAGTTTCAAAAAAATGACAAAATAATGTAATTAAAAAATTCTATAGATTACTGAAGATTAGAGAAGGGACTGACTCTGTTTGGAGGCAAGTCTCTATGGGTTTCTTACATTTCTGTGTATTTCACAAGCAGAGGCAATGGCCACGCTTGTTCTGGACTATTTTTTCAAGGATGTTTGTATAGCTAACATTCTTGGAAGACAGAGATGGTGCCTCCGTACATAACAAACGGCAGGCATTATAAAAGACTCAGATACCCTAAGCTCAGGGTTCCTCTCCTGTAACTCAACCCACTGTATGTGAAGGAGACACCTGGGTGTCTTCCACTCACTCTGTGACATGTGAGACTCAGAGAATCAGTATAAGATAAAGCAAATGCTCTAGCTACTGCTATTGCTGTAACAAAGTTCTTTGTCTCTGACCCAAGAGCCTCATGTCTTCTGTCAACATCCTTGAAACTGGTAGGTTAACCTGTTAATTTGCAATTAGACCCTTTATAACGCTTGATAATTTTGCTGACATGGATGGGATGCCAACAGAGACCCGGCTTTCTGGAAAAGGAAGAATCCTGTGAGCCAATGAATAGGATTTGAGAGAAGTCCATGGAAATCAGTAGTGAAGATATTGACCATTATTTTTACTAATGCCTAATTCTAGGCTGCTTTTAGTTTCTTTAGTTGTGTCTGTTCCAGATTTTTTAGTGGAATCATAGTTACTTTCAATATTTTTTAAATAATAAAGGCATTAAGCCTATGAGTAAACCATCCCTCAGATCCAGAGAGCAGCATCTCCCCTACTGGGAATGGCCATGGAATTTCCTGCCACTGACTCACCAGGGAGGGCAGAAGGAAAATGGCTAGAGTTTGGTAGGTAGAGATTGCATGAGAAAGGGTTTCCTATAATGTGCTGGCTTATGAGGGACCATCAGAAAGCCCAGAAAAGTTTATGGGATTCCAGACAGAAGAGACCATTGCTTGGCTTACCAGGATTTAACTGGGGACTCAAAAGACCTCACCAAAGGCCGGGCGCGGTGGCTCAAGCCTGTAATCCTAGCACTTTGGGAGGCCGAGACGGGCGGATCACGAGGTCATGAGATCGAGACCATCCTGGCTAACACGGTGAAACCCCGTCTCTACTAAAAATGCAAAAACTAGCCGGGCGAGGTGGCGGGCGCCTGTAGTCCCAGCTACTCGGGAGGCTGAGGCAGGAGAATGGCGTAAATCCGGGAGGCGGAGCTTGCAGTGAGCTGAGATCTGGCCACTGCACTCCAGTCCGGGCGACAGAGCGAGACTCCGCCTCAAAAAAAAAAAAAAAACCTCACCAAAAAGTTTCATATGCATGTAGGCAATGGCTGGGCAATGGCTGGAGATTTGGCGAGTAGGCAGGTGGACCTGAAAGCAGTCCCTCAGGATGACATAGGCAAATGAGGGTGCCCTGTCATTCAGGATACGGTTGAGCATGGAAGTCCCAGTGGGGTTCAGTAGAGGAGAATGCAGAGCACATAGAATGAGGGATCAGAAACTGTAATAGGACCATGGACATCAGTGGATATACCATAGCATGATGCTCAAGATCCAGATGCCTTGCTGTGAGAGCCAAGAGTCAGGACAGCAAACAAACCCCCAGGAAACTCAGCTCCCTTCTGGGGATGAGAGATGGAGAAGATGGAGGAGGACAATCTTTAATATTCAATTTTGCCAGCGTTTAAATCCAAACTGACCTGACTTAAAACCAAAAGCAACAGAGATATTGAGTTGAAATGGGGATTTAGGAGGGAAATTAGGTTCTATCATAGACAAGAAGATCAAGTTACATGTATAAACACCTGAGTTGCAAGTTTTAAACCTGCTGCAACTTAAACGCATTCTTAATCCTGTCTCACGACACCTGTTTTGTCCCCTTTCTCCCTGGTGCCTTCAATTTCGGTCCACTGGCTGCTGCAGACTAGTCATGCTCCTGTGATTCATTACCATGCTCACCAAAAATTCCTTTTCATGACCCCTTGATCCCCTTAAACTACCACTGCATTTCTTATCTCTCCCACCTGAATTTCCTGTGAACACACTTATATCTTTAACTATTCAATTCCTCTTCATTCCTAGAGTCACTATTATTTGGTGTTGGTCACCGCTATCCTACTGGAATTGAGCTTTTAAAGTTCACATGCAGAAAAAAATCAATCAATAATTCAATCAATCAATCAATCAACTTTTCAGAGTCCCTCCTTTCCCATCTCTCTGTGATATTTGTCAGTGTCAATTGAGCTCTCATTCTCCTTGAAACTCTTCCTTTAAAATTTTTTTTCTTATTCTCCTTTCTCTTAGATTAAAGTCGGCTTGATTCTAACTTTCAGTAGGCTTGGGTAATTTATTCCAGACACAGAAGCTCGCCTTTTGGGTTTTACTTATTCAACTGAGATGTTGGATTGAATTGTGCTGTTTATTTTTAAAGATAAAGAAATGAATTACCATGGCAAAGCCTAGCTGGTGGCCCAGGTACACTGCCACCATACTAAAGAGCTGGTGTCTGGAACTCTTTTTGTGCATAGTAGGAAAGCACTAAATCACCCAGTGTTTGGTTATATCTGGCAGAGACCATCTGATGGATGTTGCATACATTTCCATAAATTAGTCTCACGTTTCTTCTTCCTGCTTAACTTTCTTAAAAGGAAGACTGCCCGGCCTTTGAGAATATTGAAGTCAGAAGGCTGAGTTGTGGTGGCCATCTGACATTGTGGAGTGCTGGCTTGCAATGAACCATGGTAATGACTGTAGGGAGAGTACTGCACTCTTGACGCAGGGAAGGCTAAACCCTTGCTTGCTCCACAGAGGAGGCATATTTTCTCTTCCTTTTGCAGGGATACCATATATCTGGGGATGCTGAAAGCTTAACCAACTAAAGACCTCTGCTCTCTGATTTGGAAAAGGCGCTAGATATAATGCTATTTCTGATTGCTTTTTCTTTTTGTTTTTAACCATATTTTATAGCCAAATAGAAACAGATGCATTTGCTCCCTGAAATAACTTAAGAAGATGTTTTCTTGAAACACTGCTGGTGAAGTATGTGGCTACCCTACAGAAGTGTGGCTTACCAAATGCAAGCACATGGGGTAGGGAGGACAAAACCCCCAAAGGAAAGACCCAGAAGGAACAGAAAAACAAAAGAACCAAACCCCTTGGTATACCCAAATACATGTTTCTATTCATCTCAGAGTATTTTGAGATAAAACATTATCTCCAGAACCTTTTGTGATTTGTGAAAATTTCCTTAAATTCGAAGTGTAGTGTTTACCTTTTGATAGTGAGTCCAGGTACCTGCTGAAGAATAGGATAGTGAGGGAAGGATACCAATTGCGCAGGATGCAATAGGTCCTCAGAATTGCTAACTGTCATTTATTACCTTTTGGTTCTGCTGTAAGAAGTAGTTGGTGACAATATTACTTAAGTATCACCATCTAGCAAACCACCCCAAATCTCAGCAACCTAAAATAATAATTCATTACTACTCATGAGTCTATAGGCCAATCTACAGTTCTTCTGATTTGCATTGAACTGGCACACATGTCTGTGGTCAGTGAGTAAGGTGGCTGTGTGCTGGATTGGTTAGGAAAGCTACTATGATATATACGGCTGTTGGCTGACTGCCAGTTGGGGCAACAAGATGATAGAAACCCTTTGTTCCTCATTATCAGACAGGCTAGCCCAGGCTTGTTTTCACTGTGGCTGGACAGGATTCCAAGAATGAGAGCAGAAGTGAGGCTGGACAGCTCAGAACTGGCTGAACACCATTTCCACTTTATTCCATTGTAAAAAGCAAACCACAAGGCCAGCCCAGACTCAGGGAATGGGAAATCAGAGTCCACTTCTTGATGGGAGGAGCCACAAAGTCACATTGCAAAGGGTGGCGTGGACACAGGGAGAGGAGAAGAAATGAAGAAAAATTTTGCAATCGATATGCTACAGGGATATCTCTAATAGTTAAATCATTTTTGGAAACTTTGCAAACAGACTTATCCAAGCACTGTGCCCCAAAAGATATGACTGAGCACTCAGATTCACTACAAGAATCCGGTAACTAATATGTGGAAAATAAGCATCTTCAGTGTTTCAGAAGAATATGGCATAAATCTGACTTACGTGTTAAACCAGAGTCTTCACAGAAGGAAGAGAACATTGTGGATATGCCTTCTGCAAATAAGTATTGGTGAAAACCCCTTTCGTTTAAGTAGTTTCTCCTTTGAACGATTAAACTCTGGTTGTTCTTCACATAAACACTGTTTGTTACCTGGGAAGTAGCCTAGAGGTTATTTAGTCTAGTGATTTTTCAAGTCTGCTCAGTTCTGTGCGCACTAAAGTTTTCGTGGAGGCATCCCAGAGACCCCCTTAGCTGGGGGGAGATGTTGGAGGAGAAGAGGGGGAATGATCTGGGATGAGAAATTCTTGGGAAAGTATGTCAGAGCTCTGAGTCCTCTACATGAATCCAATTCAACCAGGCTAGGGCTGCCTTTTCCTATTTTGCTTATTGGGCTTTGATATACAATTTCACTGAAAGTTCGTGTTTACACAGCTTTTTAAAAGGTTGGAACTCAACAATAAAAAACAAACAACCCAATTAAAATATGGGCAAAGTACCTGAATAGACATTTTTCCAAAGAAGACATACAAATGGCCAATAAACACATGAAAAGATGTTCAACATTGTTAATCATTAGGAAAGTGCTAATCAAAAGCACAGTGAGATACCACCTCATACCAACTAGGATGGCTACTACTAAAAAAGCAGAAAGTAACAAATATTGGTAAAAGTGTGGAAAAATTGGAACCCTGTGTACTGTTAGTGGGAATGTAAAACGGTGCTAAGGAAAATAATATGGCCGTTCTTAAAAGAATTAAAACTAGAATTATCATATTATCCAGCACTTCTCCTTCTGGATAATAACTGGAAGTAAGGACTCGAGATATTTATACACTTATGTTCATAGCAGCATTATTCACAATAGTCAAGTGGTAGAAGCAAGCCAAATGTCCATGATGGATGAATGGACAAACAAAACGTATATCCATAGAATGGAATATTATTCAGCCTTAAAAAAGGAAATACTGATACATGCTACAAGATAAATGAAGCTTAAAGACCTTATGCTAAGTGAAATAAGCCAGACATAAAAGAACAAATACTTATGTGAGGTCCCTAAAACAGCGAAATTCATAGAGACAGAAAGTAGAATGGTGGTTGCCAGGAGCTAGAGAGGCAGGGGAATGGGGAGTAGGTGCTTAGGGAGTGCAGTTTCAGCTTCGGAAGATGAAAACAGTTCTGCAGGTCATTATCATTAGCGGAAAGACTGGGAAATAAAAAGAAAAAATCACATGTTCTCACTTGTAAGTGAAAGATAAACAATGGGCACATGTGAACATAGAGAATGAAGACTCCAAAAGGTGGGAGGGTGAGAGGGGTATGAGGGATGAAATAATACCTATTGGGTACAATGGACATTATTTGGGTGATGGTTGCACTGAAAGCCCAGACTTTACCGCTACACAATATAACCATGTAACACAACTGTACTTGTACCCCTAAATCCTTTAAAAAAAGTTTAAAAAATGAAAATAACAAAAAAGTTCTAGAGATGGATGATAGTGATGATGACAGTACAGCAATGTGAATATACTTAATGCCAAATAATGTCCAAGGACTTATAAGTGTGCTGTACTTGAGTTAAACACCTAAAAATGGTTAAAATGCTAAGTTTTATGTAATTTATATTTTACTTACAATTGAATGAAACAGGTTGGGAAATCTCTGATCAAATCCAAATCCCTCATTTTACATTTGAGAATTGCAGACTTTGCCATTAAAAAAAGAAACCCCTCAGTGTGGTACATTTGTTACAATGAACCTACGTCAAAACACCATCGCTCAAGTTCATGGTTAATATCAAGGTTTACTTTTGGTGGTGAACATTCTACGGGTTTGGATAAATATGTAATGACATGTAGCCACAATGATAGTATCATTCAGAGTATTTCCTCTGTGTTCTGCTTATTCACACCTCTATCGCCCCTAAACCTGGCAGCCACTGGTATTTTCACTGTCTCCGTAGTTTTTCCTTTTCCAGAATGTTCTATTGTGGAAATCATACAGCATGTAGCCATTTCAGACTGGCTTCCCTCATTTAGTAACATACATTTCAGTTTCTTCCATGTCTTTTGATGACTTGATAGCTCGTTTCTATTTAGTGCTAAATTGCCTGGACATAACACAGTTTATCTGTTTACGTACTGAAGGATATCTTGATCGCTTCTAAGTTTTGCAATAATGAATAAAGCTGCTATAAACATCCATGTGCAGTTTTTTTGTGGACATAGTTTTCAACTTCTTTGAGTAAATATTAAGGAGTGTGTTTGATGGATTGTATGGTAAGAGCATGTTTAGTTTTGTAAGAAACCGCTAAACAGTCTTCCAAAGTGGCTGTAACCATTTTGCATTTCCACCATCAAAGAATGAGAGTTCTTGTTGCTCCGTATCCTTGCTAGTATTTTGTGCTGTCAGTGTTCTGGATTTTGGTCACTCTAATAGGTGTAAAGTATATCACATTGTTGTTTTAATTTGCATTTCCCCAATGCAATATGATATCCTTTCGCGTTTATTTCCCATCTGTATATCTTTTTTGGTGAAGTATTGTTAAGGCCTTTGTCCTATTTTTAAATTGGGTTGTTTGTTTTATTATTGTTGAGTTTTATGACCTCTTTGCATATTTTGCATAACAGTCCTTTATCAGTATGTCTTTGGCAAATATTTTCTCCCAGTGTGTGGCTTATCTTTTCATTTTCACTTGATCTTAGCCAAAAGGGTGAGAAGCAATGTCTTTTCATTTTCTTGACAGTGTCTTTCTCAGAGTAGAAATTTTCAATTTTAATAAAGTTCAACTTAGCAATTCTTTCTTTTATGAATCACGCCTTTGGTGTTGTATCTAAAATCATCAGCCTAAGGTCATATCGATTTTCTTCCGTGTCATCTTTTAGGAATCTTATAGTTCTGTGTTTTACATTTATATCTGTGATCCATTTGGAGTGTTTTTGTTGAAGGCGTAAGGTCTGTGTCTAGTGTGTCTAGATTAATTTTATTTTCTTTTTTATGCATGTGGCTGTATAGTTGTTTGAACACCTTTTGTTGCTTGTCAAAAATCAGTTGACTCTATTTACGTATGTCTGTTTCTGAGCTCTTTACCCTGTTCCATTGATATATTTGTCTATACTTTTGCCAGTATTTGGGTAGTGTCACTCCTCCAACTTGATTTTCTTCCTCAAATATTGTACTGGTTATTCTGACTCCTTTCTCTTTCCATATAAACATTAGAATTAGTTTGTGGATACATGCAAAATAATTTGCTGGGATTTTTATTGGGATTGTATTAAATCTATATATCAAGTTAGGAAGAACCGACATTTTGACAATATTGATTCTTCCTATCTCTGGGCATGGAATATCTCTTCATTTATTTAGTTTTTCTTTCATTTATTTTCAAAAGAATTGTATAGCTTTCTTCATATAGCTCTTGTACTTATTTTGTTAGATTTATACCAAAGTATTTCATTTTGGGGAGTGCTAACATAAGTGGTATTGTTTTAATTTAAATTCCACTTTATTATTGGTATACAGAAAAGAAATGGACTTTTGTATATTAACCTTGCATCCTGAAAATTTGCTGTGGTTGCTTATTAATTAGTTCCAGGAAGTTTGTTGTTGTTGTTGTTGTTGTTGTCAATTCTTTTGAATTTTCTACATAGACAATCACGTCATCTGTGAACAAAGACAGTTTTATTTCGTCCTTCCTAATTAGTATACCTTTTTCTTCTTTTTCTTTTCTTGTTACATTAACTAGGAATTTCAGTACAAGTTTGAAAATGAGTGGCAAGGGGGATATCCTTCCTTTGTTCCTGATCTTAGTGGGAAAGCTTCTGGTTTCTCATCATTAAGTATAATGTTAGCTGCAGGTTTTTTGTAGGTGCTTTTTATCAAGTTGAGAAAGTTTCCCTCTATCCTTAATTACTTGAGAGTTTTTGTGATGAATGGGTATTGTGTTTTGTCAAATGCTTTTTCTGTATCTATTAGTAAGATCATATGATCCTTCTAATTTAGCCTGTTGATGTGATGGATTACATTAGTTGATTTTGGAATATTGAACTAGACTTATATTCCTAGGACAAATTTCAATTGATAACGGTGTATAATTCTTTTTATATATAGTTGGATATGATCTTCTAGAATTTTGTTGAGGATTTTGGTATCTATGTTTATGAGAGATATTGTTTTGTAGTTTTCTTATAATGTCTTTGTGGCTTTTGTATTAGAGTGATGTTGGCTTTGTAGAATGAGTTAGGAAGTATTCCCTCTGCTTCTACCTTCTGAAAGACATTACAGATAATTGGTATAATTTTTTTCTTATACATTTGGCAGAATTCATCAGTGAATCCATTTGGGCCTGGACTTTTCTGTTTTGGAAGGTTAATAGTTATTGTTTCAACTCAAAAAAACAGATATAGGCCTAATAAGAGTGTCTATTGCCTCTAGTGTGTGTTTTGGCAGATTATATCTTTCAAGGAATAAGCCCATTTCATCTACATTGTCAAATTTGTGGGCACAGAGTTGTTTATTATTCTTTAAATGTCCATGGGATCTGTAGTGATGTCCCTCTTTCATTCCTGATAATAATTTCTTTCTTCTTACTCTTTAAGACTGATTAGAGGCTCATCATTTTATTGATTTGTTCAAAAAAACAGATTTGGGATTCTTATTTTCTCTATTTCCTGTTTTCAATTTGACTGGTTCCTGCTCTAATTTTCATTTGTTTTCTTCTGTTCCCTCTGGATTTTTTTGTTTGTTCGTTTTTGAGACAGAGTCTAGTTCTGTTGCCCAGATTGCAGTGCAGTGACATTATCTCAGCTCACTGCAACCTCTCCCTCCTGGGTTCAAGTGATTCTCATGCCTCAGCCTCCCAAGTAGCTTGGGATTACACGTGTGTGCCACCACACCTGGCTAATTTTTGTGTTATTAGTAGAGATGGGGTTTCACCATGTTGGCTAGACTGGTCTCAAACTCCTGACCTCAAGTGATCTGCCTCCTCAGCCTCCCAAAGTGCTGGGATTACAGGCATGAGCCACTGCACCAGCCTGTTTCCTCTAGATTTAATTTGCTCTTCTTTTTCTTGTTTCCTAAGGTGGAAGCTTAGATGATTTTTAGATCTTTCTTATTTTAAATGCTGTAAGTTTCTCTCTAAGTATTGCTTTTCCTGCATATCACAAATTTGCCTAAGTTGTGTTTTCATTTTCATTTCGTTCAAAATGTTTTAACATTTCTTTTGAGTTTTCTTCTTTAAACCATTTTAATTAGAAATGTGTTATTTAAACTCCAAGTATTTTGTTATTTTCCCAGTTATTTTTGGTTATTGATTTCTACTTTAATTCCTTTGTGCTCTCAGAGCAGGCCCTGTATGATTTTTATTCTTTTTAATTTGTTCAGATGTGTTTTATGGCCCAGAATGTGGTTTACCTTGGTGAATGTTCCAGGTGAGCTTGAGAAGACCATGTATTCTGCTCTTGTTGAGTGAAGTAGTCTATGGATGTCAGTTATGCTCAGTTGATTGATTATATTGTTGAGTTCAAATGTGTCCTTACTGACTTTCTCCCTGCTGGATCTTCATTTCTGATAAAGGAGTGCCGAAGTCTCCAACTATGATGATTCCTCTGTATCTCCTTGAAGTTCTATCAATTTTTGCCCCATGTATTTTAAAACTTTGTTGTTAGGCACATATATGTTAAGAATGTTTGTATCTTCTTGGAGAATTGCCTCCTTTATCATTATGTAATGCCTCTTTTTATCCATGGTAACTTTCTTTGCTTTGAAGTCTGCTTGTCTGAAAGTAATATAGCTACTTCTGCCTTCTTTGGGTGAATATGAGCACAGTTTTTCTTTCTGCATGATCTACTTTTTTTTTTTTTTAGACTGAGTCTCACTGTGTCACCAAGGCTGGAGTGCAGCAGCATGATCTGGGCTCACTGCAATGTCTGCCTCCCAGGTTCAAGTGATTCTCCTGCCTCAGCCTCCTGAGTAGCTGGGACTACAGGCACATGCTACCATGCCTGGCTAACTTTTGTATTTTGGTAGAGATAGGATTTCACCATATTGGCCAGACTGGTCCTGAACTCCTGACCTCAAGTGATCTTCCCACCTCAGCCTCCTAAAGTGCTGGGATTACAGGTGTGAACCACTGTGCTTGGCCATCATTTACTTTTGATCTACATGTATGTTTATATCTGAAGTGGGTTTCTTGTAGGCAATAGATAGTTGGGTATTATCTTTTCAATCCATTCTGATAATCTCTGTCTTCTAATTGGTGCATTTAGACTACTAACATTCAAAATGATTATTGAATAGTTGGATTGATATCTACCACAGAGACTTCATTTTTTTCCCCTGGCAACATAACTTGGAGAACTTTCCACATCAATCAGTACATGTAGATCATCCTATGATTATTTTAACGACTGTCTGCTATTCCACTATATGGATGTACCACAATTTATTTAACCAGTTTTATGATGACAGGCATTGAGGTCATCAAATCTTTTGCCAGTGTATCTATCTTTTTAGTTGTACCTCCCCTTCTAGACTGTTAGTGCTTCTGAGGGCACAGACTACAACTTACTCATTGTTATTCTTTCAGAACTCTGCACAATGCCCCAGCCTTAATATTACTACTTATTAAGGAAATGAATAAAGGAATTTAGCAAGCTGGGCCCAGTCACTTTAGATTCTGGTCCTGATTCCCTATGCGTGGGCCTTCTGAGCTTAGGCAGGTCCCATCACCTTTCCAGGTTTCAGTGTCAACACTGAAGTAAGTGGATAAGATGACACAGTGCTTCCAGCTCTGAACTCCTGTGATTCCTAGTGTTAGATTGACCTAGGAGCTAACCCCCTTTTCAGCCTCAGGAACCGCGGTGAGGAAGACTCCCTCTCCTGCTGTTGAATAGAGCCCCCTCTTACCTGGGCCACCACTCAGAGCTCAGTCTGTTCAATACCTGGTTGTTTTCATTTGAGAGTAGACATGAAGGGTTGGTTGGTCTTTTAATCCTCAGGGCCATGTGAGGTGGCTCTGCACTGGGATGAAAATCTTTCTGTAAGAGGTATTTGCCTGGTTACAGTGTCTGATACAGAGTTTCACACAGTCTAAGTGCTATTTGCATAAAATGTCCCCATAATGCAGGGCATTGTGCCTTTTCTGTAAAGAAAAAAAAAAAAAGCATTAACAAAGGGTCTCACAATGATGGGAAAATGGATGCTAACATTTCTGCCTGACTGATAATCTCTGATGTTACCCTTGGGAAGCCCCAGCTTTCAGAATGATTTATTTGTCAGGGTTTGGCGTTTTTTTACTCCCATAATGGGTTATCTGGCAAATGCAGCAATGGGCAGTAGCAGGAGGTTCTGTGCTGGACACAAAATGGGGAGAGTTTTATGTTTTCTGGGGATTTTAGTTGTTTCTGGTTTCTGAGGTGAAGTTTTCATTTCAAACAAAATAGAAAGGAACAAAGAATCAGTAGGCTTTTTTGGGTTTGTTTTGTTGTTCTTTGCATGTCCTTTTTTCTTACTGCCAAACCCTCAAGTTGAATGTTTGGCCCTCATGGGTGAAGCTGGGGGTGAGGGTTTTTTTTTGTTTGTTTGACATTTCCTGTGATATCTGTGGTTTTATATTTCTTTGGTATACAGAAACTTTATAGTGATATTATTGGAGAATTCACCAGATGATATCTTGGCAAGAGGCCGGAGCACAGTCTGTTTTGCAGCACACAGCAGGCATTGGGTGGGAGAGATGCCCAACGGCCAGAACCTTAGAACTCCTTTCTGAGGGAGAATACAGGAGATTATTTGGATTAGTTATCTGCTTGCATTTTGCTCTTGCATTTGAAAGCATATTACCTTAGTTAAGGTCCCTGTGTGCTTCTATATAATGTCCGTACATAGGATGGCTTTTTTCTCCCACTGGCTCCTCAAAATCCCCCAGTTTTATGACGTAAATATTACACTTAATGCCTGAACTTTTGAGTCCAGGGTTCATATCAATAACATTCGCAACAGTGCTAATTATGGTCTCTAGTGGGTTCCTGGAGTTGGACGGAGTCTTTGCTGTATAGACGAAGGTCCACTTACCACTCAACAGACACATTATCTATGGTTGGCAATGAAATAGGTGTTTTGGGGTACAGCATGTGGTTTCTTCTCTCACTAGATTTACAATATAAGAGAAAGAAGAAAAATTAACTATATAAGATAGATCTCAAGTCTACTTTTGATTATGTCAACAAAAAGTCAAACTTTGTAAAATATTTGAAGACATTTACTCTGAGCCAAATATGAGTGACCAATGGCCCATGACACAGCCCTCAGGAGGTCCTGAGAACATGTGCCACAGCTTGCTTTTATACATTTTAGGGAGACGAGGCATCAGTCAATACTTGTAAGAGGTACGTTGGTTTGGTCCAGAAAGATGGGACATCTAGAAGTGGGGGCTTCCAGATCATAGGTTGAAAGATTTTCTGCTGGGCAATAGGTTGAAAAAGTTATTATCAATAGAAAGGAATGTCTGGGTTGTGATAAGGTTAAGAGAAGGGATTGTGGAGAGTGGAGACCAAGGTTTTATCATGCAGATGAAGCCTCCAGGTAGCAGGCTGCAGAGAGAATAGATTGTAAATGTTTCTTTTCTTTCTTTCTTTCTTTCTTTTTTTTTTTTTGAGACAGAGTTTTGCTCTTGTTACCCAAGCTGGAGTTCAATGGCACGACCTCAGCTCACTGCAACATCCACCTCGTGGGTTCAAGTGATTCTCTTGCCTCAGCCTCCCAAGTAGCTGGGATTACAGACATGCACCACCATGCCTAGCTAATTTTTTGTAATTTTAGTAGAAACGGGGTTTCACCATGTTGGCTATGGCTGGTCTCGAACTCCTGACCTCAGATGATTCACCCACCTTGGCCCCCGCAAAGTGCTGGGATTACAGGCATGAGCCACCATGCCCAGTCTTGTAAATGTGTCTTATCAGACTTAAAGAGTCTGTTCTAAAGTAATTCCAAAAGGAAGGAGGCTGTAATGAAGCATGTCTTGTTCCCCCTTCCCATCATGTCCTCCACTAGTTTTTACAGGTTAATTTTTGGAATGCCCTTGGCTGAGACGAGGGGTCCACTCAGATGGTTGGTGGGGGGCAGGAGGGGCACATTTTAGAATTTTATTTTTGGTTTACAATTAAATACCAAGAGAGTGAAAGAAATAGTAATGTGTGCTGACCGTGATGTTCAAGATAATCTGTGTCAAGAGGAATCAAAGCTCTGTGGTCCAGATAGAGGACCCTTATATCTTTAACCTCAAAAATGTGATGTAACCTGGTGAGCAGCTCAGAGTTCAGACTCCAGGAACTCCACTGACAACACTCCCTGACCTCGAACTTGTCTCGCACGTGAAAGGTTTTTGCTCCACTAGGAAAGAAAGATGACTAAAATGACCTCCATCGGGGGATAAGATGTCTCATTCATTCATTAAAGAAAAATTCTTCAGGGAGCCTTACACACTCCTTGGGGTAAGAATTGCTACAGCCTCCCTTCTGACTTATCATGAAACATGTTTCAGGACAAGGTTTTGGCACAGAAAATACAATCAGAATCTCTCCTACAAGAAGTGTAATTACAAGGGGCTTTAAATTGACAGTGGCCGACAAGATTTCAACCAGCACTTTAGAAAATCAATGACAAACACGCTTTTCAACATCAGGGAGCTGTGATGGGCTCTGCTTAATTGACAGCGAGGGTGAAATGTGTAACTACTTGCAGTTTACCTAATACTGGTTTATAGGATTCTTTACTGGCCAACGACAGTGTTTCTCACCTTGCTCTGCCTTCCCTTTGCCAATTCCCCGAAGACAAGATGAAACTGAATCTTATTCATTATCACTCCACAATGAAGGAGAACTCAAATGCATCACTTTGAGGTCTAAAAAAAAAAGTCCCTAATCAACAGTAGATCAATGAAAAAGTGAAGTAAAATATGGTTCGTAAAAACTGTTCCCACGCAATAGTGAAGCCGCACTGCTGGACAGGGGCATGTTTTAAAAGTTTCTATCTCTATACTTTAAAAAAATACAAAGAGAGATCAGTCATCATTTGTGTGTGTGCGTCTGCATATTTGTCACAAAGACATCTGCAGTTTTTCTCAATAAAAATGAAAATTTAAAATTGGCCTCATGATTTTTTAAAAAGCATTTTCTAGTCACCCAGTTGGTTCTTAGAAGTAAAACTCAGAATACTCGTTCATTTTCTTGGCTGAACCCTACAAAACTACTTGGTAGGACAAAAGCAAGTGAATATTGGCAAGTTCATAAGGATCAACCAAATAAACCAGCTAAAAGCCTGATGATATCTTGTGCATTGTGATTTCAGGAGCTCTGCAAAGGACCCATAACCTTAATACTAGATAAAACCACTTGTTCTGTAATCTAAAAAACGATTTTATAATAATACATATTAAATAGTATGTAAATAAAACATTGAGAACAACACATGTCGCAACTTGAACCAAAGTGTCAGTGACCAACATCAGAGTCATTCCTTAGAGCTAAATGAGGCAAGCACACAGCAGAGCCCAGATGGCACAAAGGGGTGGTGGGTGGAGGCACAGGGACATGGCCTGTCCTCAGCAGAGCCTCTGGAACAACTTTGCCAATGCTATGATGCTTACCTTTCCGAAAGGTCATCCTCCCACGTTATTGTCAGTGTCTTGACTGAGGAGTGGTGACTCCAGATCTACATCGGTCCATTGCATACTCACCGACTCTGCTGGGAAAGGTCATCCTCCCACATTATCGTCAGTGTCTTGACTGAGGAGTGGTGACTCCAGATCTACATCGGTCTATTGCATACTCACTGACTCTGCTGGGAAGAGACACGGTTGTTTCCCATCCAAAGTCGTGACCACTAAGATGTGACTGATCCTGTATGGTCTTTTGGGCCAAAATGGAGAGTCTAAAGACACAACTGAACAATGGCCAGACCACACATAAAAACAGAACACTGATCTACAGCCTGCTCCAGAAACCAACCCCCTTATCTACACTAACCAGCCCAGCAACAAGTCGAAACTGTAGGAGGCCAGATTGCTATCTCTAGTAACAGTCCTGAAAGCCAAAAAAATCACTTCTGTATCAGTTGGCTCTAAATGGCCAGGGCTTGATTAATAACTCACAGCTTATCCTTATTTTTGTCCCTGCTTCCAGTTTAGAACCCACCAGAGAAAGCCAGATATGCTTCCCTAACCAATCCCATAGGATGCCCTCCTCTGAGTCTGCCCACCTGCGGCCTCCCCATGTCAGCAGTCTCCAGTCAGGACACACCTGAGGCCTTCACTTCTTTCCACTATGAAGCTCTCCCACTCCTTTGCCTGTCTTTGAGTCTCTGCCAAAATGCAATTGATGCTGGCTGACTCTCTTGTTATAGTAAGCTCTAAATAAATGGTCGTTCTCTTTTCCTATGGTTGGTCTTCATTTATTTCCAAAAGACACTTCACCTCCCACCCGTGGTTCTGAACGTCCGCACATTTTACAGTTACTGCTTCATCAGCTTCTTTGTCCTGGTGCCAGGCCTCTGTCAGTCCTCAGGCACTGGAGGTTTCGATCCCCTCTGGGCCACTGTATACCAGGCGAGGGAGGCAGGAGCGCTGCCCTAAAGCTGTTTATCTACCTTCCTTCCACTGCCTCCTTCTGACTATGGCTTTTGTGCCATTTTGGAGGTGCCTGCGGGTAAGGCGGGGGAAGCAGAGAAAGTCCCTTTTATTCTCAGTTGTTTTTAAATAACCCCCTTCCCGACAAGGTCAGGTATAAAAGGTGGAGTGGGGATGAATGTTCCGGCTTCTGCTCTCCTTGCTTTCCCCCTTGTGTCTCCTCCTGTCTCCTCCCCAAAATCCTCGGGCAGACTTTGGGCTTTGTTCCCTTCTTCTGTGTCTTATTGTCCATCTCCCATAAGGCAACATCCATCTCTATGAAACATCCTCTACACAATGAAAGAAACAGGTCGGGGACAGTGGCTCATGCCTGTAATCCCAGCACCTTGGGAGGCCGAGGTGAGTGGATCTCCTGAGGTCAGGAGTTCGAGACTAGCCTGGACAATGTGGCGAAACCCCGTCTCTACTAAAAATACGAAAATTAGCCGAGTGTGGTGGCGGGCACCTGTAATCCCAGCTACTTGGCAGAACTGAGGCAGAAGACTCACTTGAACACGGGAGGCGGAGGTCTCGGTGCTTGGCGATCCCGCTATTACGCTCCACCCTGGGCAACAAGAGAGAAACTCCTTAAGGCCCAGCACTTTGGGAGGCTGAGGTGGGTGGATGACGAGGTCAGGAGATCAAGGCCATCCTGGCTAACACGGTGAAACCCCGTCTCTACTAAAAATACAAAAACAAAATTAGCCGGGCGAGGTGGCGGGCGCCTGTAGTCCCAGCTACCCCGGAGACTGAGGCGCGAGAATGGCGGGAACCCGGGAGGCGGAGCTTGCAGTGAGCCGAGATGGCGCCACCGCACTCCAGCCCGGGCGACAGAGAGAGACTCCCTCTCAATAAATAAATAAATAAACAACTAAATAAAATTACAAAAAAAAAAAAAAAAAAAAAAAAAGAAAAAAGAAAGAAAGAAAAAGAAAAAGAAAAAAGAAAGTGAATCTAGGTCTTGTAGCACCAAGTCTGCACCCACATTGGTAGATGACTAGCTGCTTCCCCAAGCCCCCTCAGTGTTCCACCAGCCCAACCCCTTCTCAAGGACACCTGGAGTAATAGGTAGGCAGCTGAACTCTGCGCTCATGGTAAGGCCTGGACTGTTCTGATTGGCTAGTGCCTGGTCTATTCTCATTGGCTGATTCCCAGTCCTTTGGTGCCTGGACTGTTCTGATTGACTGATGCCTGGTCTATTCTCGTTGGCTGGTGATTGGCCTGTTCTGATTGACTGGTGCATATGTGGCACTGGTTGTTGAGTAATTCAAATTTCAAGCCTACCCTAACTCCTTATCTCAGGTTGCCTGGGAGGAAGGCAAGACATGCAGAAGTGCAAATGAAAACATGTGAATATTTTAAAAACTATTACTCCTTTATAAGTAGAGCTCCTAAACTCCTAAGCAAACCCCGAGTGAAGCTACGTGAGGAAGGCGTGAGTCTTACTTTCTGCAGGCCAGCATGTTGCATTGTGGTTACAGCCCACACCCTTGGAACCAGACAAGGCTGTGCTCATTCCAGGCTCTGCCACTGACCAACAGGATAACCTTGGGTCGGCTATTGACTTGTCTGACCTCTAGAGTCCTGATCTGTAAAGCAGACCAGTGACGCTTAGAGTGATGTGAGGATTTAATGAGGTGACGTGTAAAATACACAGCCCAGTGCTTGATTGTTAGACAGTACCTACTATTTTTTTTAAAGGAATTTCTAACAAAATTTGGAATTTTAACAGAATCGTATGAAGCTTTGGTGTAGAGTACATGAACATAATATCAACTTTGTGGATTTGAATTTTAACAGCATGAGATGGGGTGTTCTTATCAAGGTTCATGCTTGTAAATATGGGAGATGGAGTCTCTCTTGCATAAGCAGAAGGGGAATTTAATACATTCATTCTCAATGGGGGTTACATTGCCCAGAGAAGGAGTGAAAATTAGTCTCTGAGGAGCAAATGAAAGCTTAGATATTGCAATAGTCCATTACCTTCCACAGGGTCATCGTCTATAGACAGATGTACTGAATATCCGTGATACTAAAATGTCATTGGAGGGGATGGGGAAATGGGAATGACCAGAGGAAAAAAAGTCTTAAAAAGTGTTTTAGTGGTTATAGGGGTGTGTGAAAACGTTAGGAAACATGGGAGGAAGTGGGTAGCTCTTAGAGTCTATGTGTCTATGCACTGGTCAGAATACCAGGCTCAGATCAGGGGACAGCTGTCAGCCAGACAGAGGTAGGCTGGTTAGGACGTGCCGTGATTGCCACCAAGTCATAGTTATTCAGGCTCAGTGTCTGCCATCTTCTCATTTTCAGGCAAGCGTATTTCTTATCTCCTAATCTTTGGCCTGCCCTCTGGGAGGGAGTGGAGATGCGACTCATTCCTTTCAGGCTTTCCCTTTCTCTCTGAGGGGGATGGGTCCTTGGTTCCTAAGCCCGGTCTAACTTCTGACCCGTCCATGGAATTTTCTTGACTCATCCTTTCTTACTCAGCTTTCTTATTCTCAGTGTCTTCCTTCGTCAGCTGTGCTCAGGTTCCCTAAGAGGGTAGCCCATGATTTTCTAAATTCAGACTGGAATGGGGTGGGTAGCTGCAGCCAGGGAAGAGCAGGGGGCAGCTGAACAGCCCTAGAGAGACTTTTGTGGTTGTCGTCATCGGGATTGCCTGGTGTGCTTCTTGGAGACAGTACTTTGTCTTGTCTGGCATAATTAGTGCATTCGTGTATTTTGTACAATGCTTTAGTGTTTAGCGTTTCACATACGTTATCTTATTTGACAGCAACAACATTGCGATGGAACCTTTACTATGAAATTCATCTTGTAACTGAAGACGTATGTGTACAGGAAGTACAAACTATCAAGCTATAAAGGTTCAAAAGGAGAGTTGGAAAGAATCAAAACGTATTGTACACTCTGAGACTAATCAAGATCCTCTCTGATTTCAGCCCCATTGATAATTAGGTATCTCTGTCTTTCCTAAGTTGAATGCTCTGTGGCTACAGAGCTACTTGAGACATTCCCTCCCAGGCCTCATAGCTGGCTAGCTGGTTTCAACACAGTATTATTTATATTCATAAAGTCCTGAAACAGTAGTGCCTCTGTCCCCCAGCGACATTAATCACTCCCCTCTCTATGTGCGACCACTGAACCGCACACGTGCCTCACAGTCCCAGCTTGTTTAGTGTATGCCCAGTACTGGGCTAAGTGGTTTTACATGGAAGATTTCATTTAGCCTGTGCAGCAACCCTCAGACATGAGTACTACTATTATCTGGATTCTATGGATGCGGAAACTGAGGCTGTAAATAAACTGTGATCATACAGCTAAGAAAATGGTACAGCTGGGATTCAAATATCCATCTGCCTGACTCCTGAGCCTGAGTTCTTCTTTTCTGCTCTACCTGCTGCCTCTTTGTTTATAAATTGGCTTCTCCCATTGGTGTCTAAACTCTCGAGGACAAGGGCCATGACTTTTATATTTTGCCCCTAGAAATAGTGCCTGGAACATAATAGATCCTCAATAAATACTTGTTGGATTAATGAATGGATGAGTGAATGGATATCTCTGGAGCCTTTCTGAAAACCCAGTGTTCAGGTATCAAGTGAATATCCTTGCTCAGGATGCTTAATAGGCTGAACAATACATTGGCTCAGAACTCTGAACTCTCCTCTAATTTCCTGAGGGATAGGGCTGTTCTCTTCAGTCTGGGTGTGGCTGTGTTTGCCTGCTGATGTCTTGTTTTGTTCTTCCTGTTGAATGAGGACAAACACTCTAGCCAACTAAATCGTGAGGTTATTATTAAAAAAATTGGGGGAGCTCATAAGAATAAAAAGTTTTAAATAAATTATAGTCACTTAAAAATATGTATCATACATAGAGTGACTTGTAAAGAAAAGTTTTCTGTTTTGGCTTTTCTTGGTGAATAGTCACCTACTAATCAGGGAATTATTAGATATTTGAAGAGATGGACAGAAAACTAGAAAACTGTGATGAATATGATGTTTTATATATATCTTAGGGTCTTTTCTCAATTTTGCTTCAGAAATAACATGGTTTTGGGTGTTCTAGTTTGCTTGAAAGCTCATTTTCAATTTCATAGGGAAAAAGTTTCTCTCTTCTTAGTGGTTCATCTGTTTGAACTTCTGTCTCTGAGTGCTATCAGCTCCCTGGGTACCTATAAGCTCCCTGGGTACCTGGGACTATTTAATTACCTGATTATTAGCTGAATATTTGTCCTAAAGTTTTGCATATTCTCAAAGAGGAAAAATCATCAATTTCTTCAGAAATGATTCACAGAATAAGTTCATAAGACACAACAGTGGAAGGTAAAATTGTGAATGAATTTATGCTGTAATTCCAAGTCAGAGAAATCAAGGAAAAATGTAGTCTCTAGCTCCTGTATTGACTTTTCTCCAGTAAAGTCTCTTTGAAGTGACCTTTTCTCCCTGTCTTCAGAGCAGATGACCTGTCTTTGCAAGCAGGCTTCTGAGGCAATTATTTTTGGTTGACTTTCAGGTTAACATTAAAGGCAAAAGAGGGACCCAGACTTAAAAAAATGCTGGCAGCATGGACCAGAGCCAGGCTTATGGGTTCTCTGCCTTCTACACTCCTATAGTGACTGGTTCTTAACTTTGACTGCACATTAGAATCACCTAGATATCTGGAATTCTGATTTACTTTTACTGGTGTATGACCTGGGAATCAAAGTTTTATAAAGCATCCCAGGTGATCATAATGTAGAAGCAAGATTGAGAGTTATTATAATGGAATTTCATATAACATAGAACAATTGCTGGAAGTCCTAGCTAGAGCAATCTGACAAGAAAAGAAACAAAGCACATCTAAATTTGAAAAGAAGAAGTCAAATTATCCTTGTTTGCAGATGATATGACCTTATATTTGAAAAAGTCTAAAGACTCCACCAAAAAATTATTAGAACTAATAAATAAATTCAGTAAATTTGCAGGAAACAAAATCAACATAAAAATCAGTAGCATGTCTATATGCTAACAGCAAACCATCTGAAAAAGAAATCAAGAAAGTAATCCCTTTTATAATGGTTACAAATAAAACAAAATACCTAGGAATTAACTAAGCCAAAGAAGTGAAAAATCTCTGCAATGAAAACTATAAAATGTTGATGAAAGAAGTTGAAGAAGACACACAAAAAAATGGAAAGATACTCCATGTTCATGGATTGGAAAAATTAGTGTTGTTAAAATCTTGATACTAACTAAAGCAATCTACGGATTCAAAACCCTATAAGAATACCAATGACATTCTTCAAAGAAATAGGAAAAACAATCCTAAAACTTATATGGAATCAGAGAGGACCCCGAATAGCCAAAGCCATCCTGAGCAAAACAAAACAAAACAAAACAAAACTGCAGGAATTACATCACCTGACTTCAAATTATACTACAAAGCTATAGTAACTAAAACAGCATGATATTGACATAAAAACAGACACACAGACCAATGGAACAGAATAGATAACCAGAAACAAATCTATACATCTATAGTGAACTCATTTTTGACACAAGTGTCAAGAACATACATTGGGAAGAAAATAGTGTCTTTAATAAATGGTGCTAGGAAAACTTGACATTTATATGCAAAAGAATAAAACTAGAACCCTACCTCTTTCCATATATAAAAATCAAGTCAAATTGGATTAAAAGAATTAAATAAAGACCTCAAATTATAAAACTACTTAAAGGAAATATTGGGAAAACTCTCTAGAACATTGTCTGGACAAAATTTCTTGTGTAGTACCCCATAAGCACAGGCAACCAAAGAAAAAAATAGACAAATGAGATTATATCAAGTTAAAAAGCCTCTTCACAGCAAAGGAAACAATTAAAAAAGTGAAGAGACAACCTAAAGAGTGGGAGAAAATATTTACAAAGTACTCATCTGACAAGGGATTAATAATCAGAACATATTAGAAGTTCAAACAACTCTATAGGAAAAAAATCTAATAATCCAGTTAAAAATGGGCAAAAGATCTGAATATACATTCTCAAAAGAAGACATACAAATGGCAAACAGGTGTATGAAAAGATGCTCAACATCATTGATCATCAGAGAAATGCAAATAAAAACCACAATGAGATATCATCTCACCCCAATAAATAGCTTTCATCCAAAAGACAGGCAATAACAAATGCCGATGAGGATGTGGAGAAAAGGGAACTCTTCTACACTGTTGGTGGGAGTGTAAATTAGTACAATCACTGTGGAAAACAGTAGGGAGGGTCCTCAAAAACTAGAGATAGAGCTACCATATGATCCAGCAATCCCACTTCTAGGTATTTACTCAAAATAAAGGAAATCAGTACATAGAAGTTATCTGTACTCTCATGTTCATTGCAGCCACCTGAGTGCTCATCAACAAATGAATGGATAAAGAAATTATGGTACCTATACAGAATGGAATACTATTCAGCATAAAAAAGAATGAGATTCTGTCATTTGCAACAATATGAATGAAATTGGAAGTCATTATATTAAGTTAAATAAGCCAGGCACAGAAAGACAAACTTCACATGTTCTCACTTATTTATGGGAGCTAAAAATTAAAACAAACTCATTGAGATAGACAGTAGGAGGATGGTTACCAGAGGTAGTGGAGGGAGGGAGGTGGGGATGGTTAGTGGGTACAAAAATATATTTAGATAGATTGAATAAGATCTAGTTTGATAGCACAACAGGGTGGCTACAGTCAGGAACAACTTATTGTGTATTTAAAAAAAGCTGAGAGTGTAATTGCATTGCTTGTAACACAAAGTAAAGATAAATGCTTGAGATGACGGATGACCCATTTACCCTGATGTGCTTATTACACATTGCATGCCTGTATCAAAATATCTCATGTACCCCATAAATATATCCACCTACTATGTACCCCCGAAATTAAAAATGAAATGGATTATAAAAACAAACAAAAAAGAATAATTGCTAATGGAGAAACTAAGGGGTGAGAGTTCCCACTGACTGAGCTGTAGAAAACCAACTTACAAGTAAGAATCAAGTGGAAGGTTTGTCCCAGCTCCCTGGGTGCTGATTGCTTAAATCCTCACTTCTGAAAATGTGGTCTAGACCAGCAGCAGCAGCAGCAGCAGCAGCAGCAGCAGCAGCAGCAGCTAGGATTTTGAAAGAAATGCAGACTCTCAGCCCTTGACCTAGGGAATAAGAGTCTGCATGTTCACAAAGTCTCCAAATGATGCATGGTGAGCTTTGAGAATCCTGACCTAGATAGCCACAGGGTGGAAGAGAATGACCAAGGGTAGGGAAATACCAGCTCTGGGTTTCACACAAGGCCAAGCATGGTTTTTGTTGACACCTTATTTAGCTGATACATCATAATGGTTCTTGATTCTCAATGCTCTCTTAGAAACGTTCCCTGTTACCCAAGGGAAGTTCCTTTAAATGGTGCTTTTCCTGTCCCCCATCTTACCTTTCTTGGGAAAGATGGCTGCAAGTGTGTTTGCTGCTCGTGGTAATTGGCCTGATTAAGCTCACTCTTACCCCATGTCTAACTATATATAATACAGTTAAATAACTATTATATTAATATGCCCATGGATACTGAAACTAGGTAATTTTAGAGCACATAGGATAGACTAAAAGCAAACAATGCATTTTCTCAAGAGACAGTATACACAGGAGTTAGAAATGTATTCCAAAATTACCTGAAGGTATTTACAAATCACATTTCCAGAAGTTGCCAGTATGAGAAAGGGAAGGGTAATGGGCAAAGCTGAAGACTCTGCCACTTACCACTTGGGTAACTCTTTGAGCTTTTATTTTCTTGTCTGTAAACCAGGCATACTATTATGCAGCCAACCTCAAAGGACTGTTTTGAGAATCCAGAGAGAAAATATATCTGAAAAATTTTGCAAAGTGTAAAGTGCTTCACATGATTAAAAATTGCTGTGGCTCTTATTATTAAAGTCTTTGGAAAGCATTCGTTAAGGAGGACAATTACGTCTTCCTGAAATGTGGCCTGGAGCCTCCTTTGACTTTTGAACCTGGACCTGACCCCCCAGTGTGACAGCTCTTATATCCCTAAAAAATATAACCACGATGTTGGTCCCAGGAAAACTTCCGTATATATCTGTTTAATAAATTGGAAATAGAATATATATGTAATTTGATTCCCCTGCTTTTTTTTTTGCACAACATTTCAGTTTCCCACCAATCATTAACGTTTTCCCATATTAAGTATTATTTGAAAACTTTTTTAATTACTCTAAAATATTTCATATTCTAAAATTTGTTTGTTCTTCTGTCATGGAACACACGTTAGATCTCTAATTATGACTCTTATAAGTAATAATACTGCAGTAATTATCATTAAACATAAATATTGACATGCATCTCTTTCCGCCTCTTAGTGTATACTTTTAGAAATGGATGTATTGGGTCAGGTTTAAAGACTTTTAAGGCTTTTAATGTATACTGTTAAGTTTCCAATGAAACGTGGCTTGAAGTGTATGAGGATGTTTATTTTACCGTGTGCTTATCAGGGGAAATAATCTTTCTGCATCTGTGTTTGAAAGGCAAATATGATACTTAAAAATTATAATTTCTATTGCATTGCTTTATTAGTAAGGTTATGTTTTTCATATGTGAATTGACCATATACACTTTTTCTTTTGTTAGTTTTCATCCTCATCTCATTTTTCTATCAGAGTATTTTATACATCTGTAATTTTATTATCCTCACCCACAGCACTGCTCCCAAAGCTGAAAATTTTAAGCCAGGTGGAGTAAGATGGATGTCTCCTTTCTGTTCCTTTCTGTTTTTAACTGATTTTTTAAAACTGTTTTTTGAGACCGGTTCTCAGTCTGTTGCTCAGGCTGAAAAACAGTGGCACAATTTTGACTCACTGCACCTTCTGCCTCCTGGCCTCAAGGTATCCTCCCATCTCAGTCTTCCTAGTAGCTGTGATACAGGCACATGGTACCACACCCGGCTAATTTTTTATATTTTTTGTAGGGATGGATTTTCACTGTGTTGCCCAGGCTGGTCTTGAACTCCTGAGCTCAAGTGATTCACTTGCCTCAGCCTCTCAAAATGCTGGGATTACAGGTGCAAGACCCTGGGCCTGGCCTCCTTCCTGTTCTAACAGGGCTTTGCATTGCTCGTAAAACTAGCCACTCTTTCTGCCAGGTATAGAGGTTACAGTCAGGATAAAAACAGTATTCTCAAGTATCATAATCTTTCTCATGTTATCACTGAATGATAATCTTAACTTCTTCCACTTTCAAAATCAAATGAATTCAGATTAGCCAAAAATCTAAGCTGAACCTTGCTTAATTGATAAATGATAGAACATCTGTATAAATCTATACAATCCAGCCCAACATTCTATCATTCGAATGTGCATTTGTCTATGTAATGTCTGGATTCTGATGTAGAATTTGCTGAGAGTGGTATTACAGAAAATAAATATATGTGATTACAGTTGTCCCTTGGCAGGGGTGGCTCCAGTCCCTACTCTGATATCAAAATTCTTGTTTGTTCAAGTCCATGATATAAAATGGGATAGTATTTGCATCGAACCTCTGCACATCCTCACATATATGTTAAACCATCTCTAGACTACCTATAATACTTAATACAGTGTAAATGCTATCGAAATAGTTGTTATAATGTATTATTTAGGGAATAATGGCAAGTTTGCACATTTTCAGTATAGATTCAATCACCCATTTTGTTTTCCAAATACTTTCAATCTCTGGCTGGTGGAATCCAGATTGAATCTGTGGCTGGTGGGAGAACCTATGAACACAGAGGGCTTACTGTACTGTAATATTACTAATATAAATTATGTTACTATTAGATATAGAGATTAGAGTTGATATACTTTATAGAGTCTTATATGTACTTTTCATCAATATGCCTATTTTGATAACACATTTCTTATCTATATGCATTAGTATCATCTAAAGCTAAAATTTGCTAATACCAGAAGAAGAAAGTAATAAATATTTGAAGCTAAGGAGTCTTGCTCTGTCCTTATATACTGGTCTTCATAGAAGACCATTTTCATTCCTCTTAGACCCAGCATGAAAGGTCTGGCAGAAGCAGAGCCCAGAGAAGTCCTCAGGCGTGGGGTTTTGCCTGGCAGGTATTGGTATGGCCAACCAACAGGGTCACAGTGGGTCGCTGCCTGAGTTGATGCTAAGCTCCTTTCCGGGGGTTGCACGGCTTCATTCCAGAAGTGTCATTTTCTCCTCTCCTAGACTACTTGTATGGTTAAGAGAGGTGACAAAGTGACCCATTCATGCAGGCTTTCTGTGGTGAGCTAAAAGCAAAGATGGGCCCAAGGTGTAATCAATCAAGCTTTTCCATCAGAATCAACTCCGTGTTAAAACAGACATCCTGATAAATGCGAATAATCCATAAATTCTTACTAAATAAGATGGTATTTTAAAAGAAATGATAAAACTCATAAAGGATTTTAAAAATAACATATGCCCACACTGTACTTAATTTTACATCCACATTGATTCTGAGACAAACCATCAATTCAAAAGAGGATGGGGCAGGAGAGAAAAACTCTGAATTACATGTAGATATTGATTAAAGGCAAAATTGATTAAGGCAAATTGATTTATAAAGCACGTGCGTGCGCGCGCGCACACATACACACATACACACACATATATGCCTGCCTTAGAATTCAGCAAGTAAGATTTAACTGTGATGGGTGGATTCTTAACGTATGCCTGGTTTTCTCTGTCACGACTGACTAGAAAGCTCACCCCGAATCATTTTAATAGGGTCCAAATATTTTGGGAACTCTTTAACTCTTGACTTCAGTATGACGGGGCCTTAGAGAAGTTCTGGAATAAAAACCTGTGACCCTCAACTTATGACTTGAGTCACATTGAATGTGACACTTGAGGCTATAATTGTTCTGCCCTTATTAAAAAAAAAAAAAAGCTAATATTTATTGAGTGTTTACTAGTGCCCAGGCCATGCCTTCTCTTATTTAATCCTCACAATAAGCAAATGAGTTAAGTTCAATGATTTTTTTCATTTTACAACTGAATAAATGAGGCTCAGTGAGGTTAATTAAATCACCCTAATATTTTTCACAAAGCCACAGTAAAAAGAAATAAACAAAAAGCAGTTGTTTTTCAAGTGTCTTGACAAACTCAGTTCTGTTCCTGTATACCCTAGATTCCCTGCCTGCTGTTGTCAGTTTCTGAAGACAAGCAAGACTCACTCCACTTTGCTAAACCAGGCAATGTCTACTTTTTCATAGCGCTAGGTAATGATAATTAAAATGAACCCACAAGTTCCAGTTTCAATAATAAGGATGGGTCATGTTTCATAGTTAAGATGCTATGTTGACAACAAACACTTCTCAAGTATAAAATAACCACAACTATATATATATATATATATATATTTTTTTTTTTTTTTGAGACAGGGTCTCACTCTGTCCCCCAGGCTGGAGTGCCATGGTGCCATCACTGCTCACTGTAGCCTCTGCCTCTCTGGGCTCAGGTGATCCTTCCACCTCAGCTTCTCGAGTAGCTGGGACTACAGGCATATGCCAACACTCTCAGTTAATTTTTACATTTTTTGTATAGAGTCGAGGTCCCACCATGTTGCCCAGTCTGGTCTCGAACTTGTGGGCTCAAGCTATTTGCCCACCTTGGCCTCCCAACGTGTTGGAATTACAGGTGTGAGCCACCATACACACCCAGGTGCTCACAATCATTTTTTAAAGACAGATTTGTGTATAGTTCGTTTTATTTTCCCAGGATACGGCACATATGTTGGTGGGCTTTGGATCAAGCCTAACATCTGAGAAGATGGTAAGATGAATTTGATTTACATTTCTAGAAACTGATTTTTTCCCCCTCAACTGATAAGTTAGTTGACAAAGGGGAAGGAAAGAGGTCAACTAAGTTTGATACCAAATTACCCTCATTATATTAAAAGAATAGAGTGATGACTTGAGCTCGTGTAGATCAAAGAGAGAATGTATTGTGACTAAATTCTTGTTGTGGACATTGTTCGACTGCAGCGTCGTGAAGAAGCTGGAGCTCACATAGCTGACTGACCCACACGAATGTGGAAGTCAGTTTCTCCCCAAAACCTGCTCAGTCAGGACCAAGTCACAGAAGTGAGGCTACCCTGGGTTTCTCACCTGAGAATAGTAACATCATAGAAATGAAGGCTGATGAAGCAATAGAAAGAAGTGTGCATCAGATATTTTCACAGAGATCTCCAGATCTCAGCCCACCCAGGCAATATGATCATGTCAAAGTGATTCTCCCTCCCCTTCCCACAATCATGATGCAATTTTTGTTTGTTTGCTTCTTATTTACAGAAGTAGTTACATTTTCAGTTTCCTCAGGAAATCACGCGAAACCTCATTTCCTCTAAAAAAAAAAAAAAAACCCAGAGATTCAGATTTTACATCAAAATGTAAATATAAGGAATTGAGATTACTATCTATATTTTGAGCTGAGTCAAAAATTGTCAAATAATGTAGTTAAGTATGGTTATTTAAAATAAAGTAACAGAATCATAGAATACGTCTTATTTCATGGACTTTGGAACGCAAATATGCCAGAATACAGGGACACTCATTTTTTTCCCTTTGTTCTGTTCTCTCTCTCTCTCTCTCTCTCTCTTTCTGGCAGTATGCAACTAGCTGAACAGTTCTATAAATAGAAGGAAGTATCATCATTTTAGGAAATATAGTGGAGATAAATATGGAACAATAGGAGACAGGTGCTACATAGGAACACGTGGGCAGTCCTGTGTCTGCCACTAGCTATTCATGAAGTTCTGGGATTCCCAAATACACATCTAACCGTGATAGTCATACAGCTCAGAGGGAATCAGGAGACATCCTGGAGAAATAATTGTCTACGAGAAATTGCCAACACCTAAGTATAAATTAAATATAATCCTGACTAAGCATTCCCTGTCATTAATCATTGTGCAACATCGCTCCCATGACCTCCGGGCGGCATTAAACTCCAGGAAACATTCCTGGCTCTGTTCTAAAGACGTTGTGTCTGGGCCAGGAGACTGTGGGAAATAGCTTCTGCCCAGAGGATGGGGGTGGGGCTGGTATTTGACCCACCCTTCGACCCCTTCAAGCCCCAGGAAGACAGACATTTCCATGGGCTCTGGGTCTGAAGATGACTAAGTCACAGGAGTAGTTTCTCATGCTGTTTCAGTGCTATCAGCTCACAAGGAATCTGCAAACACCGCAGAGACAATTCCCTCTGGAAATAAGGCTCAGGCAGTCTGTTTGGAGAACCAGGGACTGAAGAATCCTGAACGAATATGCAGAAATAATAATGTTATCTGCTTTGAAAGTAGTATTCCACTCACAGCTTTAGTTGACAGGGAGTGCTCACAGACAATTCAGGGGCCTCCAAGGATTCAGAATTATACACTTTGGGCAAGATTGTACACTGTAAATCAGGGCCAAAATGGTGCTAAAGTCTAAGCCCAAGAGTTCTCCATTTTGGTGCACACTGAGTGATTTCATGTTCTCTCTTATTCTGCCACCCACTGAGGGAAGCGGTTAATTTAAAAACATGAGGTCGCTCCCCAGTCACAAGCGCTGCCCTGGGTTCCTGCCTGGCCGTGCTTCAGGTGCTGGGTGCTCACACGACCTCAACCAACACAAAACTAAATCAGCCAAGACTCGAACACAAGACCTGGATTTTGGCCCTTGTTTAAACCTCAGACTCTGACCCTCCCTCCATGTGGCTCCTGACTATCTTGTCCTGCCCTGCAATGCATGATACTATTTTTGTGTACTCTGCTCTCTTTGCCTTGCTTTGGCTGCTGCCCTATCTGATAGAGACCTAGGGCTGACTTTCACTCGGTTCCATTCCAAAGCTGGTACAGGAGGAAAACAAGCTGGTTGCAAATCGTTCAGATGGCCTAGTCCAGGTTTAAAAACATTGCATCATGCACTCCTGTGGATGCAGGGCCAGCCGTCTAATCCTATTCTCTACCAACAGTTGGTGAGGGCTGAGAGTTGACCAATAAGCAGGTCAGGTGTCCTGCGGCCAAAGATTGCATTGGGTTGTTTCCCATGAAGGGAGTGGGTTCCAGGAAACTCAGTAGTGAGCAAAGCAGGGAAACCTTGCAAATACGCAGAATCTGAAGTGGTTGAGCCTGAAAAGGGGCACCCACGCCAAGGTGGCAGAGATGGCACTGACGCACTGTCACAAGAGCCGCAGCTCTGAGGCCAGACGATGGCAAAAGGCAGTTTCATGGGGTAAAAAACGAAATGTGTGAAAAGTGCTTTAGGAAAGATTTTTGTGGATAAGCACACAAAAACTGGTAGCTATGAGGTTAAAGGCTACAGTAAGACAGTTCTAGACAGTTCTTATGTCCTTGTAATCATGCTCCTTTGAAAAGCCGTGTTTTTTTCGGCCTATCTAGTTTCCACGTTAGGACAGGGTTAAAACAAGCATTCTAGGGTTGGATTGCCTGGATTTGAATTTCAGCTCTGCCATGTGCCAGCTGTCTGACCTTGGTCAAGGTGACCTGTTTGAGTCTCACTTTCCTAAGGCGATAGAACGCACCTCCTAGGGAAGTTGTGAAGTTTCAATGAGATGCTTGGTGACAAGCCTTTTTCACAGTGACAGGTATTATTATTTTTGAAAATTTCTTGTTTCTACTCTTGAGTTTCTTTTTTCATTTTTTTGTTATTTTAAAAAAATAGTAGACATGGGGTCTCACTATATTGCCCAGGCTGGTCTCAAACTCCAGGGCTCGAATGATTCTCATACCTTAGCCTCCAAAAGTGTTGAGACTACAGACACGAGCCACCGTGCCCAGCCAATCTTTCCCCTTTTGTAAGAGGGAAATAATATATATGATCTGGCATAGTTCTGTATAAATGTTAGCAGTCATTATTATCATCATTAGCAGTAGTAATGGTAGTAGTGGTAGTAGTTTATGTGGCATAGCTTGTCTCAGATGACGTGCAGAATTCATGACAAAGCTAAAATTAAAAATCAGGCCTCTGAAATCCTAGCCTAAAGAAGATTTCATTTAAAGATGGTACCAAGGCCTGGCATGGTGGCTCATGTCTGTAATCCTAGCACTTTGGGAGGCTGAGGCGGGCAGATCATGAGGTCAGGAGTCTAAGACCAGCCTGGCCAACAAAATGAAACCCCGTCTCTACTGAAAATACAAAAATTAGCCGAGCGTGGTGGTGTGTGCTTGTAGTCCCAGCCACTTGGGAGGCTGAGGTAGGAGAATCGCTGGAACCTGGGAGGCAGAGGTTGTGGTGAGCTGAGATTGTGCCATTGCACCCCAGCCTGGGCAACAGAGCAAGACTCCATCTCACACACACACACACACACACACACACACACACACACAAATGGTACCAAAATGCCATCTACCTTTACTCAATGAAATCAGTTCCTGTTCCTGTTTATTTTAGAGAGTATTTAGTAAGAATTCTCAAAGACTTTGACTTCTCCACTGAAGTATCTCCAGGCTACAGTGAAAATTCCCAGGAGACACTTCTCACTCCAGGTTTGGAGTATTCCCTTAAATACATTTGCATGGATGAAACTGGAGGTCACTATCTTACATGAAACAAATCGGAAACAGAAATCTAAATACCCCATGTTCTCACTTATAAGTGGGAACTAAATGGGCGTGTGGACATAGAGAGTGGAATAATAGTCATTGGGAACTCAGAAATGTAGGAGGGTGGGCAGGACCTGAAGGATGAGAAATTATCTATTAAGGACAATGCACACTATTTGGGTGATGATTATATTAAAAGTCCTGACTTCACCACTATACAATATATCCATGTCACAAAACTGTGCTTGTATCCCCAAAGCTATGAAAGACGGTACATATATTTACTGATTATATAAATACAAAAGACCATTCTTTTATCACTTAACATTTTCACTTTAGCTTTAAATCTCCAGGAGGCTGCAATTGTTGAAGATCTGGCTTTTTAATGTACAGGATGGGGAGCAATGGGTGAGCAAAGGATGAATACTAACTCCTGTCAGTGGTCCACACTCTGGATTGTCCCTGAGGGTCAGACACCACCCAAGGGATGGCACTTGGAGAGCTAGGAAGGATTTAGAGCTCCATTTTGAACACATATCTCACCACGTAAGAAATTCTTTAGGTTCCCGAGTTTCTAGCCTACTTGCTAATACCAGGGGAGCCTCCTGATCTTAGGCTTTCTGAGGGAGGCAGGTGAGTCCAAGTCACCAGGAGAAGCAGATTCTTAAAGCTGCAAGTTGAAAGAGGCTCAGTGGTCATGTAAAACTGAGAGGGGAATCTAGAATGAGTAACTATATAAGTTATTGTAAAATATTGATCACCTTTGAGAGTGAAAAGAGAACTCTTCGTAAATACGCTTGTGACAGCCTTTGAAAATCGATGTAATTCACCATCAACGAGAAAAACCATATGGCCCTCCCCATAAATGCAGAAAAAGTATTTGACAAAATTCAACATCCATTTATGATCAAAACTCTTAGCAAATCAGGAATAGAAGGAAATTTCTTCAATATCATAAAGAATATTATTAAAGAAAGTATGCTGACAATATCATACTTAATGGTGACATATTGAATACTTTCTCCCTAAGATAAAAGATAAGGATGTCTGCTAGCACCTCTTCTATGCAAAGTTTTATTAGAGGTCCTAGCTAGTGCAATGAAGCCAGAAAAGAAAGAAAAGTCACAAAAATTGTAAAGGAAAAAATAAGACAATTATAATGGCAGACAATACTATTTGCGTATGAAACCTCGAGAAGTCAATAAAACAACTAGTTAGTGTATTTAATAAAGTTGCGGGATACAAGGAGAATATACAAAAGTCATTTGTATTTCTAAATACAAATCGTAGCAAACAATTGGAAAATAACAGTTCCATTCACAATAGCACCAAGACAAAAAAGTTTAGGAATAAATTTAACAAAAGCTATATCATTATGCTGAAAACCAAAACATTGCTGAGAAAAACTAAATAAGGTCTAATAAATGAAGAAATACATGATGTTTGGAAGACTCGCTATTGCCAAGATGTCAATTCTTCCAAACTGATCAAAGAAAAAAAAAAAACAACCTTCTGCCTCTGGAAAGACAATATAAAGAAAATGAAAGCTCAAGTCACACATTATGGGATGTATTTTCTTCTTTCTTTCTTTTTCCTTTTTTTTTTTTTGAGATGGAGTCTCACTCTGTTGCCCAGCCTGGAGTGCAGTGGTGGGATATCAGCTCACTCAACCTCCGCCTCCTGTATTCAAGAAATTCTGCTGCCTCAGCCTCCCAAGTAGCTGGGACTACAGGCGCATGCAGTCACACCTGGCTAATATATATATATATATATATATTTGTATTTTAGTAGAGACAGGGTTTTACTGTGTTGCCCAGGCTGGTCATGAACTCCTGAGTTCAGGCAATCCGCCCGCCTCGGCCTCCCAAAGTGCTGGGATTGCAGGTGTGAGCCACCACGCCCAGTCAGGAAGGTATTTTCAATATGTTAATCACCATAAGGGACTAGAGTCAAGGATATGTAATGGACTTCTGTATATCCAAAATAAGGACAAGCAATCCAATAAAAAAACAGGCAAAAGGTGGAATAGATATTTCACAGAAGAAGATGTGTGAATGATCGATAAGCACACAAAAACATACTTAACATCATTAATCATTGGGGATATGCATTTTTTTTTCTTTTGAGACAGTTTTGCTCTGTTATCTGGGCTGGAGTGTAGTGGTATGATCATGGCTTACTGCAGCCTCAACCTCCTAGGCTCAAGTGATTCTCCTGTCTCGGCCTCCTGAGTAGCTGGGACTACAAGCATGCACCACGATCCCCAGCTAATTTTAAGTTTTGTTTTTTTTGTTTTTTGTTTTTTTTTTTTGGTAGAGACTGGGTCTCATCATGTTCCCCAGGCTGGTCTCAAACTCCTGGGCTCAAATAGTCCTCCTGTCTCGGACTCCCAAAATGCTGGGATTACGGGCATGGACCATCACCCTTGACCAGGGACATGCAAATTGAAACTGTACTGAGATGCCACTTCACACATACTAGAATGGCTGAAATTTAAAAGACTGATAACACCAAATATTAGCTAAGATGTGGAGCAACGATGACTCTCCTATATTGCTGGTAAGTGTATAAAATAAAACACCCATTTTGGAAATCTTTTTGGCAGCTTTTTGTTTTTCAGAGTTAAACCTACACCAACCTTATAATCCAGTGAGTCCACTCTTAGTTACATATCCAGGAGAAATGAAAGCTATGCCAACAGAAAGGCTGTATAAGAATGTTTACAACAGCTCTATACATAATTCTCCAAACTGGAAACAACCCACATGTCCATTAACAGTGAAATATACTCAGCAATAAAATGAATACACATACAATAGTATGGCTCAATCTCAGCAACGTTATGTTGGGTGAAATCATCCAAACACACAAGAGTACAAATGTATGACTTCATTTATGTGAAGTTCAAGATTTGGAAAAGGTAATCTATGGTGATAGAAATCAGAACAGTAGTTGCCTATGTATGTATGGGTGAGAGCGGTCTGAGGGGTGACAGTATGAGGAAACCTTCTGGAGTCACGGAAATGGAGTGTATCTTGAGTTGTTGCTTATAGGGATGGATAGGTTTGTCAAAACCTATAGAATTGTACACTTAACAGCTATAATTTTAACTATAAGTAACTTCTATTTTAAGAGAGATAGGGTCTTGCTATGTCACCCAGGCTGGCGTATGAGGGCATGGTCACAGCTCACTGCAGCCTCAAACTCCTGGGCTCAAGCAATTCTCCCACCTCAGCCTCCCAAGTAGCTGGGACCACAGGCATCCTCCACTGCTCCCTATTTGTAAATGTTAGCTTAATAGAAACTACATGGAACTGGCTAGGTGTGGTGGCTCACGCCTGTAATCCCAGCACTTTGGGAGGCTGAGGCAGGCAGATCACCTGGGGTCGGGAGTTGGAGACCAGCCTGGCCAACGTGGAGATATTTTTAATATCTCTGTTAAAAATACAAAGTTAGCCGGGTGTGGTAGTGCATGCCTGTAATCCCAGCTACTCGAGAGGCTGAGGCAGGAGGCTCACTTGAAACTGGGAGGCGGAGGTTGCAGTGAGCCGAGATCGTGCCATTGCACTCCAGCCTGGGCAACAAGAATGAAACTTTGCCAAAAAAAGAAAAAAAAAAGAAAGAAACAAAGAAAGAAAAAAAACCCTGCATGGAATCAATATGTAAACCCGGGCAGTCCCAGGGAAACTGAGATATATTGTCACTTAAGTCTGGAGGTTTCCAGCGCAAGTTGGCAAAGTGACAAAGGAGTCCCTGTTTCTTAAGAAGAAGTAACAAAAAAACTAGCTGGTCATTGAGCAGAAAACAGCCTTCTTTCCAGATCCTCAAGTACAAAGAATGGAGACAATGATTGAAGAGCTAACTGAAGCAGAAGACACTGGTGACACAGATCTGCTCTGACCTGGGTCTGCCCTGGAAACTATTTTCTCCGTTGTAATTGCAAAAACTAGAGGTCCCTGAACACCTGACCATCTGGTCCCTGCTTGCCACCGGGAGCCAGAGTGCTGGAAGGGCAGTTTTTTTCTGTCCTATTGGCCCTGGGGCTGATTTTCTGGATCGGGGGCTTTAGAAAGAGAGCTCGTGTCTAATCCTGAGGCATCCGTATGCAGCCTTTTTCTCTGCTTGGATTTGTACTTGAAGGACTCTGTTAGCAAAGTGAGATTTCTGCTCAGCGGAGTTGTTTTCTGAGAGATTCCGAATCAATGGCTTCTTTAACATGCTTTGATTACCTAATCTCTAGGCTGCATTTCAGTTTTTTCTTTAATTAAAGGATCCTTGGAGCTGAACAGAGAAAATCAAATCTCTTGAGAGCCTCAAAATTGGTTCATAGATGGAAAGAATCTTTGGGAACCACCAACTGCAACTTCCCATTCTGGCATCCTTCCTTATGCAGAAGGGACTAGACCAGAAAGTGGCTGGTGTTTGAACACTGCATAGAACAAAAAAGAGAAAAGCAAAGGGATCTGCTGTCTTGTAGCTGTTTTTTTTTTTTTTTTTAGATGGAGTCTCACTCTGTCACCCAAGCTAGAGTGCAGTGGAGCAATCTCAGCTCACTGCAATGTCCACCTCCCGGGTTCAAGTGATTCTCCTGCCTCAGCTTCCAGAGTAGCTGGGACTACAGGCATGCACCACCATGCCCAGCTAATTTTTGTATTTTTAATAGAGAGGTGGTTTCACCACGTTGGCCAGGCTGGTCTCGAACTGCTGACCTTGAGTGATTGACCCGCCTCAGCTTCCCAAAGTGCTGGGATTACAGGCGTGAGCCATCACACCAGGCCAGAACTGTTCCTTTTAAAAGGTCTTCCTCAATTGGCTTCACTTGATTGTTCCTTATAGTTTAATATTCCAAATAGGTTGTCCCTCATGGTTTTCCTTCAAGGTTGAGGCTACTGCACCCTCCCTACCTCTCAGACTGGACACCTTGGACTCTGTTTGATTCCTCACTCTTCCTTGCCCTCCACAGATGATGATGGTCTCCAACTCCTGCAGAGGCTTCCTCTTTCAGGCCCCTCACATCCATCCACTCTAATGCCCAGTAACACCTCCCCTGTTTAGATCATTTTTTCTTCTTCCCTAGATCATTGCAGTTGACCTGAACTGACTTCCTAACCTCTAGTCCCTGCCTCTGTCCAACCTATCCTGCAAAGGTATGTCCGTTTATTTGACCCAATGTCCAGCTCAGATCACCACATTCCCATACCCCCACATCTTCAGTGGGCTACCATCACTCAGGGAATTAAGCACAGACTCTTCTCTGAATCAGTTTTCTCTTCTCTGACTCTCCCCCACAGCCTCATTGACCTGATTCCTGGCACGCTTTTTCAACTCTGGGCCTTGGCTAATAATATTTCTCTTTTTTGGAGTGTCCTTCATCTCTGTCCATTTCATTCTTTAATGTTCATTCCAATGCTAATTCCTTTATGAAGTCTTCCCTGAACTTCCAACTGGATGTGTTACCTTCCTCCTCTAAGTGTTTTAGTACATTGGAAAAAAATCTTATGAACGTACTTTCTGTCTTATAGTAAAGTCTATGTTTGTCTTATTTTCATTATTAGATTATAAACTCCTTGAAGGCCAGAGCCATGTTTGACTTATCTTTGTAAGCCCGTCTATATTTTACACAGTACTTAACACATAGTAGTTCTTTAAAAACTATGAGTTGACTTCAATTCAATTCCTACTACTTAAAATTTGTATTTATGCTACACAGTTAGGATTAGTGTTAGCTCTCACTTTCCAAATAATTGATTACAGTCTTCAGCTGGCATGACACATTAAAAATGAAGGGAAAGGGCTGGGTGCGGTGACTCATGCGTGTAATCCCAGTATTTTGGGAGACCGAGGCAGGCAGATTACCTGAGATCAGGAGTTTGAGACCAGCCTGGCCAAGATGGTGAAACCCTGACTCTACTAAAAATACAAAAAAAATTAGCCGGGTGTGGTGGTGGGTGCCTGTAATCCCAGCTACTTGGGAGGCTGAGGTGGGAGAATTGCTTGAACCCGGGAGGCAGAGGTTGCAGTGAGCCGAGATTGCCATTGCACTCCAGCCTGGGCAAGAGGAGCAAAACTCCATCTCAAAAAAAGAAAAAAAAAGAAAAGAAAAGAAAAAGAAAAGAAAGGAAAGGCCAGAAGACAGGACTGCGATTTAATGAATTGATGTATTTATTTGAGATGGGGTCTCACTCTGCTACCTAGGCTGGAATGCAGTGGCACAATCATTGCTCACTGCAGCCTCAAACTCCTGGGAACAAGTGATCCTCCTGACTCAGCCTCCTGAGTAGCTGGGACTACGTGTGCATGCCACCACATCTAGCTAATTCTTGTGGGTTTTTTTTTTGCAGAAATTGGGTCTTGCCTGGTTGCTCACTCTGGTCTCGAACTCCTGGCCTCAACGGATCTGCACACCTCTGTCTCCCAAAGTCCTGGAATTACAGGTATGATTCACTGTGCTAGGAGCAGCACTGAAATTCCTTAATACTCATCAACTTCAAAGCATCATATACTTGTCATGGCCCTCAGTTAAACAGGTGTTGTGCTCCCCTAGGAAATAAAATATGGAAGTTGTAAGAGAACTGTGGGTCTTAGGAATTATCTGGGAAGCAGAATAAGCAGGAAGCTTAGTGGTGGTTAACGACCTGCCCTGCTGCCTGTGACTACAGAAGAGTTATCAACAACTCAACAACTTTGGAGTCATAACCATTTTTCTTTGGGGAGCTGTCTACAAAATATTATTTTTGCTGTGTCTTAATATTTGATAAAGTTGTTCTTGCAAATGTCAGGCTTTCCAGGCATCACTGGAGGAACCAAGGAAAGAACATTTTTTTCTAAGGTTGAATGGGGTTGTAAAGGAAGAAGAGTTGGGTTTTATGATAGTAAGAGAAATTGAGATTCTTAAGGGAAAAGTAAACATCTACGGGTCAGAGGAATTCGGGGGAGTTGAGGTTGCTTTTACATTTCTCTCTCATTACCTAGAGATTTCCTCCTGGAACTCTTCTCTGATAAAACTGTGATGTATGTCATTATTGTTTTAAGCAAGAGAGCCAGTCCCTGTCCAACATGCTAAATAAATATTCACTGATGAATTGCTGATAAATATCCTTGACTATTTCAAATGGATTAGCTCTGCTTGATGTGAGAGCCATATGGAACTTCCATCTAAGATGACTACTAGCCCTCCTGCAGTTCAGAGATGACCTGGAATTGCATTTGTTTTTTGTTTGTTTTGATAATCTATGAGTGTATTAGTCCATTCTCACGCTGCCATTAAAGACATACCTGAGACTGGGTAACTTATAAATAAAAGAGGTTTAATTGACTCACAGTTTTGCATGGCTCGGGAGGCCTCAGGAAACTTACAATCATGGCAGAAGGGGAAGCAAATATGTCCTTCTTCACAAGGCAGCAGGAGAGAGAATGAGAAACAAGTGAAGGGGGAAGCGCCTTATAAAACTATCAGATCTCATGAGAACTTTCCACAATCATGAGAACAGCATGGGGAAAACTGCCTCCATGATTCAATTACTTCCCACCAGGTCCCTCCCACGACACGTGGGAATTATGGGAACTACAATTCAAGATGAGATTTGGTTGGGGACACAGCCAAACCATATCTATGGGCTTCCAATAGCTTTGATACCCCAGCCCTGGCTCCCTTGACTGCACATTAGACACTTCATTTGGACATGAGTGGATCCTAAATTTGATGAGAAGGGCTCTTCAGATTATTTTTCGTGTTTTCACAGGCCTTGAAGGACACATGCTTTTTTTAATTCATAATCTTCCACTCTGTTGGTTTCCTCTTCTTCCATTGTGAAGAGCAGATTCTTAGGTAGGAGGCCACTTAAGCCAAGATGTTCATTGGAGCCTGTGAGGAATGCGGAACTCCTTTTAGTCCTTGGCAAGGAATGACCGTCCTAGGGAACAGAGCAGGAAGAGAAGAATCTGAGCCAGAGAGGCCACCTCTCCTCACTGTTTCTGGACAATGCTTCAGGATGTAGCCTTTGGGCTTCAGGAACCAAGTCTCGGTTTTAATCAGGACAGTGATTCTGAACAATTCGTTTCTAAGACAAGGTTTTCCCTGCCACCGTGGGAAGATGCCAATGCAGAGGAATTCTCATCAACTGGGTTTCTACCTTTCTGATTTAAAGTTGTAACTAACTTTTTGAAACTAAAAATAAACATAGAAAAAAAAAAGCTACAATATATTGATAAACATTTTAAAAATAAAATTTAAAATATTACCATGCAAAAATAGACACTATTATGTACATATCAGGTAGATCCTTCTAGATATTTTTCCCAAGCAAATATACACACACATACATTTTAAAAATATGTTCATACTAAGTGCTCATCCATCTGGGTTTTGTTTTTTTTTTGTTATTATTATTTATTTATTTGTTTGAGACAGAGTTTCTCTGTCACCCAGGCAGGAGTGCAGTGGCATGATCTCAGATCACTGCAGCCTCCACCTCCTGGGCTCAAGCGATCCTCTTGCCTCAGCCTTTCCAGTAGTTGGGACTGCAGGTGCGTGCTATCATGCCCAGCTAATTTTTGTATTTTTTTTGTAGGGATGGGGTTTCACCATGTTGCCCAGGCTGATCTTGAACTCCTGAGCTCAAGCCATTCGCACACTTTGACCTCGTGCTGGGATGATCGGCATGGGCCACCGTGCCTGGCCTGTTTTTCTTTTTTTAAAAACATATTACCTTGTGTAGTACTTCCCTGTCAATAAGTGTAGATATATATAAACATTTGTAGTGGCTTCATGAATATGATTTTAGAAGTGTTTTATGTTAAGTGATATGTATCATTGTTTTAGCACTGGATTTGAATGAAGTTGCAGTCATTCATAGGAATTATTTTGCTTAATTTTGTTTTGCAATGAGGATTCAGAGTTCCTTTGGTGTAATATTCATATTAATATTTGGGCAAATAATTCTGACATTTGGCCTAAAATATTTTTATGTAACCCAAATATTATGATACGTCATTCAGGGCTATGCTTTCACTCATGAGTTGAGGTAACATTAGCCTCTAGCTCTTATTCTAGGTTGGAGGATTTCGGAGTCCCCCCCCAACAAATTCTACATTTTCCTTTCGTTTTTCCTTGTTTTTACTTCTGATCCCATAGATTCTTCACTGTGCCACCTTAAGTCAGATTTGGACACAAAGCCAAACACAGGGCCTGCCTTTCTCTATTTCTCACAAGCAATGCAATCTCACTGTGTTTTGTGCTTACTTGAAGATCTGAGGTGTCAAAGGGAAAAACCCCACCATGTGTTATACAGCCTTTCTCATTTCCCAGATAAACCCCTTCCCCACTGCATGCTGGCTCTGCCATCACCCCCACACCCTGACCCCCAGATCACACTGTTCCTCCACTGAAGAGCCACTCCATGTGGTCGGACAGTCTGTCCAGTGGGACCCTCAGAATTCTGGTGAACAAAAATAGCACAGACATATAACTGTTTATTCATTTTGGTTTATTTGAATAGAACTGGCTACTTTTTGATGCTGCCATTCAAATGGACATATTCTCTTAACATAGAGTTATGGACCTATGGAGCAAAAAACAACCTCAAAGGATGAAGTCCAGCTTCCTCATTTTGCAGAGCAAGAAACCAGGGGCCATATTTCCAACCTCATTGGGATCTTTAGGGCAGAGCCTTACCCAGAATTTGAAGTTTCTGGATTTTGATACCACCTCTTTGCATCATGAGACAAAATCAGGAGCCCTTTCCCCACCACAGAAAAAGAGGGAAGCCCCTGCAACCACTAGCCCCATCTCTGGGTCAGCAGGATTCAGGACCAGAAGATACAGACAGAAGAGTTACAAAAAAGATACAGATGCTTTAGGCTCCGGGCTTAAAAAAATAGGCAGAAATTAAAGGAGACAAGTTTTTAAAGACCAGAGAAAGAGCGAACTATTAGCATTCAAACCACAAAGTCTAATGTTACTGCTGTGACTTCTGCTTATCTCATAAATCTGTCTAAGCCTTTGTGACCAGAATGATGACCTCAGTTTGGGGACCCTGAGCCTGAGATCCAAGATTTTGAAGATTTGTTCCAGGAATCGCCCTCTGACTCTTTATACAATCCTTGGGAATCACCTTAACCTTTTTGTGAACTGACCCCTCTGTAAAGCAAGATAGTATTACCTGCCTTCATTCGATGCCTTTTAAAAATCTATGAGATTCCTGGGGGAGGGGGAAATGTTGTGTTTTAGTTTAGAGGGAAAAGTCGTATTTTGCCCTTTCACCAATACTTAGATGATTATCTGAGACAAACAACGTAATTACGTTTGTGTACGTGTGTGTGTGTTTAGTACTTTTCAGCTGAACAAAAGTTTCACCCCATGAATGGTTTAACCTTAACTATTGAAAGTCTTTTTTTCATCTTGGGATGTTACAGCTCATTTCTCATAGGAAAAACCAGACCTGGAGAATAAAATTTGAAATTATAGACAAATATTGCCATCCCTTCTAGAATGTGCCTGGAACTTCTCTTTTCTCTGTATGCATATAATATAATGTACAGTTCTTGCTGGCTACTGATATCTAGTCCCTTGAGTTAGGGTGCCAATAACTTATTTGCAAGTCAATTTGCTGATGACTTTGTACAGCATCTGTTCTGATCTCTCTAGTGAGCTTTAAAATTGAATTCTAACTGCCTGCAGAGTCTCCACTTGAGTGTCCAAAGCCAAGTCCAACTAAAAATGTCCCGAACAGAGCTCGTCATTATCTTCCCTGTCCTCCATACCAAGTTGTCCTCTGTCCCAGTTAGTCATTCAAGCCTGACATTCATTCCACACCATTCCCCTTGTGTCATCCAGCACTTTTGAGTAATTGGGAAATCTTATGACTATATCTGAAGTCTTTCTCCTTTTCTTTGCCGAATCATAGTTCTAATTCAGTCCCTTATAGCTTATCTGAACTACTGCTACTTATTGATTCAACAAATATTTGTTGGGGATATATTGCATGCCAGGCACTATTCTAGGAAAGTGGGATACAATTAATAAACTAAATGTACAAATATCTCTGCCCTAGAAGATTTAGGGGGAAAAAGAGGGTAGAAAATAAAAGCATAATGAATGGGTAAATTATACAGCAAATTTTAAAAATACAATGAATTTTAAGAAATTATGTAGTAAATTTAAAAAGTAACTGCTGGCTGGGTGCAGTGGCTCACGCCTGTAATCCCAGCACTTTGTGAGGCCAAGGTGGGCAGATCACCTGAGGTCAGGAGTTAGAGACCAGCTTGACCAACATGGTGAAACCCCATCTCTACTAAAAATACAAAAATTAGCCAGGTGTGGCAATGCATGCTTGTAATCCCAGCTACTTGGGAGGCTGAGGCACGAGGATCACTTGAACCTGGGAGGCAGAGGCTGCAGTGAGCCGAGATCATGCCACTGCACTCCAGCTTGGGCAACAAGAGTGAAACTCCGTCTCAAAAAAAAAAAAAAAAAAAAAAAGATAATAATAACCACTATCCACAGGGCATGGGTACTAGGAGGAATTTGGGTGGAAAAGCTGTAGTTTGCCTTTTTAGACAGGATGATTGGAGTAAGACTCTTTGAGAAGATAACATTTTATGAAAGGCTTGAAAGAGATAAGCCATGTGCTCCCTGGGGGAAAACATGGCAGACATGGGGAGGGGCCCTCAGTTGGGAACGTGGCTGCTAGTGTGCAAGTGGAAGAACACAGCTGGAGGGACAGGAGCCAGGAGAGAGTGACTGGAAGTGCGATGAGGGTTCACTATATGAACTTCAGCTTTTTCTGAATAGGATGAAGAGTGATTGTGGAGTTTTGAGCAGAGGAATCATGGGACCTGATGTTTGTTTTCAGAAGGTCACTCTGGCTGCTGCCTTGAGAACAAACTTAAGAAACCAGAGACAAACTGGGAGACAAGGCTGGAAGCTGTAGCCACAATGCAGGTGAAAGATATTGGTGGCTGAGACAGGGTGTTAGCAGTGGAGATGGTGAGAGAAGGCAGGTTGTGGAAATAGTTTGAAAGTAAAGACAACAGAGTTTCTGGAAATACTGGGTTGCAGTGTTAGAGAAGTACAGGAACCAAGGATAGGGAGTTTAGTGACCCAAAGGGTTTACCTGCCCATGGGTTCTCCCTGTCCAGTAGTATTTCTTCTGCGAAACTCATATTCTTTCTCTTTTTTTTTTCTTTGACGGTGTCTCGCTCTGTCATTTAGGCTGGAGTGCAGTGGCACAATCTTGGCTCACTGCAACCTCCGCTTCTTGGGTTCAAGCGATTCTCCTGCCTCAGTCTCCCGAGTAGCTGGGATTACAGGTGCACGCCACGATGCCAGGCTAATTTCTTTTTTGTATTTTTAGTAGCGGCGGGGTTTCACTATGTTGGCCCGGCTGGCCTTGAACTCTGACTTCAGGTGATCCACCCGCCTCAGCCTCCCAAGGCATTGGAATTATAGGCATAAAACAACACACCAGGCCCCCTCCTACTTCCAGGGTGATCCTTCTGCGGGGCAAATCTGGACCTGTCTCTCCTTGCTTAAAAAGTTCAGCAGCATCTCTTTCCCTAGAGCCCCTTCATTTGCTACAAGATGCCATCTGTGAGGTGGCCCTGCCTCTCCATCTTCGTTTCCCACTTCTGTACCTTGTGCTCCAGACCACCTGCAGGGGCCTGCCTGCACTTCCAGGTGGGCTCATGATTTTTTCTCTTGGACAGTGGTGTTTTGTGCTTTCCTACTTTGCTTGTGTATATCTTGTTCCTGAAACTCTCCTTTCTGCTGATTTGCCCAATTGTTGGGAATTCTATTTCTACTACAATATCAGACATTTAACCGGGGAGGTGGAGGTTGCAGTGAGCCAAGATCGCACCACTGCACTCCAGCCTGGGCAACAGAGTGGGACTCCATCTCAAAAAAAAAAAAAAAAGTAATGCTATATCCTGAGTTGCAACCTAAAGCCCTGTGGACTGGGAAGGGATTTGGTTTAATTTAGATTCACACAGGCCCAGACTCTGAGCATTCTTTAGAAGCTGGACTGGCCACCACCCGTGGCTATCCAGCGTTCCTGGTGCACACCTGCCATAACAATCATTGCATCACATTGAAATGTGTCTGTTTCTTTTGGGACTGAATATAAGTGCCTCACTCCCCTCACCTGCAAATACTTGGCACATTACTGGGCACAAAAAGTAAAAGTGACCCTTGGACAACACATATTGGAACTTCAGAGATTCACTTATATCCAAATTTTCTTCTGCCTCTGCTGCCCCGAGATAGCAAGACCAACCCCTCCTCTTCCTCCTCCTTCTTAGTCTACTCAACCTGAAGACGACAAAGATGAAGACTTTCATGATAATTGATGTTCACTGAATGAATGCTAAATACATTTTCTTGGCTGAGTGCAGTCGTTCAAGCCTGTAATCCGAGCACTTTGGGAGGCTGAGGCAAGTGGATCACCTGAAGTCAGGAGTTGGAGACCAGCCTGGCCAACATGACGATATCCTGTCTCTACTAAAAATACAAAAATTAGCTGGGTGTGGTGGTGCGTGCCTGTAATCCCAGCTACTCAGGAGGCTGAGGCACCAGAATAGCTTGAACCCAGGAGGCGGAGGCTGCAATGAGCCAAGATCACACCACTGCACTCCAACCTAAACGACAGAGCAAGACTCCATCTCAACAAATAAATAAATACATACATACATACATTTTCTCTTTTTTTATGATTTACTTAGTAACATATTCTTTTCTCTAGCTTACTTTCTTCTAAGAATACAGTACATAATATATATCACACACAAAATATGTGTTAATCGATTGTTTTTGTTATCAGTAAGGCTTCTAGTCAACGGCGGGCTGTTTATAGTTAAGTTTTGGGGGAGTCAAAAGTTCTACGAGGATTTCCGACTGCACCGGGGTATGTCCTCAACTCCCACACTGTGCAAGGTTCAACTGTAGAAAGAATTCCATGAACGTTTGCTGCTCTGGTTTGAATGCGCAGAGTCTGGATCTTCGTGAATCTAAATTAAGCCAAATCCCTTCACAGTCCAAAGGGCTTCTGGTTGCAACTCAGGATATAGCATTACGTTTTTTTTTTAGATGGAGTCTCACTCTGTCACCCAGGCTGGAGTGCAGCGGTGTGATCTCTGCTCACTGCAACCTCCATCTCCCAGGTTCCAGCGATTCTCCTGCCTCAGCCTCCCGAGTAGCTGGGATTATAGGCGTGCAGCACCACACCTGGCTAATTTTTGTATTTTTTAGGAGAGACAGGGTTTCATCGTATTGGCCAGGCTGTTCTCGAACTCCTGACCTCAGGTGACCCACCCACCTTGGACTCCCAAATTGCTGGGATTACAGGCCTGAGACACTGTGCCTGGCCTAGCATTACCTTTCATCCCTGAAAACCCAGAGGTGAGATGAAGTCAGTGCCTCATGTGGCTAATGACTTTCCCTCCATCCCACTTCAGGTTCTCTCTGCATCGCTTCAGCCACCCTGGGCTCCCGGGGGCCCGCATGCACCTTGGGTATTTCTGTAGTCAATCTTGTATATTTTACATTTCTCTCTAGAATATAAGAAAACAAAAGCGCAAACAGCATTTTCCCTTGGCAGGCCTGGTGACTTTTCTGTACAGGGTTAGTATGGCGGTGGAGACAGCACAAGAGAGTGACCAAGGGACATGTCTTTGTGGCTGACGGAGGTCGCCTTTGTGGCCCAAGTCTGAAAGAGGCAGATGGGGCCATTTTGCAAGCTTTCTATTTAAAGAAAATCAGGAACAGAATAAAAAGGGGTTTTGAATGCAGAGGCTAATGCAACAGAGCAGATGCAGGAAGCATCAAGCTGAGTTTTTCGGGAGGGAAAAAAAGAAATGAGAACCCGAACAAGGCATTCCCCCTACAGTGAAATAAAGACCCCAATGCTCCATTACACTGTCTGTTTAGCTCTCACAGCAGGGGTCCTGGGATTGCAGCCAGGTGCACAAACCAAGGCTATTTGCTCAAAGACAATGGCACCCAGCCTTAGCCAGTGCAGCCTCGCACATGTGCTTGGGAGAGCCACAGCCTCCCAGTGGCTACGTTCGTGGCAGCCTGGCAACCTCACGTTCTTCTGAAGGCTGGAGGGGCTCGGGGAGAGCTAGCGGGGAGGAGTTGGCAAGGGCAGTGGGTCTGGGGCTTTAAACAATCTCAAATGCCCTGTGACTTTCTAAGTCTTTGGTCAATTACCCTTTATTCGCTTTGTTAAACCTCAGCAGCCTGGAATTGTCTCCTCAAAACTCAGCCATCTGTTCCCCTCCTGTCTATATTCCGACCACAAAAAAAGGGGCTTAATTTCAGTAAAAGACTATTCTTTCATTTAAAAATAATGGGAAAGGAGCCAGGCACGGTGGCACGTGCCTGTAGTCCCAGCTATTAGGGGGGTGTGAGGTCTGAGATGGGAGGATCGCTTGAGGCCAGGACTTCTGGGCTGTAGTGCCCCATGCCAATTGGGTGTCCACACTAAGTTCAGCATCCATATGACCTTCCAGGAGTGGGGGAACACCAGATTGCCTAAGGATGGGTGAAACCACCTGGGCCGGGAATGGAGCAGGTTGAAACTCCCATGCTGATCAGTAATGGGATCACGCCTGTGAATAGCCACTGCACTCCGGCCTGGGCAACATAGTGAGACCCCATCTCTAAAAAGAAAAAAAAAATCTATAGAAAAAAATAATGGAAATGGAAATGGAGAAGGGGGAATGAATGAGAATGAGAGTTTCAGAGACACCAAAGAAGAAGGTGGACATTTTTGAAACAGAACCCTGAAAAAGCACATTGTGAATTTCTTGGTGACTGGAGTTTGGATGAGTGGCACATTAGTCAGCACGTTGCTGAACAAAAAAATAATATATATCAAGCTACTTTTAAATGCAAGGAACTGGATTAGGTGCTGCGAAAGGGGGTTGCGGGGAAGACTTTCAAGGAATAGTTCTTGCACTCAAGGGAGACAAGTGGAGAAATTTAAATTACAATGTAAGAGAAACACCAGCTCAGGAAATGTTGCAAGATGGATGTCAGGTACAGGCTAGAAGTTCCAAAATCATTTAGCAGAGGGTGCAAGCACTGTGAGCTGAAACGTTTCGAGGAAGGGAAAGTGAATTTAAGGAAATAGAAAAGATTCACAGAGGCACCAAGTCCACCTTCCTACCCAAACAGAATCCTTTCTGCAGCACACAGCTTCCTTTGAAGTACTTTTGATAACAGGCATCCATTACCTCTCAAGTCCAGCCCTTTCGTTTTGAGAATGCTATTTTTTTTTTCTAGAAAATTCTCCTCAACATAGAGCCGAGGGCTAGCTTTCTTTAACTCTTCCACTCCCTTCTTCTTTCCTTCTAGACAAGATAGTTTTGCACAGCCCCTCTTTAAACTTGAAGGCAATCTCCGGCAGTTCCAGGGTCCTCTCCTCTCAGGACCAAGCACCCCTCCCTGTTTCCCTCACATGGTTGGGAATCTAGCTGTCCTCTGGCCTCATTCTAGTCTGGAAATGCTCCTGTCCCCAGGGGTTGCTCAGCCCTGAGCCTAGGACTCCAGATGTGATTTTTTTTTTTTTTAAGACAGAGTCTCACTCTGTCGCCCAGGCTGGAGTGTAGTGGCATGATCTCAGCTCACTGCAACCTCTGCTTCCTGGGTTCAAGGGATTCTCCTGCCTCAGCCTCCTGAGTACCTGGGATTACAGGCATGTGCCACCATGCCCAGCTAATTTTTCTATTTTCAGTAGAGATAGGGTTTCGCCATGTTGTCCAGGCTGGGCTTGAACTCCTGACCTCAAGTGATCCACCCGCCTCGGCCTCCCAAAGTGCTGGGATTACAGGCACGATCCACTGTGCCCTGCCCTCAGATATATTCTGATCGATGATTCCACAACCATTATTTATCATTCTCTGAACATGATTCTCCTATCCATACAGTCTAATGTTACCTTGGGTTTCAGCTACCACACTGTAAGTGGCAAACCTGTGATCAACCAAAAACAACTCTTCACTATTTTCCCCTTAAACTTGCTGCTGAGACAGGTGTCCCCTGCTTGAGCAGAATGTTGAGATGGGCAGATGTGGAGATCAAGTGAAGGTGTTTGGATTGGGGATAGGTTGGAGCAGTCAAGGTGTTCAGGGAACTGAGGAGCTGCCAGACATCAAAATTTACTTTCAGTCAGGCACAGTGGTGCACCCCTGTAGTCCTAGCTACTTGGGAGGCTGAAGCAGAGGACGCCTTGATCCCAGGAGTTTGAGACCTGCCTGGGCAATATAGTGAGACCTTGATCTCTAAAAAAATTTTTACTTTAACATTACAATATTAAAATATTTTTATACAAGCATGAATACAGATTGAATAGAATATAGAAACAGAGACGTGGAAATTAAGTATATGTTAGAGATTTCCTTTCCAATAACTAGGCAGCTATGAATTATTCAGTATATGGTATTTGGAAATTTGGCTGTTTGTCTGAAGTGACAATTCAATGCATTGTTATCTACCACTATATACCCAAATTAATTTCAGATATATTAAGGATCTGAATGTTATAATATATAAATATATATAATAAAATAATATAATATATATAATCAATATCGTTATTATATATTATATATAATTAATAATATATAATTTAAAATAATATATAAAAATTTATATCCCCCAAATATATATAAAATTTACAGTATATAAATATATATTAAAATCTTCCCCCAAAAGACATAACACCCCAAAAATGTTATTTAAAATGTTGCACACAGGCCGGGCACGGTGGCTCACGCCTGTAATCTCAGCACTTTGGGAGGCCGAGGTGGGCAAATCATGAGGTCAGGAGATCGAGACCATCCTGACCCATGTGGTGAAACGCGGTCTCTACTAAAATACAAAAAAAGTAGCCAAGCATGGTGGCGCATGCCTGTAGTCCCAGCTACTCTGGAGGCTGAGGCAGGGGAATCACTTGAACCTGGGAGGCTGACGTTGCAGTGAGCCAAGATCGCGTGACTGTACTACAGCCTGGTGACAGAGCAAGACACCGTCTCAAAAAAAAAAAAAAAGAAAGAAAAATGTATACAGCAGAGCCTTTAGATTTTTTTAAAGAATTAAACGATCCTGCCTTTGTGGTACTCACCAAGATGGATCATGGATCTTTTGCATGTGAGAGGGCTGGGCTGTAAAGGAATGACTTCTTAAGAGAAAAAAACAGGTAGCATTCCACAAACTATTATAAAAATAGAACATACTATTGTTCTTGTAAACTTTTCAGATTACAAGTCTTTTCTAACTGGACTACCAAGAATATCTACACATATATATGTAAATATGAACGTACGATATGTGTACATATATCCATATATATAAAATATATACATATATAATATATATGAAAGAAAAGCATCAGATGTTTCCTGCGTCCCTGTTTCATATCATGTTTACATATAATACACACTTTCTCTAAACCCTATCCACATATTCCTTACAGGAAAGCTGTCACCTGGCTAAATGCAGCTGATGACACTCAGAAGTCTTGGTGAAAGAGAAAACAGCTCCATACAAAAGATGGTGACACAGTTTTTGTAAGAGTAAAAGGACTCCAGGCATGTGGTAGGGCCTTTGGAAAATATTATTGAATGAATAAGTGATTTAATGAACAGATAAATGAAGCATGAAAGGTTGAAGGGTTTCTAAGTTTTTCACCCTGATGTGGGTGGGTAAGGACCTATCAGAGGCCTCGAGAAAAAACTGCCCTCACAGCCTTAACCCTACAGGCCTGGAACAAGATGGACATTTTGGCTCCACTGATCATCCAGTTTACTTGTTTTTCTGTCCATCTCTCCCCTGTAACAATATGGGCTGTTCTAGTTATAATTCACCTCCAGAACCATCAGAATCCTCCTGGTGAAAATGGCCCTAATATCAAACACAGAGGCCATTGCTAGTGAACTTTATAAATCGAACAAGAAATCATATGATATAATCAGATAAGTAGCCTTATTTTGTCTCCCAGTATGTCATCATAACCCTTCCCCTGGGTTGACTGCTCTCTGACACTGTGGTTTGGTAACTCTTTGGTAAAAGTTCTTCAAACATTTCGAGACACATGGTGTAATTCCAATAATGTAAACATCCAGGCTGGGTACAGAGACTCACACCTGTAATCCCAGCACTTCTGGAGGCCAGGCGGGCTGATCACTTGAGGCTGGAAGTTTGAGACCAGCCTGACCAATATGGTGAAACCCCATCTCCACTAAAAATACAAAAAAATTAACCGGGCGTGGTGGCACATGTCTGTAATCTCAGTTACTCAGGAGGCTGAGGCAGGAAAATTGCTTGAACCTGGGAGGCAGAGGTGACAGTGAGCTGAGATGGTGCCACTGCACTCCAGCCTGGGAGACAGAGTGAAACTCGGTCTCAAAAACAAAACAAAACAAGACAAAACAAAACAAAACACAACACAACAAAAAAAGTCCAGCCCCAGGTAATACACTTTAACCTTGAGTTAACGTTAACTCTTGCCTCCCCCTGCCGGACCCCACTGAGAGCTGCCTCGTTGCTGGGGTGTGGTGGGGGAGGGGGGATTCCTCTGACCCTCATAGTTTGCCAAATAGGACTCAGGCAGGGGAGAGGGCAGGGAGTAAGGGGATGTTGGAAAGTTCTTGCTCAACTGCTACTGGTCTGAGGAGGCTCACTCTCTTGGGATCTCTAGATTTTTAAAACCAACTTTTTCTCTCATCTGCCATTTTATGGGCTATTTGGAGACTCCTAGCAATGCTCCTCAGACCTCATATCTTGAGATGCAGTCAATTCCCTTTCATCAGTGGCCGCTTCAGGTTCAGACCTTGTTTTTTCGTTGGTTTTAGGACATGAAGAACATCTCCTTTGATCTCTCCTCCTTCATGTTGTGCTCTACCTGGATTTTAAATGGAACCAGGATAGCTCATTCTCACCCAGGATCCTTTTTGGTTCTACAGGAAACATTTATGCATTCTCTGCCAGGCTGACTCTGCATATTCTAGGCAATCTCAAGTAGTGACTCTTTTCAAAAAAATTTTCTTTTCTTTTTTTTTTTTTTTTTGAGATGGAGTCTCACTCTGTTGCTCAGGCTGGAGTGCAGTGGTGTGATCATAGCTTACTACAGACTCCAACTCCTGGGCTCAAGCGATCCTCCTGCTTCCGTCTCCCAAGTAGATGGGACTACAAGCATTTGCCATCATACGTGGCTTTTAAAAAATATTTAAATAATTTTGTTTCCAAATTAGTACAGTAACCTGAGTTCAGTTACCAACACACTGAAGATTTGAAAATAATTATTTCCTTTGAGACACACTCTTACTCCCAGTTTTTCTTTCTTTAAACGGAGCAAATAACTTTTGTATAGGTGGTACAAACGTAAACTTAAGTCGAGTTCAAGTCCCATATCAACAGAATGCATATTAGAGAGGTTTTATTATACTGTTGTTTATTTGGTATATTTTCTTTAAAAAATCAAAGAATACATGCAAAAGCTCAAAAGACTGATTCTTCATTGTTTCCAGATGAATGTGGTAGAGATGAAAAGTGGATCATTTTTACTTGACTACATCATAAGTTTTACATGAATGCTTCAGTTGACAGCTATTATTTATCATGAGTAACTATGCTCTTACTCTGCTATGTATTACAACCCTTTAAAAACCCACAACATCACCTCTGTGTATTTCCCATTGGGGTAAAAGGCATTTAAAATATAAAGTATCTTTTTTATGCTAAAAAAGTAACATTTATTAATCTACTACACAGCTAGTATTACTCATGCTGTTTTTATTTATAGGGTGCTTAATAGTCAGATAGTAGTTAACCTTTCCAATCATCCTGGGCAGGAGAATATTAGGAAATCATTTCATATTAGTGCAGAAATACCAATCAGTAAATCCAAGAATTAGCAGAGGATCCTGGAATGAAATGATGACATCCAATTGACTGAGTACAGTATGTAGTACGTCTTTCAGATAAAGTTAATTTAAGAAATATATTTTTAAATTTTTATTTATTGATAATCATATTTGTGCCTATTTACAGGGTACATGTGATATTTTGTTACACGCATAGAATGTGTAATGATCAAATCAAGGTATTTAGAATATCCATCAGGATCACGAGGTCAGGAGATCGAGACCATCCTGGCTAACACCGTGAAACCCCGTCTCTACTAAAAAATACAAAAAAAAAAAAACTAGCCGGGCGCGGTGGCGGCGCCTGTAGTCCCAGCTACTCGGGAGGCTGAGGCAGGAGAATGGCGTAAACCCGGGAGGCGGAGCTTGCAGTGAGCTGAGATCCGGCTACTGCACTCCAGCCTGGGCGACAGAGCGAGACTCCGTCTCAAAAAAAAAAAAAAAGAATATCCATCACCTGGAATATTTATCATTTCTTTGTGTCGGGAACATTTTAAGTCCTCTCTTTCAACTATTTTGAAATATACAATATATTCTTGTTAACTATAGTCACCCTACTCTGCTGTCAAACATTAAAACCTATTCCTTGTATCTAACTATATGCTTGTACCGATTAACCAGCTTATTTTTATCCAAACCCCTTCTCCCCACCACACACCCTTCTCACCCTAGAGTATCTATCATTCCATTCTCCACCTCCATGAGATCAACATTTTTTAGCTCCCACATATGAGTGAGAACATGCAACATTTGTCTTTCTGTGCTTGGCTAAGTTCACTTGACATACTGTCCTCCAGTTTCATCCATGTTGCTGCAAATGACATGATTTTACCAAGCCAGTGACTCTTCTTTACAGAGTGTCAACGAGCTCACCAACACATCTCTCCTGACTTCCAGATTTCCTGCACAGAGTCAGATATCCATCCATTCTGCACCCTCAGCCACAAAGAACACATTTCAAGCCCTCCAAACAATCCAATTAAAGCTACTCTCGTCACCTTTAGATAGAACTCATAGCAATCAATTACCCCTCCGAACCAACTCCCCTCACACATTCTTTCTGATTTCCCTCTCTCTTGACCTTTTTATACCTCTGATATGTGGGAATAGCCCTTGGGTGCAAAGCCTAAGACTTGTCTAACCACTTTTCAGATATTTCTTTTGAAAAATTGATGCTTGTCTCACAACGAATTTCAATATTGGATACCTTTCTTAGTGCCTCAGTTGAGTAGTTTAGCATATTTTTATACTAGTTGATAAAATCTTACTTTTTGTCCCAGGTTGATGGCTCTGATTCTATGGCTAAATGGAGACCCTACTAGTAAAATAGCCTTATTAATCTTATAATATGAGTATGTTAAAAGCCACAGGACAAGGACTTTAAAAAGAATCACCTGTTTAAATTGTTATCTGTTGTAGCCAAGCCTCCAAGATGGTCCCTGCCTCCTGGGATTCGTATCTTTGTGTAGTGTGACAAAATCCCCACTGGCTCAGGGTTGCTGGTCTGTTTGATCAGTAGAATAATACAGAGAAGTAATGAGATGTTACTTCCAAGATTAGGTTATAAAATATTTTGATTTCGTCTCACTTGCTCCTTGTCTCGTGTAGATATTCGCCCCGGGGGAAGGCATGTTGTGATCAGGTTCACTCTGGGGGAAGCCATGTTGTGATCAGTTTCATGGAGCATCCCACATAGGAAGGAACAGAAATCTCCTGCCAGCAGCTACATGACTGATCTTGGAAGTGGAGCCTCCAGCTAGGTTTTCAGAGAATATAGCCCCTGAAGACAGTTCAACTGCAACTTAATGAAACATCCTGAGCCAGAATCATGCAGCACCCCATTCCTAGATTCTTGAACCTTAGTAACTACGTGAAACAAAATGTTTGTTATTTCAAGTTCCTAGGTTTGGAGCTTTTTAATGCAGCAATAGAAAACTGATATGCTGTATAAATAGTTGGACTAAAGTTCTTCACATTTGTAAAATGTTTTGCAAAGTATTGCATTGACTGACATAACTGAGTCCCTCTATATTCTAAAGTCCATTATAAAAATAAGATATAAATGTATTGGACTCATCTTCATTCCTTTCAAAATATTAAGCAGCCGCCTGTAGCCGCTGTAGCCGCCGCTATCTCTGTGTGTCTGCGTGTGCGCCCGGTCCCCGCCCGCCGCACCATGGAGGGCTACCACAAGCCTGACCAGCAGAAGCTGCAGGCCCTGAAGGACACGGCCAACAGCCTGCGCATCAGCTGCATCCAGGCCACCAGGGCGGCGGGCTCTGGCCACCCCACGTCATGCCGCAGAGATCATGGCTGTCCTCTTTTTCCACACCATGCGCTACAAGTCCCAGGACCCCCGGAACCCACACAATGACTGCTTTGTGCTCTGATCCAAGTTAATGACAGAGTCGAACACAAGTACCTTTCCTTAGATCAGTGGGTTCTCAAACTTTTCTGCATGTTAAAATGACTTGGAGAGATTTTTTTTTTTTTTGTAATCCTGACACCCGAGATCCCACAGGTATTAGTTTCTTAATGTTGCTGTTACAAACTACCACAAACATTGTGGCTTAATACAATCCAACTTTATTCTCTTACAGTACAGGAGGTCAGAAGTCTAAAACTGGTCCAAAGAGCTGCTTCCTTCTAGAGGCTCTAGAGGAGAATCCATTCCTTACCTTTTTTACCTTCTAGAGGCTGCCTGCATTCTTTGGCTTGTGACTCCTTCCTCACCTTCCGAGACAACAGCACAGGGTCTTCTCTGATCTCTGCCTCCATCTTTAAGCCTTCTCTCTCTGACTCTGACCCTCCAGCCTCCTTTTTAAAGTAAGAGTCATTGGGATGACCTTGGGCCCATCCAGATAATCCAGGATATTTCCCCCATCTCCAGAGCCTTAACTTAGTCATATCTGCCAAATCTCTTACATCTAAGGGAACATATTCACAGGTTCTGAGGATTAGGTGGTGGGCATCTTTGGGAGGTTATTGTTTAGCCTATCACATCACCCCCTACCATTAAATCAGGACGTCTAGGGGTGGGAGTCAGGCAGCCGTAGTTTTCAAACATCCCAGGCGTTTCCAATTTGAAGCAAAGTTTGAAAACCACTTCCCTAAATAATTAAATAACCTTTAAATGATGCAGGAGTTAGCACGCCACCCCAAAATAGGCCACTCTGACATATTGACTATTTTGAGTTTAGGGTACCTGGAAAACAACAAGTGTGAGAGGATCACTCTGACCTTCTGTTTCTTACAAGTAGGAGATGAAATTCACATGTGAAAGATCCCTTTCCTATATCAGAAGGAAAGCATCATTCTTATCCTCAAGGATAGGAAGTGGAGGCCAAGGGAAATTTGTACAAATAAACCTTGTTAGACTAAACTTACCTTCCGAGCCACTTCTTCACCCAATTAACTACTCAGCCCAAGCTTCTTGGCCTTGTGACATTTTCACAATTCATGACTCTTTGTCTAATTCTGTACATAAGTGTTCAGTCTAACTGTGCCTTTGGGTCTGCATTTCCTTATGTAGTCTCCCCTGCCATGTAAAACTTGTATTAAGTAAATTTGTTCTTTTCCTGTTGATCCTGTCTTATGTGTGTCTTATGTTAATACAATTCTCAGCCCCAGAAAAAAAAAAAAAAAAGAGTATGGGTTAAATTTTGCTTCCTCTGTATTTGTAAATTTTGGATAATGTTTCTTAACAAACTGAAGAAATTACTGAATATTTATCAAACGACCAAAGCTATGTTTCAATTAGCATCTGCAATCACGTCTTTGTTGTATCTGATCCTGACCTGGTTGCTCTTTTCCCTGACTGTGTAAACTTGGTGAGTCAACGCCACCTTTTGCCCTTACGTAAAATGGAGCAAATGGAACTCATTTCTGTCGGAATGGTGGTGACAGTGGAGGAAGGTATAAGCCAAGTGATTGAAACGCCATCTGTCACTGTGATGCTGCACACGTCCGTGGTCGGCTGCTGGAGGACGCGTCAGCCTCAGGTTTGCATAGCCAAGAATCATGATCTGTGGACCACAAAAGACTGAGGCTCGTCAATGCTGCTCAAGTAATGAAAATGAAAATAACATGCACATGCGCATACCCACCCATCTATCCTTCAATTATGCCTGACGGCTGAAAGCAAACAGAGGAGAGCTGTGAAAACAGTTAGTGGCGCCATACCTGGGAATCTTGGTGAATCTCCAAAAAACATAAAATCTCTTGCAGTAAACCTATCATCAGTCTGAGTTTACTGTATTTCACCCAGCGCTGATCCTGGAGCCTTGGGGTAAACTTTTCAGAAGAGACTGGTACTGATTTTGAACCTGAACACCTGAATTTATTAGAGTAGTTCTTGTATTTTAATCGAAACAACAGGACGTTCCCCAGGTTTGCAATGCTCTGCAGGATATTCCTGAAAACTCTGAAAGGTCTGAAGAATGTGTCTCAGGCTGAAGGGAGGGGAAAGTTTCACTCTTAAGTTTCCACTTAGAGACCACATTCCCATCTCCAGACTCCTCTGTTCTGTTTATGTGGACAAACTTTGCTCTTTTTTAGATAAAAGATTCAACTTAGTTGACAAGCTTCATCAGTTCCTTGTTACAAGACTAATAATCACAACTTTAATGAGCCATGAATCAGGTTTCCTAAAGCTATGATTTTCAAATCTCCTTCAACCAGCAGAGCCAATTTTTCAAATAAAATCATACAAAAGCCAAAATACACATGACAAAGGAAAAACTGTGACCTTCACAGTTGGCACTATTATGCTTCTTAAAATGGGACATACAGTTGATCCTGATTATTTACTGATTTCAGATTTGTGACTTCACCTACTTGCTAAAATTAATTTGTAACCTCCAAATCAATACTTGTGGTGCTTTTGTAACCACTAGCAGACATCCACAGAGCAGTGAAAAAACTGTCACCTGAGGCTCCTGTTCCCAGCTAAGGCTGAACGAGGCGGCTCTCTGCCTTCTTGTTTTAGCTCTTATACAGTAAACAAGAGTCCTTTTGGAAATCTATTTAGTGCCATTGTTTTACATTTTTATGGTTTTTGTTAGTGATTTTGCTGTTTAAAATGGCCTCAAATAGTGCTGAAGTGCGGTCTAGTGGCCCTAAGTGCAAGTAGTCTGTGATGTGCCTTATAGAGAAAGACGTGTGTTCCAGAAGCTTCATTAGGGAATGAGTTAGAGTGCTAGTGGTCGAGAGTTCAATGTTAATGAGTAAACAGTATATATTAAATGTGTTGTCTTGGCCCGGCATGGTGGCTCACATCTGTAATCTTAGCACTTTGGGAGGCTGTGGCAGGTGGATCACTTGAGGTCAGGAGTTCGAAACCAGCCTGGCCAACATGGTGAAACCCCATCTCTATTAAAAATACGAAAAAATTAGCTGGGTGGGGTGGTGGGCACCTGTAATCTCAGCTACTTGAAGAGGCTGAGGCAGGAGAATCGCTTGAACCCAGGAGGCCGAGGTTGCAGTGAGCTGAGATTGCACTACTGCACTCCACTCTGGGTGACAGAGTGAGACTCTGTCTCAAAATAAATAAATAAATAAAAATATGGTGTCTTTAAAAAGAGAAACACATAAAACAAGGTTATCCATTAATCAATTAATAAAAATGTCATGACCAGAGATTTGCAGGAACCTAATCCTCTGTTTCCCCTGGAAGCAATGGTTCAGTACTCACTGATTCAGTATTTGCTATGATTTTACAAAACATAACTGCCATGAATAGTAAGAATCAACTGTGCCTTTGTTTGGAAAAATATCTGGGTGGCAGCTTAAGTTAGGTGGTGAAACTCCAGGGGCCTAGGCAGAAATGTGTTTGTTCCTGCAGGGATGAAGTAGGGAAAGAAAAGAAGAAAAGACAGGGAGAGAAAGGGAGGAGAGAGGAGCTACAGGTAGAAAGGGACTATTAGGTTGGTGCAAAAGTAACTGCAGATTTTACCATAACTTTTAATATTTACCCCCATCTCACTGAAGCACCAAAAGAGCAGCCCCCAGCAACAGATACTGAAAAGGTGCTGGAGAACAGGAATGTCTAATCCAGACTTTTAGGATTCCTTGCCATATTGGGTATACTATGAAACCGTGATTTCCAGCTCTTTCTTAAAATTTACTATACTTCAATGTGCCTCTCATGCTAGCTGCTTAGCTTCTTTTTCTCATGGAAATCAGGAAAGTTTCTTGTCTTCAACAAAGCGATGTGCATGTTTTTAAGGAGACAGAGTCTCAGCAGAGAGAACCATGACAACGTAATGGTTTCAACCCCCTGCAGGAGTCTGAAAGCATCTTGGAGAAGATTTTGCTGTGCTGAAGGCCTGGGCTTGAAAACCCCTTATCCTAGCAATTTTACCTGGCCTTCAAAGGGCTGGGAGGGCCCAGAAATCTGTTCTGTTTGCAGCAGGACAAACAGATAGAGAGGCTTGTGAAATGCCCTTGCCGTGGTTCCCACCTTGACTTTGCAGAACAGAGTGCCAACCATGGACTGGGCATATAACAGCTGTGTCCCATAACAGAGTAGCAAGCACAGTTCCTCCTTGGATCTGTGCCTAGCACATTCCCTGACAATGCCCCTGAGAAAGAGTCACCAGGATTTAGCTTCACCAGTCTCTTCTCACGTGGCCTTTCAGGAGGGTTGCAGGGTTGTGCCCAGGGCACCGTCACAGAAGCCAGGACTGGACTGGGGCCTGGAAAATGCAATGTTCCCTGTAGCCAATTGCAGCACTATGTTTGGTAGCAAACCCTTTGCTTGTCTTTCTCCTTCCCTGTGGGATTCTGCTAGGAATCAGGCTCCCCCTGGCCTGACTCCTTTCTTGGAGGATAGAGTTTTAACATTTTATTATTTATTTATTTATTTATTTGAGATAAGGTCTCACTTTGTTGCCTGATATGGAGTGCAATGGTGCAATCACAGTTCACTGCAGCCTCAAACTCCTGGGCTCAAGGGATCCTTCCACCTCAGCCTCCAGGCAGGTGCCACCATGCACGGTTAATTTTTTAAAAGTTTTTTTTGTAGAGGTGGAATCTTGCTATGTTACCCAGGCCAGTCTTGAGCTCCTGGTCTCAAGTGATCCTCCCACCTTGGCCTTCCAAAGCACTGGGATTACAGGCGTGAGTCACCGTGCCCAGCCACCATGGAGTTTTTCACGAACTGAAACCGTCCTCTGAACGTTCCAGCAAAGCTCCAGCAGATGGTGATTTCCCCTGACTGCACGCATGTGCCAGAAATGCGTTCGTTCCTAAGCCATTGAGCCACATTCATCAACTTGCCCCAGTGAACGGAGGATTCCTCGGGACCCTCCTTAGCAGGAACTGGACAAGAGAAACAGACGAGGCTGCCACTACTGCTCCTGCCGCACTTGTACATTTAAGGGCCAAGGAATTCCAGAGCACAACTTCATCTTCCTGGCTTGCCTGGTCTCTTGGCTTCTGCTCTGGGCTCCAGGATCCAAGAACCCAGGACTTCCTCATCTGTATCCTGAGCGCAGCACGTGCACCAGCCATAATTATGTCCCCACATCACAGACGTGTTTACATTCCCTTTATCTAATTTTTTTCTTTACCAATTGTGTCAGGCTGACCCCTATTTTCTCCTTTTGCGCTTATGGAGCAACAAATCAGCAGTTGTAAATATCTGTGACAAGGATCATTTATTTGCTACACATAAATGTGTTGGATGTAGGTGGTAACAGGAAAGAAACAAAAATGTTGTTACTCAAAAGGTAGTGAGAAGATGCCAGGGTCTGAGTAAGTCTTCTGATGGACTTGTAGGGTGATAGAGCATTTGTACCTTTTGAAAATATGAACTGAACAGCCAATATAGACAAATATTTGGTCAGTTCTGTAAAACAGATGTTAAATGACTTCCTTGACTGGGTAGGCTGTTTAATTCAGGCAGAGTATTCTGACCAGTAGCCCTGGATAAACACAGACTGGCAATGGCCCAGGTTGTTTTCTTCTTCTTCTTCTTCTTTTTTTTTTTTTTGAGATGAACTCTCACTCTGTCACCCAGGCTGCAGTGCAGTGGCATGATCTCAGCTCACTGCAATCTCTGCCTGCTGGGTTCAAGCGATTCTTGTGCCTCAGCCTCCCGAGTGGCTGGGACTACAGGCATGTGCCACTACATCTGGCTGGTTTTTTTTTTTTAAGTAGAGACGGGGTTTCACCATGTTGATTAGGCTGGTCTTGAACTCCTTACCTCAAATGATCTGTCTGCCTCAGACTTCCAAAGTGCTGGGATTACAGGCATGAGCCTCCACACCCAGCCCCAGGGTTTTAATACCTATATGTACTCTAGTTAAAATATTTTACAACAAAATGTGACTATCTCTCCTGCCTTTTTCTTCCTTTCTCAGGCGTGCGAGTGTGTGAGATGGAGCTGAGGGTTTGGAAGGTGAGCTCTAGGACAGGACCCACAGGCCTGGTAGCCTGGTGACAGGTGCACTCAGCTTCTTATCAGTATGGAAATAGAGTTGGTTGAAGCCAGGCTTGGGGGAGCCAGGGCCAGGGGCTCTCATCTCACCTTCTGCTGCAAAGGTGACTCAGCTTTCATGGCCTTCAGTTCTCATCTGGTTGGGCAGGTACTGAACAAAGCAGATGACATCAGCCGTGTGTGGAATTCCTCACCACTGTTCTCTGCTAAACTCACTGTGTTTTCAATAGAACCTCTCATCGACAGAGACTCCTTACGCACGTAGTGTTGCCAAGCGCAGTGTGGTCCAGAGTTACCTGTTGGCTCTTGGGTCCTGGATCAGGCTCCTCAGTTGCCCATCTGTGTAGACAGAGCCAGGCTCATGGAATGCAGGGCAGTGGTCTCTGGAAGCTTGGTCTGAGCAAAGTCACATATTCTGGCATTTGGTCAGGACAGCAGAGTTGCTTTTTAACAGTGAAGAGGAAATTCTCCTCCCTGGCTCTGACCCTTCAGAGGTGGAAACATTGGTTCACCAACCCACCTTTCCACTTCCTGTCATTTCTTTTTTATCACTTTTACCGGAACAAATGCCATTTCTAGCCTTCTCACTGCCCAGCTCCAGTGAAGCCCACGCAGCACTGTCAGATTCTTCTTCCTTAAATACAGCTTTGATCGTCATTCCTCCCCTGCTCAAAAAGCTGCAAATACTTCCCACTACCTACAGAGGAAGGAAGACCACGCTTACTCAACCTGTCCCTGAGCCCTACAATAGGGTCTCAAGCTGCTTTTTCACCCTCATCCCCTCCTTCCCTCCTAAATAAACCTTCCTCTTCCCGCAATTCTCTTTGCAGGTTGCTCAGTGTTCCCAGAACGCCTTTTCCCCGGTGTCTCTGTTTAGGAATGGTTCCTTCAACACCCCCACCTCTCTCTCCCCGTGAAATCCACCCCATTCTTCAAGTGTCAGCTCTTTCTCCAACTCATTCTTAATTCATTCAGCCCAGAGGGACGTCTTTTACTGCTCTGAATTTACTGTCTGTTTCAGGCATTCATTTAGTGCTCCTGATTCTCTCCAAACTTTTTAAAAAATTTTTCATTTTATGTTCAGGGGTACATGTGCAGGTTTGTCACAGAGGTAAACTCATGTCATGGAGGTTTCTTGTACAGATTATTTTATTGCCCAGGTACTAAGCCTAATACCCAATAGTTGTTTACCCTGATGCTCTCCCTCCTCCCACCCTCCACTCTCCAATAGGCCCCAATGTGTGTTGTTCCCCTCCCTGTGTCCGTGTGTTCTCATTATCTAGCTCCCACTTATAAGTGAGAACATGTGATATTTGTTTTTCTGTTCCTGCATTAGTTTGCTAAAGATTATGGCCTCCAGCTCCATCCATGTCCCTGCAAAGGACATGAGCTTGTTCTTTTTTATGGCTGCAGATTCTCTCTAAATGTATTGCACCAATAAGAAATTGGTGGGTGAGCACTGATAACTGGTGGCCCATGGCAATGGAATATTCATAGGCTAGCCCCCTTCTCCCTTTCATAGCTCATGCCTGGTCAGGAGTGAAGAGCAGAGGGGGAATAGGACAGTTCTCAGGTGAAGAAGCACCTGGCATTTACCCTAAGAGAAGCGATGTTTCCTAAACGACAAGGCTGTTTTGTTTAGCAAATTGAATTCTTCACTGTTTGGGACCAAATACACTTTGTTTTCTAAAACAGAGTCTACTATTACAGCTGTTCTACATAAAGCTGACGCCATTGCCTTCATCTCAGCCCTACTGGGAGCGTGCTTCTGCCCTGTGTTCTGAGGAGCTGTAATGGATTTATGGAGATATTCACATACTCCTCCCCAGCCCCTCCCAACCCCCAGCAGGGTCCTATTTTTACAGCATGGCTGGACAACACCTCCACACTCTACCATGCATCCTGAGTCAAATGAACAGCTCATTCCTGACTCAGGTCTATCACCTTGGCTTCATCAATACATTAGTCTCAATAAATGAGCCAGGCAGCCTCAGAGCACTGTGACATTGATACAGGATAAAACCTTTATACCTTGTGAAGGGAGAGTCTGGTCTTCTCAACCAAGGCATGAGAAAGCCTCTCGAACTGAATTCCAAGAAGCTGCCAGCTATGATAAAAGGGTTCCTTGACTATAAGTTTAAATGCCTGCTTTCTGATGCTTCATTACTCCTGAAATGATCAGGAAACGAACTTTGTTCTTGGCAGAGGTTTTCTCATCAGCAAATGAAGGTTTTTTGTTTGTTTCCTGACAATTTCTTGGTCCTTTTCACACTCTAAAATGCTAGGTGACTGAAGAATCTTTGCACCCAAGACTGAAGTACATGACCTTTTTTTTTTTTTTTGGGACAGAGTCTTGCTCTGTCACCCAGGCTGGAGTGTAGTGGTGGGATCTCATCTCGTTGCAACCTCTGCCTCCTGGGTTCAGGCAATTCTTGTGCCTCAGCCTCCTGAGTAGCTGGGATTACAGGCACCTGCCACCATGCCCGGCTAATTTTTGTATATTTTGTGGAGATGGGGTTTTGCCATGTTGCCCAGGCTGGTCTTGAACACCTGGACTCAAATGATCAGCCTGCCTCGGCCTCCCAAAGTGAGCCAACACACAGGCCCTAAAATACATGACCTCTTAAGAGCTCTCCCAACATTGTGACCTCTGAGATTTGCTATAGTACTCACTGCAGAAAGAATACACATTTGTGAAAATCTGTCTCAGTGCTTTGGAACTGTGCTTACAGTTCTTCTGTGCTTGTTTGCCTGTCTGTTTGTTTAATCTGAAATGGCATGTCAGTGTTTTTCAAAATTCCTGCCTCTTTTGGCATCAGTTAAGATTCATGATTGCAAGCAACAGAAATCAAGTCTGGTTAACTCAATATGAAAAGGACTCTCATGGCAGATTCTTTGAGATCTCACAGTATCAGCTCTGTGAAGTGAGAACCTGGAATAACACACAAGGCACGTTATAAAGGAGCTCACTCCATTTGTGACATTTGTCCATTGCCAGCTGGAGGGCTTCCACTCCCCTTCCCTGCTTGCCCCACACCTGGGCAACCAAGTTAAGAAGACTGTGGGTGTTCTGTGCCCCTGTCAATGTCCAGGAACCTCAGATAGTGCACCCTCTAGCCCAACTTCATCTCCTAACCATAATAAAAGCCCAAAGCCACCCCTACACTGCCTTCCAACATAAGCTGTTCCCTCCTAGGACTCACCAGCTTGTGAGTACTAAATATAATTTATTCAACATCATTGGTGAGAGTGTTGTGTTATCTCTCATGACACATGGAAAACCCCTGGGTTAAGCCACAGAATTCCAGCTGAACATGGGCTGCTGCCCCTGCCCGACTCTTGAAGCTGCCACAACTTCTGGAAATAAATTGCGAACTGACCCCGGGTCTTTGTGACATGCCCCCAAGATTCAGTTCTGGACGGGAGAATTGCCATGTTGGAGCCTAGGCACATGCCATCATCCCTGGTTGCCAGGGCAGGAGGACGATCTCCTCTTCTGCTTCCCTAGTTATGAACACAGCAGCTTTAGAAGTATCTGGAGGAAAAGCAGTGAGACAAAATCACCTTCGAACACAATACTCAAAGATGGAAATTCTGTCATTGAAAGACTTACTCATTTTTTGTGAATAAAAAATAAGCACCTCTTGTAGTCTTCAGGTACTTACACAGCCTTTTAAAAAATTGAGATAGAATTCACATAACATAAAATCTACCATTTCAACCATTTTAAAGTGTACAATTCAGTGGTCTTTATTCACAATGTGGTGCAGCCATTACTGATATCCAATTCCAGGACATTTTCATCATGTCAAAAAGATATATCTTACCCCTTAAGCAGTCAGTCCCCATTCCTCCTCCTCCCTTCTCCCGGCAATCACTAATCTGCTTTCTCTCATTGTGGATTTTCCTGTTCTGGACATTTCATATACATGGACTCAGATACTCAGGTCTTTTCTGACTGGTTTCTTTCACTTAACGCAATATTTTCAAGGTTCATTCGTATTGTAGTGTGTATATCAGCACTTCATTTTTATTGCTAAAAATGTTCCATTGTATGTTTATACCACATTTTGTTTCTCTTTTCTGATTATTATTATTATTATTATTATTATTTTGAGACAAGGTGTCACTCTGTCACACAGGCTGGAGTGCAGTGGCACAATCTTGGCTCATTGCAACCTCTGCTTCCTGGATTCAAATGATTCTCCTGCCTCAGCCTCCCGAGTCGCTGGGACTACAGGCACACACTACCATGCCCGGCTAATTTTTGTATTTTTTAGTACAGAAGGAGTTTCGTAATGTTGGTCTCAAACTCCTGATCTCAAGGAATCCGCCTGCTTCAGCCTCCCAAAGTGCTGGGATTATAGGCATGAGCCACCGCGCCCAGTGCCTTATTTATCTTTTGAACATTTGGGTTGTTTCAACTTTTTGGCTGTTTTGCATAATGCTGCTATAAACATTTATATACAAGTTTCTGTGTGAATGTCTGTTATCAGTTCTCTTGTGTATATTCCTAGGTGGAGTGGAATTGCTTGGTTTTAACTGTAACTTCATGTTTAACTTTCTGAGGAACTAACATTTCTATCAACAATGTATGAGGGAGTCACTTTCTCCTAACACTTGTTATTGTCATTATTATTATTTTTATAGTCCTCTTAGTGGATATGAAGTGGTATCTCATTATGGTTTTGATTTGTATTTCCCTAATGACTAGTGGTGCTGAGAATTTTTTTCACGTATTTATTGACCATTTGTGCATCTTCCTTGGAGAAATTACTATTCAAATTCTTTGCCCATTTTAAAATTTGATTATCTTTTTGTTGTTGAGTTGTAATAGTTCTTTATGCAGTCTGATTATCCCTTATCTGAAATGCTTGGCACCAGAAGTGTTTCAGATTTCAAATTTTTATCAAATTTTTGGAATATTTTCATATACATAATGAGATGCCTTGGGGATGGGACACAAGTGTAAACACAAAATTTATTTATGTTTCACATACACCTTATATACATAGCCTGAAGGTAATCTATACAATATTTTAAAATAATTTTGTGAGTGAAACAAAGTTTGTCTTCGCTGAGCCATTCGAATGCAAAGGTATCACTATCTCATATCAGTGCTCAAAGCTTTCAATTTTGGAGCATTTCGGATTTTGAAATTTTAGATTAGGAATGTTCCAACTGAATCTTCTGGATACAAGTATCTTAGCAGATACATGCTTTGCTAATATTCCATTTTCTGGGTTATCTCTTTATATTCTTTTTTTTTTTTGACAAAGTCTCACTCTGTCACCCAGGCTGGAGTACAGTGGCACAATCTTGGCTCACTGTAACCTCTGCCTCCTGGGTTCAAGCAATTCTCCTGCCTCAGTCTCCTGAGTAGCTGGGATTACAGGCACATGCCACCATGCTCAGCTAATTTTTATATTTGTAGTAGAGACAGGGTTTCACCATGTTGGCCAGGCTGGTCTCGAACTCCTGACCTCAGGTGATCTGCCCACCTCAGGTGTCCTTTGAAGCAGAGTTTTAAATTTTGATAAAAGGTCTCATTTTTCTATTGTTTCTTTAGCATTTGTGGTTTTTGGTGTTACATCTAATAAATCATTGCCTAATCCAAGGCCATGAAGACTTAACCCTGTGTTTTCTTCTAGGAAAGTTATAGTCTTTGCTCTTCTATTTATGTGTTTGATTCATTTTGAGTTTATTTTTGTAGACGGTGTGAGTTAGGGATCCAACTTGATTCTATTGCTTGTGGTTATCTAACTGTCTCGGCACCATTTGTTGAAATGACTATTCTTTTCCCATTGAATGGCCTTGGTGGCACTCTTGTCAAAAATCAACTGACCACAGATGTATGGTTTTATTTCTGGGCTCTCAATTCCATTCCATTGATCTGTATGTCTATCCGTATGTCAATACCACATTGTTTTGATTATTAGAGCTTCTTGATTGTTTTCATATTTGGGAGAGAAACTAAAAAAGGAACTTTTTACACTAGGGAGATTGAATTGCAAGAATTGTAAGAATACAGATGCTAAGACTACAGACACAATGCTACCTATCTGATTGAGGGTAAAAATAAGGTGAAAACCCTGTTTGCATCTGAAGAACCACATAATCTGCTCTATTTAGAATAATTTTATGTTGCTGAAGAGAATATTTTGTGTTAAAATACTTTATTACAAAGAAATTTCCATTAAAAATAAAATCTTATACTTTTTTGGAAAATTTCATTCAAAATCTCATGACTCAAGCACAATTATTCTAATTTCTCCGTGGTTTCCTTCTAGTCTTTAATTACATTTTACATGTTTTTACACATTTTAATCATATTATATGTACACTTTTCCTTTTTAAACTTAGCATTGCTATAAACAATTTTCTTATATTCATATGGTATTCATATAGTAATAGGTACTTAAAATCCTATTAATTTACATATCACAAATTACATAACCAATTATTTTATATTGTGTTTTTCTCACAAACTTTTTTTGCTTTTAAAAATAATAAAAGCCTTGAGCTTATGGTTTTTCTATTTTTGAAGTAGTCCCTTAGGATAAATTACTATCATTATAATTAGTCAAACGGGAAGAATATTTTCACTTATTGCAGATTCTTCTCTAAAAGTATGCTATCAATTTAAACTGTTAACAGCAATGTCTGATGGGTCAGTTCCTAGGCAGTCTTGCCAATATTTAGATTTATTAAGTTTTCTTTCTGTTAGCCCATCTAATAATATAAAGTGATTATTTTAATTTTTACTTTATAATTACTAGCCAACTTAAACACTTTTTATGCTTATCATCTTTATTTTCTTTTACATGCTTTACTGAGAATAGAGTATTTTAAAATGTTTTTCTAACTATTAAAGTAATATTTGTTGAATATGGAAAAGCATGAAAAAAAAATAAAAGTCATCCATAATCCCACCATTGAGAAAGAACTAAGCTGAGTATCTTGGGAAATTGGAAGAATGTTGTATTCATAATTTGATTTTTTTTTCAGTAACATCATTTGCCTATAGCTTACATATGGTATATAAATTTTACAGTATATTTCCTTCTGAAATGAGTATGACAAAGTGAAAGTAGAGTGCTCACATCTGAGTTTCCAGAAAGTTCTGTGCTGGAGTTTCTGGTGTGGCCTGCAATGTCTGGGTCGAATTGTAAAGATCCCTGCCTTGGGACAGCTGACTCTCAAGGAAGTGGCAAAGCACAGCCTGCTAAGAACCTTGCTAATGACATGCTGACGTGCTTCTCATATCTGTATTCCAAGCCCCTTCAGGAAAGGCTAGAGAGAACTACCTGTAGTTTGGCAGAGGGTCCAGTTTTTCTGCTGATCTTTTACATTTAACATCAATTTATCCTCTTTGATCTGCTCCAATTGATTCAGATTTTTAAAAGCAGATTAATCAGTGACTACGCAGGGTGCAGTGGCTCACACCCGCAGTCCCAGCACTTTGAGAGGGTGAGGCAGGCAGATTTCTTGAGCCCCGCAGTTCGAGACCAGCCTGGGCAATATGGTGAAACTCCATCTCTACAAAAAGTACAAAAAATTAGCTGGGCATGGTGGGGCACACCTGTAGTCCCGGGTACTCAGGAAGCTGAGGTTGGAGGATTCATCTGCGCCCGGAGAGGTAGAGGCTGCAGTGAACAATGATCATGCCACTGCACTCCAGCCTGGGCAACAGAATAGACCCTATCTATAAATAAATAAATAAAGACTTAACATTTGGAGTTTGCCATAAAGCATTTTTGGTTTGATGACTAAATATTTCCATAACTGACAGTCACAATGAACTCAATAGCTGACTCATACTTTAAAGATTAATAAAAACAAAAACTTTTGACCTATAGCTGATGTGTGGGTTTCGTTAAACTTATGCATCTATCCCAGCCATCATTTTTCTTTATTTTGTAATTGTTGAATCTAATTATATTCATGCATAGACTGTTTTATAATTTACAAGGGACAGAGTTTCCTCGACATTTGAGGAATCTTTTGACTTGGGTAATGAGTTGTAAGCATCTGCTCTGAGTATTTGGGTAAATGTCCAACTTGCAGTGGCCACAGTATGAATCCAAGGTCTAAGAGCATATTCTGTGGAAGTAGCCAGTTCTTCATTCTAAGAAATATTTTCTAGTCTTTTGAGGAGCCCTCACTATTTATAGACACCCATGTATTTTAGAGTTTTCTTTCACAATTATACTCATGCTTCTCTTCCATTTATCCACAGCAGTTTGGATCCAGTTGAAGACTTGGGATTTTCCTGAAGATAGAATTCACCTTGGAGTCAGGTCACCATGACAGCCTTTTACCATCTTAGAGCTAACATAATATTTTGTGGGCAATAACCTTGTGAACTGCACAGAGATTTCAAGTTGATTATTTGAATGCCCAATTGTTTCAAGCTATGAAATTGTCAGATACTTATAAGCACGCTGTGCTGAAAACTACCAACTTCTGCAATGCTCACAAGGGTCTGTTTTGATTGGTGGCTTTACTCAGCCATGTTTCTGTTTTTCAAAGCCCAGAGTCAGTTGAACTGCCTCCATATCACCACTTACCATTTCCCAGAGTAGATGAGTTCCCAGCCCATCCTTGCATACCCACCAGCTTGGACATAGCTGCAGTTGCTGCCAAACAACAGCCTAGATAACTTTTGAGGTTTCTTCCATTCCTGGGAGGCTATGATTCAGTCTTGTCTTCTAGCAATATTATGGAAACTGCATGCCAATAACCTTTTAGATATCATCTTGATCTTCATGATACTGGCTCATAAACTTAATAGCTCTTCTAATCTACAAAAGCAAAAATGTACACTGGAAAGATCATTATGCACCTCTAGATTTGAGGCGTGGCTTCCAAGGCTTAGCTTCCTTATCAGAAAACACAGACCTCACCTACCTCTTCCCCTAGTTGTTGGTATTGTTGGTTCTCTCTTCTAGCAGCAGGAGAGGTTGTTTTAGAAAGAAAATCTGCTCACAGAAAGAACCATTCACTTTCTTCTCACCTGTGTGGGGATAATCCTGCTGTGCTCCTCTGAGTGGTGGCAACCCTTGGGTTCTCGTTTTACCTGGAGTTGCAAGAGGAGCACAGACACCATTTCACTTAAGGGCACATTTGAATGTGTGGCAGGGAGCCAGTCCAGTTGTCATACAATAAGAGGAACAAGCCAAATTATTCTCGGTTGGGTTCATAACAAATTTGGTTGGAGTGGGAGTCTGGAAATAAAGGAGACAGGAAATGGTAATGAAATGGAAAACACATTTGCATAAGTGTGTGTAATTTCCCAAATCTCCATGTAGGTGAAGACGACACATGAACTCTGTTGAGATGATCACTGGTGCTTTTTAGGGACCCTGTCCCTTTCCTCTGCTCTTGAATAAACCTGTGAAAAGGGGTCTCATACTCAAAGGCCCTTGGATAGAACTGGAAAGAGATACTGATGCTTATAGGCATGTGCAGGGAGGAGCTGGGCCCAGCTGGGAACCTCTGGTTTGCACATATTTAGGTAAGGCCTCTGAGGAGCGCTGGGCATTCTGTGAGAAGAGATACAACTGCCAACGTCTTTGCTTGAAGTAGGTTTTCCTTTCTAGGTGTTAGCAAGTGACATGAAGACCATCTGGCCTTTGGCTTTATATGGGCAGTCCAGGCCTTAGCAATCTCTCATGTTTCACAAGCACAGGCTGCTTGGGCTGGCCAAGGAGTCCCAGCACCACAGACCCTTGACCTTCCCGGTCACCATGTTGCTTTGCTCTGTGTGCTCTTCTCCAGGGGCCTGCAGACTATGGTTTATGGGCCAAATATCACCACCTGACTTGTCTAAAAATAAAGTTTTCTTAAAACACTGCCATGCCCAATCATATATGGTGCTTTCATCTTATGGCAGCAGAGTTAACTATTGGAGGGCCACAAAGCATGGAATATTTACTATCTGGTCCTTGCAGAAAAAGGCTGCCAACCTGTGCTTCGCTCATACCACCCGGATTGCCTTTCACTGCGGATATCAAGCTTTCCCAAGGCTCTACTGTTTCCTTGGTTTCCTTACTTGTCCACAGGGCTAACTCTTCTCTCCCCTTGAAAGTTCACTACAGGCATCAGTTGCTCCAGGAAGGTTTCCTTGAACCCCAGATTGAACTCAGTGCTCTTGAGGGATATAAAATTATGTGTGGTTAACTTAATACCCTCAAGGCCTTCACGTTTCCTGACACAAAACAGGTACTCAATAATGTTTGCTGGTTTAGTTCAATGAGAGATGCACCGCTACATCGTGCTGCCATCAAAAACGTGAATTGCCAGTCGTGTAGGAATGGTCTGCTGAGAACTTTCATGGCAAATTCGCTAGAGCTTCACTGCCTGTGACCTTCTGCCAAGTGAAATTAACTTTGCCAGGCCTGACTCAGACCCCATCCAAGGGAGTTTAGTCAGTGAGATTGAGTGGGCCACATTCTGATTCTTGTTTTAATTGTCACAGCCTCTCCATAGAAGCCTCTTGGGCTCCATAATATAAAAAGGCCCCAGGGCCACTGGCAGACATGTGCTGTGTTCTCTCTTCTTGTATGCCAAAGGCAAGTTCTCTCTTGGGCTTCCCCTAAACAATTGTGATTTTGAGATCCTATTTGATACCACCTGCCCTAAGCTCTGCCTTCATATCCCGCAAAGGAGCGTTCTATTACGGGTTGCACTGCCAGAAATATAGCTAATGTGAAAAACTGATTTCATAGAAATTCCCCAAGGAAATGGGTAGGTATGGATTTCTTAGTGTAAAATGACTGAGCATTTATATATAAATATGCATGAGCACAATTTACTGGAGTGCAAAGTGATTAGAAAAAAATGCCCTTAGCTAAATTGTTTCTCATATTCCAACGTGCAATTGCAGAGGGTTTGTTCATCTCTGTTTTAAAACCTGGTTAAGTGATGGTCTAAAAGGGAACAACAATAAGAGAGAGAAGAATTCATGGGCAAGTATAGAAAATGATGTTGGAAGAAGTCAGATACAGTGATTTACTCTGTAATTGATTTGTGATCCAACCTGATTATACCTTGGGATTCTTGCATTATGACTAATTCAAATTTGGCTTCTAAAGGAACTGCAACATTTGATATGAAGTAAGATCTTGTTCTAGCAAGGAAATGAGTGCTCTCACTCCAGTTTTAAATGATTCCAGCAGGCAGGGTTTGAATTCACTGGTGCTGCTGACTGCTAACTTTGCAGACATTAAACTCTAGAATGCGGCCCGTCCCACCCTCTTCTTCCCTTCTCTTGGCCTTCTTTTTACCATTTAAGATACAATGACCCTGAGAATGTGAAGAAACTTTATAGTTTGTCTAATCTAATGCTTTCACTCACAGATGAAGGAATCAGGACTCAGAGATAAAGTGATTTGCCAGAGATCCCTAGTCAATTTCAGGGTTGAACTCATGCCTGTAACCTCTTCATGCCATTATGAACCTGACAAAAGGTGTGTAAGATGGCTTAACAGTATAAAAACTATCATCGGTCAGAATTACTGATTTAAAGCAATGGGAAATATATGATGATCAGAAGATAAATTAATTCATTGACAGTACTTCCTGCATACTTTATAAAAGAAAGTTGAAAAAAATGTGAATTTCAATTATCCATGAAGAGTAGAGTATGGTGGTTGAACTCAAAATTTGTTCTTTAACATTCATGACACTGAGTAAGCAGAAACCGTCTCCAAAATGAAAGGCATTCCACAAGACAGCACGATCACTGATAAAATTAAATTACTGGAACATTTTTCTATGACGATTTTTAAGTTCAAGGATTTCTGAATCATTTAAAGGTTGAAGGAAGCCCAGTATAATTTTGCCTTATTGTATTTCTTAATACAGCTGTGGTGTCAGAGGAATCCGTTGACTCTCACTGTTGCTCATGCATTTTTAAAAAATTAGTGGAATGTTTTAATTTTAAATATTGTTAGCAACAAAATTCTCATTAGCATTCTAAAGAAATAAGCACCTACCAATAGGTATTTCCTATATCATCTGGCATTTCTGCAAAATCACATGCAATTTTATGAAAACTCTAAGATAGTCTGCCTGATTCTTAACATGCCATATTTGAACTTGACTACTAGTAGTTACTGGTAGATAATCCACTGAACGCAAGAGTGGGCAGAAGGCAATAAGGCACACTAGCAGGGATACATGTGATTTGGGGGAGAATGAATTTTTATCCATTGTTAACTAACCCCGTGGGCCCCAACAAGACTCTCTGTTTTACTGGCACTATCTCTTATTTCTTCTTGTAATGCTGTAGAACATTCTGAGTATAATTTATGACAAAGAGCAATGCAGATAATGGCTCATGCAAGCGCCATAATATTTAAATCATGGCATTGAAACTTGACAGACGGAAAGGTCAGGAGTTTGTCTTGACAATTACAACAGCTATCTATGTGCTTTTGCCCCAGAATAAAACTCCCTTAATTAATATTCCTTTGGATTTCAACAGATTTAACATTTCAGAGCATACCTGAGCCTCTGGCAACTCTTCTCTTCCTCATCTTAGTCCTCATCATTCTTAATTATTAGAGAGTTTTAATACCTTATTTCAAAGTCACATCACAGTTATTTGTATTGGGCATTGACTGACTGAAAGTGGCATGTCCTATGCAGAGTCCTACACAAAGCATTTGTACTGATTTCTAATTTTTGTTCCTTACTAATTACCTGTCTGATTTGTCAGTCATTTGAACCCTCTGACCTTTCCATTAAAAGTAAGATGGTTGGATTAGATGATCTCTAAATTTCCAACTAGTGTTCACATTCCTAAGGAGTATACACTGATGTGTTGTGCATTTCTGTTACAATTCTAAAATACTGTTAAACTATTCTAAGAGAATTTTTTTGTGCCTGTGTGAGGAATATGTGGAGAAAATAAATTAATTGCATAAAGATGAAAAAACGAATACAAAAATCCATGGAAGAGATCTGAGCTTGGGAGAGAATAAGATGGAGTTTTCTGTATCAGTATTTGGAATAGGTATTTGGAGAGGCCAGGAAGGCTTGGACTTGCTGATAGCACACCACGGAGGCAGCTGCCTTCTCAGTCAAAGGGCTGTCCTGTAACCCCTTTCCTCTTTCCCTATTTTTAAGTAGGTGAGAGGGTGTGACAGGAAGTAAAAGTATGCTAATAAATTAGGAGTGGGAGAGGCCACAGTGAAGCACGATGACAATGAAACTGTCACCCCGGCCCCTCCACCCCCACAGTTCTATGTAACAGGGAAAAGCAAAATACCATAATGGGAAGGCCCTGACCCTCAGAGTTATTTTAGGAGTTTGGCAGCCGATTCATAGGAAGGGTGGTCTGCTTTCCACAGATCCCACACAACAGACAATTTTGTGTAAATAGTTCCTGTCGTTCCTGCCTTGATGACAGAGTTTGACTGGGTGCTTTTTTCAATACAGGCAGGTAAAGAAGCAAGAGTTTTAAGATTCTTTGTCCTTCACCACATAGAAATCTCAACAAATTCCTCTTCCATTCCCGCCTGAAACACCTGAGCCAGCTGAACACATCCATCCTATCTCCCACACAACCCACCCAAACAACACAAAACAGAACACTCGGGACCTTGTACAAACAACACAAAACAGAACACTCGGGACCTTGTACAAAGAACACAAAACAGAACACTCGGGACCTTGTACAAACAACACAAAACAGAACACTCGGGACCTTGTACAAAGAAAAGATTGTCCCATGACACTACCCTGTCTCCATTTTGAATTCAAAACACTTTCACAGGACGCTGTCAGCTCTCTTTCCTCTCTAAGCCCTGTAGACTTCAAATGAGATTCCTAGTAATGTATTCATTTTAATAAAATATCATTAAATAAACATTTTTTTACCCATTGAAATAAGTAAAAATGCCTTTTTAAAAAATTGTTTTTAAAAACATTTTTAACTACAACCAGTTACAGAATGCAGGAGGGTGTCCACCTCTGATCCAACTCTGGAAGGAAGAGAACCAGGAAAATTTGGCTTAATTTGTGGCAGAAGAATTTTGACTGAATATGGAAAAGAGTTTTCTGTATAAAAGAAAACTGAAATAGCTCACTGAAGAATGGCAGTCGTTTTCTTCACCCAGAGATGTTTAAGCAAAGAATAACTCATCCACCCACTTCTCTGCCTGGGAGGAAGAGTCATCCTGTGGGAAACTATGAATCAGCAGCCATATTGTTGTCCCCACACCCTCCCTGAAGAGGGAGCTGTGTTTGACCCATGCAGGACTACACACCCACACATTCACATACAACTGGAGCCTATTGAGGCCACTGGCAGAGTCTTCACCTCTCAGAAAAAGTAGGAAATAAGAGTGGGTTGAGGGAGATCATTTTTTCTCTGGATAAAGGTCTCAGATTATTCCAGAGTCTTGCTTAAAGTAGACAGCACTGAACCCACTGGGCAATACCACACTTATTTGCATTAATTCATCAGGCCAAGAAAAGCTATGCAACATGCAAGGTATAATAGAGGTGACAAAAAGAGTGTTATGCTTCCTTTCTATCTTCAAGGATCACACATATTGTAAAAGCTACGACTAATAGTGCAAAGCAGAATATGATATCGAGTAAAGGACTAGAACTAAGGAAAGTGTTTTACAGATGAGGGAAGAAGAAAGAGTAAGAGTATGCCTCCTTAGGGCAGCTTCAGGAGTACCATGAACAATGCTTCTTCCAAATTTTTTCTCTCTTGCCTTTGGCTCTGGGTTAAAGAAAACACGTAATTTTCCAACCAGAAAAGAAGATGGCTAACTTGTTTGCATGTTTGGATCCCTCCCTGCCTCCCTCCCTCTCTCTCTTGTATTTACAACTGTTTCTTGTGAACTTCCTAGGCTCCTTAAATGCCATGGACTGCTGAGAATTCAGACAGAGGCCATGTCAAAAAGAACTATGGTCGTTACAGGACCTGCAACCAATCAGAATGACCTTTCATCTGGATGCAGTCTAATCACCTTTCACCCAGATACAGTCTAACCGGACCGGAAGTCAGCCATGAGCAAACCTGGAAGTGAATAGACATAGATGCTGGGTCTTTGTGTTCAGTATCTCTGTGATGAAGATTTGACAGGTCCTGCCTTTCTTTGACACCTAGGTCTGCACTGCATTTGTTATCGAACTGAAAGCTAATTTGCTCCCATACTGAGGAGAGGCACACAATCAGACAATTGAATGTGAGCTTCCATTATCGGGATCGCCTCCTCCACCCCACTCCCTCACTGTGGGCTTCAGGAAAGTTGACTCAGAGGTCTCTTCAACAAGCTCTTTGTCTTTTACTTCCCACAAACGAAAGGGAACCTGACTGCAGCAAAGCTCATCTCAACAAAACTCCTCCCAAGAGACCATGTAACCAAAGGACTACGGGATGCCTTAGACAGGCCATTTGGTATATTCAGATTCCTCCTTGTGAAGAGGGCCCCAACCCCTTCACACATCCCCTTCTTAGGGCAAGTCCTGTGAATGAACTGCACAGGGTCTCACTCATTCATTTATTCAATGCTGGGTGTGTTAAAGCATTTCCACTGTCCCAGAGAGGTTACCTGAGCAGGGAGTGCTGTCTGGCTGGTCTTGCTCTGCAATGATTCTCTTTCTGCATGGACTCTGCTGTCTATTGGAAGTAGAGCCCCAGAAGGTCATTCGTCTCTTTTGTCACCTGTGGGGAACCTTTGAGGCAGCCCGTGTGATTTGCGTGCCTTGAGTCAATGAACAGCACACCATTAGTCAGTTTCAGTCTCGGTCTCGGTTTCTCTCTCTTTCTGTAGAATGATTTTCAAGTGCAGGCTTAGCACTATCCATTGTGCATCCTTTCTCTTTATCAGTGCGCTTACAACAAGAGAAAATGCAGTTTATGCCTTCCACAGCACAGAAATGAACAGCCTCCGATTGATTTCATTTATGATCTGGATTAAGCGGAATGTCTTACTATATTGTTTATTTAATAACCTTGCTGTACTTTGCAAACTCAGTCAACTATAGCTAATTCCTGCCTAAGAGAACAGCTTTCCTACAGTATCCATTGATATGAATACACAATATATGTACTTTTACTTTATTCACTTGACTATAATACATGCATACATTCATTTGTGCCAATCCAATCTCCGTGTGGCTTTTACAATTTGACCTTGATATTCTCTCTCTCTCTGAAATGATAGTCATATTTATTCTATTTCTGATTGGAGCTAAGGACTGTAACTTTTTTTTTATTAGGCTGGAAGAAAGAAATGTTTGATAATAGGAAACAAAATCATACCCTTAAAGTTCATTGTGATAACTAATTTCAATAGAACTTCCTAAAGTGGTTAAGCAATTTTTGTTTTTAAGGCTCACAATAACATCCAGTTAAACTTCAAAAACATTTAGCTAACATGTAAAGACAGTGTTTTTTTAAAAAAGTAGCTACGTAAAATTTCCATTACATGATACATGCTGTCTTTACATAAAGATAAAAGGGTATATTTCTTTAATATTACATACCTAGGGACAAAATATCATTTGATTAAAAAAACTTATTATAATTTTTGAAATAAATGCATTGATGACTATTTTTAAAATGTGTCAAATGGTTACTTTTTAAAATAGTCTAGACATTCTGTTTGTATACTGCAGGCTCTATAATTTCGTGTACTTCACTAGAACTTTCACAGAGGGCCACAAAAAATTTGTAAAAATAGCTGGTGACAAATATTAATATGTTATCTATAATCTTCAAATGGGAAGGTAAATTAGTCATGTTTCCAAAGATATTTAGAGTGACAGAGCTAGAAAGAATGAGAGTTTTTACTCCATTACACAGTTTAATTGCCTGGATGGGGTGGTTGATTCCAAACAAATTTGTTTCTGTTTTTATGATGATTCACTATTGTTTTTTAGGTTAAAATATTTTTAAAAAATAATTTCTGTGTTGTGTTATCTAGTCAATTCCACTACTACACATTATCATTCTGCCACCTAAATATTTCTTAACAATAATAGATGCTCAGCACTATGTGAGGAGGAAGCTTGTATTTTTTTCCTTGTGTGTTTAGGGTATCTCATTTGCCTTCAAAAATCCATTCTCTCCTTATTTTTCCAAATATGCTACTTAGTGAGACTAAAACAGACTCTATAGGGAAAGGCAATATTTTACAATCAGATTTTTTGTTTTTTTGAGACAGAATTTGCTCTGTCGCTTAGGCTTGAGTGCGGTGACATGATCCCGGCTCACTGCAACCTCTGACTCCTGGGTTCAAGCAATTCTCCTGCCTCAGCCTCCCAAGTAGCTGGGACTACAGGTGCACACCACCATGCCCAGCTAATTTTTGTATTTTTAGTAAATTTGAAATTTCATCATGTTGGCCAGGTTGGTCTGGAACCCCTGACCTCAAGTGATCCACCTGCCTTAGGTTCCCAAAGTGCTGGGATTACAGGCATAAGCCACCAGGCATGGCCTACAATCAGAACTTTTGATCCTTATGTAGTTTATAATAAACATTACCAGGCTTCAAGTAAGGCATGGTCATTGGGCTAAAATGTACAGCAGTATCCTTTAATTGTGGGCACATATATAAAGATATGGCTCAAGATCATATGAAGAAACAGTGACCACTGGAAATCTCTCTCTCCTCCCACCTCCTTTTATGGTGCAGTTCATCCATGCAGGCTGGCTGAGATGATGAAGAAAGCCCCTGAGTGGGAGAACTCGGCATTCCTATGCATCTTATGATTTTCTTAAAATTTGTGTGAACTGTCATTTCAGCAATAAAATATGACTGCACACAACACTTCATAAAATAATAGGGAGAAGAGTTTAATGCTAATTACTAGTTCTGATTTTTATTTTTCACTTTTATTTATTTTTTTTGAGAAAGGGTCTCATTCTGTCACCCATGCTGGAGTGCAGGGATGCGATCTTGGCTCACTGCAAACTCTGCCTCCTGGACTCCAGCAACACTCTCACCTCAGCCTCCTGAGTAGATGGGACCACAGGCACACGCCACCACGCCTCGCTAATTTTTGTATTTTTTGTAGAGACAGGGTTTGCCATGTTGCCCAGGCAAATCTTGAACTGCTAGACTCAAGGGATCCACCTTCCTTGGCTTCCCAAAGTGCTAGGATTACAGGTGTGAGCCACTGTGCCTGGCCTGGTTCTAATTTTTAAAGAACTAACACACAGTGACCCATGGCTTATATTACCAATATATATAATTTCTCTAATAAAGAGATTTAAAGCTGTTCACGCATGAAATAAAAAAAAATTTAACTAAAAAAAATTTCACTAAATTAGAGCAGACCAGGGTGAGGCAATTAGTGCCTGAACTACCAAGCAAGCAGTAGAAAATTAAGGGGTTGATGGTAGAGATGTTGCAAAAGAATCTTCTGGACTTGGTAATTGAGAGGCCTTGGCAGGGAAGGAGAAGTAAGGGAGAAGGAAGAATAGAACACGAGCCTCAGAGTTTTAAGGATGCTTGACTGTCATCATCAAAAGAAAAACCGAGAACCCATGCAGTTTTTATAAGGAAAATCTATGAGTGCGGTTTAGACATACTGAATTTAAAATTGGCCCACCCTCAGGCACACCTAAAGGGAGGCCTGCCTGCTTCCCACCTCTCCAGAGCCAGATAGGCAGGAGAGTTGCCTTGGGTAGTTATGGGCCTAGGTATGGCCTGGCCTGGGAGCTCGCAGAAGCCCAGGGCACGTCTGTTGAGTTCAGTAGATGGGTAGCGCCAGAGCCACTGCTCAATGAATTCTCACTGGGTGTCTGGGGCTCTGCTGGGTGCTTTCCACACATTAGAGTCTTTAATGTAACTTTCATCATCATCCCCCACTTTCCAGATGAGGGAGCTCCAGCTTAGAGAGGTAAAGGGATGAAAGGAAAACCCTAATAAGCAGGTGGAATTGCGTGCTGCATCTGACATCCTACATTTACCACATATGAATGGGCATGCCATTTCTTTAAACATTGGCCTCTGAAGGATCAGGGCCTGAAATGTGCCTACATCAAACCCTCAGGGGAAAGCAGACACCACCAGCGCAGCCTCCCACCACCCACTTCTGTTCTGAACACTGAAGACCTATTATACTCATTCTGTTCAGTTCTGCCTCCATTTAAGACAGCAGGGTGCAGCACTCAATGACATTCCTGGCAATTTGAGAATTCCTAATGGCATCCATGAGGTCATTAGAAGTCATCCCACTGCCCTCTGTCATCTTCAGTTCCTTCGAACTTCCAGGAAGTCTTTGAAGCTTCCTCTGCTTGGTTTATTTTTAGATTCCCATACTGATATCCATTGATGCCTGAACTTGACCACACTCAATTTTAAAAGGACCTGCATTGTAGACATTGACCTGGTTATAGTGGGGAGCTGTAAGGCTGCCTGCTTCAGGCTACCTCCTGTCAATTCGGCATTGAGAAGGAATGCCTGGGATGGGAACTTGGGGGCAAAAGACTGTGCCTGCAACTCTTGGTGCAAATGACAAATAGCATTGGTTGTGCTTAGAGTGATCTCTAATTCCTCTGAAATATGCAAGAATGTCTTCCTCTGACCAGCCAGTGCCTGTGAGATAAAAGAGCTATCAACTATCATGAGAGTGAGAAAGCACATTCTAGCTGGCATAGCCACAGCAAAAAAACCACAGCCAGAAGTCTATGACCTGCAGAGTCCGAAGTGGAAAGGGCCTTTTAGAATAGCTCTGGGAACACTTGAAAGCCTGCCAAGAGGCTTCTTGTTTTTCTTTTTTCTTTTTTAAGTCAAATTGCAAAGATTTCAAGCAATGAGTGTTCCTTTGTGATTGCTCAATAATCAATGAAAATATTAGATTTGCTGTCTTCAAGGCTGGAGTGCATTTGCCTTGTTATCCTTTCTTTTGTGTGTGAACATTTTCTCTCCTTTGCTGTCATCAGCACCTGTGAATTTAAGCCTTCCCCCTGCCTTTTATTTAACAAATTATATTGTGTATCATAAGTGACAGAGATAAGAGGTACAGAGTCTCAAAGGGCACCTTTAACGATGATTATTATGCCTGTCAATTGAGAAGGAATTTTTTTTCTCCATATGTTGAGTTGGGTACTAAATTTCCACTGGAATCAGAAGGAATAGGGAATTTTTTTTTTTTTATGTCAACAATAACTGGAGCTCTTCATCTTCCCCTTCCCTTTTTCTTTATTCTGGAATGATTCAGTCCTAAAGCCATTATGCAGGTATTTATTTAAGAAGAGGAAAGGGAGCCTCAGTAGCCCAGAGTGGGGAGTCAAAGCTTAAATAGATGGGCAACCTGGTATGGTGGTAGAAACCAAGAGGAATGAAACCAGGTGGGGAGGTGAGTGGCCCAGTATCAGAAGTCAGAGAATAATGAGGGCGAGATGGGTGTCTCCAAAGGCAAAGGGAATTTGGAGTAAGGTTCCCGAGCCCAGGCATGGAGAGGAAGCTGTCTGCATGGGATAGGATTGGGCAGCAGTGATGGGAAACTGTGTATATACAGAGAGATTAACCATGCACGCAATATTAAACATAAGGAGAGCAAGGTTTCTTAAGTGTCCGAAAAGGGAATTACAAATACAGAAAGGAGGAATAAAATAAACCCCGTGTGGTGTTAGATTGGAATTAGATATATCAGGATAAACTCATAGTTTTCAGTATATAAAATAACCACAGAGGCAATTGTATGTGTGTATGTGTGTTCTCTAGCTCTGTCCAGTGAGAGGACCTGGGATCATGACACCCCAGTAACGATCAGCACCCCTAAGACCCAGAGCTTGGCTACTAGATACCATGTTCCACTAAAACAAGCTGAATCTAGAGCTAGGGCAGAGAAAGTACAAATTGAGCCCTGAAGTATCTTATTGTGCCATAAAGCAAGGAAATGCTCAATGATGTGGGCATTAAAAGAACACAGAAGCCAGCTTAAATAGGTCCCATTGGCCACATACAGACAATTTCAGCATTGAAATAAGTAGTAATGTAAGAGTTTATAACCAAATGGATAAAGGAGAAAACAATGATTTCATGTTGATATAAGTCAATTAATGCTTTGAGAATTTGAGGAAGAACAGAATATGTACATAGTTTCAAAGTACTTCCTCACAAACAAAATTAATTACAAAGGGGAAGAGAATAACTGTTCAATAGAGAAGACTGGTCAGATACATTATTAATCAAATGATCAGAGTGAAGGCAGTGGGACTAATTGTAATTATGCATCACCCAGTAGAATGAAATGAGAAGGATACTGCATCACTTTAATGATATTCCTGCCAAAGATACATAACTTGAATTTAATCACGAGGAAAATTAAATCAAAACTGAAAGAGATTCTACAAAGTACCTAGTCTGTAATCTTTAAAATGTTAAGGTCTTGAAAATGAAGAAAAGTCAGACTGAGGAATTGTTGTGGATCAAAGGAAACTAAAGAAACACAACTAAATGCATCATGTGATTCTGAACTGTATTCTTTGACTATAAAGGCCATTACTGGGACAACTGGAGACACTTGGGTAGAGTCAGAAGATTAGATGGTAGTTATGTATCAAGGTTAACTTCCTGAATTTGATTATTGGATTATATTTACATAGGAGAATGTCTTTGCAGAAATAGACGCTAAACCATTTGGTGATGACTTAGCACTAAGCAGCAATTTTTTTCACAAATGGTTTGGGAAAAAAGTTCTTTGTACTATACTTCTTACTTCTATAAAGGTGTATGAGTCTTTCAAACAACAAGAAGGAGAGAGTGGAGAACTAACTCAGCCAAGGAAAGTTGTCTTATGTTTATTTGCATGGCCCACAATCTCTCTCTCTCTCTCTCTCACAAACACACACACACACACACACACACACACACACACAAACACTCCAATGTGTTCCATTAACAGGAATGACTTTGACTGCTGTACCCACTGAGAACACTTAAAAAGTACTTAATTGCCAAATTTAGCCTTGGGTCTTAAGGGAGTTGATATTTCTATGCACTTGTTTTATGAGCTGTCTTTAGAGAAATGTAAACATCTTTACCTTTGTTGTTTCTCTCCTTGACTTCAACGAACTGAAATAAAGAACAGAGTAAATTTAGTATGGTGAAAACTACCAACAAATGTCCAACAGTAAGGGATTGCTTAAATAAATGGCTACATCCATACAATGAAATACTATACAGTCATCAAAAATCATGTGTAGGACAAAATTTATTTTCGTGAGAAACTGTATATCATACTACAAATTCAGTGTAGCCATTTAAGAACAATATTTCAGCAATATTTCAATACTCCGATTTTTCAGCAATGTTTCAATACTTCCTATACCAGAAGAGTGCATATTAAAATATTCTTAGTAGCTATCTGGGGTGGTGAATTCTGGGTGAGTTTTATTTCCTAATTTTGCATATCTGAGTTTTCTGAAATGAACATACATTAAAGTGAAAGTTATAATAAAGCTTTTGCATGGTAATTTTGATCAATAATCACTTGGATAAAGTGTAAATATTCAGCAAAGACATTTGTTAAGTAAGCATTAAATGCCTACAGGGAATTCAAGTACACAAGAAACGGAAATCATGCTCTTACTGATCTGAAGGTAAAACACATGTTACTTACTCAAAAATACTCAAGGATCCCACTGCCTATAGATTGTCTTAAAATTCACAGTATTCTCATTTCTTTATTTTTTTGAGACAGTCTCACTCTGTCGCCCAGGCTGGAGTGCAGTGGTGCAATCTCAGCTCACTGCAACCTCCACCTCCCAAGTTCAAGCCTCCCGAGTTGCTGAGATTACAAACACGTGCCACCATGACTGGCTAATTTTTGTATTTTTAGTAGAGATGGGGTTTTCACCATGTTGGTCAGGCTGATCTTGAACTCCTGACCTCAGGTGATCCACCCACCTCGGCCTCCCAAAGTGCTGGGATTATAGGCATGAGCCACTGCCTCTGGCCCATGGTATTCTAATTTCTAAACAAGCCCTGCCTAATAGATATATAATGTGAGCCCCACAGGTAATATGAAATTTTCTAGTAGCCACATTAAAAAAGTAAAAAAAAAAAAAAAATAGGTGAAATTAATTTTAGTAGTGTGTTTTATTTAACCCGATATATCCAAAGTATCATTTCAATATTTAATCAATATAAAAATCATTCATGAAATATATCACATATTTTTACATTAAGTTTTCAAATTGCAATGTGTATTTTATACTTACAGCACATTTCAGTTGCTCAATGACCACACGTGGGGTGACTACTGCCTTAGGCAATGCGGCTCAACAGCAGACTATGTCCCTAGTTTAACTCACAATCAGCTTTTCCTCAAATATACCATTATAGGTATTTTTTTTCTTTTTTCTTTTTTTTTCTTTTTTTGAGATGGAGTCTCCCTCTGTCACCCAGACTGGGGTGCAGTGGCGCCATTTCTGCTCACTGCAACTTCTGCCTCCTGGGCTCAAGTGATCCCCCCACCTTAGCTTTCTAGTAGTAGCTGGGTATATTTGCCTGTTCTCATGCTGCTAATAAAGACATACCTGAGACAGAGTAATGTATAAAGGAAAGAGGTTTAACGGACTCACAGTTCCACATGGCTGGCGAGGCCACACAATCATGGCAGAAGGCAAAGGAGAAGTAAAGGCACATCTTACGTGGCAGCAGGCAAGAGAGTTTGTGCAGGGAAACTCCCCTTTATAAAACCATCAGATCTCGTGAGACTTATTACCACAAGAACTGTATAACTGTCCCTGTGATTCCATTATCTCCACTTTCACATTCAATTATCTCCCTGCCATTGACAATTATCTCAAAATCTCACCTTGATTATTACAATTCAAAGTGAGATTTGGGTGGGGACACAGCCAAAACATATCACTGGGATTACAGGTGTGGGCTACCATGCCTGGCTAATTTTTGTACTTTTTGTAGAGATCGGGTTTCACCATGTTGCCCAGGTTGGTCTCAAACTCGTGAGCTCAAGGGATCCTCCCACCTTGGCCTCCCAAAGTGCTAGAATTAAAGGTGTGAGCCACCATACCTGGCAATATTTTTGGCCTTTACTCATGCTGTTTTCCTCAAATTGGAATGCTTTCCTTCGCTTAGTTACCTGTAGATATATCACTCCCACTTCAAAGAAAAGTTCTCTTGTTGACTCCTCCGGGAGACGTTCTTGATCCTCCAGTCAAATGCATCCCTCTCTTCTGTGAGCCATTACTTTTGCCTTTGTTTGTCGTGTATTTAAGTCTGCCTGGTGTTAGAATTAGTGGTTTACTTATCTTTCTCTTCATGTAGACCAGACAAGCTCGTGGCAAGCAGCCTCTTATGCATAGGTACTTATCATATCTTCAGTAAATATGCTCAGCTCAATGAAAGTTCAGTAGGAGGAATATACACTAAATCCCCCCACCTCCACCAACAACAAAAAGTAAACTAGGCAAAAGGAGAAGATGTTTACAGTTGTGGAACTGAGAACAAATAACCACAGGGCTGAGGACCTGAAGATAGGGGAGCACTGACTGGCATCAGGACTCACTGAGGAGCTGAGCCCCGGACTCAGTCAATCCCTCTTTTGTCAGCCCCCATGAAGTCCTGAACCAAGGTTTTTTTCTTAATATATCAACCTTTTTCCTTAGGGCAGAGGTTTAACACATTTCAACACTGTGTTTTTCTCTCTTATCTAACAGAATGATTGAGCCAAGTCTAATCTTAACAGAATTAGCCTGCCAGATGGAGGAAAGTTGACTTGTAAACAACCACTCCTATAAAGTGTAATTTGTGAAACAGGTGATTCCCCTGTCCCTGTGACTCTAATTTTAAGGGCTCCAGGAAGAACCATCCCAGTGTGCTCAATGACGCCTGAAATATCTTTAATGATGCCAAATCCATTGATTGTTAAAATGCAGTTATCAGTTGGAGGAATACATTCATAGACAACTTCATATGAAAATAGCTTAAAGTGAGAATGCATGCCATTCCGTAGAAAAGAACACAGGATTTGAAGTCTGAAGAGTTGTTTTTGTAATATCACAAAATTGTTTTCCTGATAGGCAGTTCATCGTATCATTCTTTAGAATGTCAACACCTTGAAAACATCCATCCCAAACCCCCAACTATAAGGGAATGAATAGTATATCATGAGGTCAAACTTCCAGGTAAAAAGACTGCAACAGAAAGGGGCTGATGGAGGAGCTGCCTGGAGCAGGAGTGATGGAGACCAGAGCAGCCATCCAAACGAGATTCTGCCCAGATCAAGAGAGTTGCGGAAGAATGGACCTATCAAGGAATAAAGAGCCCAAGTCAAGAATTTCCAGGGCCAATGAGTGTGAAACTTCACATTTGTGATGGTCAAGTGGGAACTATCCTTTCCCCATTAATCTCCCTCCCTTTGTTTCAGTCCTGAAGAGTCATAGATGGTAGCTAGCTAATCTGTAACCAGGAGAGAGAGGAAGACATTGTCTCTCTGAAATAAAGATTGAAGAGGCAGGGCACAGTGGCTCATACCTGTAATCCCAGCACATGGGGAGGCCAAGGTGGGAGGATCTCTTGGGCCAGGAGTTCAAGATCAGTCTGGGCAACATAGGGAGACCCTGTCTCTACAAAAATTTTTTTAAAGTCATGAGAAAATTGAGATATTAAATAACATATTAGACTAGACACTCTAATTTTATAATCTTACTCAAATTTATTATGGGATATTGTTTTAGTTAGGAGTAATTAGAAAAGTCATGGTACAGCCCATGTGTGTATTCAGGGTTGGGGAAGGACCCAGCTCTTGGTAAAGAGTCCATGTTAAGAACTCAGAAAAAATATCATAAAGCTGTTTTTGTAATCACACTTGTTGAATCCTACATGTTTAATTATTGATTGACCATCAGAAATATCAGATTGGCCAGGTGTGGTGGCTCACGCCTATAATCCCAGCACTTTGGGAGGCTGAGGCAGGTGGATCACTTGATGTCAGGGGTTCGAGACCAGCCTGGCCAACATGGTGAAACCTGGTCTCTACTAAAAATACACAAATTAGCTGGGTGTGGTGACATGTGCCTGTAGTCCCAGCTACTTGACAGGCTGAGGCATGAGAATGGCTTGGACCTGGGAGGTGGAGGTTGCAGTGAGCCAAAATCACAGTGCTGCACTCCAGCCTAGGTGACAGGGAAGAGCAAGACTCCATCTCAAAAGAAAGAAAGAAAGAAAGAAAGAAAGAGAGAGAGAGAGAGAGAGGAGAGAGAGAGAGAGAGAGAGAGAGAGGAGAGAGAGAGAGAGAGAGAGAGAAAGAGAGAAAGAGAGAGAGAAAGAGAGAAAGAGAGAAAGAGAGAAAGAGAGAAAGAGAGAAAGAGAGAAAGAAGAAGGAAAGAAGGAAAGAAGGAAAGAAGGAAAGAAGGAAAGAAGGAAGGAAAGAAGGAAAGAGAAAACAGAAGCATCAAAAGCCGTGGCACAATCGAGGCACCAATACATGTTTGAGTAACTTAATAAATGAATCAATTCTCTTTGACTCACTGAAACTCATTTAAAAATTGGTTATTGAAGAGGAAAATAGACCAGGAGGAAAAAAATCCAAGGATGAACTATGAATGCATGAGAGAACTGGTTTATGATTCAGTGAAGATTGTGCTGATTTTGAACTCTCTCCGGAAATGTTATATCCATGAGTCCTCTAGTGGGTGAGTAACTGCAGAGAAATGTAGTTCTTAAAGGGGAAATAAAGCTTTGCGATTCCAGATGTTAAGCATCGTATTTCTACAGGGCCAGGATGAGGGCGATGCAAGACAGTGCGGTGGAAGGTGCAAACTTCAAGGAAGCCTCACTCTCAGAGCCAGACCAGCACTTTCACAACTCCGGGAGTGACTAAGCATCAGGGCCCTGAACAAGGAGGCTGACTCTGGGAGACCTCAGGGCTGTGTCTGGGTGAAGGGTCATTTGCCCAGGCAACCAGAGCAGACGGAACCCCTAAAAATTAAAGGCTGAGAGAGACTGTAGAGGGTTCAACCAGAGGAGCCAAATCTGTTGTACTTATGAGTCACTGAGTATTTGGGGAAATGCAAGGCATAGCCAGAAGGAGGAGGATGGATGCTGAATCAGAAAGAAGAGGCAGAAAGTGTAAAACCAGAGGGCGTGGGATGCATGGCCCAGGGATGTTCTGGGAACAGGACTGAGACTGGGCACAACCTCCTTATGAGAGATGGCTTCAGTTGTGTGGTTGCTTAGGCCCAAAGCAATGGAACAGAAATAAAGAAAATAAAGCAAATAAGCCTTTTTTTTTCTTCTTTTTTTGAGATAGAGTCTTGCTCCATTGCCCAGGCTGGAGTGCAATGGCAATATCTTGGCTCACTGCAAACTCCGCCTCCGGGATTGAAGCGATTATCCTACCTCAGCCTCTCAAGTAGCTGGGATTACAAGCATGCATCATCATGCCTGGCTACTTTTTGTATTTTTATTAGAGACAGGGTTTCACCATGTTGGCCAGGCTGGTCTTGAACTCCTGACTTCAGGTCATCCGCCTGCCTCAGCCTCCCAAAGTGCTGGGATTACAGGCGTGAGCCACTGCACGCAGCCTACAGACTGTTAAAGCTTCAATTTCCTCATCTGTAAGATACAAGTAACATCTTTGTCATACGGCTGTTAGGATTAAATAGCGTGATCATCTCCAGTGTTTCCATTTTACAAAGTTCCCATCATCCTAGTCATATGGAGTGAGAGAATATAGGTTATGCAGAGGTGGGAGCCATTTATGTCCTTTTTAGAAGTTTCATGTAATCGAGAGCAGGAGGTCTTAGGCCACAGACATAGGAATCAGCTGTGTATGTGTGTGTGTATATGTGTGTGTGCATGTTCATGCATTTGTGTCTAACCCTTAGCCAAATTAACTCCACCTTCTAATGCTGCTGGTTAAGGTTTGTGAGGTTCCCCTTGCCTTTTGAATGTTCTCTGGTTCCTCTCTCCGTCTCCTCTAAAACTGTGAGCTGCTACAGCACAGGAACTAGGCTCCTCTCCCAGCACCCACCACCATGCGCCACACAAAGAAAATGCCTCCTAAACACTCAGAGAATAAACAAAGAGGGGAAATCCAGCATCTAGAAGGAGATCCACTCAAAGATCTAATGGTCAAACAGAGGATTTTCCCTGAAAAGTGCATTTGGATGTTTTCCGAGGTTATTGTGCCTTTTTCCTTGCTCACCTTTTCCATTTGAAAAATTGTCATCGTGTTTCCCTAAATAGACTTAGGACATCAAAGTTGGGGCAACAAATTAGAAACGTTGCAGGGCCAGGGGCGTAGTGGCTCACACCTGTGGTCCCAGTGCTTTGGGAGGCCAAGGTGGGAGGATTGCTTGAAGCCAGGAGTTTCAGACTAGCCTGGGCAACAAAGCAAGACCTTATCTCTACAGATATAAAATAAAATAAACAAAATAAAATAATAAAATAAAATAATCTAGGCGTGGTGATGCATACATGTAATCCCAGCTGCTCAGGAGGCTGACTGAGCCCAGTGGCTGCAGTGAGCTATGATCATGCCACTGCACTCCAGTGTGGGTGACAAAGTGAGACCCTGTTTCAAAAAAAAGAAAAAAAATGAATTGCTGCTGACTCTTAAGTTAGAAGGTAATATTTGAGACCTGTTATAGACCTGAGAGAATGATGTGCAGTGCGGAGAACCAAGCTTTAGAGTCTGAATCCCAGATCTGCCATTTACTAGCTATGAGACACTCAACAAATCACTTAATCCAGCTGTTCCTCAATTGCCTCAATCTCTAAAATGGGAATAATATTTGTCTCATCAAGTGGTTGAGGTTAAATGGAGGCCCAAGGTAGGCTTTCCGGATCACTCTGTTTAAAATAGGAAAGCTTGCCCCCATCCCAGTCTCTTTTTCCATTTTACTTTTCTACATTGCACTTATCCCCTTCTGACATACTATGTAATTTATTTATTTATTTATTTTCATTGTCTGTCTCTCTCTGCATGAGGCCAGAAATGGACCTAATTTAAGAAAAGAAAGTATTTTGGGACCAAGCCTGATGGGAATTCTGCTGCCTAGATCCTGAGTCCTGGTGTCTCTACCCTGCATGTGAAGGACTGGGTCATGTCAGATTCCAGAGGTCACACAGTCCTTCCAGAATTGTGGTGCTCAAAGAGTAGTTCATCGATACCCCCGATATGGTCTGGTTCTGTGTCCCCACCCAAATGTCACCTTGGATTGTAATAACCCCACATGTTGTGGGAAGGGCCCGGTGGGAGGGAATGCAATCATGGGGGTGGGCTTTTCCCATGCTGTTCTTGTGATAGTGAATAGGTGTCACCAGATCTGGTGGTTTCATAAAGGTGAGCTCCCCTGCACATGCTCTTATCTGCCACCATGTAAGATGTGCCTTTGCTCCTCCTCCACTTTCCACCATGATGTTGAAACCTCCCCAGCCATGTGAAACTGTGAGTCCATTAAACCTCTTTCCTTTATAAATTACCCAGTCTGGGGTATGTCGTTGTTAGCAGCATGAGAACAGACTAATACACCCCGCTACCACCACCAGGATCTTTGCAACCATTTCAGTGGCTCCACGAAGTCAAAACTATCTCTCTAACAATATGAAGGTTTTATCTGCCTTTTCACTGTGTTAATATCTGTATGGATGGGACAAATGCAATGGTGGGTAGAACTCTTGGAGCCTTGGCATGAATCATGACAGCGGGAGCTAACCGTACTAAGAGTTATTTTCTTTACAATCATACATGCACAGTGAAAATGAAATGAAATGGGGCCGGGGGCAGTAGCTCATGCCTGTAATCCCAGCACTTTGGGAGGCCTAGGCGGACAGATCACTTACTTAAGGTCAGGAGTTTAAGACCAGCCTGGCCAACATGGTGAAACCTCGTCTCTACTAAAAATACAAAAATTAGCTAGGCATGGTGGCGGGTGCCTGTAATCCCAGCTATACAGGAGAATGAGGCAGCAGAATCGCTTGAACCCAGGACACGGAGGTTGCAGTGAGCCAAGATCGAGCCACTCCACTCCAGCCTGGGTGACAGAGCAAGACCCTGTCTAAAAAAAAAAAAAAAAAAAAAATCCCGAAATGAAATGAAATAAAATAAAACAAAATCCCAGTTTTACAGTTTTACTTAAGAATGTCTTTGATAAAACCATAAAAATGATTAACTTTAAAGATCTTGACCCTATGGGGTATGTATTTTAATATGTAGGAAGCATAATAGGAAGCACACATAAGTGTAACAACTGACTTGAGGGAAAGCTTGTACAATTGAGTTGGGAGCTGAACAGGCTGCTTTTTTCGGAACCCCACTTTTCACTAAAAAAGAAAATGACTGACAGGAGAACTACAGTTACTCAGACTTGGGTATCTGGCAGACACATTCTCTAAAACAAAAGAAGTGAACTTGTCACTCCAAGGAAAACTGACAGTATTTGTTGCCAGTGCTAACATTTGACCTTTCAAGAGAAAAGTTGAATTTTGGAAAACTTGTATCTGCCATCTTGAGCTTAACCATGTCTAAATACTTCCAATATTTGAAGACTTTTCTGCAGTGATCAGAGGCAATATTAGCAATTGTGACTTTTTGTCAGGCATGGTCTCATCCCTGTAATCCCAGCACATTGGGAGGCCAAGGTGGGTGGATTGCTTGAGCTCTGGAGTTAGAGACCAGCCTGGGCAACATGGTGAAACTCCATCTCCACAAAAAATGCAAAAATTAGGTGGGTGTAGTGGCACGTACCTGCAGTTCCAGCTGTTTAGGAAGCTGAGGTGGGAGGATTGCTTGAACCCAAGAGGTCGAGGCTGCAGTGAGCTGTGATCACACCACCGCACTCCAGCCTGGGCAACAGAGCAAGACCCCTGTCTCAAAAAGCAAAACAAAACAAAACAAAACAAAAAACCCATTGTGACTTTCAGGTAACAGAAAATAAAATGTGCTGCTATTAGGAACGCTATCATTCCTATTTTCAGATGAGCAGTATGTAAGGTTACAGAATCATGCATGGGGAAAAGACCCATTCAAATCACAAGAGAGACCTCTAAAAATACATTTTTAAAGACCTTTAAAAGCAATTTTAATGTAACAAAGCATGGATTCTTCATTGATATGATTTCAGATTCTGCATCCAATATTTCTTAAAAAACAAATACCTCTAATTATCTGTAAAGGCTACTTAAATACTCTTTCCTGGCCGGGTGCTGGGGCTCACGCCTGTAGTTCCAGCACTGTGGGAGGTCGAGGTGGGTAGATCACTTGAGGTCAAGAGTTCGAGACCAACCTGGCCAACACGGTGAAACCCCGTCTCTACTAAAAATATTTTAAAAATTAGCTAGGCATGGTGGTGCAGGCCTGTAGTCCCAGCTACTCTGGAGGCTGAGGCAGAAGAATTGCTTGAATCGAGGAGGCAGAGGTTGCAGTAAGTGGAGATCATGCCACTGTACTCCCGGCTGGGTGACAGCGAAACTCCATCTCGAAATAAATAAATAAACAAACAAACAAATAAATACTCCTTCCTTTTCTTAACTACATATTTGTGGGAGGCCACATTTTCTCTGTATGTTTCAACCTAAACGACATCACAGCAGATGGAAAGCAGGAATCGCTATGAAAATCCAGCTGCCTTCCCTTAAACTAAACATTAAAAAGACTTGCAAAAGTGTGCAGTGCCACTCTCCTTTCTTCTTTAGAAAACAGTTATTTTTATAACATATTTATGTTATCGTGAAATGGATTTCTTATTTTCACTGGATAAATACATATTTTTAGAATTCTATCATGATTTCTAATATGGCAAATATTGATAAATACAAACCACATGAACAAAAGCTTTTTGGGTCCTCAGTCCTTTTTAAGAGTGTAACGGGGTCCTGAGACTGAAATGTTTGCAAATTGCTGTTCCAGAGTATTTTGGGATTCTAGAGTATGTGGAACATGGTGGGCAAGAAAGAACATGATCTTTGGGACAAATTGCTATTTTTCCATTCTGGATTTTCCATTTGCTAGCTGTTGACTTTTGGCTGGTTACTGAACCTCTCTGAGCCTCAGTTTTATCATGCATTGAAGTGAGGGTAATGGAGGCTTCCTCTCCATTTTTTTTTGAGATAACGATTTCTAAGAAACTTGAAATGTGGTAGGCAACTTGCAAAGGCTGATTTCCTTTCTTCTTTTTCTTCATTAGGCCCAAATACACAGATCAAGGCCACTCAGGGAGGCCTTCTGCACACCTGAGCAGATCTGGGTCTTTAAGAATAGTTGTCTCCACTCAGAGTGAACCAAAGATAACCAAATTAAAATACAAAAACAGGCCAGGTGTGAGGTGGCTCACTCATGAAATTCCAGCACTTTGGGAGGCCAACACAGGAGAATTGAATAAGGCCAGGAGTTCAAGACCAGCCTGGGCAACATAGTGAAATCTTGTTTCTACAGAAAAATTTAAAAATAGCCAGTCGTGGTAAAGCGCACCTGTAGTCCTCCTGGCCAAGGTAGGAGGATCACTGGAGCGCAGGGGTTTGAGGCTGCAGTGAGCTACGATTGTATCACCTCACCTCATCCTGGATGACAGAGTGAGACCCTGTCTCTAAAAAACAAAACAAAACAAACAAAAAACACATTCACAGAGGAGCCCACACCATGGAAGTTTCTGCTCTGCAAGCACCCACTGGCAGTTTACTGAGATCATCTTTGCAACTTGTTCCCTGCCTGGTCCTTCCAGCCTCAGCCTGTTTTTTGATTGGGATGATCTACTGTCTTTGAGATTCTGTCCCTCCTTGACCTGGTCATCCACCTACCTGAGTTCGCCTTCGGGACATGACCTTTGATCTGATTGCTTCAAGCTGCAATCGCTTTGTCCACGGGTCCTACATGATGCTAGACTCCCCAGTGATGTAGAATGGAACACTTCATTCCTGCTAGAATCAAGGCTGAATCCACTCTGTAGACGACTCTCTCCTGAAAGTCACCCAGGGTGACAGCTCAGCCTTCTCTCTGGCCTGTGTTTCAACATTGTTCTTTAGTGCTCAGGAAGTAAGATATGGGTCGTACATTTGCTGCCGCATATTTACAGGAGCAGAAGCAAAGGTTTCCTGGAAAACCTGATGAATAGGAGGCGTCGAGTTCTTCTGCCTCCATTCAGGAAACTCTCCAAGATCTCTCGAGGATGGCATCGTGTGCATAATTGTGAAGATGTCTTGCAGAAAGTTAGACGGCGTTTTGAGTACATCCTGGATCCTCTTTGATCACTGGGGACCTGGACCATTTCTATTTTCATAGTCCAAAGGAATGCTCAGATGCATTCACTTTTAAAACCTGAGTCAGGATGCCCTGGAAATTCTTTTCCATAGCTGCCATGCTCATCTGGATTCCAGACATTTTTACATCTGATCAGAGGAAGCAAATAGCTGCCCTGGGAATATTTTAGCATGTCTGCCTATTCACCATGGAAGTCCACGAACATTGGTTCAGCAAAATGCAAAGAGCATGAGCATAGGGATGGAAGGAGTGACGAAGAAGAACGAGTCATTGAAAAGGGAAGGAGAGAAAGGGCCAAAGGCATGCCTGTTAATCAAGAGTAAGAAATACAGCCAAGAATTAGATCTGAGTCTTAAAATTTTACTCTGTTGGTGAAGTTTTGCCCATCTCCCGTCTGCCACAGCTCTTGCTAATGGAAGTATCCGTGGCCTTGCTAGTTTGGCTTTTGGCATCTGCCAAAGCTGGACAACTGCCCAGTGCAAAGCTGTCAGAAACGGTGTTTCTGGTCAGGCGCGGTGGCTCCCGCCTGTAATCCCAGCACTTTGGGAGGCCGAGACGGGCGGATCACGAAGTCAGGAGATCGAGACCATCCTGGCTAACACGGTGAAACCCCGTCTCTACTAAAAAATACAAAAAACGAGCCGGGCGAGGTGGCGGCGCCTGTAGTCCCAGCTACTCGGGAGGCTGAGGCAGGAGAATGGCGTAAACCCGGGAGGCGGAGGTTGCCGTGAGCTGAGATCCGGCCACTGCACTCCAGCCTGGGCGACAGAGCGAGACTCCGTCTCAAAAAAAAAAAAAAGAAACGTTTCTGTGAGATGAGAAGCAAGCTTTCTAGCCACAAACACTTACTGCCATCCTTCCTGCCATCCACCTCTGTGATCATTTGACTCTGTATGCCTTGGTCATCTCATGTTTGAAACTGGAATCACATTTAGCCTGTCCTCTCCTGTCAATGCTGGTAAGTATGCTCATCCAAAATCAGCTATTGGCCAGGTGCAGTGACTCACGCCTGTAATCCCAGCATTTTGGGAGGCCGAGGTGGGTGGATCACTTGAGGTCAGGAGTTCGAGACCAGCCTGGCTAACACGGCGAAACTCTGTCTCCACTAAAAATACAAAATTAGCTGGGCGTGGTAGTGCACGCCTGTAATCCCAGCTACTAGGGAAGCTGAGGCAGGAGAATTGCTTGAACCCAGGGGGCAGAGGTTGCAGTGAGCCAAGATTGCGCCACTGTACTCTAGCCTGGGTGACAGAATGAGACTCGTCAAAAACAAAAAAAACAAAAAAAAACAAAAAAACAAAAAAAAAACAAAAAAAAAACTCAGCTGTTGCCATTTTCCTATTGAGAGCGTCCATCATGATGGTTTAGAAAATTTTGTTCTGTAGTCTCAGCACAAGAAACCTAGCAAACCCAGACACCATGCCAAGACCCCTTCCTGCCTGCTGAGCTTCCATCTCAGTCTCCTGTACTGGCTGGTAGCCGCCAAATCATAAAGAATTGCCCCTCTGCTGGCTACCTCCCAAGAGTGCCCCCCTAGATGGAGGGCATCTTAATCTGACTCCTTGCTGTGTTGGAAATCTGAGTGGCATCATAGATTCTTAAAGCACTGTAAACTCCCAGCACCTAGCATGCTGCCTACAACATTGTAAATGACCTGCTCACTGTCTCTCTCTCTGTCTGTCTCTCTCTACACACACACACAGTCCTTAAACTGTCTCCCTTAAGACTTTTGCAAAACCTGTCTCCCTCCCTATTTCGTTTCATGTTTCCAAGCTCTCTGTCCTGACTGCACAATAAAAATGTAGTTTTATATCCAATTGCATTTTTCTCTATGTGTGTTGTTTTCTTTCCAGAGCCAACTATCTCCTGAGCACTGGTTTTGGGTTTGTGTGCAGACTTATCCACAGAAAACAGATTCTCCTGCTTTCAGACAAACCTAATTCTTAGAAAGCTGGAGCTCCATAAAAAAGATATTTAAAATTTCTCATGAGCTCCTGGAGTTTTGCCAATTGTTTCTTAAACTTTACTGAAGAAAACACTTAATTTCTCATTTAAGAAAGACACCACCCCTCCATTACACGTGGCTCATGCCTGTAATCCCAACACATTGGGAGGCTGAGGTGAGAGGATCGCTGGAGCCCAGGAGTTTGAGGCTGCAGCGAGCTGTGATTGCACCACTGCACTCCAGCCTGGTCAACAGAGTGAGACCTTGTCTTATTTATTTATTTATTTGGTTTTATTTTTATTTTTATTTTTTTGAGCCGGAGTCTCGCTATCATCCAGGCTGGAGTGCAGTGGCACGATCTCTACTCACTGCAACCTCTGCCTACCAGGTTCAAGTGATTCTCCTGCCTCAGCCTCCTGAGTAGCTGCAACTACAGGTGTGCACCATCACACCTGGCTAATTGTTGTATTTTCAGTAGAGACGGGGTTTCACCATGTTGGCTAGGCTGGTGTCGAACCTCTAATCTCAAGTGATCTGCCCACCTGCCTCAGCCTCCCAAAGTTCTGGGATTACAGGTGTGAGCCACCATGCCCAGCCAGACCTTGTCTTTAAAGAAAGAAAAAAAAAAGAGACCTCCTCACTTTAATACCTGTGCACTGATTAAATACCTCAAGGCTTCTATGGTAAATACCTACTTGAATTTTCTGAAATTTAACTCTTTGATCAGGGTTTACTTAAATTGGGCTGAAAATCTTGGAGCAGGAGGAACCTTTTGGGAGGAAGTGAAAGAAGCCTTTGAACAGCCAACGCTAACAATAGAGACAGTAAAGAATCAATTTTTTGGATGCCATATGCACCCAGCATTTTCCTACACTTTTCATTTAAGAAATTGGCTTGTTTTCATCGTTCACTATGTAAGGCTGGTGGTCAGGTGCCTCAGAGAATCTGTGGATAAGCCCCAGGAATCCTCAAAACTCATTCTTGCTGCTTCTCCCTTGTTGGTTCCAGATGCTACGAACGTGTCAGCTTGTTCTCAAAAACGGGAAAGCAGAGCCGGGTGTGGTGGCTCCTGTCATCCCAGCACTTTGGGAGGCTGAGGCAGGTGGATCACCTGAGGTCAGAAATTTGAGACCAGCTTGGGCAACATGGTGAAACCCTGTCTCTACTAAAAATAGAAACATAAGCTGGGCGTGGTGGCCCATGCCTGTAATCCCAGCTACTTGGGAGACTGAGGCAGGAAAATCGCTTGAACCTTTGAGGCGGAGGTTGCAGTGAGCCGAGATCATACCACTGCACTTCAGCCTGGGTGACGGAGAGAGACTGTCTCAAAAAAAAAAAAAAAAAAAAGAGAGAGAGAAAGGAGGTAAGCTCCTTATCCCTCCCTACTAGTTGAGAAGGATCAAAATAGAAAAAGAAAACCAGGGTGATGGTTTCAAATAATCTGAATTAAAAATTCTTGTTCTGATAGTCACTAAGCTGTGTGACTTTGAGAAACTTGTTTAACTTCTCTGTGCCTCAGTTTCTTCACATGTACAGTGTGATTAGGGATATCTTCCTCATCAAAGTAGTATGTAATAAGCACTCAGTAAATCATGCTTATTATTTTCAATACTCTTATCAATATTAATAACTAATAATAGAAACTGTATCATTGTATGACAGTAACAATCCCAAACTTGCCCTAGGTTGGGAATAAATCCACACCAAAATCAAGATCCTCTGCTAATGCTGTAGCTTTACTCTCTTTATATGTAGTACAAAGTCTAGAAAAATGCAACTACTCTTGCCTTTACCATTGCAGGCTCTAGAGAGCTCACTCTCATATCCAGCTCTGGTTGCTTTCAAGCATGCCAGATGGTGGGGCTTGTAGTTAGTGTGCCCGTCTACAGTCAGAATTAAATTCCTGAGAGATACAGTTCAGGCCATGGCCAATCAAACATTTGCATTTTATTCCTGGCTAAGGTTTGTGTCCCAAAACTTTACCAGTTTTCCTAAATTGCTGAGTTGAGCTGGATACAAAGAAACCTCAAGGGCCTTTTTTTTTCTCTTCTCCCCTATGGTCCAGAATAGAGCCAGCCCACACTTTAGTTCTCGTTCCCTGGACTTTACTCATCCTCTTCATCTTCCAGAACAAAGGGACATATTTTCCTTCCACACGGAAGAGCAAAAAGAAAAACAAGACTTTTATCATCTCTCTGATCTTTTAGTCCTCTGCGGTTACAGGTGGGGGTGGGGACCAGCCATGGAAGCCCCAGAGAGTTCGGGCCTTCCCTAGGGAGGTGTAGGGTTTGGGGAGAAGTAGAGGCACAGTCAATAATGATCTTTAAGATCAGCTGCCCACCCATGGTCTTGAATAGCGTGGTGGCAGCTTTTGCTTCCTTGTCACCCACTCTGGCCTTGCCTAGAATGGACAGGTGTCCAATTCACCTGCTCCATTAGTTTATAATGGACGTATGCACAGAAAAATTACATTCCCTCTCTACATCTGCTTTCCTAATTCCTCTACCTCAGAACATGAGATAATCCTGGGAAAGAAAGCACATAACCAGCTACAATTTGCTCTTGCAATGAACTTTACAGTTCTAGTGTGAGGCCAACGCCGGAGGCTCTGCCTATCAGTTCATTTGCGCCCTGAAACCGCGGGAGGAAATTGATCATGGAAAATGGGAAACATTTTTCTCTCAAAATGAAAATAGGCTCCCTGGGGCCCAGACTGTGGTCTTTTTCTAAATACTGCACACCACTAAAACGAACCAGACTCCTTAGAGAAATGGCTGACTCCAAGTCTGGAATATAGGGTGAGCCTGGAGTATCTTTTCATACCAGAAAGCAAGTAAACCGTCAAAAGCTAAGAGGGCCAAAAAGAAACAGAAGCCAACTTGAAGAGGATCTCAATGGTTAAAGCTGGAATAATTTAAGAATCAAAAGAATAAAAGAATAGGGCCAGGTACAGTGGCTCACGCCTATAATCCCAGCACTTTGGGAGGCCAAAGCGGATGCATCACTTGAGGTCAGGAGTTCGAGACTAGCCTGGCCAACATGGTGAAACCCCATCTCTAGTAAATATAAAAAAAATTAGCCGGATGTGGTGGCGCGTGCCAGTAATCCCAGCCACTGGGGAGGCTGAGGCAGAAGAATCACTTGAACCCAAGAGGTGGAGGTTGCAGTGAGCCAAGATCATGCCACTGTACTTCAGCCTGGGTAACAGAGTGAGGTTCCATCTCAAAAAAAAAAAAACGATTTAAGCTTCATAGGGCATGGAGGCAGACAGGGCCTCCAGATCTGAGCACCAATTCAAAGGAAGTGAGGAAAAGGAAACATGCAAAGTGACCCAGGGACTTGGTCACCAAATCCAGACCAAGGGAAAGGTTTTTTATCCAGTCAATTGCAAGGAGAACAAAAAAAAAAAAAAAAAGGAAGAGGCGGAGCAGGAGGAAGAGGACAAAGAGAAGGGGAACTTGGGAACCTGTAGACTGACAGGACTGACATTGTGTCAATCGGTTATAATACATGGTCCATATTAGAATCCTGATTTCAATAAGTTGTTTAAAAAAGGAAGCAGATATTATGACGCAATCAGGCAAATTTTTTATCATCCTGAGTAATGGATCATATTAAGGAATTATTGTTAATTTGGGAATAGGTCATAATATTGGCATTATGGTTACTTGTTTTTAAATAATTCTTATCTATTAGCAATGCATCCTGAATAAGACTAAAGTGATATGATGTTGAGATTTTCTTCAAAATAAACTTGGGAGTGGGGAGGATATGGGTGATGGGAGTAAAAATTTTAACAGTTACCATAATTTGGCATGTTTTAAATTTTCCATACTAAAAAGTTCATGAGGAATAAGTAAGTAAAAATAGCTGTAAAGACTTACTTTCCCGTTATAGGAATGCTAAATGTTCATTGTAAAACTTTTTGAAATATTTTTGTGTAAAAATTGTAAAAGTGTCCTGAAATCTTAGAAAGATGGACAGTGCTACCTCATATTTTCCTACTGAAAAAGCAGAGGCAGTTCAGGTGACACGTACATTCTTTTCTAAGCGTGGCTTCCAGATCTCATACAAGCGAGAGAATGAAAGATGCTTGTAACATGCAATGAAGATGATTCAGTGACCAGTTATTGCACAATAGGCTTAAAAAGTATACAGTTAACCTTGTTCAAGTGCGAGTTTGATCCAGTTGCAGTTTTCCGCAATGGGATGTGTTTATTTTGTCAGGAGGGAAGAGTTGACATTTTACTCACTTTGAAGAAAAAAGAGAACCCTACTACATTGCCTGTCAACTTGAATAAAATCCAGGCCAACATAGTCACACTATAGTTATAGGTACAGGAAGGAGCAGTTGGCGTCTTAAAAGTCCAACCTCCAAAGTCTCCTGGAATGTTTCGAAAAGTTCAGCACAAGTAAAGTTTCAACCTCGGGAGTCTGTCTGGTTAAGCTCTTAGAATCAGAAAATATTTAATGAGTTACTGAAGAGCCTCAAATTTCTTCCCAACCTGTAATACAAACAAAAGTGAGAACTAGGTCAAAGAAAACAGAGATTCGGAATATTATCAGCTTACACCACTCTGGGGAAATTAACCTATTTAACTTCAGGTTCTTTAAAGGAGTAGAAACAGAGACTTATTTTGATCAGGGGATAGAATGACATTTGAGGGAGAGCTGAGACACTGAGAAGAACATAGAGGAAGTAGAAGCATATTGACTTCTTATGATATGACCCCCGCCCCATTTTAAAATTCGATTGCTTTGCCTGTAAAATGAGCTCCGCTATTCCGTACAGTTTATGCTAAAGAAAAATGGAAAACAGATTTTTTTCCTCTTCATTTTTCCTAGTATCCTCTTCATGTCCAATGGCTTATTACTTTTTAAAAAATCATTAGAAAACACAATCTACTTTATTGAGGATTTTGCAAACATTCTTCTTGCCTACTTTGGGGATACACATATATATATATATATATTCATTTTGAGCTGACTAGACACAAGGCTCTATTCCCTTACTTTAGTAAGGGTTGTCAGAAAAGTCATCTCAACTTGAAAATAGACAAAAGAAAATAGTGACTAGATGTTTGGTTTTTCATTTTGTTGTTGTTGTTGCTGTACAATGCACTTTAGGCTTGACTTTCTATTTATTGCCCTATTTTACGTCTACATAGGGAAAGATCAACTTGTAAATTTTTGTTCAGTAGAGATGCAAATAATTTCTCTCTGGTAAAACAGATAATCCCAAAGGTTACAGGTTAAACACAATTGGACATTAAGCAGCTTTATCTCTAACCCAGGAATTTATTAAATTGCTCATGTATATGTAGCCTTCAAGATGCCCTTTGGACTGGTTTCAACATCTTTCCAGTTTCCTCATTAGTAAATGAGTTGAATGCAATCATTGGCATGTGTTCGTTTTATAGTCATACGTGTGCTATGGTTTTTTACCCTTTGAAAATTATACTTCGATTGGATTTTTGTGTTCCCCGAACAAGAGTTTGGCAACTGGTTTGCCTTTTTCCTCCCCCTACTCCAATTTTAATAATGATATTTCAATGAAGGTTTAAAGATATTAAAGATGTTCTAAAAATATGCCACAAGTTGACTTTTTGTTTCTTACATATTAGTATGTCCCATTCAGTCTAGCACTTAGGGAGAGTAATAGTTTCTCAGTAGTCTACTAGTTACTTTACTTTTCATACCTAGTTATGCTATATTATAAATACACAAATAGGAGGGTAACAATATTTCCCATTGTTTTCACTGCAATATGGTGTAGTGATTGACAGCATGAGTTTGGAGTCAGATCCAGCGATACCATATATTAGCCATGGAGCCTTGGACTAAAAGTGCTTAATCTCTCAGGGCTGTATTGACCTCATTGATAAAATGGCATCGCTAGTAGGATGGTTACAAATACGGTTATTGCAAGTAATAGGGAGATTATCACGTAAAATGCCTAGAACAATGCTTACCATACAACAAGTACTCAATCATGTTGGCTGTTATTATTATCACACACACTGAATGGCATAGTCTTGAAGCTAGTGAGTGTCTACTTACTAGAAATTATTTTACTTACAATGCATCGCGTGGGAGAACTCAATCACCACCCAGAAAGAAGATGCCTATTGTTAATATCCCCTGGAGAAAGAGCCTCTGCTGCTACAGACTTTGGCCAGAAACAGGCCTCCTGTCTGCTTCATAAGTTGGCTTTGAATCATTGCCAGGACTTTCAGGAAAACGGAAAACGGATTTGTAGCATGTATGAAACTAAAGTCCTTATCTGAGTTCCCAAGGCTGGTTTGACAAATGGAAATGAGCTGTTTCATAGCTTTATTCCCCTCAGCTTAGGCTCTAAGAATCTGCTTTGGTGCATTGCTGTTTCCACATGTTAAAACTTGGTGAGGAGTTTCTGCTGCTGTCTTTGTTTTCTTTGTAACTTGGGATGACATAGCTTGTTTTTGTCAGCACCTTGAAGCACTGCATTGTGATTCCATCTTAGTAGTGAAGAACAGTGAGCTTGGCAAAATATGTTGAAAACTAAACTTTGAAAATCATTTGGTTGTCAGGTAAATAGTTGGGTTCTTTTCTGTTGTTGTCTTTTATTTTTTATTTTTTTTAACTATTTGGTAACCAGATAAACTCTAAGATGACAACACAGAATCAGAAAACCTCTACCTTTTATAAGGATTTGGGGATTCAGGAGTAAGAGTAGAAGGAAGACTTACCGGTTGGGTGCAGTGGCTCACACCTATAATCCCAACACTTTGGGAGGCCAAGGCGGGTGGATCACTTGAGGCCAGAAGTTCGAGACCAGCCTGGCCAACATGGTGAAACTCTATCTCTACTAAAAATACAAAAATTAGCCAGGCATGATGGGGCGTGCCTGTAGTCCTAGCTACTGGGGAGGCTTAGGCAGGAGAATCGCTTGAGCCCGAAAGGCAGAGGTTGCAGTGAGCCAAGATCACGGCACTTCACTCCAGCCTGGGTGACAGAGCGAGACCCTGTCTCAAAAACAAAAGAAAAAAAAAAGGAAGACTTACCAAAAAAATTTTGTTCTGAGTCATAATGTGACCATGGAAGAGAAATGTAAACGTGCTGTATCTAAATGTTGATTCCTCTTTAAATGCAACATTCATCACTTTTGCCATCAATTTCTTCCCCCAGGTCCGATCACTGTCGTTAAATGGAGGAAAGAGATGGCATATCAGAAAATGCCTTGAGCTCCCCTAAGGAACACGTGTGGATTGTAAATACTGGATATCAGATTGTGAAAACACAAGAATAAGGCCGATGCTTTCTTTCATAGCTGCAGTGTGACACTGAGGGAGAAAAAAGTTTACCAGTTGAATTGAGAGCCCTTATAAAGTGCTATTTATTCCGTGATTACAACATAACTAGCAGTGTCCAGAAACACCAAGCCAGAAGAGTTGCACTTATGCTATTGCAGACTTTGGTGTAGTGGCTACGGCATTTACAGACTCTGCTTTCCTAGTGACTTTGCACAACAGCATTAGCAGCTTTCTTTGTTGCAGAATGAGCAACATGCCTCATGTTTAGACTACTGGAAAGACTTCGTAATTTTTTCAACCTCTAAAATTTTTTCATTTTGCACTGGGCCTTGCCAACCACTAGCAGCATCTAAAGGAAGCTCGTTTCTAGCACACCTGAAATAATTCAATTCAATACCATTTATTCGGCACCCATATACTAGTAGGCACTTAGAATTATGTATGAGTTTTGTGTATAATTTTTGATGCTAAAAGTCTCACCTCGGGAGCTAAACTCACCATTTTATTAATATCCCTGTTGAAATATACGACAATGTCTCATGCAACCATTCCAGTACTACTGCATTTGAGCAAAAAGGAGAGATAGGCTTTACTAAAGTTTGCATTACGAAGGATATACCTGTATGGTTAAGATATAAGGCAATTCTTCTGAATATTGTCTAGAACAAGCTTGTTCAACCATGGGTTGCATGTGCCCCAGCACAGTTTTGAGCACATTCCAACACAAACTGGTAAACTTTCTTAAAACACTGTGAGTTTTTTTTGCCCTTTTTTTTTTTATTTTTGAGACGGAGTCTCGCTCTGTCTCCCGGGCTGGAGTGCAGTGGCCGGATCTCAGCTCACTGCAAGCTCCGCCTCCCGGGTTCCCGCCATTCTCCTGCCTCAGCCTCCCGAGTAGCTGGCACTACAGGCGCCCGCCACCTCGCCCGGCTAGTTTTTTGTATTTTTTTTTTAGTAGAGACGGGGTTTCACGGTGTTAGCCAGGATGGTCTCGATCTCCTGACCTCGTGATCCGCCCGTCTCGGCCTCCCAAAGTGCTGGGATGACAGGCTTGAGCCACCGCGCCCGGCCTTTTTTTTTTTTTAAGCTTATCAGCTATCCTTAGTGTCAGTGTATTTTATGCGTGGCCCAGGACAGCTCTTCTTCTTCCAGTGTGGTTCAGGGAAGCCAAAAGATTGGACACCCCTGGTCTGGAACGAAAGTCGAGGAAATCAGTCCTGGGGTAGTGGGTCAACTTTCCGATTGTGAAATCGTGCCTCTTATGTTTCAATGTATATTTTGAAATATAAACAACTTTTGTCCTCTCAGCATTTCCTCTTTCCCTTGGCCTGTCTCTGTCCAGCTTGACCATTGTGCATGCATTGCCTCAGGGAGCTGTGACACAGCCACGGCCTCCAGAAAGATAAAAAGGCGATGAATTTGGATGAATATGCATTGCAGGAGGTCTCAGCCTGGAAACTTGACGAGAACTCCCTGGGCTCCAAGGAAGGGGAATGCTCACACAGACGTGATGAAAATTTAGGTACTGGCACTTCTGTACCCCTTGAACTCTGGCCCTGTCAAACTGAGCAGGTAGGGGGTAAGGGGTAGAGATGAAATCTCCAGATAGGTTTGGTGTGGAGACACCGGGAAGCAGAGAAAACCTGTGTCTTTTCCTGGGTAGAAGCCTGGAGAGTTGGCAAGACCAAGAGAATGTGGTGTCCCTAAACAGATGGGGCCAGAGAGTGTTACTCAGCTCCCAGGATAAAGGTAGGACCCGAAGGACCTGGGGGTGGTGATTCAGGATTGATCTGCCTGTACCTAGGACTGAAGACTTGCTGTTGCGTGACCCATCACCTCCCATGCCTTAGCACTGCACAATTACCATAAACACACCCAGTTCCAGGAAGTGGAAGGAATCCTGAACTGACTGTGATTTTTTTTTTCTTCCTGACATCTTAGCAGAATTAAATCACAAAAAAGAGGTCTAGAAAACAAGTGCATTTCCTTAATATTGAATTCGTAGACTGAGCTTTGTAACCAGCTCATTCCTATTTTCAACCTTTGCTTTTCGTACATTCCCTCCCCTCAATGATGCCTCCTTCTCTGTTTCAGGTATTCAACACCCTTGTATTCTCTCCTGCCCCCATTAAAATTTGATGTCAAAGCCAGGCACAGTAGCTCATCCCTGTAATGCCAGCACACTGGGAGGTCAAGGTAGGAGTATCACTTGAGTCCAGCAGTTGGAGACCAGCCTGGGCAAGATAAAGAAACCTCATCTCCATAAAAAAATCTTTGAAACGTAGCCAGGCATGGTGGCATACACCTGTCATCTCGGCTAGTAAGGAAGCTGGAGCAGGAGGATAGTTTAAGCCTGGGAGTTAGAGGCTGCAGTGAGCCCTGATCATGCCACTGTACTCCAGCCTAAGCAACAGAGCGAGACCCTGTCTCAGAAAATAAATAAATAAATAAAAATTTTAAAAATTAAAAAAAAAAGATCAGACAAGGAATTGATAGATCCTGATACCAAGATATAAGTAGATGATTAAAATTATTACCTTATCCAGGCCGGGTGCAGTGGCACATGCCTGTAATCCCAACACTTTGGGAGGCCAAGGCAGTTGGATTACCTGAGGTCCAGAGTTTGAGACCAGCCCTGCCAACATGGTGAAACCCCATCTCTACAAAAAATACAAAAAATTAGCCAGGCATGGTGGCGGGCGCCCATAATCCCAGCTACTCTGGAGGCTGAGGCAGAAGAATCGCTTGAACCTGGGAGGCGGAGGTTGTAGTGAGCAGTAGTCGCACCACTGCACTCCAGCCTGGGCAACAAGAGCGAAACTCTGTCTCAAAAAAATGAAAATGAAAAGTATTACCTTATCCAGAGATATTTGCACTTTGGAGAGTATTAGAAATTTAGGCCATAAGAGAAAATCCATAATAGCAGAATCCCGTATTTCCATTAAACGGTGGGACGGTGGTTTCCTAGGAGGATTTGCCTCTTCCCAGGCCAGCAGTCACCCTGAAGCTTGCCTCCCACAGAATGGAGAAACTTCACGTTCAATGATTATCAGTAAAACTGCTTCTTAGAGAGCAAGAGTAGTGTTTCTCAACCTTTTAGTTTCCATTTTCACTCCCCTAACAAGCCTCTTTAGACATTTCTTTCCTAAATGGCTTCTCCTATGAAATTTTAATACCTCAGAAACATTCTTAGGAGCTACTCTTAATGTACTATATGCATATGTATGCTTTATATATAAACAGGGTAAAAGTGTTTTTTGTTTGTTTGTTTGTTTGTTTTTGCCTTCTCTCCAAAAAACCTATTTTTGTTCCCTTGGGGGAAATATTGGCCTCATTGAAAATGCATGTTATGAGTCAGTGCAAGACTGGGTCCACAGAACCATAAGAAATGAAGAGGGCCTATTGCCCACTCCCACCCAAGCCCTGTTCCCAGCCTTTTTTCCCTCCTGTTCTGTTGCCCAGGCTAGAGTCCCATGGCCCAAACACAGTTCACTGCAGCAACAGCCTCCTGGGCTCAAGCAGTCCTCCTGCCTCAGCCTCCTGAGTAGCTGGGACCACAGGCCTGTGCCATGACTCCCAGCTTCATTTTAAATTTTTTTAAAAAGTAGATATGGGGTCTCACTGTGTTGGCCAGGCTGGTCTCAACTCCTGAGCTCAAGTGATCCCTCTGCTTTGGGCTAACAAAGTGCTGGGATTACAGGCATGAGCTACTGTGCCCAGCCTTGTTCCCAGCTTTGAAATAACTCAGGCTACTTGTAAGAAAGATAGAGAACATTCTCAATCTCTGGGTTCTCACTGCCTCACGTGGTCCAATAAATACATTTCTTGGAAGTTTAGGAAGACATGATTTTTATTCTTTGAACTTGTTAGAATTTAGTCTGTTCAAGACTTGGCCAGTGGAATTTGAGGTACTTTACTCACATCAAAGTGTTTCTGTTAATAGTCAGCCAACCCAAATCCTATGAAAATGGCATCCTGTGGGACTCCTTGACCCTCCCAACAACTGCCTTTTGTTAGAGCAGCATGACAGGGTACATTGTGTGATGGGTGTTCATAAAGAACTGTCAGATACACAGGCTGTAATTATAAGAAGCATAATAGCATCTCATGTTTATATTGCTTGCTTTCATCTTAGTGAATCCCAAGGCATTTGACACATTATATTATTAATAATAAAATAGACACATGCATTAATTAAAGCATCCCTCTTTTTAAATGTATACACTTATTCAATAGACTACATAAGTTTATTGTTATGTAGAAATGTGGACAATCGAGTTAGTACTTGCAGAAAATGCGCTTCCTCATAGTGAATATGGTATTGCACTAGAGCAATCTAACTGCTCTGACAGGGTGCACCCTCATCCACTTCCACGTGGGGGTGGGCCAAGTCCAGGATTAGTGAATTCATTCATTTGCTCATTCATTCATTCATTCATTCCCTAAACATTTGTCTCAGGTTGGCTTCTACCTTGTAGCAACAACCATCCTAGGTGCTGGCTTTCCTTGGCTAGTACATGGCAGTACGTCAGGGATGATGCTAAGACAGAGAAGCTGCGAGCCATGGAAAATGTGAGGTTTCCTTCCTGGCACTCACTTTTGGGTGTGACAGTAACTTTAAAGACATATCCACACATGCCTGCAGCTTAAAGTTCTTGTGCCTCCACAAAATAAACAAAAGCCACGGCATGCCCTCATCCTTGACTACTCCTAAGAATCCTGCGGGTCCCCAGACAGACACATGCATCTGCTCGAAGTCACAGCAACCATTCTGGCAGCTGCTTTCCCTCTGAGAATTTTATGTTGTTTCCAACCGAGGAAGGGCTGGCCTAAGTTGCTCAGCAGCCCCTAGTCAAGCTCCAGTCTGGTCTTTCTAGCAATGTTTGCTGGCTTGTTTTGTTCGCACTGGCTGGTCTTATTCAGTCAACCCTGGGCATGTCCATGAGTCCCAGGCAAGTCTTCCGAGGAGAGAGACAGGTAGGATACACCTAGGAGTATGAGCAATGGTGGCTGCCTCTACAACATGATTGGGAGCTGGACGACTTATTGCACCACAGAAGTGTCCGCCACCAGCTTACAGAGGCCTGATGTTCACTGCAAAGTCCTCTTTTGAATCTTTCAAAGACTAGTTCAGTCTGGAAAGGCCTCAGCCTCTTGTCTCCTGATTGCTTGGGAAGGGTCAGCAGGGATCAGAGCAATGGAGGAAGGAGGGAAAGTAGGCACAGGCAAGTGCCGCCACCAATTTGGTTGGAGGCAAATTCGGCCAACCTGACTGCTAGCTGGCTACCTGGGCAGTTCCTCCTGACAGTTGCTGTATAATAGCAGTACTCAGGTACTTACTCACCTGGATAGTCCCAGCAGAGAATATTCTGGCTGCCTGCAGGTACACTGGCTTCATTTCATTTCTTCTTCAGCTTCTCTGGCCTGCACAAGAAGCAGGAACAAAGAATACCAGTTGCTTTTTCTTTAAGAAACAGCTTGCCCTGGGGGAAGCGTGGCTTTAGTACCCTGATGTTACTGACTTTTTCCTTTTTTGAGATGCTAAGAATTTCACCTCGCCAAGTCTCAGAAAATTTCTCTAAAATGAGAAGATAATACAGAGGACATTATGTTACGTGAAATAAGCCAAACACAGAAAGACAAACATTGCATGTTCTCACTCATAGGTGGGAGTTTAAAAACAAAAAAGGAACTCACAGAGATAGAAGAATGATGGTTACCAGGGGTAGGAATGGTAGCAGGGAGTGGGGATAAAGTGTGGATGGTTCATGGGTACAAAAATACAGTTAGACCGATCTAGCACTCTGTTAGACAGATCTAGCAGCACTCAGTAGCCCAATAGGGTGCCTATAGTTAACAATAATTTATTGCATATTGTAAAATAACTAAAAGAGCAAAACTGGAATGTTCCTAACACAAATAAATAATAAATGCTTGATGTGATGAATACTTCTATTACCCTAATTTGATTATTATGCATTATATGCTTGTATCTAACTATCACATGTATCCAGAAATATTTACAACTATATGTATCCATAATAATTAAAAATAAAAATTTCAAAGATGTGTGTGTATGTATACACGTGTGTGTGTGTATAAATATATATATAAAACCTCTCTCAAACAAAAGACTGGACAAACGAGGGTCTTTCTCACTCTAAAATCTTTGGTTATGCAGCTTGCTGAATCCTGTTTATCCACACTCCCTCTTACCCATGTCCTGGGGACCCAGAGAGCTGCACCAGCTTCAAGAGCATGGGGCCTATGCAGTTGCACCAGTCTCTGAGCTCAGAAGACCTCACGTTTGATTTAACGTTCTGCTGCCATTATCTTGAAATTCTTAGTAATTTTTGAACAGGGACGTCACGTTTTCATTTTGCACTGGGCCTTGCCAATCACATAGAGGCCCATGACTGATCATTTTCATTGACAGCAGGCTTGTTAGGGGATGCAAATTACCTCCAGGTGACCTCAGTGCACCGTATGAATGTTGCCATTTTTTTGTGAGTAACATGATCTGAAAAATATGCTGTAGAATTTTTCATTTACCCTTGCATAAAAACAGCTAACCAGACCCAACATGACCTTGCTGTTCTCTACTCACTAGTTTAGCCTTCATGGAGGAAGAGCGTCAGCTCCAATACTGCAAACCTGCATGGGCTGCACAGGTCAAGGACTGGTTACCATGCTAGTTTATACCAGCTAAATACATAGCCATGTTCAGATAACCATTGAATGTGTCATCTGGAAGACACATCGTGGAGATCTACACAGTAGATTCACCATAAATGTGATTAGTTCACTATTGCTGCTACATCCCACAACACATGAAGGATCCCATCAGATAGACTGATGAAATAACTTTGTATCTGTATAAGTACTTTAAAATATTTAGGGGCTGGGAGAGGTGGTTCATGCCTGTAATCCCAGCACTTTGGGAGGCCAAGGCGGGTAGATCATTTGAGGCCAGGAGTTCAAGATCAGTCTTGCCAACATAGTGAAACCCTGTCTCTACTAAAAATACAAAAAATTAACTGGGTGTGGTAGCACACAGCTGTAATCCTAGCTACTCAGAAGGCTGAGGCATGAGCATCACTTGAACCTGGGACGTGGAGGTTAGAGTGAGCTGAGATTGCACCACTGGACTCCAGTCTGGGCAACACAGTGAGACTCTGTCTCAAAAAAAAAGAAAAAGAATAATACATATATATATAGAGAGAGAGAAACAGAGAGATAGATAGATGGATAGATATATAGACAGATCATATAGATAGAAAGATAGATATAGATAAAGAGATAGAGAGATAGATAGATAGAGATATTTAGGAGGAAAAAAAGTCCTTTTAAACGTTTGAACAATTTTTAGAAGCCTAATAGGGTTATTAGGAACAAAAGCATTTCGTTTATAAGCAGAGAATTAATCTGCAAATACAGTGATGCAAAATACCTGATAGGAGAAGAAAAAATAGTCTCAGTTGACTAGGGAAAGGAAGTTGGGCATTTGCTGGACAATATGTGTCACCCTATGTCTATAGTATGTCTTTTCTTAGTCTTTTTTTTTTTTTTTTTTTTCAGCACAAGAGACTATCAGTGCTGAGTCTAACCGTCTTGGGTGGAAGGAGTAGAAACTTGAAGGAGGAAGCTGGCTGGGGGCTGCCTGGATAGGATTCAAGATCATAGATTAGCAAATTTCCGGAAGGGATCTGCCGCACAGTCAGGTCAGCCTGACCACTTTGCCACCCGCAGCTTCTCTACTGATTAGATTTGTAAATGGGCCAAGACCTAGACATTCATCCTGCAGCAATTCAGCAAGGCAGACACGAAATGAAGTCTGAATGGACATGCTCAGGAGCTCCAAACCAAGCACGAGAGAGGCAAGGAATCAATGAACCTCTTGGAATTCCTATCAAATGGGCACAAGAGCAGGCAGGATGTGGGCCTCTGTAACAATGGCTTTGTTCCACTGTTAACAGTAGTGCTACCATCATGAGCTGCACGTGGCGGTGAGCCACATTCCATCGCACGCTTTGCTGCGTGTGATGAATCTAGAGTTAGCAGGTGTTTGTTGACACTCAGAGAGAAGCAGCCTTGGTGAGAAGACCTCTAAACCATTGAGGCAGCTACTATGTCAGAACAGAGAGACTGACTCTAAGAGAGTTCAGGTTTACCAGGGAATAGAGAGGAAGTTAGAAGGACCAATGTGGCCTTCCTTGCAAAATTTAGAGAGCGGCTTTTCTGTTAAAACAGGACTAGCTATTGTTTACGGTAGTGTTTCTCAAATTTTAACATGTGCGTGAATCACCCAGGGATCATGTTAAAATGTCTAGTCTTGATTCAGTGGCTCTGAAGTGGCCTGAGATACTGTATTTCTAACAAGTTCCCCAGAGGTGCTGAGGCCGCTGAAAACAAAGTGCTCTAACCACAACACTAAATTCTAGAATATTCCCTAGAAATATTTTTAAGCTGAAGAGAAGACAAAGACAATTAGCAAGCTAGTTTTTTCCTTGGGCCTGAATGTGGCCAGGATTGGATTAAGTAATGATTTTTATCTGGTCAGGGATTGGTGCTAAAGGTGACATATTGTGCCTGGATGTGTGTGTCACTTTAGCATTTGCTCTAATAGCGATCGGTTTGTAAATACAGTACTTTTATGTTTATGTGTAGCTCATTTAGAGAAAAGCATATTCTTTAAAAAATTATTTGGTGCATAGTAGCAATGAATAAATGGATAAACAAACAATAAGTGAAAATGCATTGTACATTCTGACTTAGCAAAGCAAATGAGAAATACTTCATTTCAGGTTAAAATGCCATAACCTAGATAACTACGTCTACATGATGGCATCTAAAGGAGAACGTTCCCAGACTGCAGATACAGCCTTGCTGATGACATTACTCAAATTTACTTTCCTGGAGTTGGTGATTTCCGAAACACACACACATACACACAGAAATATATATTAGGTTGATGCAAAAGTAATGGCAAAACCGCAATTACTTTTGTACTAAGCTAATATTTTGCACAAATGCAAACTTCACAGGGACACTGGCAAGAGGTAGTGACAGTGGCATTTTTTCAGAAGTGCTGAAACTCTAAATACGAATACAGTCAAGGTATTGTGGCTGGAAACAAGGTATAACTTGGTAACTGGTGGTTGCCAGGGAGATCTAAGCAGTTGCCCAGCTGAAATTCAACCTCTGCCCAGCTGGAATTCATTCTCAGACAGCGGGTCATAGTGGTGCGCAGGGCTAGGGGACTGCAAGGGTTAATTCCCTTGTAATAGTTACTCACATCCTCTTCCAGCAGACACCCACAAAGTACTATTCAGTTTGCACTGTAACAAATGTTATTTCTGGGCCTCAGTGAGATAATGGTAAGTGAATATAATTCACTCCCATTAATATATTAAAATAAGTATGAATTTTAAATCAGAAGGAACAAGTTCATGGTCAAAGAATTGAAATTGGGTTTATGTGATTTGACTTCGTAGTCATTTATCTACAATATTCATTGATACTAATTGCACAGTTTCCTCTTCACATTCCCACTGGACAGCACGTGTGTGTGTGTGTGTGTGCGTGTGTGTGCGTGTGCTATGTGTTTGAATTAAAAGACACTGAGAAGTAGCACCTGAAAATGCTCCCCTTAGCAGCTTCCATTAAAGATGTTAAGATGGCCGGGCGTAGTAGCTCACGCCTGTAATCCCAGCACTTTGTGAGGCCAAGGTGGGTGGATCACCTGAGGTCAGGAATTTGAGAACAGCCTGGCCAACATGGTGAAATCCCATCTCTACTAAAAATACAAAATTAGCCCTGCATGGTGACAGAAACCTGTAATCCCAGCTACTTGGGAGGCTCAGACAGGAGAGTCACTTGAACCCAGGAGGTGGAGGCTGCAGTGAGTCAAGATCGCACCAATGCACACCAGCCTGAACATGACAGAATGAGACTCTGTCTCATAAATAAATAAATAAATAAATAAATAAATAAATAAGTTAAGACAAGATTCTTACCCTAAGTTACAGCTGCCCAGATTTATACCCCCATAAGAAGCAAAATTAACTGGATTCGTAACTAAGGTTCTTTATGTGTTTCAAGGCACTGCTTGCAGGATGAGTGGAAGTTTAAACAAGGTTTCTTGTGTTCATAAGTGAACAGCAACAACACAGCAAGGAAGAGACTCTGAAATATGTGTCCTTTTCATTCAGGGAAAGGAAGAACAGGTTGCTCCAGCAGTTGCAAAGAACCAGCTGTAGGATCTTAGGCAAATGAACTTTACCTAAGTTTCAGCTTTCTTCACTTAGAAGATAACATTTTGAGATGTGATATGGCAAAGCAGTTACAAGCTTAGGATGTGGAGTATGACCGTGATTCATTAGTTCAGTAAATATTTATGGAGCCCCTGCCAGGAGCTGGGCGCTGTGCTGGACAGCAGTGGACTTGTACGGAGCAAGCAGGTTTCCAGTGCTCATCGCAATCCAAACTTAGTACAGCTGACACATGAGAGCAAACGGTCACAACTAGCTGTGTGACTCCGAGGAATGATCATAATAGCAAGCATTAACCGAGAACCTGTGGCACACCAAATTCTTTTCTCAGTGCCTTACATGAAAAAGCTCATTTCATCCTCACAATAAGCTGATGAGGGTCATACCACAGTTATCCTTATTTTACAGATAAGGAGAAAGGAAAGGTTGTCCAGATTCCTAAAACTAGTAAGTTGCCAGAGTTAAACCCAAACTCTAAAGTCCATGCTCTTAAGCCCTAGAAAGTCTTTAAGCCTTAGTTTCCTTATCTGTAAAATGGACATAATAACAACCTAAATCAGAGCACTATTGTGAGGTTTATAGGAAGTGGTGTATATTAAGGGTTTAGAGTTGCACTGGAGTCGTCTGTTTTTCACACTGCTGATGAAGACATACCTGAGACTGGTAATTTATAAAGAAAAAGAGGTTTAATGGACTTACAGTTTTACATGGCTGGGGAGGCCTCAAAATCGTGGTAGAAGGTGAAAGACACGTCTCACATGGTAGTAGGCAAGACAGAATGAGAACCAAGCCAAAGGGGTTTCCCCTGATAAAGCCATCAGATCTCATTAGATTTATTCACCACCACAAGAACAGCATGGGGGAAACCGCGCCCGTGATTCAATCATCTCCCACCAGGTCCCTCCCACAACACGTGGGAATTATGGGAGCTACGATTCAAGATGAGATTTAGGTGGGGACACAGGTTAGCTCTTTATTTGCCACAAGAAAAAAAAAAAAAACAGCTTTCATTTCTAATTGTTGACTTCCATCAATAACTTTGTTTTCTATCCACTATTGTTTCTCATTTAAAAAAGAGAAAAACCAAATAGAAATAAAATAAGCAATAAATAATCTGAGGAAAACATTTTTTAAAACTGATTTTCCTCAGAGTATAAAAAAGTAGAAATATATGAGCGTGAAGGAGACAAAAGACCTGTAGTTTGCACTGAGAGAAATGTCTACTTCATTTATAAGATGAATTACTATTTTAATGACTAGGTTTTAAAGCCTTCCCATAATTTGATGTCCTGGGCTTTATTTGCTGAGTTTCTGTGTAGCTTAATCTCCTCTCAATCTCAGTGGGTGACAACTTTAGGATTCCCACACCTCCTGTGAAACCTAGGGACTGAGAGGTCAACCTGTGTCTTCCTAAAGTTCCCAGCATGTCTATATCCAACAGGGAGACATTCTCGTGGGTCCCTGGGAAAATCTGTATCTATAAAAACCAGAACCTGACAAATGCTGAAATACAACACAACCGGAAAGAATGATTTTTAACAAATAATTATAATCCCTGAAACATTTTATTGCTCCTTTCCCTCCACTCCTCCACCACTGCCCTCTGTCCCAATGAATATTTGGATAAGGAAATTTGCCTTCACAGACGCCCTAGTGAAATTGACTTACAAATATACATCTGTTAGCACAGGGATTTGGTTGGGAAAAGAGCATCTGTCTTGTTAGGGAAGGGTGCGGGAGAGAATCTCAAACCCTTTCCTAGAAGGAGCAAAAGGCATGATGAACGTTTCATCACCTGGACCTCCTGCAGTCTGTGAGTGCTTCAGGGGCTAATGTGAGTTGTGGTGTCCGAGCTCTTGGGGTAAGACCATAAGGAGATGGGTGGGAACAGGAGGAGGCCACTCTGACAAAAAGGAAGGAAAAGGTCATGTCCAGAGAGAGAGCGGCTCAGCCAGTGTGAGGAGGCTCCGATGTTCTTGATAGCTTCCGGCAGGCAATCGGCTCTGGGAGTTTCTGTCTAGGGAACCCTCCAGCAGCAGTATCTGTGTAGTAACATGGGGTTCTTTTATGCATATGCATCCCCCTTGGCATTGCTTAGACCCTTCAGAGTGATGGGCCACAGCACAGTGATGGCACACACCGTGGCAAAAGCTCCTGTTACCACCAGTTTCATCATTGAAACACTTAAGGTAGATGAACACACCTTCTTTCATCCAAAATCAAGGAGACTGTCAAGTCAAAATTAGTGAGTAATTTCAGAAATTTAACTAGGCCAATGAGAAATTCTCCCATGGTCCTCCCCACCGAAATGATTTTGTGGGGGATGGAGAACAGGGTCTTGCTCTGTTGCCCAGGCTAGTGTGCAGTGGTGTGATCTTGGTTCACTGTAACCTCAAACTCCTAGGCTCAATCAATCCTCCTGTCTCAGCCCACTGAGCAGCTGGGACTGCAGGTATGTGCCACCACGCCCAGCTAATTGTTTAATTTATTAGAGACAGGATCTCATTTTGTTGCTCAGGCTGGCCTCGAACTCGTGGCCTCAAATGATCCTCTCACCTTAGCTTCCTAAAGTGCTGGAATTACATGTATGAGCACCTGGCCCAATAATTTTAATCAATTATACAAAAATAATTTTTAAGAAGGAAGAAAAAATTTGTGAAAATTATCTTCTCTTTGGTAAGATGCTGTTCTTATTTTCTTTAATGGTGACAAGAGACAAAAAGTTCACCTTCCCCAAGGAAAGGAAACAATTGTATTAGAATTTGTTGTTACTAGTATTCAAATGCTCTGAAAATGTGGTCTAGCCCATGATTCTCAGACCTGAGTGTGAATCAGGGTAACGCACAATAATAGTGTCCCAAATCTCTCACTCTGAGAATCAGAATTTTGGGTTCAGCGAACCTACTGCAGGGTGAGAGGAAAACAGGGTAAGAACTTCTATTTTTATATATTTCATTTCATCTTAAAATAGTATTTATTATATATGTTCAAGTATATATAATATATGTTTATGTATGCGCATGTATTTGTTTGAAATATATACTGCTATGGCTTGAATGTTTGTCTCTTCAGAAACTCATGTTGAAGCTTAATCCCTAATGTGGCAGCATCGAGAGGTGGAGCCTTTAAGACGTGATTGAGGGCCAGGCGTGGTGGCTCAAGCCTGTAATCCAGCACTTTGGGAGGCAGAGGCGGGCAGATCACGAGGTCAGGAGTTCGAGACCATCCTGGCTAACACGGTGAAACCCCGTCTCTACTAAAAAATACAAAAAACTAGCCGGGCGAGGTGGCGGGCGCCTGTAGTCCCAGCTACTCGGGAGGCTGAGGCAGGAGAATGGTGTAAACCCGGGAGGCGGAGCTTGCAGTGAGCTGAGATCTGGCCACTGCACTCCAGCCTGGGCGACAGAGCGAGACTCCGTCTCAAAAAAAAAAAAAAAAAAAAACAAACGTGATTGAGTCATGAAGGATCTGCCCTATTAATCCATGAATGGAGTAATAGGTTAATGGGTTGGTGGATTAATGGGTGATATGGTTTGGCTGTGTCCCCACCCAGATCTCATCTTGAATTGTAGTAGGGACCCAGTGGGGGGTAATTGAATGATGGGGTAGTTGCCTCCATGCTGTTCTCATGATAGTGAGTGAGTTCTCACTAGATCTGATGGTTTTATAAGGGGCTTTTCCCCTCCTTCGCTCTGCACTTCTCCTTGCTGCCGCCAGGTGGAGAAGGATGTGTTTGCTTCCCCTTCCGCCATGATTGTAAGTTTCCTGAGGTCTCCCCGGCCCTGAGGAATTGTGAGTCAATTAAACCTCTATACACTAGCCTATGTCATTTATAAATGGATATTCATATTTTGAAGGCCACGCTCAAAACCTTTAAGATGGGGTGCATAAGTACAACTTTGAAGGCCAAGGCCTCAGATCACTGTAATGGCCTCGCCATGGTCTGCTTCCCTCTGGTCCATCTCTCATCCTTTCCCTCCACTTGTCAACTGACCATGCCATATCCTTCCGTGTCTCCCCATTCTCTCAGGAAAATCCTACGCCATCCAGCCACTGTAGGGAAGTCAAAACGCATTTAATACACCTAACCTACTGAACATCCGAACCCACTTTTTCAGGTTTTACTTAGCTTTAAACTCTGTAGAGAGAGATAAGTGCTGTAACATTGTTTTCTTTTACTCTGCCCTTTTTTTTAGAGGAATCAACACAATTTTGATTACACATATTTTGGATTTCTCATTAATGTTCTATCTCCCCGTTTGAGTGAAGCTTTCATGTTAGGGATCCTTTTGTTTTTTCCTGTACTATTTAAATAACCTACTCGGGGCCTAGCACATAATAAAAGCTTCATACGTACTTGCTAAATTAGTTAATAAATATACTTAACAGCTATATTAACACTTGTTAGGAAGATATTGTACATTCAAAACACTGAAATTCATTCCAGGAATATTTATGGAACATCTACTATTTGCCTGATAGTGCCAGGCACTCCACTAGCCATAGGAGGTGCGAGAAGGTTGTCAGAATTCTTTTCCTCAAGGGGCTCACAGTCTAACAGGGAAGTACTAGCAAATAGTGTGATGAGTCTCACAGATCAGGCATCTTTTTCTTTTTCTTCTTTTTTTGAGACAGAGTCTCAGTCTGTTGCCCCGGCTGCGATCTCGGCTCACTGCAGCCTCCGTCTTCTAGGTGGAAGCTATTCTTGTGCCTCAGCCTCCTGAGTAACTGGGATTACAGGCATGTGCTGCCACACCCAGTTAGATTTTGCATTTTTAGTGGAGTCAAGGTTTTGCCATGTTGGCCAGGCTGGTATCAAACTCCTGAGCTCAAGCAATCCACCCACCTTGGCTTCCCAAAGTACTGGAATTACAAGCATGAGCCATCACGCCCGATGGCATAGATCAGGCTTCTAAAGAGCCCAGAAGGGTAGCCAGCTCTCCTTGAGGGCTTGGAAAAGGCTTCCAAGAGGAAGAAATGTCCAAGATGCATGCCCTCTGGCCACCCGGCCCCAGCTTGGTCACGTGGCAATGGGGTGTCAGTATCTCAGAGCACACTGTTGGGGAGTGTTTGTCTCCGTAGAACAAACGCCACCAAGTGCCACCTGAGGGCAATTTCTCACATTCTGCCACTTAAATGGGAGAGTTATCTTATTCTTCTTGCAGGACGTGTGACAGGGGTGTGGCTCGCCCTGTGGGTTGCACCCCTGCCTTGCTGCTCAAACGCCTAGGGGGATCATGCAGACAGGCAGGTGCAGAGGCCATGGGTAGGGGAGCGGTGCTATTGGGCTCTGGGCCCATGGCAGCATCTAGGAGTGGGTATCTACGACTCCCAAGGCCCCAGTGGACATGTGTTATAGTGTATTCTTTCAGCTTTGCCGTTTGCAGACAGTTTGTGTTAATCAGCTCAATGGACCCTGCCTTATCGCAAGGGCTGGGGCCAGTGTGACAGTGTGAGTACTGTACTGCCCTGTGTACTGGAAGAATTGGATCACATGTGGGCTGGAAGGATGAGTGCAAGGTTTTATTGAGCGGTGGAGGTGGCTCTCAGCAAGATGGATGGGGAGCTGGAAGGAGGAATGGAGTGGGAAGGTGGTCTTCCCCTGGATTTGGCCACCCAGCAGCCAGACTCTTCTCTGACTGCCCCCAGTTGAACTCCCCTCAGCATCCAGACGTCCTTCCTCTTCTCTCTTTCTCTGCCATACAGTCTCACAGCTCTCTGCTGCTCTGTTCCTCTGCTCCTCTCGATGTTTCAGTTGCTTGTGTCTGTGCCTGCTAAGGTCTCGGACTTAAAAAGGCACAGGATGGGGGGCGTGGTGGGCCAAAACAGAAATGTCTGTCCTCACCTAGGGCCACGGGTCTTCAGGCTTGGGGGTGGGACCTTTGCCAGGGAATTGCCCACTTCTACCCACTGTCTCCTGTCTGTATCACCACTACTTACCTTCCTATATCATGCAATTCCTCTACCTGTCTTCTTCCTTCTTCCTCTTCCTGTGACCACCACTCATGTCTGGTATGGGAGCTGTTAGAGTAACGAAGTCGTTCCTACCTTTAAAGGCTGGATCACACATGCAGACGACAATGAGGCACGTGCTTGGAGGGGGACAGTGGCAATGCTTGTTGCTCCTGTCCAGGAGAAGGACAAGTTCTTAATAGGAAGCCCTGCAGGAATAACCTCCTCTGAGGTTACACACAAGTCAGAGGCTGTTGCAGTCATCACTCATCTCACATTTTTTTGGCAATGAGGTTTCTCAGTCCCATCATGCCCAGTCAGTGGATACTCCCAGGACAAACATTTTATAAAACTGAAAGCAATCTTGGAACTTCCTCCACTGCGTGTTAGAAATACATACTATCTGGTTGCATAGTCTGAAAAGTCTGCCACCCACCTACAGAAGCAAAAATTCTAAAAGAAGGCCCTTATCTCTTTTTTGCTTCAAAGAAATAGATTTCCAATATTCTTAAAATGCTGGAGTATTTCTGTTACATTTGTATATATTTCACAATAAAATAGCATTTGGTATTTCTCAAATTTGAAAATTATATTCATTTATTTCAACGAAAATACAATTCTCAGGAATCCCAGAGAATATTGGATCTTGGTTTAATAAGTGCTGACTTTAGAAAATAGTCTATTTCACAAAAACATCTCTTAGTTGCCAATTGCCATTGCCCTAAGAATATAATATTTTTACTTTATATTAGGAAAAATTTCAAATATATACAAAAGTATAGAGACACAAGTGATTTAAGCAGCCGATATGCATACCATCACCCTGTTTCAACAATGATCATTCATGGCCAATCTTGCTCTTACCCTTTACATGTACTTTGACTGTATTACTGTAAGGCAAATCCTAGATATAGTATCATTTTGTTTGTAAACATTTCAACATGAATCTCTAAAAGACAAAGACTATTTTTTCACAAGATAAATCACAATTCCATTATCTCATTTAATTTTTCACTGTAATTAAATATCTAGTCTGCGCTACAATTTCCCAGAATGTTTCACAAATGTTTTTGTTACAACTGATTTATTCAAATCAGGATTCAACTTTTTATCTGTATAACAAGTAAATAAGCAAGTGTTTAATATCATCGTCAGAGTAAAAGCACAAGTTTTTTTTTTGTTTGCTTTTTGTTTTTAAATGGAGGATTATTTCCTAACCTCTAGGCCCACAAAATCGGTGGATCAAAGTTTGTGAAACATTTGTGCGAAGGTTAAGTGTGGGCTTAGGAATTAAATCAGATCTGGGTTTGAATCCTGAGTCCTGACTGCTGTTCACTAGCTAGGTGACTTTGAGCAACTCTCAAATGACCAACTTCTTTCATAAATAAAGTTACGACCATCTTGTACTCTCATGCAGGGTCACCAGATAAAACACAAAAGGCTCAGTTACATGTGAATCTTAGAAAAATAACACATTTTCATAAGTATACCCCGAGCAAAACTCCCAATGTCACTGAGCCTCCTGTTTTTATTTGCTAAATCTGGCAGTCCTGACTTCATGGTTATTATGTGGCTTTCACGGGGTGACACATGTAAAGTGCTTAACACAAAGCCTGACACGTCATCACTGCATGATTGACATCAGCTGTTCAGCAGAGTCCAACCTTCGGGAGAAACGGGAGGGAGGCGGCCCCTCCTTGGGCTCCCATCTGCTCTCTGCTTTGTTTAAGTACTGCTCCCCAGGTGGGAGACAGCGATCTTCTCCTAGCTAGAAGTTTGAGTTGCAGCCAGTAATTACCTCCTGCAGGATTCCAAGTCTAGCTAAAGCATTGTAGATTGCTTCAGCAGCCTGCGATGTTTCTGATAACAAAGATATTTCTGACTTCTACTTAAAAATTGAGAGCTCTGGCAGCTCTGGGGCTACACTCCCACCTGGCACCAATCAGGGGAGCTGTGTAGCAGCTGTTCCCTTTAGTTGGGCATGTGCTCGCCAGTTTGCCATCTGGTCCATTCACCTACTCAGATCACTTGCCTGGACCCTGTGGGTATTTGAGTTTGCTACCGCTGTGCTTCCTCTCCAGCCCTCTCTCTCTGCTGAATCTTTGGCTCCAGAAAATGCTGAGCATTTTCTGTATAGAGAGGAGAGGCTGGGGGTTGGAGAGAGGGGTTTGCTAGGAGAAAAGGAGAAAAAAAACAATGATCCAAAGACAATATCTTTAATGGCCCAATTCAAGAAACTGTGAATTGCATTGCCCATGACGCAGAAAAAAAAAAAAAAAAAAAAAAGAGGGGTTTAGTACAAATAAGAATTGAAACAGACAAACCAAAAATGAGAAAGGCAGGGTGGTTATGAGTCTGGCTGGGGTTTAAGGGGCTCAGGAAGAAAATAGAGAAGCAGATGAAAAAAGACAAGTAACCGAAAACTGCAAGGAATGAGGAGATCAGCTAGTAGGAAGAAAAGAGAGAGAAGAAATGACAGGTTCATAGTGACTATTAGAAACAAACATTTTCCCGGATGGAGTAGAGTGTCTGCAAATATAATCCCAGCCTGTCTTGGAGTTTCTGAGGAATTCTTTTTGGAATGATCACCAACTGCAGCTTCAGGTGACATCCATCTTACTGATGGTCAGTGTGGGCTAGAATCCAGTTTAGGATCTGAAGGGTAGCAAATGGGATTTAAGGCCTTTGCACCTCATGTGTCTTTCCCACTGGTGTGCCCAGCAGCTGTTGACAGAGAGTGACTTTGAGGCATGGAGTTGCAATGACTGCTTCAAATGGAGCTACATGTGGTTCCCAGCCTTTCACTTACTCACTGAAAGCAGCTTCTGAAAGATCCTCTTTCTCCCAAATGGGCATGTAATCATTGGAAAGAAAATCTGCAGAAGGGAATTCTGTCACATAAGAGCTGCTTTGAGAAAGAGGAAATAAGGGTCTTTGCATTCTGGGGGAGAATAAGCAACTTCATACGGAGGAGATATACCATGTTCAGCAAGAGCCTTCCTGAAGCACATGGTTCTCTGGGCTTCAGTCACCTAGGCGAAGGACCATCCCTCTTTAGTGGGGAGGCAGCTTCCTCATCCATAGGCAGCTGGTTTCATTGAGACAAGAAGCACAGAGGTTAAAAACAAATGTGGGGGGAATGATGGAACTTATTGTACAGGAACTCAGACTATCTCTGTTTATGCAATTGTCATTACATGCCTTTCTGTAAATGTGACAGATTTTTCCACCTGGATCTTGCACATTTCTTATTAGGATATTCCTAAGCACCTTCTTTTTTGTTTCTAATGAGAATGGAAGCTCTTTATTGAAATTCTCACTTGGTTATTTCCAGTGAATATCCTGCTATCTACCTTTGTATAAAAATCTTTAATCTATGTATCTTGCTGAACTTTCTTATTAGCTGCAGGAGTCAACTTGTGAATATTTTATTTAGGATGTTTGTTCCTTTTTCATATGTGTGATTTGCATGTCATTTTCTCATGCTCTCCCTGCCTAGTTTTGCCATCAGGGTTATGCCAAACTCATTAAATGAATTGAAAGGAATCTCTTATTTTAGCTCTGGGATAGTTTATACAGTATTGGAGGTATCTCTTCTTAAGAGATTGGTAGAATGTACTTGTTCAAATTTCAAACCAAGTGGCATTTATTAGGAATATCTTTGATCACTGTCTTTCAGGTTTCCTGTGGTGTGTGTGTGTTTGTGTGTGTGTGTGTGTGTGTGTGTGTGTGTGGCGGAAAGAGGTGTTTCATATGTCTGATCTTCTTAAGTCAAATTTGATTAATTTTTATCTACACAGAAAATCATCTCTCTCATTTATATTTTCTATATTATTTAAGGCAAAGTCACAAAAAGTATTCTTCATTGTTTTAAAAATCTGTATCTTGAGTCCTGCTCTTTCTCAATTCCAATTTTTCCTATGTGTGTGTTTTCATCTTGTTCTTGATGACTTGCCAAAGATTTGTCTATTTTATTCAGCTTTTGTAAAGTACCAAGCGTTTGTTTTGTTCATCCATCCTACCAATTTTTTAAAATAACATTTTGCTTAATTAGTTGATTTTTTTTCTTACTCCTTAGGTTTGACTTTGTTATCTTCTTAACTCTTTTAGTACCAGCATAGTTTACTTATTTTCAATTGTTCCTATTGAATTAGACTTCTTTTACTTACCCACTTCTACTTAGTATTTACGTTTTAGGTGGAGCAGACCCACGCCTCATTCAAAATGGTCACATTGAAGTTAGTACTGGGACTTTTGCTTCTTAGCAGATATGCTCATTTTCTCTTAGAGTTGGTGAACTCTATTTTAGCGTGGTGGATAGGCCACACACTGCAGGTGATTATTGTTTTATCACTACAGAAAGAACCTGCCTAAGACCAAAGGCAGCACAGAGGCAATAGGAATTGATGGTATTTTTTGAGCACCTGGATCTAACCATGTTCGAACTCTACTCTGGACTCTAATTATGTAAGCCAAGTTTTTCCATTTGCTTAAGCCAGTTTGAGTTGGGTTTCAGACTCTTGTAACTAAGGAATCCTGCCTTGTCTTTGAATAAGGGCATTTAGGTCTATCTATTTTTTTTTTTAAGCGTATTGACTATATGCTGCAGGTTTTGATATGTTGTACTTATTGTACTACATTTCTAAATATGTAGCTAATAATTCTTATTTTAAATCTCCCTTTACCTTGAAAAGATTTAGAGTTTTAAAATTCTAGTTTGATCGTTTTTATTTTTTGTTTCTATCTCTATAATATTAATTTTATTGCATTATTAGTGAATGTGGCTTAATTTTTGCTTGGTTGGGAATTTCAGAATTTGTTGAGATTTTCTTCCTGTTAATACATGAACAGCTTTAGGAATGTTTTATGTAGGTTTAACAAATATCCCAGCACTTTTCGGAGGCTGAGGCAGGAGGATCACTTGAGGCCAGGAGTTCAAGACCAGTCTGGGCAACATTTTGAAAAAAAAAATTAGCCAGGTGTGTCCCAGCTACTTGGGGGGCAGAAGTGGGAGGATCACTTGAGCCTGGGATGTAAAGGCTGCAGTAACTCATGAACGCACCACTGCACTCTAACCTGGGTGACAGAGTGAGACTCTGTCTCAAAAAAAGAGCATATATTTATTATGTCTACATATATATAATTTTGGTTTTTGTATAAGTATTATTTTGTAAATAGTAATATATACATATAGATTAACGTTATTAATTGTATCATTCAGATCTTATGTATCTGTCTATCCATTTTCATGGAAAACACTTTAAAATCTTTAAGATTGTGAATTTATTTATTATTCTTTGTATTTGTGCCAGTTCTTGCTTTACATAGCTCAGGCAATTTGTTGGTTATATTAGGGTTCGTGTTACAATTTCCTAGTTAATTGCAACTCTTCACAATATGAAATACATTCTCTTTGTTTCTTTCATTGCCTTTTCTTTTGCCTTGCATTCTGTTTTATCTGATATTGTATTGTCACACTTGAGGTTTTTCATTAGCATCTGTTTTGCAAACCTTTTTCAACCTTTCTGTATCATAATTGCATCTCTTGAAAGTAGCATATAGTTGCATTATCTTTTGTTTTTGTTTTGTATCCAGTCTGAGAATATTTAGCAGGTGAATGTAATCCACTTATTTTATTGTAATTGCTGATATATTTACTTTCTGAAAGTAGAAATAAAATTGAACCAATTAGTGCTATAGTTCCATGCAGGGAAATACTCTTCTAAAATTATTTCCCTGAAGTTCTGTTCTTAAGATTTTCTTCCCTCTCTTTTTTCTATTCTCTTACTTAAGGTAGATGTTACAATTATTGGAGATGTTCTGTAAGACCTTCCTTTCCCATTTTCCATCTTTCTGTTCTTTGAAACTATCTTCCTAGAGAACTTTTTAGCTCCATTCTCCAGCACACTCCTTTCAAGATTTATCTGTTTGCTATTGATCTATCTATTGAAATTGTTATTTCAATAATTATGATTTGCATCTTCAAGTACCCTATTAGTCATACAACCTGATTTTGCTTCAGGAATGTGTGAACTCCTATTCCCTCTGAAGATATTATTCATAATAACATCTCTTTTCATCCTCCCATCTCTTTCCTCCACTAGCTCTGTTTCCTTTTATTTCAGTTCTCCTGTTTATAAGTTACAGTGTCTCTCTTATGTTGTTTATTTACCTAAAATGTTACGTAATTTTGGATGTGGCTCACATTTGCATTTGAGATTCTCTCCTGCCTGTTTGTAAATGCTACACCTTGTCAACCTCACTTGTCCCAGTGATGTAAGGAAGAGGGAGGGTGTGCTGTCAGGTTGTGTGCTAATCAATAACTGGTATCCCTGGTCTAGGTCTCCCAAGGTCCCCCTGGCTATAAGCTGCTTCTGGGTCCAAAGTGCCCACGTCCACTCCTGAAGGGAACTGAAGGGAAGCATTCCCGCCTGCCATTTTGTGACACCCCAACCTTTCATGCTGTTGTTCTTTGTACCACGTGGAAGCTAAAAACACCCTTAGCTTCCAGGGGTATTCCTGGAACTATACCCACCATGGACAGCAGAATTCTTCTCTGTTGGGCCTTCATCTATTTTATTTTATGAATATCCAATTTTTAAATGCGCTGGATCAATAGAGTTCACAGCCTCCTGATACATTGCAGGATCATTTAATACAATTGACTCCTTTCGTAACCTAAGTTTCAAAAGGCCTCACATTTGTATTACATACTTTAAAATATTTACACTTTGAATTCACTTCAGACTGTCCCTTTAAAAAACAAGGAAACATTTTCCAATTTAAAGGGAGATGTTTCTTGGAATTATGTTGCACATTTCACTGTGTTCCAGAGGGTTTATAATTAATAGTCAAAGCAGCACCTGCTCTAAATCTTAATTGCTTTCTTCCCCACGAAAACTGATTCTGCAAGTGTTGGTGAATTGATTTGTGCTACATAAGAATGGCTGCAAACTTGGCTTTGGCATACGCAATTCAGAAAACTGAACCCAATGTTGAAATTTTTCCCATGGAAAAACTTAATTATATCTGTTGCAGATATTCAAGTCAAGTACCTGAGAATGGCTGTGATGGCAACAGTATTATTATTACCATTTTGTGCCACCCATGAGGCAGGTGGTAAGGTCTATGTTCAGACATCCAAAGAGACCCAAAAAGCATTATAATTTATCTGATAACAGTAGAAACATTCTAGAATCCAGTAACTTTGTTTAGCATAAACTGTCTGCAATGGACTGAATGTTTGTGTCTCTCCCAAATTTATATGTTGAAATCCTAAATCTCAACGTGATGACATTGGGACTTGGAGCCTTTGGGAGGTAATTAGGTCATTACCTTATAATGACCTGATGTAAGGGACCACAGAGAGCTCTCTCACACTCTATTACACCATATGAGGATTTGAGGGGAAGTGGGTGGTCTGTAACCCAGAAGAGAGCTCTCACCAGAACCTGACCTTGCTGGCACCCTGGTCGTGGACTTCCAGCCTCCAGAACTGTAAGAAATAAATTTCTGCTGGGCACAGTGGCTCACACCTGTAATCCCAGTACTTTGGGAGGCTGAAGTGGGAGGATTGCTTGAGGCCAAGAGTTCAAGATCACCCTGGGCAATATGGTGAAATCCCATGTCTACAAAAAAATACAAAAATTATCCAGGTGTGGTGGTATACACCTGTAGTCTCACTGCTTGGGAGGCTGAGATGGGAGAATTGCTTGAGCCTGGAAGGTGGAGGTTGCAATGAACTGAGATCATGCCATTGCCCTCCAGCCTGGGTCACAGAATGAGACTGTCTCAAAAAAGAAAAGAAAAAAAGAAATAAAAGAAATCAAATTTCTGTTGTGTATAAGCTACCTAGTCTATGGTACTGTATTATAGCCATCCAATCTGATGAAGACCCTACCCTAAGTCTCTTTGCATTCAGCCTCCTCATCACTTTCATTTCAGTGCATCCTTCTGTGTAAGGGGGTCCTGGGATCCAAGCCCACCTGTGCCAGTCACAGATGTGTCTGTGAGTCCATCACTCACCTTCCTTGAACCTCGGCTTACTCATCCTACAGAAGGGTACAGAGTCAGGCTTGGCAAATGTACAGCCTGCAGCTGTAGTAGAGCTGGCACCAGCTTTATGACTCTGTGAATAAAATTTAATTCAGAAAAGATTTACAGAAATACCACTTTTGTAAATTAAACTGCATTTAAAAAAATCTTCTGTTACTTTCTTCTTTTTAAAAAGTCACATGTATTTGTTTCAGAAAAAAGAGAGAGAGAAGTGAACAAAGTAAATTTCCTGCACTGCTTTGGTTATAGCCTTCAATACTTAATCAGCTGCATTTTAAATGTCCTAGGGGGATGCGGACCTTAAAAGAAGCAGAAAATGAATTCTTTTGTAATATGAATGCTTGATTTGTTAGCTCAATTTTTCATGTAATAAATTTACTTTTAAAAGGATTCAGTGGAATTTCTTGAAATAGACTCATCCTTTCATTCAGACAACCTTTCAAGGGTCCTTCTGCTGGGAGACCATTTCTTGTCCCTACTTCTTCTGTGTCACCTCTTGAGTCAAGACGACTCTTTTTTGTGTATAACTGCAGGTGTTTTTGTTTCAATTTCACAGTGTGGGGCAAGAGGCCTACTTGTCTTTTGATTGGTTCACCATCCATGCATTTAACGACCCTAAGTTGCAGAAACTCTTGTGACTCAGTGCGGACAAGGAGATACCAGTCAAATACCTAAGTGAGCTTTATTGCTGTTGCACTATAAATCTATTTTCCAAAATAAACATTTTTAAAACATGGTTTACTTTGGGGGGTGAATGTATCGCTTCTTTCCCAGTCCCTTGAGTGGAGAGGTGGGTGAGGGGCTAGGACAGCAAACTGATCATTGCTCCAGAGGGGCTGAGGGAAAGAGCTGCCAGCCTCACTCTGACCGTGTATTTCATTAAATGCTTAAGTGGAGTAATCAGATTCAAGCGTAGACCAAAGAGGCGCTGGAAGACTTGAAAGGCATAGGTCATGTCACGTCTCAGGTCTTACTGTAGCTGTTGTTCTGACATTCCCTATCTGAATGTAGAACAAGGAGGCCCATTATTAGTCTGCCCTAAAGGAACGATCATCATAAAAGGAAGCCAGGCTGATTAATTCAGTCATGGTCTTTTGGATTCCCAGTTCAGCTTCTCGTGTTAATGAAACACGCATAGTCGTTAACAGTAGCTGTTGAAATTACCTGTCATATTTACGGTTTACCAGAGCCTTTTCTTCTGAGGTTTCTAACAAAATGACAGGGATTTCCCAGTAGTCTAGTTCTTTATTTCTCTGGGCTTATTTGAGATGTCAGTAGATGCAATATGTGAGTTTTTAAAATGTCTATTTTTCCAAAAGAACATTTATTTGATTCTCCAAAAATGTCTCGTTTTGTATAAAAAGATTCATGGTATTGTCTTCTTATTATCATAAGTAGAGCATGTCAAAGCATATTGATCAAAGCAATCAAGTGCGTAGTGCTCAAACACAAGTCACCCTCACAAGGTTTTCAATAGATTCACAGTATAAATGTAGACATATGTATCTCAAATATATGTACATTTTATATGATGATTTTAGATCTGGACATAGATAAATTTTGGAGGCTGTTTTATTTGCTCGGTGCATATTTACAAAACATATCCTGAAGAAAATACGTGATTGGTATTTACAATTTCTAATGTTCTTTAGACATCAGCTTTATAGCATTAATTATTGATATACTACTGGAAATAACTATAAAATGCTGGAAGCTCTGTAGTCATTTGAATTTATCTACAGTGAGTTTTTAAGGGCATAGTTATTATTATTATTATTATTACTATTTTGAGACAGAGTGTCACTCTATTGCCCAGGCTGGAGTGCAGTGGCACGTTCTCGGCTCACTGCAACCTCTGCCTCCTGAGTTCAAGTGATTCTCACGCCTCAGCCTCCCAAGTAGCTGGGACTACAGGCACCCGTCACCACGCCTGGCTAATTTTTTGTATTTTTTGGTAGAGATGGAGTTTCACCGTGTTGGCTAGGCTGGTCTTGAACTCCTGGTCTCAAGTGATCCACCTACCTTGACCTCCCAAAGTACTGAGGTTACAGATGTGAGCCACCACTCCCAGCTATCAATTACATATTAAGGAATTTCTATGCATTTGGTGAGTAAAATAGGACACTATTTCTAGGTTGTAGGGAAATGATGCTTCAGTAGAGGGAAAGCAACTTTTGCAGAAAGGTGGCAATGAACTGCTACCATGCTCATGGTGGGTAGATATTCAGACCAAATACAACTGGGCCACTAGGTGAAGATCATTCTTTCATGTGGAGGTAAAAGAGAGAGCTTAATTCTCATGCAACGACCCTGGGTGAATCTTCCATTTGGTCTCACATGGTGACATTCTGACCCACAACATAAGAACAGCACATAAATGCAACCTACTTACTGTTGACTCCCGGAGTGGGATGAGTGCAGTCAGTGGGCTCCAGCTACTACCCTAACTTTCTCCACATAATTGCATCTCTTCCTAAAAATTGCCCCTCTGTGACCAACTCCTAGTCACTTATTCTATACCAAGAGGGACACAGAGAGTTCTCCAGTCTCCTCACAGAGATAGGCTCTGGCCCAGTGCAGCGGCTTATGACTGTGATCCCAGCTATTTGGGAGGCTGAGGCGGAAGAATCACTTGAACCTGGGAGGTAGAGCTTGCAGTGAGCTGAGATCGCACCACTGAACTCCAGCCTGGGCAATAGAGCAAGACTCCTCAAAAAAAAAAAAAAGGAAAGAGAAAGAAAAAAAAACAAACCCAAAACTCAGAGATAGGCTCTGCTTAATTGTTGTTCTTGTATTTGAATTAAAGGAATTATCCATTTCTGGTTAGAAATTGTTGGTCATTTTTCTATTAGCCTATTTGATTTTCTCAGCTTTTTGTGTTTTTCTCAGCAGTTTTTCGTTTAACGTGTTAAAATCATGGTTCTCAATCGGAAGTGATTTTGTCCCCCAGAGGACACTTGGCAATGTCGGGAGACATTTTTGGTTGTCACAGCCAGGAGGCAGAGTGGTGTGAAGATGTGGAAGAGGCCAGGGATACTTAATAAGCACCGTGCAGTACACAGTACTGCGCCCCCAACAGTTTTCCAATCCAAATCATCCATGGTGCCAGGGTGGAGAAACCTTGTGTTAGAGAATGGCACGATCTTTTCAAAGCATGAGGCTGGGCGAGATGTGAAGATGATGGTCTGAGTGGAGGGGGTTAATATTTTTCTAGAGGTCGGTCTCTTGGTTGTGAAAACTTCTGCTTCTAGACACATTTAGCAAAATCTATGGCAAGAGGCAGCAGTGGCTTGCGACCTGTCTGAAATGGAACTTACTGGATTGTTGCTTCTGTTGGCAATTCCTTCCACCTTCCAACCTGCCCACAATCCATCCACGCACACATCTTCCCCTCTCTTCTAACCCAGTGTCTCTGCTGCTCTTCATTTTCCATACTCCCCCCCGTTTTTCTTTTAGATGGAATCTTGCTCTTGTCACCCAGGCTGGAGTGCAATGGCACCATCTCGGCTCACTGCAACCTCCGCCTCCTGGGTTCAAGCAATTCTCTCTGCCTCAGTCTCCCAAGTAGCTGGGATTACAGGCACCCACCACCACACCCAGTTAATTTTTGTATTTTTAGCAGAGATGGGGTTTTGCCATGTTGGTAAGGCTGGTCTCAAACTCCTGACCTGAGGTGATCCATCCGCCTCGGGCTCCCAAAGTGCTGGAATTACAGGCGTGAGCCACCCCACCCAGCCTCATGTCCTTTCTTAAATGCTGTTTTATATCACCATGAAATACCACCCATGAGAAACACAACCCTGGAGCCTGCAGCCTAATTCATACAGCTGAATACTTATTTAAATTAAAGAATGTTGATGGTAGGAGCCGATAACAACTGTACTTTTTTTTTTCTGGCATTCGCAGAGAGACATGTACTTCAAAAAGCTGCCTCTTCTTTCCAATAACCATTAGAGGAAAAGTAAAGCAATTTACCCTTTGAAGTCTTTTCATTAACAAAGGGTGGGGGAAGACTGGTAGAGAGAAAGAATGAAAAAGGGAACTTTCCTCAAAGGAAATATTCGAGACAGATGACTTGATTTAGGGCTCTTAATGCACTCAGCTTTTTAACAGTCTGAGTAACTCAGCAAGCCTGAAACAAAGAAGGTTCTAAAAAAGCAACCCATGGCTGGGACTGTGGGTAATGAAATTTGCTTTGAACAATATGATCACTGTATGTGCATGTTTCAAATGATCACCAGAACATACACACAAAAATCTTTGTTCTGTTAGTGCTGTTTGAGTCTCAGAGCCAGATTAGACCTTGTGCTCTTCCCACTGTGGAATTTCGCTTCCCATGGAAATAGCTGCTCCTTCCTTATCCTTAGGAGTGGGTAGAAGACAGTATTTCAAGCAGTGAGAGATGTTCTAAGGCAGAGGTGGTGAAGATGTGGGACATGAATGGCACAGTTGCTGGTCCCTATTCCCTCTTCCTTTCCCATGGTCAACACTGTAAAATCATCACCGCCTCTTTCTGGTTGAGCCCAAACAAGTTCTCAGAATCCTCACATGACATTCCTTTCTGTTCTAAGACACCTGAAGAAGTCTCACTGTAGAAGATATGGCCAGAGGTGTTTAGTGTCTCTTTTCACCCATACAATGCAGCCCAGAATATTGCTGTTTGTGAAATGCAACCAAGCAAATGCACTACTTTAGCTGGACCAGAAGTATCTGTGAATCCTGAATGATCAGGTGAGCTACTCAGTTTTCATAACCGTAGTGGACTGATCACAAAATAGCTCCAACCACCCCCTATATCCACACTCTGTGCAATGTGGTGTTGCAGCTACTCCCATCAAGACATGTGACCGCTTTGTACCTTGCATTTGATCTGATCTAGTGACTTGCTTTGGCCAATAGAATAAAGTGAAAGTGACAGTGTGAGGGTTACCTGGGCCTCAGAGGGCTTTGTGCTCTTCCACTGTGTCTCTGGCTCCTCTGTCCTCCTCTTGACACTGTGTCTACAGCCCCTGCTAGCCTGTTGGAGGACAGTGCAGTGGAGCAGAGCCAGGTCCCCAGATTTGAAAGGGAGCTCAACCAAGATCACCAAAACCACCTAGACTGCCACGACCAACCACAGATGCGTAAGTGAGCCCTGCTGAGCCCAGTTCAGATCAACCCACCCAGAGCAGTGAGCAAAAATCCGTGTTTATTACATTATACATCTGAGGTGAGCAGTGGTTTATGAAATAGTAATAGCTAACACACAATAACAAATCCCTGCTCCATTTGTACCTCTTCTATGAACTATTCTTTTTTTCTTCTTTTTTTTTTTTTGAGACTGAGTCTCGTTCAGTCACCCAGGCTGGAATACAGTGGCGTGATCTTGGCTCACTGCAATTTCCACCCAGGTTCAAGCAATCCTCGTGCCTCAACCTCCTGAGAAGCTGGAATTACAGTTGCTTGCCACCATGCCCGGCTAATTTTTGTATTTTTAGTAGAGACTGGGTTTCACCATGTTGGCCAGGCTGGTCTCAAATGCCTCACTTCAAGTGATCCACCTGCCTTGGCCTCCCAAAGTGTTGGGATTACAGGTATGAGCCACTGTGCCCAACTACAAATTATTCTTAACTACTTCAACCCATATTGACTTCTTGCTTTCCTGCACACGAGGAAGAACTCACCGACTAAGCCAATGGTTCCCAACTTTTGTTCCAGTAACAAAAACTTTATGTATCACTTTGTGCTATACCTTTAACACTTGGGAGTTGAAAAAATCAACCATCATGATTGCCTGAATTCAGTAACCATTTCAAATGAATATTATTTTCATAATCACACCACTGCGTGCACGTGAAAAGAATAGTATGTATATGTATGAGATACTATTTATTCAGTCAAAAAACAATGTGTGGTTCAGCTAGAGATTCAAAGCCTCCTTACTAAACTTGAGTGTTCTTTGGGAGTCTTGGGCTCCAATGATGGAAAATGTTGGTCCATGCTTGTTTTTTGACATTTACTCATGCAGTATTTGGGAATGTGAGTTAAATGTTCTCCCAGGTATCCCATGACATTGTTCACGTTTCAGAGGAGGGATTCTGTCTTATCCTTCTCTAACCCTATTTAGTGCCCCACCTCCTGGCACATAGAACCATGCTGTGAACACAACAGCATCAATGTGGATGCAGCTGGTGCCAGCCACCCAGGCCTTGTGCTATTTGGAAGGCTGTACCTTCTAGTCATTAGACAAGCAGGCTCTGCAGTCAATGGACCTGGGTTCAACACCTGGCTCTGCCACTTACTAGCTCTGTGATCTGGAGCAAGTAACTTACTTAACCCCTCTGCCTCAGTCTACTTATCTGTAAAATGGGCATATTCTTATATCCTCATTAGCACCCATCATTTAAGGTTCTTGTGAGGATTAAATGAATTAATACATATAAAACACTTAGCTCATTGCCAGGCACATATTAACATGTTAATTTGTTAACATTAACTTAGGTTATTAGCATAATATAAACATTAACTTAAATTATTTTTAATAATAAAGTCCTTAGAAAGAGTACCTGGTGCCAGTAAATGTCATTAAACATTAGATGTTATTATTAATGTTGGTATTGTTATTATTACTATGAAATCCTCGAAGCCCCTGAAAATTGTTGATTTGTTTAAAAAGGCATTTTGCCAATATCATTGCTAAATATATAATCCATGATCTAACTCAGCAAAGCTCCTCGATATGGTAAATTTGGGGCAAACTTTGGTTACTTTTGGTACCTGGTACTGGATTTCATGATGGCAGACAGACCGTTCTGAGGAAGCAACCGGCTCCTTTCTGATCAGGAGGGAATATCTGACAGGTCCTTGCAAAGTGTTTTTCTGGTCAACATTCTTGTCTGATCCATGGCATTGTCCATGCTCTGTTTCTATACTGTGAGCCCCTTCATGTTCAGGGTAAAGAGAGGTAAAATCTGGGGAGACCTAAAAAGGAGATTTCTAATGTACTGATGAAATGACATGGTGTCTGGGATCGATTGCTTCAAAACAGTTATGAGGTTGAGGACAGGAGAGAGTGAAGCTGTTAAACCAGATCGGCCATAGATTGATGACATGAGATGGGACGATGGATACATGAGATTTCATTTTCTTATTCTCTCTACTTTTGTGCATACTTAGCAGTTTCCATAATTTAAAAAAGTTTTTTTAAATGTATGTACCCTGTTAAGAGGGCTAAACAAAGAGATTTCATTGTCTTCTAAGATAATGTATTATATTGTCTCTGGACATTTGCTTTTAGTTAAATGTTCCCTTTTCCTTATTCTTACATGAGTCTATTCTTCATCTAGGGTTCATTTCTCATAGGCAATGAAAAAAAGGTCCCATGACCCCTTGTATTAGTCCATTTTCACACTGCTATAAAGAAATACCTGAGACTGGGTAATTTATAAAGGAAAGAGCTTCAACTGACTCACAGTTCCACGTGGGTGGGAAGGCCTCAGGAAACTTACAATCACGGCGGAAGATGAAGGGGAAGCAGGCACCTTCTTTGCAAGGCGTCAGGACAGAGAGAGAAGCCCAGAGGAAACTGTCATTCTCCAAACCATCGTATCTCCTGAGAGTTCCTTACTGTCACCAGATCATCATGGGGAAAACTGCCCCGGTGATCCAATCACCTTCCACCAGGTTTCTCCCTCAATACCTGGGGATTACAATTCAAGATGAGATGTGGTTGGGAACACAGAGCCAAACCATATCACCCCTCATTCATCCACTATAAACACTTATTGAGCAACTACTATGAACAGTGAATAAGATAAAGAATGCTTACTTTCTCTCTCATGGAGTTGATATTTTACTAGGCAAAATAGAGTACAAACAAATAAGCAAGAAAAATAACAGATAATGAGAATTTTTATAGAGGTGACAATTTTTATAAAGGTGACCCCTTAAACTGAGGGGTTATCTTAAATTAGATGATCAAGAAAGAGCTCCCAGAGGAGATAACACTTAAGCTGAGATCTAAAATCTAAAAGAAGCCAGCCATCAAAGGTTGGCAGGAAGAACATTCCAGCCAGAAAGGCCAGGCAGTACAAAAGCTTCAAGGCAGAGCAAGCATGGTGATGTTTGAAAACCAGGAAGATGGTGGCCATGCCGGGTGTATGCTGGGCAAGGAACTGTGGCTCAAGATGAAAGCAGGGCAAGAGAGAGGCAGAGGTCAGTTCAGACTTTGAAATCCAGGGTAAGACGCTTGACTTTTATTCTAAGTGTGTTGGAAAAGGATCAGGAGGGTTTACAGCAGGGATGTGACATGACCTGCCTTCAGATTCAACAGGAGCACTCTGCCGCTGTGAGAGAATGAGGTGGGGAAGGACTTACCGCAGGCAGAGCATGTGGCAGCTCTTACGGCCAGTCTTGGCCAGAGAAGGTGTTGTTTCAGAGCAGGGCTGAAGCAAGGAGATGATAAGAAGGGCCATCCAGGCTATTTGGGGAGTGGCATTGACAAGTCTCGCTGCTGGCTGGGGTGGAGGTAGGGGGATGGCGAGAGAAGGACAGAAATAACTTGCATTTGGAACTTGAGTGACTGGGTGGATGGAGGTGTTGTTTTCCAAAATAGGAAAGACTGAAAGGAGACCAGGCTTTTTTGGCCTTTGAATGGGTAGAGGGAGTGAAAGTGAGAGTCATTTGCATGCTCCAAGTGGTTAATAGTAAGTAGCTAAACACAGTTGTCCTAAACTCTGGGTAGCAGCTTCTTTCATTGGCCTGATATGTAGATATGTCAAGAAAACGGTCACCTTCTCAACAGCTTTTTTGAACATGGCCAAGACTAAAATTGCTTCTTAAATAAGTTCATAGGATCCAATATTTGGTAGGGTTCTCTTTTACAGCCTTATGTGCAATGAGGCATTTAAGGAATGCCTTTTCATGAGAGCAATAGTGATAATTCATGGGGGAAAGCTGACATTTATCTTATAAACCATATCAGTGGGATGATGTGCGTAATTACTAATTTATTGTCTGTCTCTATCACTAGAATGTAAACTCCACAGAGACAGGGCCTTACCTGAAAGGTGGAGAGATATGAAGACAGACAAATTAGGGACCTCAGGATCTAAGGGTAAAAAAAGGCTGGTGAGTTTCTTTTAGCGTCATAGATCTGAGACTAGTAGCTGAAGAAGTCGCCAACCCAGAAATGCAAACAGGTACAGACAAAAAACAAACAAACAAACAACAAACAAAAAAACCCAAAACCTGCTCTCTCTAGCCAAAGGAGGAAGAAAGGAGAAGCCTAGCAAGACAGAAAGCTTGTAGACAATAACTATGGTACTCCAGCCAAACATGCAGAAAAACTACCACCTCACCCCACCCATGGTATTAAGGATTAAATATTTGTGTTTCCCCCAAAAATGAATATGTTGAAATTCTAATACTTGATGGCATTTGTTGGTAGAGCTTTTGGAAAGTAATTAGGATTAGATAGGGTCATGAGGGTGGCATCTTTATCAATAGGGTTCATGCCCTTGGAAGAGCTTGTGGGCTTCTCTCCAACACGTGAGGATACAGCATGAAATGGGCCATCTGCAATCTGGAAGAGTCCTCATTGGAACCCGGTGATGCTGGCACCATGAACTCAGGCTTCCAACCTCCATAAACATGAGAAATAATTTCTGTTGTTTATCAGCCACCCAGTCTACGGTAATTTGTTATAGCAGCCTGAAATGACTAAGACACACACTAGTACATTCTAATGGAGAGCCAGACTTCCACCCACAGGAGGCCATCTCAAGGCGCTCCAACACCTCCCCTGCAGGGAGCATCCAAGACAGTCAAACTAGAGCCTGTCATAAGGCCGCCTCGTGGTATCCGTGGAGACTGTCGGGGGAGTCTTGCCTTTCTCCTCCACCAACAATAACAAAGCGCCTATCCTCCTACCATCTGGGTGGCGTCAGAGGGATATTCTAGTGGAGACTCAGGACTTTCAAGATTTACCATCAACAATGAGGTCACCCCTACTTTAGTATCAGTGGAGACCACAAACACAGCTGGAAATTCCTCTTCCATCCAATAGTAACAAGGAGCATCCCCACTCCCAAACTTGGGTGTCAGTGAAGCATGGGTGGAGAACCTGTATTTCTTCCTCTACCTGGCAGCAAGACACTCCTGTCTTCCTACTGAAGTAGTGTCGAAAAACAAAACAAAACACAGCTCAAACAGAAGGTTTAAATAAGATCCAGTGGCTCACAGCATAGTGAAAAAATGTCCAGGTTTCAAAAGAAAAACACTCATCGTATCAATAACCAGGAATAATTGTAAATGAATTAACAAGTAGAATCAAACTAAGCATGATGGCTCATGCCTGCAATCCCAGCACTTTGGGAGCCCGAGGCAGAAGGATGGCTTGAGCTTAGGAGTTCAAGACCAGCCTGGGCAATGTAGGAAGACCTAATCTCTACGCCAAACAAACAAACAAACAAATGAAAATAGAATCAATAGATGTCAACATTGAGATGACAGAATTGTTGAAATTATCTGATAAGAATTTTAAAGCAGCCATTGTAAAAATATTTCAAGAACACACTTGAAACAAATTAAAAAATAGAAGGCCCAGCAAAGAAATAGAAAATATAAAGAAAAAACAAACAGAAATTTTAGAACTGAAAAATACAATAACTGAAGTAAAATTATCCATGATGGGCTTAATGGCAGAATAGAGGGGATGAAGGAATAACACAGTGAGCTGAAGGAACAATAGATGTTATGCAATCTAAACAAAAGAGAGAAAATAAACTAGAACTCAATTAACAGAGTTTCAGGGACGTGTGGTCTCTAACAGAACAGCAACATTCAGGTCACTGGTGTTCCAGGAAAAGAAGATAGAGGATGGGGTTGAAAATGTATTTAAAGAAGTAATGGCAGCAAACAGAAGTCTGCAGATTTAAGAGCCTGAGTGTAACTCAAATACAAACCCCCCCAAAGTTCCATGCACAGACACATCATAATTAAACTTCTGAAAATTAGAGGAAATTAAAAAATCAATCTTGAAATCAGCAGAAGAGAAATAAGATCTCACCTACAGGAGAAAAGCAATTAGAATGGCAGCATAGTCCTCATCAGAAATCTTAGAGCCAGAAGGAAGTGGCACAAGGCTGGTTCAATATTTTGAAAAACCTGTTAATGTAATCCACCTTATTAACAGGCTAAAGAAGAAAAAGTATATCGTTATATCCGTCAATGCACCAAAAAGGCATTTGACAAAATTTAGCTTCTGTCAGATAAAAACTCTCAGAAAATTTAATAATAGAAAGAAACTTCCTCAATTTGATAAAGATTATCTGTAAAAAGCCTGCAGCTAACATTATACTTACTTAGTGGTAATGAATTCTGTTACCAGTGTAGGGAATTACAGGCAGGAGAATTGCAGAGTGTCCGTAGCTGAAGGAGAGACTTAAAGGCCACCTAATTATCCGCCTCACTTTTTAGGCAGAAAACTGGCGTCTAGAGCTCTCTAGTATCAGAACAGTGACAGATGCATGTTTCCACATTCTCAACAAATGTTTTTATCCATTTACATATTTCCCCTCAGCATTTGATGTCTAATCTCAGAAGAATAAAGACTATAATACTTCTGGGCTCAGTGGCTCACGCCTGTAATCCCAGCACTTTGGGAGACCGAGGCGGGTGGATCACCTGAGGTCAGGAGTTCAAGACCAACCTGGCCAACATGGTGAAACCCCGTCTTTCCTAAATACAAAAATTAGCTGGGCATGGTGGCACAAGCCTGTAGTCCCAGCTACTAGGAAGGCTGAGGCATGAGAATCGCTTGAACCCAGGAGGTAGAGGTTGCAGTGAGCTGAGACTGAGATCACACTATTGCACTCTAGCCTGGGTGACACAGCAAGACTCTGTCTCAAAAAAAAAAAAAATTATATATATATAAAATACTGTTTGTTCATAATTTGCTTCTATGAGAAATATTAGATGATAAGTCCCTGGAGGGTAAAATTTCTGCTTTTTGTATTTTTTTGTTGTGTTTTTAGAAATAGGGTCCTGCTATTTTGCTCAGGCTGGATTCAAACTCCTGAATTTAGGGATCCTCCCACCCCAGCCTCCAGATTACAAAGATTACAGGCACCGGGATTATAGGCACCTGCCTCAAAATTCAGCCTTGGTATTCATTGCGTATAGCATCTAGCTCAGTCCCATGTGTGGTCATTGAATACACTGACATTTGAATGGATAATATGGGCATTTGTCCCTTCTTTCTTAAGGGGAGTGCTGGTGATTTTTCTTGATGAGGACCCGCATGACATTTGCATTTCTCAGAAGGAAGTAGCTACACAGAGATCATTCTGGGCAGAACTGCCAAATAAGACTATTGGATGAGCCCCGGCCTGTATACTCGGCAGCTTCGCTTTCTCACAGCCAGCTAATCCAGGGGCCATTTGATCTCCTCCCCAGCAGGGTTCTTAAAGCAAAGGGCTGGTCCCACACTGCCTGCAGAAAGGCATTTTTCTCCTAACTGCCTACATTTTAACAGATTGACTTAGGGTCCAACCATTCGCAGCCCAGTGACAAGCGGGGAAGAAAAAGCACATATGAACACATGTGCACATTTTCCACATTTGCTAAGGATACAGTTTGAAACTGATTTCTACTTGGACATTCCAAGTCAACTGAGAGCCTCTCAGGTGTTTTGACATCCACTGGCATAACTGCTGATTATCGACTTTCATTTGAGTCTTTTTTAATTCCCTCAAAGCTATCGGCTCATGCAACTTCTCTGAGAATCTGAAATGCCTCATCCAGGTGAGTTTGAAAGGGGATCGCTGTCCTCAAGAAAATAAGCATGTGAATAGTCCTCTTGGAAGAAAACCTCACACTTTCCAGGTATCAGATCTTAAAGGATAAGAAGCCTTAAAATGATTTATGGTGATTGATGTGAGATTCTGAAAGCCTGGCTATGTCTATGACTATCAGAGGGCCAAGCCTCGTCACCCACTCCGGGAGCACAAATTGACAGAGATATGGGGCAACACAAATTTGAAATGGAAATGATGCTTGTGATTGCCATATGGCAATACTTATTACACAATGTAGCCCAGAATGTCACAGAACAAATCACTTAGCCCAAGAAAAGCATTCAGATCAGGAGCAGCTGGTTGGGGTGTGTGTTTTCCATTACAAAACTCACAGAGTTCGGCGAGTCCTGATTGGTACCTCCCACTGTGTGTGCTTCCTCCCTGGGGAAGCAGGTTAAGGAAGGGGAGACAAATAAGCATCAACTTCTTATCTCATGAGCAAGCTAGCCAGGGGTCCTTTTGTATATGAAAAGCAACCTGTCCCTTTTTTTCTTCTTCTAGTTTCAGAAAATTATTTTAGAAATCTGCTCTCACTATGTCATCCAGGATAGAGTGCAGTGTCTCTTCTTATGCATGACCGTAGTGCACTATAGCCTGGAACTCCTGGCCTCAAGCAATCCTCCAGCCTCAGCCTCTCAAGTAACTGGGATTACAGGTGCACACCACCATGCCCATCCTGTTCCATTTTGTAATCCCCAAAGCAACTATTGCTAAAGAAAGATGTCTGTGAAAGAGAGAGCTCCAGCCAGGACCGTAGTTCAGAGTGTCCAGGCTGAGTTTCCAATCATAAATGATTGCAAGGCATTCCTTCACCCTTTCATCTTCCAAACTCCCAGATGATGAGCTAGTATAATAGAGGAAGATGAGATTGGTGGACTGCTATCCAGACAGAAAATCTTGTAGGTCCATATTGCCCTTTGCTCAAGCTCCATTACCACTGAGATGCCTGGAACCTTGGATGGTAACTGGTTTTACAGTGAGGGCCTTTGATGTGGTTACACAACTGTTTCTTTGAAACCATCATAGTGCATTCCATTTTGTTTCAGAGACACAGAGCAGAGGGCATAGCAAGTCCATGCCCATCCCTTCTTCCCAGAGGCAACATTAAGCTGGTGAATATTTCAGCAGCCCTCTGGCCATGCCTCCTTTGACTTCTACACAGGACTAAACAAGTGAGAACAAAATCAGAAAAAAAAAAAAGTTGGTGCACATACAGACCTTGTCTTCTACGATAACTCAGAAAAAAATATAATGTAAGGAGTAGAATTATGCAAAAGCACTTACATTTTAAAAAACTTTTTCTGTGTATTTCATATCAAACTGTAATTTATTAACGCGGCAGTACACAAGTCACAAGTATCTAAGTGGATTTTGACAAACGCACACACTACTGTAACAATCTTCCAGTTGGTCATTATTTTTAAGTGCTCAGATTTCTAAAGTAACATTAACGGGGTAATCTAGTTTCTCCATTGTTCTCAAGTGAACCTGTAGTTTTTTTTCTTGAAAAGTCAGATCTTGGAGAAGTTGATAAACAGAGAAGGGATAACAATTCCCTGTTTCTTCGTTGGCCAAGAGCTTTTTGAGTTTGAGCTAGGTAAGAACCCACCCTTCAGAGAGAAATCAAATCTTAGAGTAAGCCAAAGTTTCTTTAACTTGTGGTATTAAAGAAATCTTTTTTTTTTTTTGAGACAGAGTTTCACTATTGTTGCCCAGGCAGTAGTGCAATGGCAGGCAATCTCAGCTCACTGCAAGCTCCGCCTCCCTGGTTCAAGTGATTCCTGCCTCAGCCTACTAAGTAGCTGGGATTACAGGTGCCTGCCACCATGCGGAACTAATTTTTGTATTTTTAGTAGAGACAGGGTTTCACCATTTTGTTCAGGCTGGTCTCAAACTCCTGACCTGAGGTGATCCACCCACCTCGGCCTCCTAAAATGCTGGGATTACAGACATGAGCCACTGCTCTCGGCCAGCTTTTGGTATTATAGAACTCTTGAAGCAAGTCTTTAAAAAAGAAAAAAAATACTCTTTCTACTTTTTAATTGAATTTCCAATAATTTTTATTTGGCCCATTTCCTCCCTCCAACCTATTAAGAAAACAAAACTGTGACCTTAAAAAGCAAAGTCTGAAGAACTCTGAATGCTACTAATTTCAAAAATAAATATTATTTTTGATGTGTAATTTTGATTCAAGATGGCATAGAATTTTAGGCAGTTCTTTCTAAATCCGAAAACCTTAGGCTTATTTGAGGCACTTATTAAAAATGTAGCCCTATCTCAAGCCAGTCAAATTAGAATCTCTGAGAAGTTGTATTATACCAGACGATTCTGAAATCAGGGCTCCTGGAACAGTTTGAGAAACTCAAAGTTAAGAGGAAATAGGCAACAGGTCTAATGAATATCCAAAGTGCCTAAAACTATACAAAAATATTTCTTCCTTTTTTTTTTTTTTTTTTGAGACAGAGTCTCACTGTGTCACCCAGGATGAAGTGAAGTGGCGTGATCTCAGCTCACTGCAACCTCTGCCTCCCAGGTTCAAGTGATTCTCATGCCTCAGCCGCCTGAGTAGCTGGGACTACTGGTACATGCCACCATGCCTGGCTTCTTTTTTTTTTTTTATATATTTTTAGTAAAGACAGGGTTTCACCATGTTGGCCAGGCTGGTCTCGAACTCCCGATCTCAGGTGATCCACCCGCCTCGGCCTCCCAAAGTGCTGGGATTACAGGCATGAGCCTCCATACTTGGCTCCTTTCCTTTTTAATTGCATCAGTGTCACTTTGATGGGCCAACTCTGGCTATGGTCAGCTCTGCAGTCTGTGGTTTGCAATCACTCAAGGGCAACATGGTTATAGGGTTAACTTTCAGCCACATACACCAGGCTTAAATCCCATCTCTACCACTTACTTGCTGTGTGACCTTGGGCAAGTTGCTGACCTCTCTGTACCTTCATTCTTTCATCTATTTAAATGAGAGTGACATTTTTTGAGTCTGCTAATAAATATTTTTACAACTTATTCAGGATTCTGGAACTCATTCAGAGTTCTTGATCCTTATCAGGATCAAAGAGGGGCAAGAATAACAGCTACTTCGTGAACTGTTGTTAACAATTAAATGAGTGAATACCGCTGATCCTCTTAATTCTGCATTTGTGATCTTGCCTACTTGCTAACATTTATTTGTGACTTGCAAATCAATACCTAGGACACTAGGTATTTGTGGTCATTTGTGGACATGTGCAGAGCCGCAAAGCATGTGTGTCACCAACATGCATGTTCCCAGCTGTGGCTGAATAAGGGGACCCTCTGCTCTACTCTTTCAGTTCTCATCTTGTAAACACGTCTTTTTGGCAATCTATTTAGTACACATTTATTGCATGTTTGTACTTTTTGTTAGTCATTCTTCGATCTGAAATGGCCCCCAGGCATGGTGCTGAAGTACTACCCTGTGTTCCTAAGCACAGAACGTTGTGACGAGCCTTACAGAGAAAATATGTGTGTTTGGAAAAGCTTAGTTCAGGCACGAGTTATACTGTTGTTGGCTGTGATTTCAATGTTAATGAGCCAACAACATATGTGAAATAAGATGTCTTTAGACAGAAGCACATAGAAAGCTAGGTTAGGTACGGACCTGTGAACAAAAACATTGTGACCAGAGGCTCATAGGAACCTCACCCTCGCTCTCCCCTAGGAGCAATGGTTCAGTATTTGTTCATTCAGTGTTTGCTGGGAATCTACAGAACATAACTACAGGCCAGGTGTGGTGGCTCGTGCCTGTGATTCCAGCACTTTGGGAGGCCCAGGTGGGTGGATCACTTTAGGCCAGGAGTTTGAGCTGACATAATGAAACCCCATCGCTACTAAAAATACAAAAATTAGCTGGACATGGTGGCAGGCACCTGTAATCCCAGCTACTTGGGAGACTGAGGCAGGAGAATTGCTTGAACCTGAGAATCAGAGGTTGCAGTGAGCTGAAATCATGCCGCTGCACTCTAGCCTAGGTGATAAGAGTGAATGAAACTGCATCTCAAAAGAAAAAGAAAAGAAAAGAAAAAGAGAAAAAAGGAATATAACTATAGCAAGTAATGAGAATCAATTATGTATGTGAAACAGCTACAGTGCTGCCAGGCACAGAGTGACTGTTCTAGAAGTATTTGTTAAATGATGAATATCTGATGGAGTTTGTAGAGAGGCCAGATCCCACCTGCAGGGAGCTATACAAGGAACCCAGCAGGAAGCGGCTAGACTAGGTAGTTCCAATATCCTTCTGAGGAAGGAGTCCAGGATCCAGGATGAAGGGAACTGCAGTGGGTCAAGGCAGATCTGGTGGTTGGAATCTCAGGTCTTGGGTCCTTTTACAAGCACTGATGCTGCTTTTACCAGGGTCAGAGGCGCGGGTGGGAGGGGCTGGTGCCATGTGACAATCTGGTTCCTGATCCAGCTAAGGATCCAAATTACCAGGAGAGCTTTAGAAATATTTGCTGAGGGATATTTCTCAGCCTCACCTCAGAACTTCTAAATCAATTTTTCTAGAGCTGGAAGCAGACATCTGCAGCCTTCAGCAGCTTCCAACAGCAGTCGACAGGCAGTACTTGGGACCCACTCTCATCATGGAAAGAACTCTTTCTTTGGAGTAGGACCAGCCTAGCTCCAAATTCAGCTACCTGGCCCTGGGCAGGTGACTGAAAGCCAGTGAGCCTGAGTTTCTTCCCCTGTACAATGAGGATGATAACTCCAACCTTGGTGCTGCCTTTTCTTTTTTCTTTTTTTTTTCAGACGACTTCTCACTCTGTCACCCAGGTTGTAGTGCAATGGCATGATCTCAGCTCACTGCAACCTCTGCCTCCCAGTTTCAAGCAACTTTCCTGCTTCAGCCTCCTGAGTAGCTGGGATTACAGGTATGTACCACCATGCCTGGCTCATTTTTGTATTTTTAGTAGAGGCGAGATTTCACCACGTTGTCCAGGCTGGTCTCAAACCCCTGACCTCAAGTGCTCCACCTACCTGGGCCTCCCAAAATGCTGGGATTACAGGCATGAGCCACTGTGCCCGGCCTGGGCCTCATCTTTGAGAATAAACTAGAATGAATGTAAACTGTCAGATCCAATGTCTGGCATACTATAGGCATCCAATACACGTTGGGCTGGCCTTCCTTCTTGTTGGTTCAGCTCTAACTGCCATTTCCACATTCTTTTTTCATCTGTGAAAGTGGCATTCGTCCAGAAGGGATTGGATTCTTTTCCAGCAGGGTAGAAAGTTAGAGCCAGTCTGCTCACCTTCCTTCTCCTCCTCCTCCCACTGGCTGGGCTCACAGGTTTGGTGTAGAACATATAAATGCAAGGGCACCCAGGCAAGGGCCGGGAGCACTCAGCCTGGTCTCACTGTCCTTGTGGTTTCCTGCCACAGGCTGCATTGTTGGTTAGAATGGAAACCGGGAAGGAAGCATTCCTCCCTTGGGTCTGATGTCAGCCTTCCTTGGGAACTTGATCTGGAGCCCTGGAGCTTTTGCAGATGCTATCGGTGGACTGAGTAAATGCACACAGGCCAGGTGGGGAGCACGGGTGCCAGAGCACAGGTGGTCACTGCCTCCTGGGCATCCTCCACCACAAGCTGCATCTTTCCCAGGGTCATCCGCAGGCCTTCCAGGCTCCATCTGTTCGCCACTGTTCAGAATGCAGGCCCCAGGTCCCTGAGCAATGAGTCTATTGGATGATGAACTGTCCTTAGTGAGAAGACTGTTCTTCCTTTCCTCCCCTTCCATCTCTGACACTTGGTCCAAAGCTGTCTCTCCTTCTGTTCCTTTCCAGCCTCTCCTCCAACTCCCACCCCATCTCCAAAGTTGAAGCTTCTCTCCAGTTTGCTTTGGGTTATTCCCAGCCTTTGCCATTCATGTTATTGCTGGACCTGTGCTAAGGGCTCAGCAAACAGGAAAGGCTCCCTTTCTAGTGGCAAAGCCACAATCCCTCTGTTAAAAGTAATTTCCCTCTGACTCCCTGGCTGTTAACTTGCAAAGAGATGTGAGTTTCCTGGCAGAGGGAGATGAAGTCCAAGATGGCTTCCCTTCTGTTCCCCTTGACTGGGTTTGGCCTCAATCAGTGTCCAGAGCTTGTTGAAGTTCAGTCCTGACCATTAGAAGGCAAGCATCATATGATCCATCATCAAAGTGCTTTGAAGTCAAGTGGAATTTTCCTAAACCTTCAAGTCTGTTCCATTGCCATCGTCCACCCTGACTGAAGAAGGAGGACAGCTATGCTGGATTGGAGAGAGCTGAAAGGCAATTCATGAACACGTGGACTGTATTACCTGACATTTCTTGAGTACTTACTCTGTGCCGGCTCTGTTGTGTTATATATGAATGAATTCATTTACTCTTTTCAACAATCAAGAAATTAGGTACCATTAGAATTAGGTATAATCCTCATTTTATGGATGACAATATTAAGACATGGAGGAATTAAATAACTTGAACAAGAGCTCAAAGCTTGGAAGCAGCAGCAGCAATCAGAAACCAAATTGAACATCCCCAGAACCAGAGCTCGTAGTCGCCATGCTGGGCTGCACTCTACTTTGCATTTTTGCCGCTGAGATACCACTGAGTCTTAGAGTTCCTGAGGCCCTAGGAGCAGTCAGGGGAGTAGGAGGTACCAAGTTTATGGGGCACCAAGTTACCCGGTCTCTAGCTGCCTTCTCCAGCATCTGCTGCAACCACAGCCCTTCTGCTTTTATCTGGTGTAGACGGTGGACGTCCATGTACGTCTTAACTTGAAAGGGGGGATCCGAAGGAAGTATGTGGCTCATCAGACTGAATTCCATCAGACAGGAACTGTTAGATTCATGTTCTTAACTCTGGCACCTAGTTGGAGGCCTGGCAAGAGGTCGCTGCCTAACAACTGTTTGTTGGATGAGCAAACAGGGAAGTTTCCTGCCCCTGCCTTCCTTTCCTTTTTAGAGATGAAGAAATGAGGCTGAGCATAGTGGCTCATGCCTGTAATCCCAGCACTTTGGGAGGCTGAGTTGGTGGATCACTTGAGGTCAGGAGTTCGAGACCAGCCTGGCCAACATGGTGAAACTCCATCCCTACTGAAAATATAAAAATTAGCTGGGCATGGTGGCGGACACCTGTAATCCTAGCTACTTACGAGGCTGAGGCAAGGAGAATCACTTAAACCCGGGAGGCAGAGGTTGCAGTGAGCCAAGATTACACCATTGCACTCCAGCCTGGACAATAAGACCAAAATTCAGTCTCAAAAAAAAAAAAAAAAAAAAAAAAGAGAGAGGGAGAGACGTAGAAATGAGTACAGAGAGAGGAAGAGTGTGACCAAGTGGCCAAAGGCGGCCAGCATGATTTTGGAAGTGACCCTGCGCTCACTGCGCTCCTCAACCAATGAGCTCCATAGGTTTCAGGGGCCTCGCTTGCAAACTCTAGGGTTTGGATTACAAAACCTCAAGTTCTAGGACACCTCTAAGTTTCTATGAGTCACCAGTCAGGATGCCAGAACTGGGAGCCAGCTCAGCATCAGGGGTGTCAATCACATCTCTTATCTCCTATCGATAACAGGGGAATCCTCTTTCTGCAAGGAGTGCACAAGGCAAGTTGTTCCCTGCTCTCTCTGGGAGGTTCCCTGGGGAAAAATTAATATTAAATTTCTCCAGGAAAGAAACAAAGAAACAAACACATAGATAGTGTCATTTCAAGCTTAACTGATTAAGAATGCTGCATGAGAATAGGACTTTCAAGAAGGTTGTGTCCACAGAGACAATGTCAATGAAAGACTTGGGCTAAGAACTTACTAAAGCACCTACAATAAGGCCCCACTCTTACTCAGGCAGAGACAGTAACAAATGCAGAGATACCATCAATCAAATCATGCCCCTCAAACATATCAACACTTAGAGAGTAGAATGGTGGCCACCAGAGGCTGGGGTGGGTAATGGAAGGCAAGGAAATGGTCATGGTTAATGGGTACAAAAGTGTGGTTAGATACAATGAATAAGATCTAGGATTTGGCAGAACAACAGGGTGACTACAGTCAGCAACAATTTGTTGTACATTTCGGATTAACTGAGAGATTACAATTGGAATGTTCATAACACAAAGAAATGATGAATGCTTGAGGTGATGGAAATCCCATTTATCCTGATGTGATTATTACACATTGCATGCCTGTATCAAAATATCTCATGTAACACATAAATACATACACCTACTATGTATCCATACAAAATAATTTTTAAAAAACATGCAAGACAGATAACTAGCCCTTTTCAGAGGCATTGAAATAATTTTTTAAATTGTTTCTTTTATAAACTGGATTTAAGGCCAGGTGCAGTGGCTCATCATGTAATCTCAGCACTACAGGAGGCTCAGGCAGGAGGATTGCTTAAGCCTAGGAGTTCAAGACCAGCCTGGGCAGCAAAACGAGACCCTGTCTCTAAAACAATAAAATGAAAACAGGATTTAAAATGGGATTCTTTCCACCTTACTGTTGGCTACTATTCCTGTATTAATTTTCTGTGGCTGCTGTAACAAATTACCCCAAACTGGGTGGCTCAAATCGATAAAAAATTATTACTTCCCAGTTCTAGAGTCCAGAAGTCCCAAATCAGTATCCCTAGGATGAAATCCAGGCGTCTGCAGGGCCGCGCTGCCTCAGGAGTTCCTGGAGGAGAACTGTTTCCTCGCCTCTCCCAGCTTCAGGTGCCACCAGCATTCCTTGACTTGCGGTTGCAGTACTTTCATCTCTGCCTTTGTCCACGCTGCCTCCTCATGTGTGTGTCAGCTCTCCCTCTACCTCCCTGTTCTAGGGATACTTACAACTTCATGAAGAGCCCACCCAGGATAATCCAGGATAATCTCATCTCAAGATCTGTTACTGGGGCAGCCCTGGAGACACACCTGAAAGAGCTCATTATTTTATTTAGCAATAGATAGCTAAGAAAGCTCAATATTATTTCTTTTTTTGTTGTTTTGTTTTTTGAGATGGAGTCGCACTCTGTCACCCAAGCTAGAGGGCAGTGTGGCTAATTTTTGTGTTTTCAGTAGAGACAGAGTTTCACCATGTTGGCCAGACTGGTCTCAAACTCCTGACCTCAGATGATCCACAAATATTATTTCTTAAACAGCTTCTTTTATTCTCTGGATCTCTTGGTGTGCTAGCTCACAAGGACTCCTGATGGTCCAGCAGCTTCAGAACCCTTCACCAGTTATCAGAGGAAGATAAAGCTGGCTCAAACCCAGAACAAACCAGAACCAGCAACTCCTTGTTGCCTTTAGATCATTAACATATCATTATAATACTAAAAGCCCCACCCATGGAAGAAAATCACCACCATTTTCTGAACATGCTTCATTTGAAGAGGCATGTTTATGATTTGCACCTGCACATACTTACAAACCTCCCAAATCCCTAGCTAACGCCTTAAAATCCCCCAGCTTCCCACAGCTCGGGGAATAGGAGGTGTCTTGGGAGTCAGAGCCCACTCCTTCTCCTTCTCTGGCCAGAGAATAAATCCTGCTTCCCTTTTTTCCAATTGGGTATTCTTTCCCTGTGACCAATACCAAGTAGGGAAAGAACTCAGTTTACCAGTGACAGATGCTCAGTTTAACCACATTTTTTGCCAAACAAAGTAATAGTCACAGGTTGTGGGGATTAGGACCTGTAACATTTGGGGAATGTTTTCCATTCTACTATGGCTCCCAAAGGCCAGGAACAAACCACCAGGAGCCAGGCTAATGCCAGACTCAAAACGCATCAAAGGGGTAAATTTAAAAAAAGTCAAACGCCGTCACCTGCCTACATGTACAGCAGGGGACACTGAGGAGGCCTGAACAGGGGTATAGCTTGTGCAAAGTCAGCAGGATGAGTTTCCTCCCATCCCCACAAAGGAGGAGAGGGGACCTTTCTCCCTTTTCCCCTCTCACCAGGCTATGTAAAGTGCTGCTGGGAACAGAGGGAAGCAGGGTAACCACTTTTAACTTGATTTGCATCCCCTAGAACTGTGCAGAGTGCAGACATTGGCACCTGACTTCTTTCTGGGGAAAACTAACAGCAGAGACTTAGACTGTGACCACTGGCCTGACCTAGAAGAACTCAGTGAGAGAGGGGTGGGACTGCTATGAATGGAGAAGAGTCAATTATGAACCACATGGGAAGCCATGGAGGACACTGCCAGCACAGAGGGCTTCCTGGAAGGCACCATGACCTAGCAGAGAGACCGATACACAGAAGCCCCAGGATGGAGGGAGGAATCTTTATAAAGCTGCTCGCCCAGAGCATGGCACTGCCTGCATCAAGAGATTCACAATCAGAAACGTCCCGGAAGGGAAAGATGCAGAACTGGTCGTCTCTACACACCATATCTCATTACAGCTGTGCCCGCCAACAAGGACCTGCTGGTCCTTTCCCGTATCTCCTTCCCCTCAGCTCCAGCCCCAGAGAAGCCAGAATCAGTATCACCAGGCAGCAGGAGGAGGAAGGAAACTCCATTCTCAGATCTTCAGCCTGAGGCAGGCACAGAACAGAAGAGGAAAAGAAGTTTGGCTTTAGATAAAGCTTTCTGTTTTGATGCCTACATTGCCTTGGCCATTTTATTTATTGAAATGCTTAATTTCCAGGAGACTCATCTTGGGTTTTAAAGAACCTAGAAGACTTTTTATTACCAATAGCGACAAAGTTATTTGATTTTCCTGATTTTTCATCCAACGTTGCAGAATATACAAAACTACAAAATGTATTCTAATGCATCAGGGAGAGAGAAAATAAGGTCGTTTGCTGCATGTACCTTATCAAGCCTGGTTCATTTACTGTATTTATTGTGATTTCTTTTTATCATTCTATCTCCCTTTATTATGTAAGCCAGAAAGCTATATTTTGCAGATGTTTCTAAGACACCAGGCAAAGCTACTATCAGTATGTGTACCAGCCAGAGCTTCCCGCGTCTTTCTATTTTCAAAGATGAACTGCAAAAATCACCTTCACAATGTATGTCCCTAAGCCATAGATTACAAGGATTTCTGGGTCAGTGAGGAGTGCCCGTGGTTCCACAATTAGCTGAACCCCTGACCCCACCACTTAACGAGCTGCAGTTCATTTGGCTTCTAAATGCCATCCAGCCAGCTGATGTCAGTTTAGATACAGCATTTTTTTCCAGTCTGGGAACAAAGGTCACTGTTTTCCTCATTCTTCCGGTGTCTGGGAATCCCCTGCCTTTTCTCACCCTTTGTAGGTGCTACAAATGTGTCCATCTCTGCATTGATCTGCTCCTAGGGTAAGCCGCCCTCACAGTTGGAGCAGATAAAGACAGACAAGAACGGAATAAGAGAGTTTTACACCAGGCTTCCCTCTTCTGTTTCTCTTCTTTATAGACTCAGGCTGTGAATGTGAAATTTGAATCAAGGTGATAAACAGAATCAAGGTTTCCCGTCATCTCTGGTGGGCTCTGGCACGTCATTCTTTCCCGTTGCAAGTGTTGTCCTCGGAATAGCCCAGGACACAATCTGAACATGTGGAAATGGCACTGGGTTAGATATCAAGAGACCTGCGATGTGGTCTTGGCTAAGCACCCTATTATTTCCATGCACTATGGGCATATGAAGGCCTCCTGACCTATCTAAAATGCCTGTGAGAAACAAGTGAAGCAGGCTTGGGGAGGTGCTTATACACACGCACTAGCAGGCAGAAAGTCGATTTTCTATCATTTTAATAAAGGTGGTAATGGGGTGCTCTGATTCCTCCATTAAGGATGATGGATTGAGCACACTCGTTTAGCTCCACTCCTATCTGTGTTCCCAGTAAAATGAAGGTAGAAGGTTTCAGTAAATGTATAAGGTCATTAGCACAAAGAGATTGAGACACAAGGTCATATAACAGATATACTTGTGTAATACACATACGTGTGCATAATTTTTTGTTGTTGTTGTTGTTTTTTGAGACAGAGTCTTGCTCCATCACCCAGGCTGGAGTGCAGTGGCACGATCTCAGCTCACTGCAATCTTTGCCTCCTGGGTTCAAGTGATTCTCCTGCCTCAGCCTCCCAAGTAGCTGGGACTACAGGTGCACGCCACCATGCCTGGCTAATTTTTGTAATGTTAGTAGAGACAAGGTTTCACCATGTTGGCCAGGCTGGTCTTGAATGCCTGACCTCACGATCCAACCACCTCGCCCTCCCAAAGTGCTGGGATTACAGGTGTGAGCCACCACACCCAACCCATGTGCATGATTTTTTTAAAAGCAGGAGCACAAATGATCACTGGCAGAGTACATTCTAGACTGTTGCATTCCAAGTCAGCCAATGGGAAAAGCTGATGCAACTTAGTTTGCATCCAGGTCCTCAAAAAGTCTCAGGAATGGATAGCGTGGGTACCTTTGGAAGGGAGGATAAACTAGCAGCTTAAAAGAAGACGTTGGTGAAAAGTATTTTTCAAAACATTTAGATGCACAGATCCCCTTCCTAACTCTGCATGATAGTGGTAGAGGGGACTGCTAGTGTCTCTCCTCTGTGCCCTGCGGAAGATCGGAGACTTGTTCTCTGGACAAAACAGATGATTCACAAACCGTGGAACGCCAGACCCAGCTAAGGGCAAGAGTACTTGGTTGAAAACAGGAGAATTAACAGAAATATCCCATTCTTCCTCTCCCACTCTCCTACAATGCTGGAATCCACGGTGACTCAATCCAGCGAGGAGACGGAAGATGATTCTCTTGGGAGATGTTATCAGCCTGAGAGGAGACTCAAAGATACTGATGCTGGAATTTCCTGAGGAAACGTTCAGTGAAGCCAGCAGAGACAACCTTCCTTCTCCCCATTTATTCAGTTTCCAGTCTGCTTTTTGTACCTCTCTGACACTCACAAGCAAACAGCCAAAGATCACAGAACATCTGAGGCGGATTCCAGAAGAGACACACAAAAAAGCAACTTGAAGTAAACAGAAACTACACGAGAACACAAGATTACACCTCACCCCACCAATGAAAACAAACAAACAGAGAAACAAACAAGAAACCAACAACCATCATTACCCTGAGAGAGATAACAACAGATTCTACAACATGGTAAAAAGAATAGAGTTATTTAAGTAAGGAAAGAGTACTCATATGGTGAACTATTGCATAGCTCAGCTATTTACACAATTAACAGTACTTACACAGTCCAAATAACGTAGTCCCCTCTGATAGAATCAAACGTATATCAGGAGAAGTGAGCAGTAATGGACAGTGAAATCTACACCCTCATTTTCCATTTGGGAAGGTAAGAGCCAAGGCTTAAAGTGGAAAAAGCAAAAGTCACATTATAAACAATGATAGAGACATAGATATCAATATGAAAAGAAATAGCTAAAATGATTAAAAGTGATCACCTTGAGGATGAGGAAGTAGATCAGTTGGGGGATAAGGAGGGGACTGACAGACTGATATTTTTGGTAATGAGTTCTGGAGACACATTTGGCTCTTTAAATTATGTATATTTCAGCCGGGTGAGGTGGCTCACCCCTGTAATCCCAACACTTTGGGAGGCCGGGGCAGGTGGATTGCTTGAGGTCAGGAGTTGGAGACCAGCCTGGCCAACATGGTAAAACCCCATCCCTAGCAAAAATACAAAAATTAGCCAGGCGTGATGTTGTACACCTGTAATTCCAGCTACTTGGGAGGCTGAGGCAGGAGAATTTCTTGAACCTGGGAGGTGGAGGTTGCAGTGAGCTGAGATCGTGCCACTGCACTCCAGTCTGGGCAACAGAGCAAAACTCCGTCTCAAAAAAAAATATAGGCCAGGTGCAGTGGCTCACGCCTGTAATCCCAGCACTCTGGGAGGCCAAGGGGGGCAGATCACGAGGTCAGGAGATCAAGACCATCCTGGCTAACGTGGTGAAACCCCGTCTCTACTAAAAAATACAAAAAATTAGCTAGTCGTGGTGGCAGGCGCCTGTAGTTCCCGCTACTCGGGACGCTGAGGCAGGAGAATGGTGTGAACCCGGGAGGCGGAGCTTGTAGTGAGCCAAGATCATGCCACTGCACTCCAGCCTGGGTGACAGAGTGAGACTCCATCTCAAAAAAAAACTGTATCTATATATAGAGAGATATATAGATATAGATATATACACACACATATATAAAATGAAATTAATTATGTATATTTCATGTTTTAAATAAGCAATAAATTATGAAAGAGTTTTGCCTCTGAAGTCAGATTGTCTAGATTAGTAACTGGTTCTCTTTACTGACTCCCTGCAAAAAGCCCTGGAAAATCCACTTAAACTCTGTGCACCTCTATCTAGTTCCTCTTTTGTTTAGGTGGCATAGTAAGAGTACCACCTTATAGAATAATTGTTAGGATTAAATGAAATCATTCATGTAAAGCACATAGCTTGGAATCTGGTAGACAGCAGATGCTCAGGACTACCTGCTATTGTTCTCACTGATGTTTTTCTAGCCCCAGAGATCTGATTTAAATGGTCCAGGGTACAGTCTAGATATAAGGAGTTTTCAACTCTACCCTGGTGATTTTAAGGTACAGCAAAGGTGGAATACCAGTGGCCTGCAACCTAGAGGAAGCTTCCATGAAGAACTGGGTCAGGAGACATGATTCCTGACGCAAAATAGCTGATTCCAGATGTTTCCTTGTCAGTCTTTCCACTTCAGCCCTACACTATCCTGATGATAAGGAGTTGGAGTGTTAACACCACAGTACTCCTCATTTTATGAGTTGCCCATCTGAAAAAGTTGACCATAAGCAGTTATCGAAATTGAACCCCATGTACTCTCTGAATTACGTTTGATTTCAGAGATAAATTCCCACAGGAGAATGCTGACTCTAAGAGATACCAAAATTCAGGCTTAAGAATGTAGCAAAAAAAATTAAGTGTGTACAATTTAACAAGAGACGATAATATGAAAACTACGAATAAGCTCTACGTTTGTGTTGGGTTTAGCTATTGGCATCTTGAAAGTCCATAGTTTGAAGCAATATCAAAAGCTTGGGATGAGGGGAAATCAATTTCGTCTTTAGACATTTTACAGATCTGCCCCCAGATTTCCAGGTTTAAAAATGGCAGTACTCCAACACAAGTCAAACTAGCCTATGCAAAAGAGGGAATTAATAGGCTCTGGTAGCTGGGAAGGCCGCTGTTGTAACCAGCAGAATAAAGGAAAGAACAGCTGGGACTAGCACCTGGAATGGCAGAATTGCAACTCATTGTACTCACTCGGTTTCAGGGACTATTGAGTGTTTCAGCTGAACGTTTCAGGTTTCAGCTACACAGTGATGAAAATTATGACATCAACAACAAACAGAAACATAAATATATAGTGTGCAAAACTTACAAAAAAAAATAACTGTGTCAGAAGACAGAGAATTGTGTGAGTGGAGGAGAGGGATGTGGTGGGGTCAGGGAAGGCCTTACTACTAAGGTGACATTGAATAAAGGCCTGTAGGGGTTAGGGAGTGATCTCTGTCATCTTCCAGGCAAATAGAACAGTCAATACAAAGACATGAAGCTGGGAACATGCATGTACTATTCAAGGAACAGTGGGGAGGCCCATGAGCAGAGGTGGACAGCAGGTTGCAGGGAGTGGTAAACTACCATAAGGCATTGGCTTTTACTGAGTGAGATGGGAATCCTTTGGAGAGTTTGAGCAGAGGAGTGACAGAATGTAAGGACTGTTTCAAACCTCTCTGGCCAAGCAGACAACGACCAAACAACCTCTTTGCTGCATGGAAAGTATCCTATGCGGAAGCAAAGCAGAGAGCAGGGAGGCCAGATAAAACATGACTGTTGTTTTCCAGGAGAGACCGTCTGCCCTCTGGAGTTAAGATTGTCAAAGCGGGGCTGGTGAGAGGTCATCACATCATCAGGATTTCGTTCTCTTTCAAAGGTGGAGATGAAAGCCTCCCTGATGGGTTTCACATGGGGTTGGGGAGAGCGAGGAGTTGTGGCCGACTCCACACTCCCAGGACTCTCCCTGTCATCATGCATCTTCATGCCTGCCTGCATTTCTCTTTTATCCCTGCCACCTGTCTGTCGGCTTCATTCCAAGTCTTCCCATGTCAGGTAATAACACCGTGTCCAAGAGCCCCAAATTCACATCCTTCCATGTAGCAACCATGGGTATTTACTTTATATTTATTGGACCTTGGCTAGACCCAGTTTGACCCTCGGGTCAATCACTAATGTCAGGACAGAATGATTGGTCACACCTGAATACATACCTACCCCCGTGGCCAGGGAAGCAGGCAGGTTTCTGGAAGTGGTGAATTAGGAAAAGCTCTCTCGGCAAGCAAAAAATAAAAATAAAAAATAAAAGAAAGCAAAGGTAGCATAGTCTCATCACCCACTACTACCCAATTTGTTTTCCCTTTGAGTTCAGTCCTCTTCCCTCGGACCCTGAAGATTCTACCCCACACCGAGAACAGCTTCCAATACGGGGAACTCACTCACCTCAGAAAGAAAATTGCTCTTTCAGTATGGAACAATAAGAGATCAAATTCAAAGCCACAGTAATTCTGAATCTGGCTTCAGGACCCAGGTTAGCCTGTCACTCAAAAGCAACTGGAACTGGGAAAGAGGAAGAGGGTGGTTTTTCCCTAACTGCAGGAAGGTTCTTCCATCCCACACCAGCTTCACTGTTGAAAGAGAGCCTCCTTTAAACGCGTTAGCCAAAAGCTGGATGGACAGGCACTTCAACCAGTTCTTTCATCCTGAGATGTTTTAGGGCAAGACACACCTGCATTTTTTATCCTACCCAGGGCTTACTGAGCTGTTCGTCAGTTGAGGATTCTTGGCCTTAAACCAGCTCCACCACTAGCATTTGCGTGCTTTGGAAAAGACCTCTCTGCTGAAGAATTGAGAAAGTAGTCCGTGGTCTCAAAGTAATGACACACTGTGGCGATACAGGACCTTGAAATGTGTGTGTAAAATGTGGCCGGGGCCTTGTGTGCTGTGGCGCTGGCTGCCAGGACACATTAACACTCCGTGACTTCCCGGAGCCCACTGCGACTGCTGTCTTCAGCTTTCCTTTTAGAGCACCTGCTCCCACAGTCCCTGAGAAAGAACTGGTCTGTGTTGACAGTTCCCCCCTACCCCGAAACACCTTGGGCTGTTTACAGTAAATACTGCACACTAGTGAGGCCTTACTGATCTCTTTCTTCCCAGACACCCTCTCAGCCCCTCCCATGCCCTCTCGCCCTGCTCTCATTTCTGCGTCTGCCACCTGGAAGCAGCAAATGTGGCTCTGCTTGCTTTTCTGCATACCAGAGGCAATGATAATATTTACCGTGGCAGTTGGAGGACTTTGCTGTAGTCTTCACAGCTCTGGCACTCAGGTTGCAGTGAGATCCAGGGAGGGCCAGAACCGAGGCACCCAGAGAAGTGTTCACTTCTGGCTCCAAGTCCAGGTGTGATTCTGCATGAAAATCCTCCAGTTTGGCTCTCCAGAGCATGGTAATCAAGAAACGCCCAGACATTTCCAAAAACGGACTGGGTGTCCCTCCAAGTGTTCATGAAAAGGTTGAATTTCCTCTTGGTGGCGAGTTACAGAGATGAGCAGATCAGGCTGAATTAGATAAGCTGTCTCCAAAACAGATTCACATATCCCAAAAGGAACAAAGATAATCCATTAAGGCACAGGAGAAAATATTATCACTTTTAATTATTTTTCTTTTCAAATATAATTTTTGTATATATCTTAAAGTATATTACTACAGACGTATGTCGTTTATACATGAATAAATATACATCAACTGAGGTTACATACTCAAATTATTTTTATTGCTTAGGGCAACAGAGCCAAACCACATGAAGCCCATTAAATTAGGAGATGCCTAGGCTCTTTTCTCACACTAAAACACTGTGGTTCTGTAGTTTTATGTTCTGGGACAAATTCTGCCGTGATAGACCTGAGAAGGGGCGAGAGGAGAAAACTGACAATTAAGGCAAAACTGCTCTCAGCTGGGCACAGTGGCTCAGACCTCTTCACACCTGTAATCCCAGCACTTTGGGAGGCTGAGGTGGGCGGATCACTTGAGGTCAGGAGTTCAAGACCAGCCTGGCCAACATGGTGAAACCCTGTCTCTACTAAAAATACAAAAATTGGCTGGGCATGGTGGTGAGCACCTATAGTCCCAGCTACTCAGGAGGCTGAGGCAAGAGAATCGCTTGAACCTTGGAGGCAGAGGTTGCAATGAGCTGAGATTATACCACTGCACTCCAGCCCGAGTGACAGAGCTAGACTCTGTCTCAAAAAAAAAAAAAAGACAACTGGTCTCCCGGTGGTAGCCAGATTCTGTGGGTTTTCTGCTATCTGGGACTCTTGATCCTCTCAGCCTCCTGGAACCTGGGATCATGACCAGCCCTTGAGATGGAGGTGAAGGAGTTTACAGGCACAGGGCAGAGGATGAGCTGATTGTTGACCTTGGAGCCATTTCCAGGGGGTCCGTTTCTTCTGGGAGTACAGCTTCAGCAGGCAGTGGGACCAGGCTGGATCAGATACAAAGAGAATGATGGCTTGTAGTCTTAGAGACTGTGCTGCCTAGATGGCATCATCTTAACCCTAGTTCTGTTGAGGATTTTTGCCTAATACAGGCCATGTTATTTCCAGCTTTAATGTGGAAAGGTTAGCAGGAATTTCTGACGTCACAGAAAAAAATATAAAAATAAAATAAAACGTGAACTGGAAAGGCCTGTCTGCTGATCATTCGGCTCAACTCTGGGTGCTTTGTAATTCTTCTTCTGGGGGTTAATAGAAGATTGTTCTTGACTTCTCCACTTTTTTGTACTCTTTTATCATCCAACTACTCTCGTTTATTGTTTCATGACTTTTCTTCTTGCCATTATTCATCCCACCTTGCTCCTTTCTTCTGAGGATGCATGACCAACTGAGCTCCTCTTTCCCCCAGGCTGTGCATTTTGCCAGTGACTCCATTCCATTCAGCAATCATTTCATAAAGAACCTCTGGGGAGCATGAACCTTCACTTCAGTTGCTCACCATTTGATATGGTTTGGCTGTGTCCCCACCCAAATCTCATCTTGAATTGTATCTCCCATAATTCCCACCTGTTGTGGGAGGGACCTGGTGGGAGATCATTGAATTATGGGGGCCATTTCCCCCATACTGTTCTCATGGTGGTGAATAAGTCTCACGAGATCTGATGGTTTTATAAGGACTTTCCCCTTTCACTTGGCTCTCATTGTCTCTTGTCTGCTGCCATATAAGATGTACCTTTCACCTTCTGCCATGATTGTGAGGCCTCCCAAGCCACATGGAACTGTGAGTCCATTAAACCTCTTTTTCTGTATAAATTACCCAGTCTCGGATATGTATTTATCAGTGGCAACAAATACACCATTCCCTGCAGTGCTTCTCACCTATCCTCCCAAACTTCTCCTGCCTGGGAAATTCTCATTGACTTTTTTAAAAACATGGCTTAGACGTCACCTCTTGCAGAAGCCTTCTCTGCTTCCTTATACACCATCCAAACAAACTAATCACTCCCTTCATTATACTGTCTGCATATGTGTCTTTCATGGCATTGGTGATGTTTAGTTGCACTGATGCACTGACATGTCTGTCTCCTTCTGCTGGTCTGTAAACTCATTCATGGCCAAGCCTGAAACCCTTTCTACCATCTTCTAGCACAGTGCCTGGTACAAAGCAGGTTCTTAATAAAGTGAGTGAATAAAGGAAGGAAGGAGATTTGAAATCAGCTACTTTTGGTCTTCTTGTGGGTTCACCAGAGCTTAGCCAGCTGCAGAGGTAACAACAACAACAACAAAGCTAGCATTTATTGTGTGTTTCCCTTTGTTCTCAGTGAGAAACCAATTACACATATAACTGGTTGAGACCACTGAACCAATTAATTATATACTCTGTTCACTAAGAAGCAGTGTGCCCTTCTCCCCACTTACTTGGAAAGGATGTTCCAGGCTAAATAACAGTACTAATTGCCAGACTGTTTCTCAGGTTCATTTCTGTCTTTTAATCAAAGTTTATACACATCTTTGTTCCTGGATCTTAGGAATTCAAACCTTGCACCAGGAGCAGTAACATGTTCTTGCTCCCAGAAATGTATTGTAAAATTTTCCAGGAACAAAAAGACTAAGTTTAATTGAAATACATTTTTTTTTTCTTTGAGACAGAGTCTCACTCTGTTACCCAGGCTAGAGTGCAGTGGTGCATTCACAGCTCACTGCAGCCTGGACCTCCCAGGCTTAAGCACGTCTCCCACCTCAGTTTCCCAAGTAGCTGGGACCACAGGTGCATACCACCAAGCCCAGCTAATTTTTCTTATTTTTGGTAGGGATGGGATCTCCTTATGTTGCCCAAGCTGGTCTTGAATGCCTGGGCTCAAGCAATCCGCCCGCCTCGGCTTTTCAAAATGCAGGGATTACAGGTGCAAGCCACCATGCCTACCCTGAACACAATTTTAAATGAACACAATTTGTTATTGTTGTTGTTGTCTTCTCCACCAAAGAAAACTGGTTTCTTAAAGACTCACCAAGTTAAAAAATGAATAAATAAATACAATTTATCAAACTTCGTTTCTAATTTCTTCATCTGATCCCTCATTCACAACCAGGAAAAATCACATTTTTTCTTTTATATCTGATCTCTCTCTCTCTCTGTCTCTCTCTCTTTTTTCTCTCTCTCTCTCTCTCTCCTCTCTCTCTCTCTCTCTCTCACACACACACACACACACACACACACACGCACACAGGCTGGAGCCACGAACCTTTCATTCTCAGGCCATGAAAGCTTTTGCACAGGTGAGAGCTTTACTCTCGGCCTTACAACCGAGTCAGGTCTTACAACCCAAATCCTCCTATTAGCAGCTGCCCAGAAACCGACAGAACCTGGGGGAATAACCTACCCCACTCTGGCCTCTGCCAAAACTTGCCTTTTCCCCCCAGTCCCCACCCCTAGACTGACACACCCATCCCAACAATGTGTCCACGAAGAAAAATCCTCTTGAAAGACATGGAGAGCCCCTTTTAATGTTACAGGCATAGCTGTCCGGTAACATGAAAAATATGCCCTCCCCTCTCTGGTTGAAACTACAATCACCCAGTGACATCATAGTCTAGCCTGGAAAATAAAAATTGAACTAATAACCAAACAGCCAGGTTCTAAGATCATCCTCCGTGTGATCCCTGTGAGACCCATGATGCTTCATTAAGCCTCTCTGGGTTGTTTACAAATTGGGCAAAATTGCATTTTCTCCTCTTTTTCCTTCTCTCTGTATCATCTTCCCACTCTCTTATTCTCTCTGCTTCTGTCCAAGGCCACTGTGAAGACAAACAAGATAATGTTTGTGAAACGCCTTAAATTCCTGCAAAGGAGGTTTATCAATTCAAAACACTATTGATTTTTGAGATGCTATTTTTAGTGTTATGCCAACGCTGTTAAAATATCTGTATTGATGAAAACAGTTCTGTGGATGGATGGTGATGGCGGTACAACAGTGTGAATGCACTTGATGTCACTGAACTGTACACTTAAAGATGGTTAAAAGAGTAAATTTTACTTTATATGTATTTTACTTCAATTTTAAAAACAAATGTATGCAGCCCTAAAAAAGGATAAGTTCACGTTCTTTGCAGGGACATGGATGAAGCTGGAAGCCATCATTCTCAGCAAACTAACACAGGAACAGAAAACCAAACACCACATGTTCTCACTTATAAGTGGGGGTTGAACAATGAGAACACATGGACACAGGGAGGGGAGCATCACACACCAGGGCCTGTTGGGGGGTGGGGGGCAAGGGGAGGGAGAGCGTTAGGACAAACACCTAATGCATACAGGGCTTAAAACCTAGATGCTGGGTTGATGGGTGCAGGAAACCACCATGGCACATGTATACTTATGCAACAAACCTGCACATTCTGCACATGTATCCCAGAACTTAAAGTAAAATTTTAAAAAAGTAAATAAATAAAATAAACATATAAAAATAAATCACAACAACAACAAAAATCTTTACATTGTTCAGGTAACTCTGTGCCCCCCTGTTTCTCTATTTGTGTGCTTGCTCTTGTGTTTGGTGTAGAATTTTCACAGAGGATAAGATCAGGGTTTTATTCACTCCTTCTTCCCACCTAATAGATGAGGAATGAGGCCCGTTTGAATGACAGGGCCAACTCCAATGTAAGTTTCCCAATTCAAGGTCAAATGCAGTCGTCATAGAGGAAAGTAACACATCATCCTATGTATTGTCAGTAGCAACAACCCATGATATTAGTAGCTATCATAAAAAACTCTGTAAGAAGAGTCCCCATCAGCACACCCACTCCTACTGGCCCTAGGAGAAGAGAGAGCTACAGAGAACTGTGCCCAGCTTGGTGCAAGCTTGCAGCATTGCCCCATCTCCTCCTGGGAGGACCCACCCCACAGCAGCTGCTCTGGGACTGACAAGGGCGGGGTTGCCACCTGGAGCGGACCTGATTTACGTCCACCTCTCCCTCAGCTTTCAAAGTGACCAGTTTGCAGTGCTCTGCCATCTCGGAGAACTGAAAGCCAAGTTTCCCCTGAGAATGGACACTTTACAACCGGGTTATAAACTGTAATCAAGGAGCTCTCCGAGAGGTTGACACAACCTCTAGCTACCTTGACCAAGTGGCGCCACAGGAACTGGCCCTGGTTCCTTCTGGAGAGTGCTCTCCCTGGAAACGGATGTGCTGAACATGCCGTGTCATCACCAGGCAGGGCAGAGTCCTGGGAAAGGAGGCACAGCTGCATGAGTCACAGAGAGACTTCTAGAAAGGCAGAGCAAGAAAGGGCTGCAGTGATCTAGACAAACCCCCTCTTTTTGTAGATAAGGATCTGAGGACAGGCACACAGGGTGGGGTCAGGCCAGCAACCTGCCCAGGGCCACCATCCATCAGCTGCATCTGGGAGTGGATAACACACCATTTACCAGCTGGCGTCCAGCGTTCTCGCCCCCAAAGCCATCCCACCCGTGGCCAGAGAGGCGGAAGGGTATGGTGGGAAAACACCGACTTCTGAGCCAGACCCAGCTCTGCATCCCATCTCCCTTCATGGCTCCAAGGCTTTGGGCAAGTCACTGTCTCTGAGCCTCAGTCTCCTCATCTATAAAACCGGCATAATAATTCTCATCTTTGAAGGTTAACATAGGATTCAATCAAACGACATGTGTGAAGTGTCAGTGCAGTTGCTAGCAGAACAGTGTCCCACAAGTGGTAGCTATGACTGATGACTATTAATATTACCTTGGCCACTACAGTTCTCTGCGCGTGATGGGCCTTATCTGGGGCAGGCTTCTCAGTGCCCTGTGGGTCTTGCTTATTGGATTAGGGCAGATTCAGAGCGCAGAGGGAGGCCACAGATGAGAATGGGGCAGAGGAGAGAGAGAAGGCTTCCCTCGATAGTTGGAGTGCTGGTGGGTATGAGGGACTCCAGCAGCTGGCTTAGAATGGGGCAGAGGAGAGAGAGAAGGCTTCCCTCAATAGTTGGAGTGCTGGTAGGTATGAGGGACTCCAGCAGCTGGCTTATGTATGCCCAGGACAGCGTGTTCTTTGGGATTATCTGACACCACAGTGGAAATTACATGACTTCTAGAAAAATAAAAAAAAATAAATAAAAAACAAGAACAGCAAAGACTGAAGCCCCTACACTTTGAGGCTGGAAAAGAAGAGGCTGTCTCACTTCAGCAGGCTTCAGAGAGTTGGGCAAATAAAATGCACAACTTGCCCTTCGAGCATACGTAAAAGAGCATCCAGGGAGCGCTGTCTCTGCTTTGAGAGGGCCACGAGGAACGCTGGATGGTTTCCTTGCCTCAGGACACAGCCACATGGTACACCTTGGCCAGGGGTCCTCAAAGCGTGGTTCTCAGTCCAGCAGCATCAGCATCACCAGTGAGCTTGTTAGAAATGAAGGAACTCCTGCCCCACCTTTACCTTCGGAATCAGACACTCCAAGGATAGGCTCCAGGAAACTGGTTACAAGCAATCCAGGCAATTCTTAGCTCTGCTCCAGGGCTGTCAATCTTGGCTGTACCTGAAAAGTCAAGGCTACACCTGAGGCCAATTTGATCGGAGTCTCTGGGATTGGACCAGGTACCAGCTTTTTAAACATCTCCACCACTGATTTCAATGTGCAGCCAAGCTTGAGTCCCACTGGTTCAGAACAAGAATTTGAATGAATCTGTAAGTAATTCACAATGTTTGTTAGAATCCTGCAACGCAAAACAGTAGCCATCAACTCCAAATGCTGGGATCCACCTCCTTTCCTTGGGTTCAGTGTTTCTGTTTTATTTCTACCACTACTTCTTCAACGGTTCTGTGCAAATTCTATATCCCACAGAAGTTTCAAATACACTTGTTACCCCTACCTATTCCCTCACCACTACCACTGTTGATTCAATGAAGTTGAATTCTTTGGCTCATGCTAAGGAAGACTGAAGAGGAGCCTCCATTCATTCCAGACCCTTAGGATGCCATGCAAATTTGCAAATTAGAGATAATTATGTTTCTGACATATGTGTCTCTTTTCTGTTAGATTTTGTCTGGTGTTCTTGTTATGTTTGTGCATTTTATTCAGCTTTCAATTCAGATCAGCACCAAAGCAGGCTAATAAGGAGCAGGCTAATAAGGAGCAGGCTAATAAGGAGCAGGCTAATAAGGAGCAGGCTAATAAGGAGCAGGCTAATAAGGCTGCCCTTGTTTTATGTTTCCTTTGGCCTTTGAAACACGTAAAAGTTTCTCCTGGTACTTACCAGTGAGAGGGGGTGATTCTCACCAGTGCTTCCTCAGCTGGGGGATGAAGGGGCAAGGATAGGAAAACAGAATCAGTTATTCTTGAAGTTTTCTGTGGATTACGCTGCAAGAAAGCTGGCCGGTAGACTTAGGATCAACTCTTTCAGGTCCTAACGAAAGTACTATATTGAAAATTAAGGCAGTAGAACAGTACACGATGTTGTCATAAAGGCTAGGCTCATGCCCTCAGCTTCAGATCAATTACTTGGAAGGTTTAGAACTCTTCCAAGAAGCCCAATTTAGAAATATGTACAGTTTGTGGAGTTAACAATTTTTAGTCTGCCAATATAAAACAAATGTTAATTCACAGAGTATTTCCCAGGGTGCCATTTTCCACGAAGTCTCCAAGAGTTCTGAAACAACTCTATTTATGCAGCAATGAATATTGAGTATCATTGTCCATGTTTCTCCCCACGTGTTAGGGTGAAAAATCATTCTGAATCAGAAACTCTGACGGGCTCCTGGAAGCTGTTTACCAAGACCTTCAGGCCATTCTTAGGCACATTCCAGTTTGAGAATCACTGACCTAGGCTGTGTCTCCTGAGCTCTGCTCGAGGGTTGTCAATCTTGGCTGCACCTAAGGAATCAAGGCTACACCTCAGGCCAATTAAATCAGAATCTCTGGGAACTTTTCCATTTTAGCACGGAAAGTCCCACATCCTGGGAAACCCTTCTGTCCAAGGCAAACTGAGACGGTTGGCCACCCTATATTCTCCCCAGATTTTCTCGCCCACCATCTTGTTCTTTTTTTTTTTTTTTGGTTCATAAATCCTTTGTGTATATGACTCATGCACTACCTCATCTCAGAACATCAGCACTTGTGGTTAGAAGAAAACACACACACACACACACACACACACACACACACACATAGTCACTAAACATTCCCAGTTCCTTCCTCAAATGCTATTGCAAATATATTCATGTATTTCTTTCTAATTTCTACTTTGTGTTTTCCCATTGCCATCACCACCTGATCTCTGCACAGGGGTGATTCCAAACACATCTTGTTTTTTTTTAATCAGATAGACAGAACAAACGTAGGAAAGAAAGAAAAGTGACTCCCTTGTGTCAGAGCTTAATGTGGATGCAAGAGTCCATCTTAAAAATTAAAGAATGCCTTTTATTATCCCGTAAAATAAATCTTTATTGCCTGACCCGTCTGTGCCGGGTACTGTGCCACCCAGCATCTGCAGAGCACCAGACAGGTCGCCGATGTCAAGCTGAGAAACGAGGCAAGTGTGCTCCCTTAACTCAGTAACACTCACCAGTACCCTAGATTGCTTTGTTCCTTGACTTCCCATCAGACTGGAAAAACACGACTGTGATTTTTGCCATTTCTTATCTTGGGCCATTAAAAAATCCACTGGGTCTACTACCAATTCATGCTTTCTAACTTCAGGGCTTCTCCAAAGTTATAATGAACTTAATTTCTCACAACAGTTTCAAATATTTTCCGTTCAGAGCCTTAGCCCTCCATCAGGCAGCCCATGACTTTGTCACCTACCCATCAAGGCCTAAAGTTCTATGCCGGTAATTCCTAGCCCCTTCAAGTACAGAATCTTCTTTAAAAATATTTTTTAATGTCTCAAATTTCTAAACATAGTGGCTGTCATGAGAAAATGTGTGATGCTGAGAAAAGAGAGCACACCGTCATGTAATATCACCTTGCAGGTAACAGTTGATGCATTCCTTGTAAGCCTCTTGCACTGACTCCAAGGTCCCATGGAAGTCTTGCAATCATGGGTGAAATTTTGCTTTTCTTTCATAGAGCTTTGGGAGGATTTGTACCTGGAAAACATTCAAAGAGGATTCTGAAATTGCCCACTGCAGCCATGCAAATCTCAATAATGTACCCATAGGATGTCTGTTTTACACAATTTTTCTTTTTCTTTTTTTTTTTTGCGATGGAGTTTCACTCTTGTTGCCCAGGCTGGAGTGCAATGACTTGATCTCGGCTCGCTGAAATCTCTGCATCCTGGGATCAAGTTATTCTCCTGCCTCAGCCTCCGGAGTAGTTGGGATTACAGGCATGTGCCACCTTACCCGGCTAACTTTGTATTTTTAGTAGAGACAGGGTTTCTCCATGTTGGCCAGGCTAGTCTCAAACTCCTGACCTTGGGTGATCCTCCCACCTCGGCCTTCCAAAGTGCTGGGATTACAGACATGAGCCACCGTGCCCAGCATTTTTTTTTTTTTTTTTTTTTTGACAGGGTCTCTCTCTGTCGCCCAGACTGGAGTGCAGTGGAGATCCTCCCACCTCAGCCTCTCAAGTAGCTGGGACTTAAGGCATGCGCCACTGTGCCCGGTTAATTTTTGTATTTTTCTACAGATGAGGTCTTGCTATGTTGCTCAGGCTGGTTTCAAACTCCCGGGCTCAAGCGAGCCTCCCGTCTTGGCCTCCCAAAGTGTTGGGATCACAGGCTTGAGCCACCACACCTGGCCTCCCCGGTCCCTTTCTAAGATAAATAATTGCAAATTGTACCCTTAGGTAACTGCACAAGTGGAATTGACGTCATCGTTTTAGACTCCAGAACACTGTGCATACAGATGGCGCTTATTGTCGTGGACGGTATACTCTGTTTTTCTTCTGGTTCTATATTCACAGTTCCTCTGGGTGTTTACTGACTTCTCATTCATCAGAAGAGAATCTGTAAATATAATGAGGCCTAAATGGCGAGCACATGAATATGAATTCCATAGCATGTATAAATTAAGCCTCCCACTGCAGCATCTGGGGGAGATAGTTCTCCCGGGACTGAACGCTGCCAGCTGGCAGGTGTGTTGTGGGGCGCTGTTTTCGTCTTCCATGGTTTAGGGTTTAGGATGTGACTGGAAACATCCTGTGTGTTTGGGGAGGAGCTAGCCCCAGTCGTCCTTGTGGGAACTGTTATTCTCCATCATGCCCCACTGGGCTTGGGAGTGAATAAAAACTGATGTTCAAGAATGCCATTTCCATGTTCAGCTAGTTCATCTGTTTTCTTGTCCTCTCGCACTTAAATGTGGCCAAAAGATCTTCTAAAATGGAATGCAGTCAGCCTTGTATGAAATCAAATTAATTGCTTATTTTTATTTCACCAGAGAATATTTGTCCTGAGTATTATTAGCCTGCAAAGCTATTCTATTAATATTTATGAATAATAAAGAAAAGAAATAGGGAAAGCCATTTGAGTTAAACATTAAAAAGAGAAAGCTATACAGGGTGTTCTACGTTTGCAATTCTGCAAGCTGTCGGGAGACTGCATTCTTCCCATAAGGAGAGAAGGGCATCTATTTGTTGGATTTCTCCACCTCAGTGTTCACTTTTACCATGCCCAGTCAGATGTGTACGAAGCTCAAAACGTTCTAAGAAATGCCCTGCCCTAGTCAGGATCAAAGAGAAAGCTTTCAGAATGGCGTATCAGCAGTGCAGCTCCCTTTGTTCATGTTTTCCGCTCCACGTTATTTTTTTTTTACTATTAGCAGTGACTACATTTCAGAAACAAAGCCTCCTGCTATCTCACACAAGTGAAGGAAAAGGCTTTGTGTGTGTGCATGCAGGCATGTGTGTGTCTGTGTTGGAGAATATTGATCTGTATGTTTCCATGTAAGAGGTGTTATTTACATGTCTAACCTTCAATAGTGTTACTTTCTTCAGCCTATTACAAAACATTCAGTAGGCTGGAATTAACCTCTCTGGAGACTGCTAAACCCCAAATGGATGTGTCAGAGAGTGACAGCTCAGTCACCTCTTTATAGGAAGGGTCAGAAGTTGTGTCGTGAAGGCAACTCATGCTGAGAGGCTTCTAGCTTAGTAGACAGAGCATTGGCCTGGGGTCAGGAGACCCTTGTTGGGGGCTGCAGGTTCTTTTTTTTTTTAATCTGGAAGATGAAAAGTTTGGACTAAGTCAGGAGGTCTGCACTCTGGCTGTACATTAGACTCACTTGATTTCTTTTTTTAAAATAGTAATGCAAAAGCCTTACTCCAGACCAATTAAATTAAACCTCTGGGGCTGAAATCCAGATCTGGGTATGTTTTCTAAAGCTCCTGGGTGCGTCTCCGTGCCCTCTGAGGTCTCCACAGTGTGAACCCTACTTAGATTTGCTCCTGTCAAGTCAGGTGCCCATGGGACCGGCTCCATCTCCTCAGCTGTCTGCCTTGCCCACCCCTTCTGTCTTTAATGGAAGGTTCCATGTGCATAAGACATTAGGACCGCAGCCTCAACAGAATCTGCTGGAACGATCAACCTAATTAGCTGGACTACCCAATCTAAAGGGTGAAGAGATTGAGAGAGCGGAGAGAAGGAGCTATTGTTAAAGGAAATCTTCATGGTTCCTAAGAAAACTGCCGATGGGCAGCAGCGAAGCCAGCTCTTTTCTCCCTTGGAACTCTGCACCACAAGCTCATTTGCCAGTTTGCACTCGGCTACCATTCCTCTTTTGCAGCACAGCGCTGTGCTGCAGAGATAAACTAATTTAATCAACGGCAAGAGCTGCATTTTGATCTCGTAATCATGTCACATAATTTCCTTTTCCAGGGCAGCGCCACACTTCTGAGTCCTCTCATCTCTCAAAGCTTTTTATTTTTTCTCTGACTTCTTTTCAGCCCATCCATCCCCAAGTCACATCATCCGCAGACCTGCCCTACTGCTGCGTGTCCCCAACACCTTCTGCAGGGCTCTCTTTGTAACCTTTGATTCTCGCCCCCACTTTTGTGTGCTGCCCCACTTCTTCCTACCCCTCCATTTCCCAGCCGCTATTGCTGGGCCACCAATGGCTGTGAGGATGTGAAAATCGGAAGCATAGGCATGAATAACGAATCAGGAGAGCCAGACTGAAGCCAGTGGAACTGAGAACAGTATTCCAGAAATGCAGCCAAATCATTTAGTGAGAGGCAATCCTGCAATCCCCGGAAGACCCAGACACACTGTTAATTACGAAAACGGAGTTCTGACTAAGGAAGAATCCGCAGTCTTCCAGAGGCCGACTGAAGCTCCCTCCCACGCTTTGGGGCTGAAACTCGGAGCTTACCTGACCCCATTGCCCTGACCGGCTAGACAGCCTCCTAGCTCATTCCAGAGCTATCACTGCCACACCTGGGGGTCGGGGGTGGGGTCTGAACCGGGCTGGTTAGAGGGTCTGGAACTAGAAATTCCACATAGCAGCCAGATGAGGAAACAGGGAAGACTATAGAGTTTGAGGTTGCCAGAGGGGAAATAGGCCAGAGCTCTGGAAGCCAAGGAGGGCACCGTTGCTCTTCCCAGGTCATTAGAAGTCAACCTAAGCATCGGCCCTGGGCTCACAGCATTTCTTTTTCGTTTTTATTTTTTTGGAGACAGTTGCCCTCACTATGTTGCCCAGGGTGGTCTCGAACTCCTGGACTCAAGCGATCCTCCTGCCTCGGCCGTGCAAAGTGCTAAGATTCCAGGCGTGAGCCACTGCACCCAGCCTCAGATTATTTCTGATCCCAGACTGTTCTCATCTAGTCTGAGCCCTCCTTTGGACCTCCTTCTACAAGCAAGACTTGGTGATTGGTCTGTGAAGTCCTTGGTTTAATCTGGGGACTTAACTGGAACCGGGATAGCACAAGAGGACTTCAGGACAATCTTGGCTTGGTATTCTTACTGCACCTCTGCATCCAGACACATCTTTGTAAAATATAAACGTGGCTATCCCACTGTCTTGCTGAAAACCTGTCAGCAGGTCCCCATCAACTACAGAACAGAGGCTAAATTCCTAATCATGGCATTCAAGACCCACCATGACTTGGCCCAAACTTCCATCTCCAACCTCATCTCTCCCTGCTCCGTAACCTCACCTAACAATCCTGCGATGCCAAATGCCTCGTCCTTTCTGCATGCTCTGCTTCTCTCTCTTTCATGCCTTTGCTCAGGCTATATCCTTGGCAGCAATTTCTTCCCCAGTCATCTTGTCTGATGTAGTGAGTTCCTACTTAGCCTCCAAGACTCAGGTTAGGAGTCTTCTTTTCCAGAAAGTTCTCCCGGTCCCTCAAACTAACCAAATTCTCCTCCCCTCATGTTCCCACCATGCCTACACTCCACTGCACATTGAAAGCATCTCTTTGGAACAGTGGAATGGATACTCTGAGGCCAGACACCATGTCTTTGTCACCTTGTAAGGTGCCTGGCATCCAATACAATGCCTGGAATATAGTAGACACGGGTTTCTATTTGTCTAGAGAATCCTGGCTGGAGTAGGGGTGTAGGATAATTGCAGTCTCATAGGCATGGATATGACCATAGTTCCAGCAATCTGAGCAATGGTCCCCTTCCCTGCCCCTTCACAATAGAGAGCTCCCCAGCACCCACCCCACAATTCTAATGTGCCACAGCTGTGATCTCGTGGTATCAGTTGCTCCCAATTCCAGCCTCTCTCCATCTTTATTAGGCCTTGGCAGACAGTAGAGACACGCCCTGATGACTCCTGCATTGCCAATGGTGAGTTGAGGTTTCCAAGCCAAACCTTACTTCATTTTTGCTAAATAAGGGCAATGCCTGAGTCACAGAGAAACAGGTAGAGCAGGTATGAATCTTTATCTGCAAATTCAAATGTGCAAAAATACGTATCTTGATTTTTTTTTTTTGTAACTCAATTTAACTTCTATTTAACGTCCCATTTCTTTTCCTGGGGTGGCAGAGTCAGTTTTCATCCTCTCTCTTTTCTTTAGTGTGGCATCAAAGCGCCAGGGAGTTTGTGTAGTGCTGAGTGAGATGCATCTTGTCCTCATCCTCAGCATCGTTTGTTCACTCTGGTTCTGGGCGGGAGGCCCCATCTTGTCGGACATCACTGTCCACCCAGATAGCTGCTGAAGGAGCCTCATTCCCATCCACCGTCTGACATTCTGCAGGGCCCAGAAACCAAGTGAGGGCTATGACAGGGCCTCGAGAACACCGTAGGCTGATTAAGGCCACGTCTGCAAAGCCACGCTATACAGTCACTGTCACTTTTCCAGAACCTTAAAGAGATAGAAGATGGCTTCCTGTATTCTCAGATCCCATAAACTTTTATGTGAAGGTTTTTTTGTTTGTTTGTTTGTTTGTTTTGAGACAGAGTTTCGTGCTTCTTGCCCAGGCTAGAGTGCAGGGGCAAGATCTCAGCTCACCACAACCTCTGCCTCCCAGGTTCAAGTGATTCTCCTGCCTCAGTCTCCCAAGTAGCTGGGATTACAAGCATGTGCCACCACACTAGGCTAATTTTGTATTTTTGGTAGAGACGAGGTTTCTCCATGTTGGTCAGGCTGGTCTCAAACTCCCGACCTCAGGTGATTCACCCACCTTGGCCTCCCAAAGTGCTGGGATTACAGGCATAAGCCACCATGCCCAGCCCTATGTGAAGGTTTTTAATTGGTTGGCTTGTTGTTTGCTTGGTTTGGTTGGTTTTGGCTCCAGCATCCCTAAAACTTGACATGGGACCCGAGGTTCATGGACTTCTTTCTCAGAGACCTACCAGTATCTACACTCTGAACTCCCGGACCCAATTCATTCTCCTCCCAGTCTAAGGCAGCCTTTTCTAGCCAATATATATGCAGATGTGAAAGGCAGAACCTCTTCCTATTATTCATTTGATATTCTATGTATCTCTTATCTCTGTCCTGTCTCCGTTTCCTCAGAGCTTACCTTTGAAACTTAAAAGCCACAAGAAGACTTTTTTCTCTCTCTGATCTTTGCTGTCACATCCCTTCCCTGTGTCAATGATCATAGACTACAGTCTAGTCCTTGGCTGGAGAGAAAGAGCAAAGTGTCAAAAGAAATTCACAAGGGAAAACACAGTTAAGAAGATAAGCAGGCATTTCTCTAGTTTTACAAGGAATCAGGCACTGCTCTAAGGACTTTGTAGACATTAAGTCATTAAATCACAGCAACGCAATGGGGCAGATACTGTTATTCCCATTTTATAGATGAGAAAACTGAGTAGGAACCAAGTGGGGGAGTTAGAACTTGAACCCAGGTACTCTAGCTCCAGAATTTGCACACTTACCCACAAAAATGACAGCTTCTTATACATCAATGCCCCACCACACGTTATTCTATTGTAGATTCTTCTTCCTTGAAGATGGGTAGGAAAAGGAAAGTTTAAAAATATTATGATGGAGGCTTCTTATTCAATTCAAAGTGCTTTTGCTGGAATTTAACAAATTTTGGTTTTTGTGAGAAATCTATCAGTCATTTGTGTGCCTGTTAAAGAAAGAAAAGTCAAGAAGTCTTTAAATACAATCTCCTACCGTGAGCAACACCATTGCCTTCATCTGCTTGGAAGTATTTATTAGACCCTTCAGCAGTGGGGTAAGAATTAGATGGCTTTGCTTTGTTTTGTTTTGTTTTGAGACAGTCTTGCTCTACCACCTGGGCTGGAGTGCAGTGGCACCATCTCGGCTCATGCACTGCAACCTCTGCCTCTTGGGTTCAGGTGATTCTCCTATCTCAGCCTCCCGACTAGAGGGGATCACAGGCATGCACCATCAGCCCTGGCTAATTTTTGTATTTTTAGTAGAGAGGGGGTGTCACCATATTGGCCAGGTTGGTCTCGAACTCCTGACCTCAAGTGATCCACCCACCTCGGTCTCCAAAAGTGCTGGGATTACAGGCCTGAGTCACCATACTCAGCCCCTTGAAGGTTCTATCTAAGAACCATCATCCTTTTTGAATGAAAAGATGCCCAAGAAACAATTGTGTGCTTCTAATTCCTCTAAAGCAATCATTGTTAACATTTTCTAGGTCGAAGGCCTTTTTGCAATCTCTAAGCACCTTCCCAGAAAAAAAAAAAAAAAAAAAAAAAAAGATGCATAGATCCAAATGCATATGCAATTTGTCATAAAATTTTAGGCAAATTACTGAGCTCTCTGCTGTCTTTGAATTCTTCTCAGAGAGAAACTTGCTTTACTGGTTGCTGAAACTTCAACACCTAGCAGAGAATAAACTCACTGAGGTAGACCCATTCTCCTCCCACTCCAGCCTCCAGCCCATGGATAATGTCTTTCTATAGTACCCCAAGAGATAGCAAATCTTCCCCCACTTCTTTGTCCACCTCAGACTCTCCGTGCATGCCTGGTACTAACAGAAGACTCTGTTCTTTGTGTGTTGCATGTCTGTGTACTTGTCTCTGAGAGCCAAGCAGTGACTTTTTGCAGGAACTGATTAGAAGTGGCCACTGTGCTTCTAGATGATTTGGGGATTGCCCACATAACTCTACATGCCTCGTAGGAGCCAGGTAGGAAAGCACAGACGCTCTTATCCTTTTCTAAGCCCTTTTATGTCTGCAAGGTAGACAATCCCATAACTGGGTTTTCCCCTTTCAAGAGGAAATGATTTAACAGCTCAAGTTTTAAAATATCTTCTCAAAGAAAACAATTAATGGGTTTTCCTGCAACTGAAGAGTATCATGGAAATGAAATTAACTCAGCTTCTCAATTCTCTAATCAGGCAGTAGAGAGATGTCTGGCCAAGGCCAAACATTATTCTCCTCTGAAAGAAGCGCAGAGATGGTTCAGGATAAACCCCATAAGCAATTCAGAGTGCTTTGCAAGAAATCATTGTACCAGCAAGTGCAAACACTTGCACAATTATCATTTGCGGTTGGTTGGATTCATGACACCAAGCTGATTATTAAGAATACACAGGCCAAACAAAGCAGATAAAGGCAATATCTTCTTGTTTCTTTTTTTCCTTTCCTCTGGTGTTGGGTGGCATGGATTATCTTTTTTGCTCCTTCCTGTCAGCATTCTCTTCAACAGTTTCTTCGATGATTTTTTTCTTGTGGTCTATTCTTGCTATCAAGTTTTAGTATCTTAACTGTGCTTATGAATTCCTAGATTATACCCATGGAAAAGACCACCTGGTTTCTTACATTGATCTCTGAGCCTTTGTGGTTACACATCCATCAGTAACTATTTTGGATATGTTCCCTGTTATGAGCATATTTATAACTACATAAAGTACATGCACATAAAATTGTACAAGCACATTTCATCTGTTATAAAATTCCACTGAAATAAATTGTAAAATGATAAGATGAAATCATTACAAATAGAGCTCAAATATTTTGTTCTCTCCCTCAATAGACTGTCCACTCCACCTTGGGGTTTAAGAATCCTGCTTTGGAACATAGGGCTAGTGCTTCATCGAGAAAATAAACATCAGAGCAAAATCCTTTACTCGAAACTCTGTAAACTCTACCAAGTTTGTTTTCTGGTACCAACTTTATGACCAACTTTGATGTGAAAGTATGAAATGTATATGAGTACGTGTGTGTGTGTGTGGTGTGTGTGTGTGTGTGTGTGTGTGTTGAGTAAAGGAATACTTCAGGTTTATAGCATGTAAAGTAAAAATAATCTGATGAGTTTATACAGTTTCAGAAATGTACCAGCTTCCTCACTATGCCATGCTGTAACCACTCCCATGTCCTAATTGATTTCAGCATATGCCTCAAAGAGGCAAAAATTAAAGTGGCTGTGAGAAGTAATTAGAAACTGAAGGTCAGCTCTTGAGAATTTTCGGGGCTGCTGTTTCTTGACATAATTCTGAAGAGAGAGCCTCATCTGCTGTTCCACTGAAAACAAGAAAAGTAGATACTAGTTTCATTTACTTATTTTTAAGTCAATAAACCTCTTTCTAAATGCATTTATGAACATACAAAAGAAGAAAAATCATTGGAGAGTATGAGTTAGTTGGGTGTTGGTTTGTTTGTTTGTTTTGAGACAGAGTCTCGCTCTGTCACCCAGGCTGGAGTGCAGTGGTGGTATCTCAGCTCACTGCAACCTCTGCCTCCTGAGTTGAAGTGATTCTCCCACCTCAGCCTCCCGAGTAGCTGGGACTCCAGGTGTGTGCCAGCATGCCTGGCTAATTTTTTTATTTTTAGTAGAGATGGAGTTTCACCATGTTGGCCAAACTGGTCTTGAACTCTTGACCTCAAGTAATCTGCCCACATCTGCCTCCCAAAGTGCTGGAATTGCAGGCATGAGCCACTGTGCCTGGCCAGAGTATGAGTTAGTTAAAAGAATAAATACTTACAGACAACTGAGCACTGAATCCACCTTTTGTACTGGGAAAATCTTTTAAAATGTCATTTGAGTTCCAGTTTTGACAACTGTGCAAAGTGTGAGAGACATAAAACAAATCCTTGAGTCCAACCAAAGAGGAGAGTCTGTAAGGAAAAACCCATGAGCAATCTAGGAACTTGTGACAAAGCTAAGAACCCACCGAAGGGACTGTTAAGAAGTACATCTTTTTTCCATCTTGGAGCTAGTTTCCTTTACTGAGAACTCACAACCATAATCCAATTTTTATGAGAATTTTTTAGCACAAATGCTTCAAACCTAGAATTGATTTTAAAGTTTCCCTTTGAAGGGAGTGCCCTCCTGGTGCCAGGTAGAAGTAAATGCATATTCTCTCTGAAGGAACTTATCTTCAAACATGACTTCAAAAATTACTAAAGGTAAAGCACCAAGGAACATGTATCTACAGTCAAAATTATAACAAATATATAAACGCAAGGCATCATGAGTGAAAGATTATAAAATCAATATAAAAGATCTAAAAAGAATGTTTGAAAACAAAAATACAGAAATTCAATTTAAAACCCAATATTCAAATTACATAACAAATACAGTTTAAGACTAGGTTAGTGAAATGGAAAATAGCTCTTCAGGGCCGGGCAAGGTGGCTCACGCCTGTAATCCCAGCACTTTGGAAGGCCAAGATGGGCAGATTACGAGGTCAGGAAATCAAGATCATCCTGGCTAACACAGTGAAATCCCGTCTGTACTAAAAATACAAAAAATTAGCTGGGCATTGTGGTGGGTGCCTGTCGTCCCAGCTGCTCCAGAGGCTGAGGCAGGAGAATGGTATGAACCTGGGAGGCAGAGCTAGCAGTGAGCCAAGATTTTGCCACTGTATTCCAGCCTGGGTGACAGAGCAAGACTCTGTCTCAGAGAAAAAAAAAAAAAACTCCTCAGGAATTAACCAGAATGCAGCACAGAGAGAAAATTAAATTAAAAATTTTAAGAGGATATTAAGAATTTTGTAGTATGGAGTGAGTTTAAGAATCACAGAATCACAATCAGAACTACAGAACATAATAGAAAGAATGAGGGAGTAGCAATATTCAAATTGAAAATGGCTAAGAATTTTCAGCTGGGCATGGTGGCCCATATCTTTAATCCCAGCATTTTTGGAGGCTGAGGTGGGTGGATTACTTTGAGCCCAGGAGTTTGAGGCCAGCCTGGGCAACATGGCAAAATCCTGTCTCTACAAAAAATACAAAAATTAGCCAGGTGAGGTAGTACATGCCTGTAGTCCCAGCTACTCAGGAGGCTGAGGAGGGAGAATCCCTTGACTCCGGGAAGCGGAGGTTGCAGTGAGTTGAGACCCTGTCTCAAAAAAAAAAAAAAAAGACTAAGAATTTTCTGTTACTGTTGAAAGATTCCAATTCTTATATTTAAAACACATTCAAAGAAGATTAATTCTTTAAGAATCTACAGCTGGGCCGGGCGCGGTGGCTCAAGCCTGTAATCCCAGCACTTTGGGAGGCCGAGACGGGCAGATCACGAGGTCAGGAGATCGAGACCATCCTGGCTAACACGGTGAAACCCCGTCTCTACTAAAAATACAAAAACTAGCTGGGCGCGGTGGCTCAAGCCTGTAATCCCAGCACTTTGGGAGGCCGAGATGGGCGGATCACGAGGTCAGGAGATCGAGACCATCCTGGCTAACACGGTGAAACCCCGTCTCTACTAAAAATACAAAAACTAGCCGGGCGCGGTGGCGGCGCCTGTAGTCCCAGCTACTCAGGAGGCTGAGGCGGGAGAATGGCGGGAACCCGGGAGGCGGAGCTTGCAGTGAGCTGAGATCCGGCCACTGCACTCCAGTCCAGGCGACAGAGCGAGACTCCGCCTCAAAAAAAAAAAAAAAAAAAAAGAATCTACAGCTGTACACATCATAATCAAATTGCAGAAGGAAAATAATGAGAAGAGAAGATTTATCTAAAAGCAGCCGGAAAGAAGTATCAGCTACAAAAGGGGTAACAATTACACTGGCAACTGACTTCTTTGCAGCAACAATGGAAGTCAGAAGACAGTGGAACAATACTTTCACTAAGCTGAGAGGGAAAAAATGCTCAAAACCTAGAATTTTATACAACAAATCTATTATTTGAGGGTAGAACAAAGACATTTTAAGATACCTAAAAACTAATAATGTTTATAATGTTTTCATCAAACAGACCTTTGCTATAAGACTTTCTAAATAAGTGTTTTATACAGAAAGACACAAATCCCAGATATAAGATCTGGGATGAAATAAAAAATGATGAGTAAAGAAATTCTTAAAATTGTGGGTATACATAAACACATTTTAATGTGGAAGACAATAATAGTATCTTCTTTCAGGGATAAACAAAAAATATAAACTACACAATGGTATGGAAGTAATAAAGAGGTGATTGAGTTAAATGTTTATAGATTGAGTTGTTTGTGAGAATGCTAAATATATTGGTTAGTTTTAGACATCACTTGCATTCATATTAAAAATTGCCAGGGTAACCAGTAAAGGAATACAATGCACATATTCAACAATTCCACTTCTAAGAACTTGCAAGAATAGCAACAAACCTGAAACATTATAAATAACTATTAATAGAAAATTAGTTAACATATTTATGTTGTGACAGTAGAATGATAAACAGCCATTAAAGATGCAGTAGAGGCCAGATGCGGTGGCTCAGGCCTGTAATCCCAGTACTCCGAGAGGCCGAGGCAGGCGAATCACCTGAGGTCAGGAGTTTGAGATCAGCCTGCCCAATATGGCAAAACCCTGTATCTACTAAAAATACAAAAAATTAGCTGGGCATGGTGGCAGGAACCTGTAATCCCAGCTACTTTGGAGGCTGAGGCAGAAGAATCACTTGAACGTGGGAGGCAGAGGTTTCAGTGAGCCAAGATTGTGCCACTGCACTCCAGCCTGGGCAACAAGAATGAGACTCTGTCTCAAAAAAATGAAAACAACAAAAAAAATGCAGTAGATACATATATATTTCTTTGAAAGAGTCTCCAAAGTAAAAGCAAAGTGCAGAATGGTGCATATCAGGTTCAACTAACTTTAGTGGAAAAAAAATTAGTAGAAGGGACAAAAAAAGTATGCACATACATAGATGCCTGTATTTTCATAAGATATCCTTAAAGATACATAGGAAACTGACAACAGTAATTGTCTATGGGTTCACTTTTGAATTTCCTAATGCATATGTATTCAAAAGAAAGATTTCTTTTTTTTTTTTTTTTTTTTTTTTTTTGAGGCGGAGTCTTGCTCTGTCGCCCAGGCTGGAGTGCAGTGGCCGGATCTCAGCTCACTGCAAGCTCCGCCTCCCGGGTTCCCACCATTCTCCTGCCTCAGCCTCCCAAGTAGCTGGGACTACAGGCACCCGCCACCTCGCCCGGCTAGTTTTTTGTATTTTTAGTAGAGACGGGGTTTCACTGTGTTCGCCAGGATGGTCTTGATCTCCTGACCTTGTGATCCACCCGTCTCGGCCTCCCAAAGTGCTGGGATTACAGGCTTGAGCCACCGCACCCGGCCAAGAAAGATTTCTTTAAAAAACTAATCAAATAAACAACAACAGCAAAATGCAGGAGATAAACACACAGAAACCAACACTCAGAGAATATACACATGCACACATACACATACACAAATATAAATTCATAAAGGAACCCGTGACAAAACGTTCCATCTTTAAACAGTGTACCTTTGTGAGAGAAAAGCAGCTAAAAGAAGCGCTCTCGCTTTCCCTCCTCTCACATATGATTACCAAGCTCTAATTCTTGCATTTGTTGGGATGTCTAGTATAAGCATTACTCCTTCTCTCCTCTGCACCCTGTTTGATTGTAAGTTTCTTGAAGGCCTGACTCAATTATATTATTTCCTTTCTCATTCTCATAAAACATATAGTATAAAGCTTTGAATATCGGAAGGATTTCTAGTATCAATACAAAAAAAAACTTTGTATAATATATAGTAGTTGCTAACTAAATAATTAACATATATAAATTACTATGTGCCGTATTTTATGGGCTTGAAATTGTTTAAGCTATTAATTTTACCTGAATCATATTGAGATTTTTATAACACGATATGCAATGGAATGCAATATGAGTTTTTTTGGCTTCAAATTTGAAAGTTTACAGATTTCTTGTATCTTCTAGATTGCTTGCTAAATTTGGCACAACAGGGAAGCCTTACTTCAGGCATTTAGAAAAGCAAAAAAACGATAAAAATTATTAGATGCCACCATATTGACATGTTCTTAATGACTTCATTTTGTGTGACCTAAAAGTCTGCATATGGAATGTTCTGCATGATCATGTTTGTAGATGTTGCCTTCTTAAATTTTATCTGAAATCAGGATCTGTTGGGCTAAAGGCCAGATTTGAGTATTAGCTGGGGGTAGGGTCTTGGGTGTGGAACTGGGGGTAAAGCAGTAATCCTAGATACGCAAACCAACACTTACTGGAGTTTTCAGGGACCCCTGAGTTGTACAGATCCGTTGCAGCTTTAAATTAATATTCATACAATGTTTCCAATTGAAATCCACTAAAACAGCTATCCCCAATCTTTTTGGCACCAGGGATTGGTTTCATGGAAGACAATTTTTCCACGAACCGAGTGGGGGGATGCAGAGATGCTTTCAGGATGATTCAAGCACATTACATCTATTGAGCACTTCTATTATTATTACATTATAATATATAATGAAGTAATCATACAACTCACTGTAATGTAGAATCAGTGGAAGCCCTGAGCTTGTTTTCTTGCAACTAGATGGTCCCATCTAGGGGTGACGGGAAACAGTGACAGATCATCAGGCTTTTTTTTTTTTTTCTTTTGAGACAGAGGCTTACTCTGTTGCCCAGGCTGGAGTACAGTGGTGTGTCCATGGCTCACTGCAACCTCCGCCTCCCACGTTCAAGTGATTCTTCTGCCTTAGCCTCCCGAGTAGCCAAATTACAGGCACCCGCCACTATGCCTGGCTAATTTTTGTATTTTTATTAAAGACAGGGTTTCACCATGTTGGCCAGGCTGGTCTCAAACTCCTGACCTCAGGAGATCCACCCGCCTGGCCTCTCACAGTGCTGGGATTACAGGTGTGAGCCGCCGCACCTGGCCCAGGCATTAGAGTCTCATAAGGAGTGTGCAACCTAGATCCCTTGCATGTACAGTTCACAATAGGCTTTGTGCTCCTATGAGAATCTAATGCTATCGCTGATCTGAAAGGAGGTGGAGCTCAGGCAGTCATGCGAGAGATGGGGTGTGGCTGTTAAGTACAGATCAAGCCTCGCTTGCTTACCTGCTACTGGCCTCCTGATGTGCAGCCTGGTTCCTAATAAGCCACAGGACTTCATGACCCAGGAGCTGGGAACCCCTGCATTAACACATGGATGCTTCTAGCCTCTCTTTGCTAAACTCTCATTCAGCAATGATAAATCTAACTCCCACCATCTGTCATCCATTTACTTAAATTGGTCATTTCCAGAATACATGTACAGCAGTATCTGAATTATTAGCCCATACCCCACAGGAAACTACTTTATCAACCAGAGTGAAAGGCTTAGGGGCAGCTTCTTTTGCCTTTAGTCTTACAGATGCCACGCTTTTCCACAGTTACTAAGGTCGGCACCTTCTCCCCATCTCCTTCAGTGAGGTTGTTTCATACAGTACAGTTAGATCATAATATGGTTACATCACAATACAGTGAGATTGCAATACAGGGAGATTTGTTTTGTCACTTTCTGCATTCCATCTGGGAATTCCTCAACCTCCTGATTTTTAAAAATCTGTATACATTAAGGCTCACTCTTTGTGCAGATTTGTTTTAATAGAAAAAGTATTTTAAATTACTTAACATCCAGTAAAACTGATTAGCTAGGGGGATTCATTAATTCAACAAGTATTTCCCAAGGGCCTGCCTTGTGTTAGGTCCTGTACCAGTGTCACTCTGGGGGACCTTATCTTATAGTTTCTTGTCCCCAGTACATCTTTGCATAATCAGAGCACGGGTATGCCAGTTTAAAAAGCACCAACGAAGGAAACTAGATTGTTATATTTATGGCCACATCTCCGGAATTCTAGAATTCCTTAGATCTGTGACTATGCCTCCCTCAGTGGTTCCAGAATCTGCAAAAATAATCTATTTGTAGAACTGCGTTTACGTAAGGTTAGAATTGTTTTTCTCCTACTGCTCTTTTGCTCCTAGTAAAAAAGCAATTTAAACTGCAAGGGAGGATAATAACTACTAAAGTCAACACTAGGTTTTGTCTCATAAAAAGCCATCGGCACAACTTAAATTATAACTCCCTTTGTTAATCTGGGATTGCTGAAAACAACAATTAAGCCACTCTACACTTGCAAGTGATCTACGATATTGTTTTTTTTATTGGCTTTATTTGTTATGCCAACCACATGATCTAAACAGCTAATACAATTGCTCATGTAAAATGATGCCAATAAAGGAAGGAAAGATAGTTGTTTGTCGCTGTTATCACGGGGAGGTGAGGGAGGAGGAATGGGCTTGCTGGCAGTAGCGAATCAACCAATAGATTATCTTCCTTAAGAATATTCATGCTTTGTAAATCTTTCCTCCTTCCCCTTGCCTAACTCCCAGGATGGCCACACACCCTATAGTGCTGTAAGATAATCTTTTTTTTCTTCCCCTTCAGATGGAGTTTCACTCTTGTTGCCCAAGTTGGAGTGCAATGGTGCAATCTCAGCTCACTGCAACCTCCGACTACTGAGTTCAAGCAATTTTCCTGCCTCAGCCTTCCAAGTAGCTGGGATTACAGGCATGCACAACCACGCCCAGCTGATTTTGTATCTTTAGTAGAGATGGGGTTTCACCATGTTGTCCAGGATGGTCTTGAACTCCTGACCTCAGGTGATCCACCGCCTCAGCCTCCCAAAGAGTTGGGATTACAGGCGTGAGCCACTGCGCCTGGCTGTAAGGTAGTCTTAAATGGGGGAATATCCGTTACTACAACTACCGCAGCAGGTGTATATGATCGAGACAAGGTAGGAGCTGTACTCTGGAATTGCATGTTTGAGTTGAAAAGTTGAACAAAGATTTACTTAAAATCTTAACATTATGTAATATAATAGGGTGCTCAGCTGTATCTTTTGATGTGTAAAACACTGCCACACTAGGGGATGTAAACAGTGTTTTGGGGGTTGAGCCTCCCCCTGTGATAGGAGGGACTGTTTGGCAAGACCTTTTGGAAGATAAATCACACGGCAAACAACTGCCCCTTATTCTAGGGAAACTTGGAACACGGGAAAGGAAACCAAGGGCGGATGCTTCAGTCTGAGTCTGCAGAGATAGAAAAAGGTTTTCCCCAAATCTTTGCAGATTATGATTTTTCTTCAGGAGAGGTATGTGTACTTTGTTGTCCAAACAGTTGTTTTTGACAAATTGGGAGCAATCAGCAGCTTAGTTGGGAAAGACGAGCTTCCCCGAACATCTGTTCCCTCCAGGCTGGAGGAAGGACTGTGAGAGCAAATGGCTGGACCAAGCTCATGCAGCTGGCATGGCTGCCATTGCCCATATGAGTGGGTGTCAAAGGTGAAATATACCAGACATCGGGACGTTCTCATGAATGCTGTGATTGTCATGCTTGACCTCTGAGCATCAGATTATACCTGGTTGGGAGAAGGGCATCAAAAGAGAATGAACAATGATCAATTAATCCAGGAGAAGAGAGGAGTCGATCCAGGGGTTTTGGAGCAGGAAGAGCAGGCTCTTTTTTCTTTTTTGGAGACTGAACACGGTTTGGGCTCTGAAGTACTGGAGATGCACTGGGGAGGCCCTTGCATTGGGGGACACCTATGGAAACTCAGCCAGAGTGCAGAGGTTGGGTCTGAGCCTGAAAATCTGAGAGCATCCAATTCTAAACGCAGTTGGGAATTACATTAGTTTATGACCAAGTCTTTTGTAAAATCCTACTGCGAGCCTGAGCAAAGATGTACTGTATAGTGCATACCGATGTACTAAGGGAAGCTGAAGAGACTGTATCCCTCCTGGAGGCTGGGAAGGGATGCTTGTGATGACAGAGATGCATGGCCTCAAAGAGCAGCCCTGTTATAAGGGGCAGCAAAGGCTGCAGGCCAAGAAGTAAAAAATAAGCAAACCCCAAAACTTGTCCTTGATAACATATATTGTGGCAACTTGAGAAACCTCAGAATAGCTGGAAGGCAATGGATGGGGGTGCACTGTGGGTCACATTCTAGCAACTACACCAGGAAAGGCTCATGCATTAATGTCTTTGGAGTGCAAAGACGGTATGATTTCAGTTGTAAGCCACAGTTCGGAAATGCCAGGGACACAGAGGTTACACTTAGGTTTTGCCTTCTCCGTAACACATTTTTATAAATTTTCTACCATAAAAGGTGCGATTACTCATCAGAAACAGATTCAGCACCTACTTTGAAAAAAAAAAAAAACATTTAAAAATAGAATACGAGGCTGAACGTGGCAGCCCACGCCTGTAATCCCAGCACTTTGAGAGGCTAAGGCAGGTGGATCACTCCAAGTCAGGAAATTGAGACCAGGCTGGCCAACATGGTGAAATCCCGTCTCTACTAAAAATACAAAAATGAGCCAGGCATGGTGGTGGACACCTACAGTCCCAGCTACTCGGAGGCTGAGGCATGAGAATCACTTAAAGCCAGGAGGTGGAGGTTGCAGTGAGAAAAAATCACACCACTGCATTTCAGCCTGGGTAACAGAATGAATCTCCATCTCAAACAAACAACAACAACAACAACAACAAAAACTATTTCAAACATTTTAAGCTAATGGCAGCCCATAAGTGCCACATCTCCCTTTTGTCCTCTTCCCATAGGCCCTGGAGTCTGTGCACTCCCAGGCACACATACCCTGTTCTCTCTCAAGCATCCTCAGTGCAGGTGGAGGACTTATGTTCTTACAATCCTAAAACCTTTGATTATAACCCACACTGAAATAACAACGGTAATCAAATGTGTGGATGGAAGCTTGCCAGATATTTGCAGAGTTCCATACCATTCATAAAGTGCTTAAAAATGTTAATTTCATTTGAATAACACTTGCCATTGTAGCTATATAGATTTTTCTCTTTTTTCTTTTTTAAAAAGCAAAGGTATATACAACAGCTTATTCAAAAAGACTGGACAGACCCTAGCTCCAACTAGTTCTCTAGACTGAGCACGTGGGAGAACTATGTTCCATTTCCTTTTTTGGTATCGCGGGCCTTGATCTCCAAACAAACACATGAAGTAAGTCTCTAAACTCTGGGTGGAAGTAAGCTAATCATTGACATTCAAAACACTTTGCTACTTGACACACTTAAACAATAAATGCCCAGCTGCTCTGCAGACTAAAATTCTACTGCTACAAAGAATTATCTCTTTCAGGAGTCCACACAAATCTATGCAGGTGTTTGAAAGACTATAACCTGTCCGAGACTTTTTTCTGCATCTCTAGGGGTATTCAGCTCAGAGACTGGCACAAAGGAATGATGACTGCGCCTTTGTGGGAGGAGGAGAGATAAGGTAATTGCCACCGAGGGACTTGCTCTGACCCAGGTGGCTGTCAACAAGCGATAGATTGAATCCCTTTAACTCATGGAGCAAATAGATGATTCTCATTTCACAGGTGAAGAAACAGAGGCTCAGAGAGGTTAACTTGTTTAATTTCATACAGCATGAGAGTGGGAGAGGTGAGATTTGAACCCAAGTTCCTCAGATTTTAATTGTATAACATCTTGCTGTTTACTCTTTCTTTTTTTTTCTCTCTCTCTCTCTCTCTTTTTGTTGTTGTTGTTGTTGTTGTTGTTGTTGAGACAGGTTCTCGCTCCATCACTCAAGCTGGAATGCAGCAACACGATCATGGCTCACTGCAACCTCCACCTCCCGGGCTCAAGAGATCCTCCCACCTTAGTCTCCTGAGTAGCTGGGACTACAGGCACACACCATCGTGCCTGGCTAATATTTGTATTTTTTGTAGAGATGGAGTTTTGCCATGTTGCCCAGGCTGGTCTCAAACTCCTGGACTCAGCAATTCACCCACCTGTGCCTTCCAAAGTGCTGCAATTACAGGCGTAAGCCATCATGCTTGGCCTACTTTTTTTTTTAAACAATCAGTTTAATTTCTGAAATGTTCATATTAATCCTGATGCTGCTAAAAATTGTATTTCTAGAGAAACTCACATTGGCACTTCAAAATGGATATTTGTGTAACCTTTACCAAAATAAAACAAAGCTTCAGAACACCACTCAATGTCACAGTGATTTGTTTGGCTGGAGAGCTGCCTGGGAATTAAGGCTCAGGTCCCAGGTTCACTATGGAATAAAAATACTATTTCTGATAAGATAGATGGTCTCTCACTTTGGTTCATTTACTTCCACTCTTTTAAAACAAAAATGACTCTTTTTCTGTGTTTTTGTTTCTGAGATAATATGAAACTTCAGGAAGTCCTGTTTGCTTCAGTGGAGCCAACTGGGACAAAGTTGCTACAGAAATCTGAAGAATCAGCCCTTGTAAGGAACAATTTCACAACCACAACCGCAGCCAGCAGGAACATCCTTACCACCATCACCATCAATACTACCACAGCCATTACCGCCATGACCACTGTCATCAGTATCACCAACACCATCATCATTACCACCATCACCATCAATACTACCACAGCCGTTACCGCCATGACCACTGTCATCAGTATCACCAACACCATCATCATTACCACCATCACCATCAATACTACCACAGCCGTTACCGCCATGACCACTGTCATCAGTATCACCAACACCATCATCATTACCACCATCACCATCAATACTACCACAGCCGTTACCGCCATGACCACTGTCATCAGTATCACCAACACCATCATCATTACACCATCACCATCAATACTACCACAGCCGTTACCGCCATGACCACTGTCATCAGTATCACCAACACCATCATCATTACCACCATCACCATCAATACTACCACAGCCGTTACCGCCATGACCACTGTCATCAGTATCACCACACCATCATCATTACCACCATCACCATCAATACTACCACAGCCGTTACCGCCATGACCACTGTCATCAGTATCACCAACACCATCATCATTACCACCATCACCATCAATACTACCACAGCCGTTACCGCCATGACCACTGTCATCAGTATCACCACACCATCATCATTACCACCATCACCATCAATACTACCACAGCCGTTACCGCCATGACCACTGTCATCAGTATCACCAACACCATCATCATTACCACCATCACCATCAATACTACCACAGCCGTTACCGCCATGACCACTGTCATCAGTATCACCAACACCATCATCATTACCACCATCACCATCAATACTACCACAGCTGTTACCGCCATGACCACTGTCATCAGTATCACCAACACCATCATCATTAACACCATCACCATCAATACTACCACAGCCATTACCGCCATGACCACTGTCATCAGTATCACCAACACCATCATTGCTTTCGTCATCGTCATCATCATCATTGACTTTCCTAGGATAGGACAGATGTGGTAGTTTTCTCTTCCTCATGCGAATTTATGATTTTCCAATCATAAGTTATCCCCTGCAAGTTATCCCCCCACAATTACCCACGCTTGTTCAAACTTCAAATATTTTAACCATGACTTTGACAGGATACAGACTTTGTGTAAGTGAAAACAAATATTCAAGCTGCAGGCATGGCAGAGGTCATTTACAAACTTCTCTCTTTGATCAGTCAAATTCTTTTCATTGTTTATATAATAGTGGTCAGCCTTCAAAAGTGTCTTTGAAGTAAGTTTGAATATATGCTTTGCCTGACTCACCCACGAACCCAAAACATACACGCACACACACGCACGCGTGCACGCGAACGCATACACACACACTTGTATAACAACTTACTTGTATACTGACGTTCTGTAAGTACAAATGTCCTCCCATGGCCTGTCTCTCAAGGTCCAGATTTATACACTGTGTCACTACTAAACTTGGGATCAGAGGTTGCTCTCGAAGTACAGGCGATTCTTTTTGATTTTTTTGAGACAGAGTGGAGTGCTGCCCAGGCTGGAGTGCAGTGGCAAGATCTTGGCTCACTGAAATCTCCGCCCTCCGGGTTCAAGCGATTCTCCTGCCTCAGCCTCCGGAGTAGCTGGGACTACAGGCACCTGCTACCATGCCCAGCTAATTTTTGTATTTTTAGTAGAGACGGAGTTTCACCATGTTGGTCAGGTTGGTCTCGAACTCCTAACCTCAGGTGATCTGCCCACCTCAGTCTCCCAAAGTGCTGGGATTACAGACACGAGCCACCATGCCTGGCCAAGTACATGTCATTCTAATCTACAATGACATATAATGCAAGAACAATATTTATTTATTTATTATTATTATTATTTTGAGATGGAGTCTCACTCTGTCGCCTGGGCCGGAGTGCAGTGGCATAATCTCGGCTCACTGCGAGCTCCACCTCCCGGGTTCACGCCATTCTCCTGCCTCAGCCACCCAAGTGGCTGGGACTACAGGTGCCCGCCACCATTCCCGGCTAATTTTTTTGTATTTTTAGTAGAGATGGGGTTTCACCGTGTTAGCCAAGTTGGTCTCGATCTCCTGACCTCATGATTTGCCCGCCTCAGCCTCCCAAAGTGCTGAGATTACAGGCGTGAGCCACTGCATCCGACCTGAACAATCTTTATGTTTAAAAACTGTACCTCATAGATATGAGTATTAATTTTTTAAAATTAATCTATTGGATTTTGAACACACAAACAGCTATTGTCCTTTTCAGAATATCAATATAAAAAGTCCTTAAGAATCTGTCTGAAATCACCCCTCAAAGTCTGTGACATCTCTTATTTCGTGGTGGCAAATCCCTATTCAAATTTTTGAAAATGGCTTTATTCAGAGGCAGGGTATTGAGTAAAGTGAAAACTCAGGCTGAGAGTTAAACTTTTTTGGATCAAGAACATGCTTTGGCTAAAAGGTAATGCTGCGATTCCTAGTGGGTAAGTAAAAATCCTGGTGATAGTATACTGGTGGTGTATTTAAAAATGTTTTTGCAATTGAAAAATAGAAAAAAGTCTTGCTGTTATTACATAAACAACAGATATGAATTTCAACTTTAAATCTAAGCCTTCGCACTTTGGAAGGCCGAGGTGCGAGGATCACGAGGTCAGGAGTTAGAGACCATTCTGGCCAATATGGTGAAACCCCGTCTCTACTAAAAAATATGAAAATTAGCTGGGCATGCTGGCATGCCCTGTAGTCCCAGCTACTCAGGAGGCTGAGGCAGCAGAATCCCCTGAACCAGGGAGGGGAAGGTTGCAGTGAGCCAAGATCGCACTGTTGAACTCCAGCCTGGGTGACAGAGTGATTCTGTCTCAAAAAAAACAAAAAAAACAAAAAACAAACAAACAAAAAAAAACCCTAAGCCTTCTTAGATGATATAAGTCATATGAGGTTTGGGATAGGGAGTAGCTGAGGGTCTTTTTTTTTTTTTTTAACATTTCAAAAAATATATGAGCTTTAAAAAGGTTAAAGTATATTGTAATAAGACTACTTTTCTGGGGTGGCTCCTAACTCAAATTTAAATGCAATTCAAAAATAATTCTCTAGAAATATCTTGAGAAATAGCAGTTGCATTGAGCTATAGGCATAACCTTCTAGGTTTTAAAAATTAATGCTCACTTGAATCTTAATATTCTACTATATTCACTTAAAAATTAGGTTAATACTTGATAATCATATCTTTCCCATCCAGCTATTTCCCACAAAGTTGGAGGGCTTTGCAAATTTTAGACGGAAATTTTCCACAATCCTTATGAAAAAATAGCAAGTTATATATGATGGTTAATACTGAGTGTCAACTTGATTGGATTGAAGGATACAAAGTATCAACCCTGGGTGAGTCTGTGAGGGTGTTACCAGAGGAGATTAACATTTAAATCAGTGGGCTGACAAAGGCTGACCCACCCTTAATCTGGGTGGGCACAATCTAATCAGCTGCTAACTCGGCTAGAATATAAGCAGGCAGAAAAATGTGAAAAGAGAGATGTGCCTAGTCTCCCAGCCTACATCTTTCTCCCATGCTGGATGCTTCCTGCCCTGGAACATCAGACTCCAGGTTCTTCAGTTTTGGGACTCGGACTGGCTCACCTTGCTCCTCAGCCTGTAGACGGCCTATTGTGGAACCTTGTGATCGTGTGATTAACACTTAATAAACTCATATTATATATATATATTCCATTAGTTCTGTCACTCTAGAGAACCCTGACTAATACATTATATAATGTCTTTTTAGTGGGCTCTCAGGTTCTCTGAAATTTCAGATTCTAGAGAAATACAATACCAATATTACAGTTTGGTTGTTGCTGTTGAAGCCAATGCATCGTTCTAGATGTTATATTCACAAAACCACCATACTGCGACCTCTGTCAACATATCTAAGTATCCTCATGATGTCTTCTGAAGGCAAATGGATCTTGGAACCATCTCCCCAGGTTTTTCCTGCCCTAAGGGAATCACCTGACTTTACCAATCACCATAAAAACAAAACAAAACAAGACACAATGTGATAGAATCTGGACAAACAAAGCCATATACATTGGTTCCTGCTCTGTGGTATCTCCAGCATCTAATCCTAGAGACCGGGTGGCTGCTCGAGTGCGATGCGCTCCTACACCCAAGGCGCCAGCAAATGCATTTCCTCCCCTGCACAACTTCCCTATTCGAGACCTAGAGGTTTTGCCAACGTTCAGCTTCTTGGACGAGAAAATAGCAAGTCAAATGTTGGGGCACTTGCGACCAGCGTCTCTGAAATGTGAGGGTCTTTGTTTCATCACTGTGGGGCAGTTTTGCATGGCCCCGGGCAGCTGTGCATTCATGGAAATCCACTG